>NC_137890.1:175445571-176103107 GCF_963455335.1 Martes martes | reverse complement strand
ATTCTAATTTTCTTTTAAAGAATAAAGTATAAAAAGAGAAAACTGTAATTTAGATGATAGAAAGAGAAGTGAATTCAATGGCAGATGGTTAGATTTTTCAAGAGGACATATCGGACAAGACCAAAGAGAATAGAAGCAAAAGCAGCTTCAAATTGCACTTCGTAGTATCCTTGAAGAAAAGGTATAAAACACAGGGCTTTAAAATGAACTCAACATAAGAGTATAATGCCATGGATCCAAATAGAGGGCCAGAGGTTTAGAAAAAATACTTTGTTATTCCAATTAGTTATATACAGGTAACCAAGAACTTTGCAAGCACAAATGCTATTTTGTATCTCTCAGAGCTCAGTAACCATAATCGGGAGTTCCAGTAGACCAAAGAAGTTAATTCCTCATCAAGAAACCAGAGAAAGTGAGCGTCTGGGTAGGTCTGCTAATAAAGTGCCCAACCTTGATTTGGCTTAGGTCATGATCTCAGGTCCTGAGATGGAGCCCCACCTTGCTGCTGGCTCATGCCATGTTTAAGATTCTCTCTCTTTCTCTTCCTCTGCAACTTCCCCTGCCCTGCCCCTGCACAGGCTCTCACTCTCTCTCTCTCAAAAACAAAAAACCAAAAAGCCAGAGAAGCATTAACCAATTGAAGACAGACCACACCATGCCTCTTACTTTGGATGTTCTCTTACTTTGGATGTTTTGCTAATTACTGCTAGTTATAAATTACTATTAATATGAAATGAAGTTACTGATCTAGTATTTTGCTAGTGTTTTGTCCTTAGTGCATGGTTTAATAAACATAAATATATTTTAAATAGACGACTTAAATTTTCTGACACTGTTTTTCCCAACTTAGTTTTAAGATCTTCAGCTGTAAATCACCTTTGCATAGGGGGGAATCCAACTTCTTTCGACTTATGTGTGATTATCTGCTTACTTGCCCGCTCTTCCATCAATCCCCCATACACTCATGTGTGTGTGCGCGCACACACACACACACACTCGCAAGCAATTTGAAAGCAATAATGTCTTTTATCTCCATATTCTCAACATCTATCTCATAATGGTTATTTGATACATGATAGAAGGAGAAAAAGCAGGGAGAGATGGGTGAAAGGATGGAGAAAGTGGTTTTTATACTAAGTCCTTATATAGCTATTCTATAACTGTAAATGTGCTCTTCACTTAGTAATATATTTTAAAGTTTGTTCTGATAAGTTGTCCTAGGACCATTATGCTTTATTTCTTAGAAGATAATGAAAATCAATCTCCTACTACTTCTTAACTTTTATTGTCTCACAAAAGGCATCCTTTTAACAAAGAATCCCTTTAGTGCTTTATGATGCACTTGTAAGTTAAGATCTGACTTCCCCTACCACTAGTTACCCTGAGAATGTTTTTCTTTTTCTGATCTCTCTCTGAGGAGAAAAGAGCTTTAACCTATTCTTTCTTTTTGGATTTTTATGAGATGCACTTATAATACATTTAAAGTGGAAATCTTAAAAATGTATGTACCAAAATGCCAATGCCCATGGTTCACTTATGGGAAAACTGGCATCCAGAAAGACAACTGCACAGAATCAGAGAATGAAAACAGGGATATTTCAGAAACACTATAAGTAAAACCAGGATTAGATTTAGACTATTCAGTTACCTCACAGGGCATTATCTACTACAAGACCATTTTTTAAAAACTGTTATTAAAAGAAAGAATTGAGATAATCTGTAATAGTTTAGTCTTTTCCTGCTTTATCTTTACATGTGCCTTTTTATTGAAGGTTTGAATGTTTGTAAAATATTATTATTAGTCTGAGTCAAATTAGAGACTAGATCAGTGAAATAAATAAAATTATTGATGTAGGGATTGGTTGCTGTTAAATTATTTCCTGGTCCCTAAATTTAGATTTTGATGTTTACAAATATCTCCCTGATTGAGACATCCAATTCTTGACATGATCAGTGTTACAGGTGCTCAAATCACGCTTTATCCTATTCATGTCATGTCATAAAATTTCTATTCCAGGCTGAATGCATTTTATCCTAAGAATGGACTATGACCATTCTCCTGCTGTTGGGCACTTCAGTTATTTCCAAGGGTCATGGGCTAATAAAATCATGGAGCTAGAAGGGGGTGAGGGAAGATTTAATCCAGTTCCTTTCCTTTAATAACTAGATTTCATAGTTAGAACTAAGGTCTAGGGAGGTTAATTGACTTAAGAATTATTTTATTTTTCTTTAGAAAAAATTTGAGTTATGTAATTCCAAAAATATTTTTTTCTTTAAAAAAAAAAGTAGTGAAAGAAAAATAAATCAGTCAAGGCACTTTCAAAATAGAATAAAAAATGTGGATGAGTAATCTATTATTGGGGTGACTAATATATCATTTGCTATAAACATTTTCTTCACATTTTAAAAGGCAAAATATATTCATATAACTTTTGTAGTCACTATCACTGTAAGAAAGGGACACACAAAACATGGCACTGAGTGAAAATCAGAAAATGAGCTTCTGCTCTACTTTCTCCAGACTCAGCTAATTGCGTGACTATAAAGAGAACACATGTTGAAAAATAAACTTGGTTTTTAAAATCTTTCCATTCTAATAATCTGAGTTATTGCAAGGAACAATAATACTTTTTCCACTCTAGGACATAACTATTTGGCCTTTAACTTATATTTCATTTCCTTATATAGTGTTATGTAGTGTTCACAACAGTATAACTTATGGTTTCCATGTCAGTCTAAATGGTAGTTTATTTGGTAGATGCCCTTAGGTCTTAGATATATGTCAGTTCTTGAGAGTTTTGTCTTTTCCTGTTCTAATGGTGTCTAGAGTTGTGATTTTGTAAGAATAGGTATAGCTGTGGGCTATGCAGCATTTTCTAAGAGCAGCGTGATGGTGAGGCTAAGCCTCTTCAAAACTCAAGGTCTAGGTCTTTCTCATGTATAGACCTGGTTGAGACTACTGGACAAGGGACGAAAAAGAACCAGAAATGCTGACACTTAATTTAGGCTATGAAGAACGTTTCCTTGCCAAATTACCTAAAGCTAAGATTGAATGTGTGAATTTAACTATCATCAAACTTTAAACAGGCTGATTCCTATAAAAGTCTCATAATACTTCTCAGGAAATGCTATTTAGTCCAAGGGCTACTACTACAGATTCTGTCTCAGTTTTTTATATAGTAATATTTGAGAATAAAATGAGATTCTAGCAACTATCAGTGCCTGCCTTTGCCATCTAATATAATGGGATTTCTGGTATTCGCTCCTGATTCAGAGATCATCTGCAAATCACTGTCTATGCCCTTCACATTCCTTTTTTTTCAAAGTAACTTGAATGCATCTCGACCACTTATTCTAGACTGACATTTCTCCCCTAAAATAATATTTTAGGAAATGTGACACTGTACTAGTTACTTAACCTATGACTTAGTTTTCTTATCTGTGAAAAGAGACTCCTAATAAATAATTCCTCTACTGTAGGGTTGTTGTGAAGATTGCCTAAGAGTGCCTGGCTCATAATAAATGTTCAGTATATAGGTCCATTTTTCAGGGGCCTACTCAGTGCCAGACACTTTATATATACCATTAGAGTGTATCTCATGGCATTAATACCCATTTTACAGATGAAGAAATATGGACTTCGAAGTGTTAATTTAATCAAGGGATAATGAAGCAAGAGTTCCAGCCAGAATCATCTGACTGATTCCATCATCTTAGTGCTATATATTTTTTCCTCCATGAAAACCTTAAAGAAGGGAATTGTAGTTGTTTCAGAAATAGCAGGGTTGAAAAGAACTCGTTTCACCCATGACATGACAGTAAGCTAAGAAAGCAGTATATCAAATTCCTGCTGTCTTCAAAATGAAGGCTCACCTGGTATGTTGCTAGGTGAGAGGGACCGAAGGCCTGAATGGTACGTGTGTGGGATCCAAGAGAGTGTCAGCCCATGGAGTTAGACCTCCTCTCCCTGCCCCAACCTCCCAAATTCCAGCTACCAGTTGACATCTTTCCATGTTCCGCCAGTACTTCAAGCTCAGTATGTCCCCGTGAGAACTCACCACCTCCTCCAAACTCTCCTACTTGTCTTGTTTCCCCTAGTTTTATTGAGGACACTAAACATCCACCCTGTCATCCAGACTGATGGAGCAGAACCTTTCCCTCACCTCCGTATTTATTTATTCAAGTTGTGTCATTTCTACTTTTGCTATCTCTTACTCTCCACTTTTATTTCCACCCCACTTGTTCTTCAGGCCTTCGGTCCCTCTTATAAAAGTATCACAACTTCTCAGGGCCCCTGGGTGGTCATTCGGGTGAGTGTCAGACCCTTGATTTCAGCTCAGGTCATGATCTCATAGGTCATGAGATCCAGCCCTGCCTTGGGCTCCGCAATCAGCGGGGAGTCTGCTTGAGATTCCCTCCCCTTGCTCCCCCCTCACTCTCTCTCTCTCTCTCTCAAATAAATAAATAACTCTTTAAAAAAAAAGTATCACAACTTCTTTACCGATGTGTGTCTGTTCAATTTCTGCCACCAGCAATTTGTCTTATATACTCCTGAGTATATATAAGACGCCAGAGGAGATTTTCTAAATTCTTCCTCAACACTGTCCCTCTCCTGAAAGTCACTTCCAGTGTCTGTCAGTTCTTAAAAAATAAATTCTAACTTGCAACAACATACCAGTGAAGACCACTTATAATTTTGCAAACGTAAAATTATTTTTAGTTTCTCTCTCACTCCTTCTTTTCATGGATCCTCATCTCCAGCCTATCTGGACGAATACCATCTTTCACCCTTCCTTCTCTTTACATTCTTCTCATCAGACCTTTTCTATTCTTCTCTCTCTCTCTCGCCATTTTACTCCCCTTCTCCCAGCCAAAATCTCATATGGGTCTTATTACTAAAGCACTTGATGTATTTCCTGCATTTCTCCTGGGGGGTAAGAGTCATTCACTCTTCCTTGTCAGGACAGAAGAGGCAGGATAACATAGCCTCTCGGAGCTGATTGCCAGTGCTCATTCTCTGCCCTTCCAGTTAGAAGCCACAAGACCTGTGCAATTTCTCTTCTCTTCTTTTCTTTTTTTATTTTAAAGACTTTATTTATTTATATGACAGACAGAGATCACAAGTCGGCAGAGACGCAGGCAGAGAGAGAGGAAGGGAAGCAGGCTCCCTGCTGAGCAGAGAGCCTGATGCGGGACTCGATCCCAGGACCCTGGGATCATGACCTGAGCCAAAGACAGAGGCTTTAATCCACTGAGCCACCCAGGCTCCCCGACCTGTGTAATTCTTAACACCGCTGTGCCTCAGTTATCATGTTTGTAAAATGGGGACAGTAATAGTACCTATCTCCTAGATTGTTTTGAGGATCATACGAAATGAAAAGCACTTAGAATGGTGTCTGGCTCACAGGAAGCACCATAAAATTTGTTCAATGAAAGAATTAAGAATTGACTGTAGCAAATGGTTTATACTTCCTTTATGACATTGATGACATATTATTGGCAGGCATGATGCATGTTTTACCTCAGTCTACCCCACCCCCAATTTGAGAATGGGATTTTTGCTTTTATCATTGTATTACTACATAATGGGGTTTGTCTTTAGTCCTTGAAAGAGTGAACTTTTATCTGCATTCTCCTTAGAATTGTTTTAAGATTTGGACCAGCCTTATCTGGTTATTAGTTGTCCTATCTCTCTGAGCAAGCTAATTGAGTTTTTAAGAAAACTGAAAAGTTAAAATCCTTCCTTGGACTTTTCAGTTTAGTATTTTTTTAAGCACACAAAACCTTAGATTCAGTTAATTGAGAGTTTATCCCTTCAGCCCTCAACCTCACAGGTTTTATGGTTCTTGTGTTTTTACAAACGGTACCAACAGATAATGATATGGTACCTTAGCCAAAGGGTTTTACAGATTACATCTAATTAAGCCATGGGGATGTCTTTGATCTGAGTATGTATTACCCTTACTTAGTAGGTGAGGAAACAGGAAACAGAGGCACAGGGCAGCCAAGCAATGTAGATGGGACTTAGAGCCATCTGACGCCTCCACTGCCCGGGGCTGCCAACATGTGGGAACATTTCTCTGCTGCTCTGAACTTCCAGGATATGTTACTTCCGAATGTTCCAGGGTAATATATCCAAGAAGATATTCTCAGGACCACACTGTGAGCCACAGAATGCATCAGATTGTGGAATTTTTTAATAAGAATCAGAGAGTTGGAAGAGATCTTGGATATCATCTTGTTCAATTCCTAATGTATGAACCCCTTTTAAACAAATTCATTACCTGAGCTCTTTCAGCCCTTACTTGAATACCTCCAATGTTAAGGAACTCATTATCTCTTAAGACAGCTTATCCCATTTTTCTAGAAAGGGCTTCTTGTATCCAGTCATGGCTCGTCTTCTTGCAGTCTGCTCATTTTGCAAGTTCTTCCCCTCCTTCCCTTAAACTATTCATGATTTGTCTGATACTCTTCGTAGGAAGGCGTTCCAGGATGCGAAGACAGGTCCTGTGTCCCAGCTCCAGGCCTTCTTCTCTAAGCTGAATATCCTTAGTTCTTTCATAGGTTTCTAATGTGACCCAGTTTTTCGTATTTTACCTAAAAACAGAAACCTCCTTTTTTTTTTTTTTACCATTCTCAAGTAAGTGTATGTACAGTATACTTTTCTTAGTTGGTGATTGATGGGTTCTCCCTTCTTTTCCTCTCCAACTTCTGAGGAAGAGGAAAAGCAGTGATAGGCTCATTCCACTCTTCATCCTTTCTCTGCTTTCCTCTACACCTGCTGCTTCTTCCCTTCACACTCAACCTCTTTGTCTCTTTCTTTTTTGTCTCTATTTCCTTCTCTTAGACACACACGCACACACACACACACGCACGTACACACACTTCAGTACCTTGGTTCCTACCCAGGCTAAGAATCGCCTAAGCAAATTACCTCATGCTTGCGGACTAGTGTTGTAGAGATAATTTACCTTTCAGCTGCACACATTAAGATTTGAATTCCAGCATTGCCACTTATTAGCTATGTTACTGTAACTCACTGCATTTCCATTTCTTCACCTGCAAAACGGAAAATTAAATCCTTCTCTTCCTGGCAAGTAGCGACTCTTAAATGAAATAGTAAATGGGAGAGAATGGCTGAGAAGAAGTTTTTAAGGACTGTGAGTTTCCATTCCAGTGTGGGTCTGCATTCTCGAGAGCCCACCTACCGGTTTTATTATGATTTGCTGCATCAAACACATATGTTTGCTCTCAGACCTTAGTCATCCATATTTTTTTTAATATAGCAAATCTTCAGTGTTCAGAATGAGTATGGCATGTTTGAATTTAAACACTTGTAATTGAAAGAAGTGAAAATCCAAACAATGCTTTGGGCAAGGCAAATGATGTGCAGGAGAAGATGATCATTGGAAACAGCTTGTCATGTAGATGAGCAATGCCCCCTTGGCCCTGTTTTAAAAGCAAAAAAAAAAAAAAAAAAAACATATGGCAAAGTGCTCTTGTGTATTTATCCAGTCGGGCATATTATTAAAGTGTCTTCTTTAGCATTTTGAGTTTATGCTATGTTGTAATTATAGATACTTTCCCCTCTTTGTAGACTTCTCTTCTGCCCTATTTATTTATTTTATTTTTATTTTTTTAAAGATTCTATTTATTTATTTGAAAGAGAGGGCACAAGCCAAGGGGAGAGGCAGAGGGAGAAGCAGACACCCCACCAAGCAGGGAGCCGGATGTGGGCCTCGATCCCAAGACCCTGGGGTCATGACCTGAGCCGAAGGCAGACTCTTAACTGACTGAGCTACCCAGGCGCCCTCTTCTGCCCTATTTAGAGAAGAAAGTCAATTGAAACATTTTTTTCTTCAATAATTCCCCTTCCCCTCCAAATGTGTGTATGTGCACGCATGTGTGTTTACCCCTTTAAAGCAGATAATGTCATAGAACCGCAGCAGGTAATAGAGAAACCTAATCCGAATGAGACCCTGCCTTTCTCATCAACAGCTTCTCAACTTCAGTACATCAACCCCCTTGGTTGTTCTGTCTGCATCATGACTCCCACACATGGTATGCTTTCAGCTCCAGGGTTGGCTGGGGGCACCTCGTCCTCAGTCTGGGGTCCATCTTCTTCTGAGATCAGATACCTGGATTCCGAAAGGGAATACGGAAAGGGAACCCCTTCCTAAGAGCCAGAACCACCCACACAGAGCTTTGGAAGCTCTGGATTTAAAAAGTCCAAAAAGATTTTCTGGCTTTATAAAGTCCAACAGAAGCTCATGCAAATTAGATATTGCTCATTTTCCTTGCTATGTTAAAAAGATGAAGAGCCCAAATGTTATGGTTGGAAGATGTTTCAAAGTCACCTGTGTTCCTGTCCGCACCCCCCTCCCACCCCATCTTCACGATTTTCCATTAGGTTAATATACTAGATATGTTATGGAAAACAGTCAAATACATAATATGTGAACTTAGGTTTTTAATATTCACTTGGAGTCCTTCTGGGATATCATTCCTGATGCCTCTCAGAGCAAGTGTGTGTCTGGGTCCCAGGGATTTAAATCAGCAACTGGGTGTATTAAGGAGAAAATGGGTACTTTAGGATTGTTGCAGGTATGTTAACACCATGCTGAAAAGTACAGTCAAGTTTCTTGACTTCAGTGAGATCAGAGTGCCAATAGATGGAACCAGTTCTGAGTTACATTGGACTTGAGAAGTAACCCTCCTTAGGCTTAGGGCTAGGTGAATCTCCGGAAAAACCAAAGCTTGTAGTCCATGCTTTTTGTTCCCAAAAGATTAAAAGACCTAATTTACCAAATTACTGACAAAGGCATCAACAATTAAGTGGCTCTTCCTGGTGAAAGAAAGAGAAGTTAAATCTTAATTGCTAATGATTTTTTGCTCCTAAAGGCTTGAGGGAGGAAGGGAAAGAAAAAAAAAAAAAGCAGAGGCTTATGTAACACAGTTATGAATGGTTCAGATGACTCAATTGAAAGTTATTGCTGAATTATTGCTTTGTCATTATTTTACCTCCGAGACAACTGAATTTGCATAAAATAGTGCTACTTAATAGAATCCTCACATTGAATTCGAAGGAAGTTTAGAGATCTTAAAGTCCAGTGTTGTTTCACAGATACAAAAATTGATGGATTGGCCACTGTCAAGCAAATGTGTTGCAGGTTATTTTTATGTATATATGTATTTTTATATTCGTGGATTCTCCCATCAGCAGATGAAGACATTTGCTGGCTAGTGTTGCAATTTGAGCTCCAGAAGCAGGGTGTTTCTCTCTGGCCCAGCTCAAGTCAGACCCTTCTCCGGGTGTCACAGAACACGGTCCCTACCTCTGCTTCCCACCTGGGACTGAGGTGTGTTTGGTCTGGTCTGTCTCCACTGCCTAATATCATCACTGGGGCCATACTTCGTTGATCTGTGAACTCCACGTGTTTTATAAGTGATTCACAAGCTGTTGGTGTTCAATAATTAGTTTTTGCTGAGAAACATAAATAATCTACTTAGCTACATATAGAAAATTTATTTACAAGTAGAAATTTTTTTTCCTTCGTTCCTCTGAGTATTTTAATGTAGATTAATTAATTAATGAAAATCTTTTTGTTACAGAGTTAGGGACTTGAGGAAAGAGGCTACAGCAGGACTTGGGAGGTAGAAGGAGCTATAGTAACATATATTCGAGGATTCTGCATTAATCAAGCAAATTTCATCAAGGGACCTGCATGACTTTATTATGATCTATCACTCCCAAATGTCTGGATCCTAATTTTAAATTTTGTACATGAGGCTAGAGATAGACCTATAGATACAATAGAGTAGTTGCCTACTTTTACAAGATAGTTTTGGTCTATAAGGAAAAAGGTACAAGAAATCTAAATAGAGCCCTCTGAAGTGTGTGATGCTAGTTTATGATTTTTTTTTTTAAGATTTTATTTATTTATTTGACAGCTAGAGATCACAAGTAGGCAGAGAGGCAGGCAGAGGGAGAGAGAGAGGAGGAAGCAGGTACCCTGCTAAGCAAAGAGCCCAATGTGGGGCTCCATCCCAGGACCCTGGGATCACGACCCGAGCCAAAGGCAACCCACTGAGCCACACAAGAGCCCCTATTTTATAATGTATTTAATAAAGGGTTGAGATGTGAAACAACTATGATAAATTAGAACATATCAGAGAACAAAACCAAAATTATGAATTACAACTACCTTGTCAAATAATGATTAAATACACACATATATACAGCACAATATTTTACAGCGTGTATTTTTTTAAAGTAGTATTGCATATTTCCTTTTAAGATTTCAGTGGGAGAAAATATTAGTATTTCCAGCTTAGTGCATTTTTTTTCCATACATCACACAATTCTCACCACAAGTGCCCTCCTTAATCCCCATCATCTATCTCACCCATTCCCCTGCCGCACTCCCTTTGGTAACTATCAGTTTGTTCTCTATAGTTCAGAGTTTGTTTCTTGGTGTATCTCTCTTTCTCTCTTTTTTCCCTTTCTTTGTTTGTCTTGTTTCTTAAATTTCACATATGAATGAAATAATATGGTATTTGTCTTTATCTGACTGACTTATTTCACTTAGCATAATACTCTCTAGTTTGTAAATGGCAAGATTTCAGTCTTTTTATTGTTGAATAATATTCCTCTGTGTGTGTGTGTGTGTGTGTGTGTGTGTGTGTGTATACCACATCATCTTGATCCCTTCATCTATCAGTGGACACTTGGGCTGCTTCCATAATTTGGCTATTGTAAATAATGTTACTGTAAACATAGGGGAACATGTATCCCTTTCAATTAGGTTTTTGTTTTGTTTTGTTTGTATTTTGGGGGTAAATTACTCAGTAGTATTGTTATTGGATCCTAGAGTTTTTCTATGTTTGATGTTTTGAGGAACCTCCGTATTTTTTTCCACAGTGGCTGCACCAGTTTGCATTCCCAACAGTGCAAGAGGGTTTTTTTATCTCCACATTTATGCCAATACTTGATGTTTCTTGTGTTTTTGATCTTAGCCATTCTTTTCTTTTTTTTTTTTTTTAAGATTTTATTTATTTGGGAGAGAGAGTGTGCACAAACAGGGGGGAGGGTCACAGGCAGAGGGAGAAGCAGACTCCCTGCTGAGCAGGAAGCACTATGCTGGTCTTGATCCCAGGACCCTGGGATTATGACCTGAGCTGAAGGCAGATGCTTAACTGACTGATCCACCCAGGTGCCTGATTTTAGCCACTCTGACAGGTGTGAGTGGTATCTCATTGTAGTTTTGATTTGCATTTCCCTGATGAGTGATGTGAGCATCTTTTCATGTGTCTATTGACCATCTGGATGTCTTTTTTGGAGAAATATCTGTTCATGTCTTCTGCCCATTTTTAATTGGATTTTTTTGTGGGGTGTTGAGTTTTATAAGTTTTTTATATAGTTTGGGTACTAAATCTTTGTCAGATATGTCAGATATCTTCTCCCATTCCATAAATTGCCTTTAGTTTTGTTTATTGTTTCCTTTGCTGTGCAGAAGTGTTTTTATTTTGATGTGGTCCTAATAGTTTATTTTTGTTCTTGTTTCCCTTGTCTCAGGAGATCTATGTAGAAAATGTTGCTATGGCTGATGTCAGAGACATTACTGTCTGAGCTCTCTTCTAGAATTTTTATGGTTTCAGGTCTCATATTTAGGTCTTTGATCCATTTTGAGTTTATTTTTGTGTGTAGCGTAAAGAAGTGGTCCAGTTTCATTCTTTGGTGTGTTGCTGTCCAGTTTTCCCAACACCGTTTATTAAAGAGACTATCTTTTTCCTATTGCATATTCTTTCCTGCTTTGTTGAAGATTGACCACATAATTGTGGGTTTATTTCTGAGTTTTCTATTCTGTTCCATTGATCTATTTATCTATTTTTATGCCAATACCATACTGTATTGATTACTACAGCTTTGTAATATAACTTGACGTCTGGAATTGTGCTGTCTCCAGTTTTGCTTTGTTGTTTCAAAATTGCTTTGGCTATTTGGGGTCTTTTGTGGTTCCATATAAATTTTAAGATTATTTGTTCTAGCTTTGTGAAAAATGCTATTGGTATTATGATAGTGATTGCATTAAATGTGTAGATTGCTTTGGGTAGTATAGACATTTTAATAATATTTGTCCTTCCAATCCATGAACATGGAATGTCTTTCCATTTCTTTGTGTTGTCTTCAATTTCTTTCATCAATATTTAATAGTTTTCAGAGTTCAGATCTTTCATCTCTTTGGTTAGGTTTATTCTTAGATATCTTATTGGTTTTGGTGCAATTGTAAATGGGATTTTCTTAATTTTTCTTTCTGCTGCTTCATTTTATTAGTGCATAGAAACCAAATAGATTTCTGCACATTGATTTTGTATCTTGTGACTTTACTGAATTCATTGATCAGTTCTAGCAGTTTTTCCCGCTTACTGAATTTATTCATCCCATGCAATCCTTGCTCTACTATTTCTCTGCAGCTTCACCAGTTGAGGTACACCACCCACTACCTTACTCACATTTCACAAACCTGATTCTTAGTGTTTTATGACATTTAACCAATCTAGGGAGGCAAATTTAGAAATGAGTACTCATTACCTTAGATGCACTCTATAGTGGTTAACCCAAGGGGAGCTTGAGATATTGGCATTCTACCAGAAGACGAACCAAAGCAATTATGGTTACAACTGTCTTGTGGTTTGATCTTTGCAGATGTACTTAACTTTGATCTAAGTTTTAGGAAGTCACTGCAACTCAGTGGAGCCAGTTGTGGTAAGTGCCTGAAGACAAGGACATTATGCATATGTTTTGTCAGCTGGCTTTTTTTTTTTTTTTCTTGGTCAGAAAGGAAAATTATGAGTCCCTCATATAATTCATATGATACAGGATGGTAGAAAGGCAATCACACAGCTTTTAAAATAATTATTATTCGATTATTCCAGTAACCTAGGAAAAAAGCATAATCTCTGGGAAAAGGATTCTCAATATCAGTTTCTGAGAAATGGTTTCCCATTATTTTCAGCATGTTATATTCAGTATTCCTCAATTTGGAGATCAGTAATGTAATGAGAAACACAGGGGAGCTGTGTATTTTATATAATCACAAAAGTATTACACATTTTATATGTTACATGTATATTACAAATTATGTTATTACAAAAATATACATATATATTACAAAAATTAAACATGTATGTATGTAACAATTGCAACTTCAGTAAATCACAAAATACTAGGAAAAATAACAGTGTTTCTTAGAAGCTGAAATGGGTGATTTTCAGACAAAATATTAAGTAATTTTTACTTCACAGGGAGTAAAGTGCATGGAAATTTTTATTCCAGCTTTATATAGATACATATAGTTTATTTTTTAAAGGATTTTATTTATGTAGGGGAGGAGCAGAGGGAGAGGGACAAGCAAAGCAGCTTCTGTGCCCAGCGCAGAGCCTGACATGGGGCTTGATCCCACAACCCTGAGTTCATTACCTGAGTGTAAATCAAGAGTTAGACATCAACTGATTGATCCACCCAGGCACCTAGATATATATAGATAGATAGATAGATTAAAACTATAAACAGACATGACGAGAACATAGATCATTTTCTCAATTCAACCAATAGCACTTCTGAGTCCAAGTTGGTCATGATTTATCCTCTTCTTCCTAACAGGGATAATTTCAAATATAATTTCAAATAAACACTTTTTGCAAGTAATAGCATTTTATTGTAATATCCGTTTAGTAGAAAGTACGTTTCTCCCTACCTAATAATTTTCCATATGTATAAAGAGGAGTGAGTTTAGCTCTGTTCCTTATCTTGGTCCTGTAGACTGGAAAGTTGATTTCTAGTTATATATATCCTTTTTTTAAAAAAATATTTTATTTATTTACTTGACAGAAAGAGAGAGAGAAAAAGAGACAGTGAGAGAGGGAATACAACCAGGGGAAACAGGTGCTTACAATATATGCACATGTCATAGACAAATCACAAGTCAGGGAGTGTAAAACAACCTTCTAATCAATTCTTAAAAATACATATTTGTAAGATTTTGTGTTTTTTTAATGTAAAAAGTGTAAATTATAGAAGGAATTTTATTATCTATTTAATTTAAGCCACTGTATACAACTCAACTACAATTTTTCCCTCTTATTCCCAGTCCAGTGTAGTTGTCTTGAGGGCACAATATTTTATAACACTTGGGAAAAAATAATATTTATTTAGCAATAAATGCTTATTTTTTAAATATATTTTTTATTTACTTATGAGAGAGAGCATGGATGGGAGGCAGTGAGGGACAGAGGGAGAGGAAGAAGCAGATTCCCCCACTGAGCAGGGAGCCTGATGCAGGGCTCGATCCCAGAACTCTAGGATCTTGACTCCTGTGGAATACAGATGTTTAGCTGACTGAGGCACTCACGCACACCAGCAATAAATGTTTAATAAGTATATTCTTATTTAAACCAAGGATATATTTGAAAGGAGAGGGCTCACAAAACTTATAACCAGAAATTATGGTGAATAGTGAAGTACAACTTAGGGGTCAAATCAATATTGTTATGTTGTAACAGAAACAGCCACCCTTCTCGTTTTATATGTATCCATAAAAACAACAAAAAAAACAACAACCACACTTTTTTTGAACTACAGTTTTTATCTTCTATTTGTGTATCAATTCTGAATAAGTATCAACCTTTATACGTATGCATTCCCCTTTTAACACATTTTTTACATTAATGCTATGTAATTATCTCCAAATACACGAACTGTAAATATTCTAAGTATCTAAGTACAAGAAACATGAATAGGGTGGATCACAATGTAGCAGTATTCTAGATCCTTCCATGAAGATTGTCTGAGAAAATTATAAGCAAGAATTAACATGAAGTCAGTCATAAAATGCTGGGATCTTATTAGACAAAACTTTCTCTTCAAAATAGAAGACGTTTTCAATGGTAAAATGATTTTATCCTTTTAGACCGAATATTTTATTACAGTTAGAACTTTGCATGTCAAGGAACAAATTTTCTTATCTTCCAAGATAGAGGAAAAAGCCTGTGGAAGAAACAAACATTTAGAAAATACTGTTAGGAATTTTAAGCTGAAGCCTTCTCCAAGAACATAATTGTAGATCCTAATTTTGGGAATAAGAGTTCCGTCCATCTCAAAGTGATAACAGTCAGTTAAGAATAAGATCCATTGGGGTGCCTGGGTGGCTCAGTGGGTTAAAGCCTCTGCCTTCGGCTTGGGTCATGGTCTCAAGGTCCTGGGATTGAGCCCCATATCGGTCTCTGCTCCCAGGGAGCCTGCTTCCTTCTCTCTCTCTCTCTCTCTCTCTCTGCCTGCCTCTCTGCCTACTTGTGATCTCTCTCTCTCTGTCAAATAAATAAATAAAATCGTTAAAAAAAAAAAAAAAGAATAAGGTCCATTGACCTCTGACTTAAGACTGTCTCTCTTACTTTGGAATTAAGCATCCCAGTAAACAGATTCTAAAGAAAGAAGATCATTTACAGAAGAAAGTAAAATAAACAAACTGCAGTAATCTTTCACAATGGGTTTTTTTTTTTTCATTCTCTTATAATTCAGGTCATAATTTAGGAACTATATTGCTGCTTACCACTAGCTATCTTGAAAGTGAAACATACTATCCTGGTCAGAGCCCTGTTTCCCTAATGGTGATTAGAGCTGGGCTGAGAGCCCAATGTAATAAAAACAGTCTCAGAGCTTTTTCACTAACCTTAGTCTGGGAAAAGCAACATTGGAGGTTTTATTTCTTGAAAAATACACAACGTCCATATGATTAAATGCTCTTCAGTCTCTTTTCTGCCGCAAGCTGCACCCTCAGGCCTTAATGGTGCCAGCTGTTCTCTTAACCCATCACCTCAGTATTGCTCTTGAATGTAATCTGTCTTGATACCAAGCCTTTTAAGTTTTCTCTATGACAATTCATCTTTCTTATACTAAACGAAGTGTCTTCTCTCATTTGAGAAAAGTGAGCTCGTTGGAGGAAAAAAGTAAAAACAAAGATTTTTCATTCTGCATGTATCAGGGCAAATCTTTTTTCCTGTCTTAATTGAATTCAGTTAAGTGTTCAAAAACTTTGCCGCAACGATCGGCTGGGCTATTTTTCTTTTTAAATGAGGCCAAGTCTTGTTGGCACCCATGACGAAGACCGTACTGTGCAAGGGCAGATTGCCAGCAGGTTTAACATTCAAGTCCAGCCTTTGGTGGTGTCTGCTCCAGGCTACTTCAAGATTCATGCAGGGAAGCCACCTTGCAGACCAGTGGTGTGCGCTCTGCACACGTATTCTCCCTGCTTTTCAGATGCTTGCGTTGGAAATAAAGGGATCACTTGCTTTTTCTTATACAAAAAAATTTTTTAAAAAAATGAAGGATGGAATCGGGGGCAGCTGGGTGAAAGGTACACAATAACCTGTGCCACTTTTACAACTTATGAGGCTTAAACTATTTAAAAATTAAAAAAAAAAATTGTATTCTACAAGGGGCAACCAGAACAAGTACATATGAAAGAACTGAACTGTAATAAATATAAGTATGGCTCTATCTTAAGAAAATCAGTTTAAAAAGGAGGGAATATGAAGTAAAACACAGGCTTTTTTTTTTTTTTTTCCTTTCTTTCTCTGGCTTTAGGTATGTGTGTGTGAGGCTTACTCTTCCTAAAACCCTGTACTACTAGTGCACTTCATGGAGGAGGTAGTAGAAGAGTATTAGGTTATTAGGTTATTCTTTAACCCAAGCAAAGTAGTTTTTTAATAATAAATGGATATTTAATTCTGCCCCTGTTTCTATGTAAGTTTTCTTCCCTTCTTGGACCTCTCTTTCCTCCCTCCCTCTACTCTGACAGTTCTGACATTAAAAATATTGCTGAATTACTCTAATTCTATTGCATTAGAGAAGTACCAGTCAGGCTAAGGTTTTATAGAGCCTGGTTTGGATCAGTTAGGGGTGGGGAGAAAAAATGAAAAAAAAAAAAAAAACAACACGGTAAACGGATCCTTATTACTGCAAACATCAGTTATTGTTGGGTTAGGAGCCTGGTTTCGGAAATCAAGTGGCACAGACTCAAAACCAGATCATGCTCCTTACATGTGACCCACGTGAACTTTAGTGCCTGATATCCTTACCTTTAAATGGGGGTGGCCACGATATTATCTACATGTTAAGTGTATTAAGAGGACTATGTGAGTTTGTGTGTGTGTGTGTGTGTGTGTGTGTATGTGTGTTTAACATAGAATTTTGGTGAGTATTAGCTTATTTATCTAACTACAGGCTAATATTTAGTACTGCCAAGTCTTCAAAAATGTTTCTGGATATTTGAAGTATGATTTATGACACCTCATCTGAGCAGAATATAAAATACGAACAGTAAAAGACTGTTGTGTTTTGGACACTTAGCACATCCCAATTACTTAGACTCTCCTACTGAACAGTCCACTTTCCAAATGTATGTTACTCAGGCTCATGTAAATAATTTAGTTTCTGCTGGTGTTTATCATACATTATTAAAATACCAATGTGCAGTGGCTGCTACCTTCCATTATAAAGTTCTGCATTGTTACTTTGCTCATGTTTCCCATTTCTCCTCCAGGTATAATATGTAAATGTAGATTTTTAAAATTGGTATTCTGGAATATGTCTTCAATTTAAAGGAGCTGCCCCTATCTCAACCGGACATCCTCACTGTAACTAAATGGGATGAAATTCGAGAGGCTGTGTACATTCCTCACAACTTGAGACAACTTTGTAAAGAAGTGTCGAGCATTTACCCAGTCACACAGTTTTATTGACATATCTTCATTTAAGCAGTTTTATTTGAGAGGCAATTAATAAAGCATTCTGTATAATGAATACAACGAATATTAATATCTAATGTCTAGCATATGTTGATTCATTTTCAAGTTACAAAATTCTGTGATTTTTTTTTTCCTTGAAATAGTTTAGAAAATTTGCCACAGAGTAGGGAGGATCTCAACCAATTAGGGTGTCCTGAAAAAGAAGTCCATAAATTGAGCCGTAATGTCCTATGACTGAGGCTGGGGTGGGGTGGGACTGCGTGTAGGCAATCCCATATAAAGCATATAAAATTGGTTCGTCCCCAGAAAGGTGAATTTAGCTCCATAAGAAGAGGTGTTTTACCAACAAACATATACATGAAAATCCCTGCTATAGGTGCCTTAACTATGAAGCCAGATTGTCTTAAAGTTTTGAAAATAGAGGAAAGTATAATGGCAGATTTTTATTCAGAACATAGAACTTGGATATGTTTTTGTTCTAATCTATCATTTCTGTTATTATTAAGCATGTATTGGCTCACCATATAATATAAAGGACAGCTAGTCTGCATGAGTTTCTTATTCTTAGGGAGTTCATGAGATTACAGTTTTCTCTGAGTTAAAGTATACAAGAATCCGATTCTTTTCCTTTTTTTCAAAATAAGGTCTTCTTATGCATATGAATAAACTCATTTAACTTTGGAACTTGTAAAAAAAAAAAAAAATAGGGCATCCTACGAGGAAACACATAGAAAAGGCCGAGGTAAAGTAATTTGTCTCAAAGACAACAATGCAATCTGTCTTGACATCTTGTCTGTTTGTTCTTAAAAACTACTAACTGGAGGGCCATTATAAGGATTGGTCATAGGTCTTAGCTCTCTTATTCAATTGTAACTCTCAAAGTGGAGTGCCATGCTTGCCTTGTATCGCTTAGATCACACAGCACCCAGCCCTGGCCCGTGTAGACACAGAGAAGTATTTGCGCAAGTGAATGTGTCAGTACTTTAATTGTGCTGATTTAAAGAAGCCACGATAATCATGGGTAGTTAAGGTTTATATTAAGTAAAATAATGTCACCGTCAGAAATCTAACATCAGCCTCACTGACTTCAGTGTGAGCTAGTACCTATCAGCCTATAAGAGTCAGCCTTATTAAAACCTAGGTGAGGGGCGCCTGGGTGGCTCAGTGGGTTAAGCCTCTGCCTTCGGCTCAGGTCATGATCTCAGGGTTCTGGGATCGAGTCCCACATCGGGCTCTCTGCTCAGCAGGGAGCCTGCTTCCCTTCTCTCTCTGCCTGTCTCTCTGCCTACTTGTGATCTATCTATCTATCTATCTCTCTCTCTCTCTCTCTCTGTCAGTAAATAAATCTTTAAAAAAAAAAAAAAAAAAAACCTAGGTGAACCCTTTACCATTTGAAGCAGGTGGTGATATGTGTTCAGGTTAATATATTATTGGGAAGAATAATTACCAGTCTCAGAATGTAAGCTGTTTGCATAAGCGTGTTGTAGATTAAAAAAAATCATTTGTTGGGTCCCTATTATATGCCAAATTTTCTGATATGTTCTGAACATATATTATCTCATATAATCCTCAAAGAATGTGGGAAATTGGCATTCTTATCCCCATTCTAAAGATGAAAAAACTGAGGCTCATACATTTTTGAACACTAATTGGTCGAAAAAATGGACTCAAATCAAACACATTCCCTAGGTTCTTTCCTTTGTGCCAGCTACCTTAAATTTTTGTTTCTATAAGATTAAAAATTGTTTGTAGTAATGCAATTTGAATACTAATGTAACACATGATAGTTGTATGATTAAAATGAACTATCTACTTTTACAGAAGCATAGCCTGTTTTTACAGAAATAGTGCCACCTTAAACAGGTGATAACTATGTTGTTACTGCTACAACTGCCTACCAATTAAGTAGGATTGGATTTTAATACTCTCATTTTAGTATTTAGAAACAAAAGCCCAGGTTTAAATGTTAAGTTCACAAAGCGGTGTGTTTAGAAATAAAATCATGAAGGTGTCCTTAGGGCTTTGTAAAATCTAAATTATTGATAACACATTAATGACTGTAAACATGATCTGAAATTCTGTTTTTAGAATATTTTTCTTAATGCGAAATTTTGTACTGTCACCACAGAAAAAATATTTTCTAAAAGTTATTTTGCTTATATTTTTATTACTGGATATAATGCATGTTCATTAAAGAAAACTTAATAATACCTAAAAGTGAGATAAATCTAGAAGAAGAGAAAAATTCCAGCCTTGAAGTAAATAAATACCTTGGTTGAATGTTGACTTTATCACTAGTATTTGTACCAAGATTCAATGGCACATTTACCCCTTGTTGAAAAAATCGTTCTTGAAATTACTTGTTATATTTTGTTGATACAGTCTACTTATTATGGTTCCTGTTTATATACAAGAAGAAATGCTTTTTGAAATTTGAGCCAAAGTGTCATAATTCACTGGTCAATTTGCCTTTTGGCAATGTCAGAGTTTGTAGTAATCTTTTGAAAAATTTCCAAGTCACATCAGCATGTTTTGCCCAAAGTCACATCATTGACTTCTGCCCATCCTTTCACGCTGGAGGACGTTAAATAGAATGTGTGGAGCCTGGAAAGGTGGGTGACAGCTGGGAGAGATTTTTGTAGAGGCCTCAGAGTCTTCCAGAAGATTGATTATGCAGCATTTTCTGCCAGCTTCACCCCGGTTATCATCCCATCAGGAAATTTGGTGCTGGACCTCATTGTGTTTCTGATAATTCAGATGACTTCAGCACATTCCTTTAATCTCCTGAAGTTTAGTTCTATTTTTCAAATATATGGGCAAGGACCCTGATACCCTCCAATTCTCCTAAGGATGATGGAAAGAAAAATCCATTTGCATTTAAAAAAAAGTAATTTAAAAAAAAATGTAATTTTAACTCTTATGGGAACCATTTGTGTTGAGTGTTTGAAACAGCCAAATGACATCCCCTGAGTTCAGGTGGAAACTCGGGCTGTCTTCTCACCTCAGTGAACGTTTCCTGATGGGCAGTCGGGAGTTTATAGAACAGCATGAGGACATCGAGACAGTTTCTTAGAGGCATCATTATACTGAATCTTATCTTTCAACCAGTTCGTTCGGGAATGAATTATTGCAAGACAGGAAATACTAATTTTTGCTTTTACTCTGCCTTTTTAGCATCTTGGCCTTCTTGATTTGGGATTGGTTCGAAAATAATGCCTGTCCGATTATTTAAATATTGCTGGTTAGCTATAAGCTATAATAATAGAAAATTTGTGTGAAAGAACTTAAATCTTCTAGCTCTGTTTGGAAAAGGAAAAGCACGCTGAAACTGGCAGATGGAAACACAGTAACAGTCGTGTAGCACGACTGCAGCCTTGACACGCACACAACAGAAGTCGGTGATTGGATTCCCTATTACAGACAGGGAGAGGCCTGTTGACTTTCTATACCCCTAAAGAGCATGTATCATTAGCTGTGCTGTGGCACTGGGTCCATCAAGCACCGAGTGCTCCAAGAAGTGACAGGGTGACCAGCTGTCCGGGCTACTGCTGGCTGTCTTCATATGAGTCACATGGGGCAGCGTGTTAGTGTTGCCTGACTGCTGTCAAAGTTTATTTCCCTCTCTGCTAACTGGTGGAAGATGTCTGTACCCATGGGAATTTTGAGTCATGTATTGTAGGTACTTTTGTGCCTGGCCCTAGCATGAAGAGTTAATTTATTATGAATGGATATAAAACTTACCTTCTGTAATTTTTTTTTTTATGTCAAAAGTTTAGAAATGAAACACATGTTATTATTTGGAAATATTTCAGGTCATGAGTTTATCAAAAATTGGGTCATTTGTTTTCCTTTGTCTCTCAATTATTTTCTTTCTTGCGTGACAGTTGACATTTTGGCAAGCTAACAATTGAGGATAACCCATTACTAGAGATTGCCTTTCATTGAGAAGCAGGTAAAATGCCTGGAAATGAGTCAGAGCCAACTAAATCTAGGTCAACAGAGATATCTTAGTTTACAGGATTAAGCAACACTATATATGTGGAAGAACTCTTAAAGTCTACAGATGTAAGGTGTTAGTTTAAATGTTGGCACCAACACTACTACTAAAACCCCACGCTACTTCACAAACTGCATTTTTGGTGCATTTTGAGAATGCACATGAATGCGTTACATTTGCACTTTCTAACTTGGGGACAGTTAAAGCCAGAGATCTGCTGGTTGAAATGTTCCCCTCCGAAGGGCAGCAGGTGAGGGTCTAGGTTTCTTGTTGCAATAAATGCCATTTCAGCTTCTACTTCTTGCTACTGAAATTGGATGGTAGAGAAGGATCCCAACTACAGTTCATTCGCTCATCTCTTACCTTGCTTTGTTTTCTTCATAGAAATCACCACTGCCTTACATATTCCTGTTCTGGTGGTGGAAAGCCCCCAGAGGGCAGGAACTTTCTTGATAAATTATTGTTCACCATGCTATACCAGTGCTTAGAGAAGTGGCTGCCATGAAGCAGGTTTTCAGAAATCATTACTTAGAAGAGTGAATAACTAATTCCCAAGTGTGCACCATTTGCTTGGGAAAATATTCTTACAGTAATACAACAATGAAGCTGTGTCTTGGGTCAGTGTCAGGCTTTACACATACTATTTAGCTATGCAATGCTACCTCGATTATACTAAGGA
The DNA here is from genome assembly GCF_963455335.1 of Martes martes. Taxonomy (NCBI): domain Eukaryota; kingdom Metazoa; phylum Chordata; class Mammalia; order Carnivora; family Mustelidae; genus Martes; species Martes martes. The sequence goes on along the minus strand of NC_137890.1, from coordinate 176,080,626 downwards.
TTAAATAGACCATGTTAAGAATTTAACCATCCGTTGTAATATTTTCTTTATAGTTTTAAATAAATGGTTAAGGAAATTTTAAATATAGGGTACCTACATGTGAAATATAGGGAAAATACGTATAGCTAATTTAAGTTATTTTCATTCCACTATAATGCTTTTCTGTTCAGTACTACTTTGGGGGAAAATTAAAGGTTTAGCCCCTGATTAGTTCAGCTGAGGGTTGGCAGGAGTCTGACAAAGTACTTAATATTTAACATTGGTCACAGCAGATCTGTTTCCTCTGTTAGTGCTTTTAGACTTATAGGAAACCCTAACTTTTGCGGCAGCTACATTTGTTCCAGCTATAGGATTTCCCATTATTATGTATAAATTCTAACCCTCTTTGGTCCTTTGTATTTAACATGATGAAATACAATAAGAACATTAAAATGGATGAAAATGTTCTTTGTAATAATAGTTCTGAACTTAGTCCTTTTATACCTCCTTTGGGTATTTTCAATTCTTTATTAAGTTAATTAAATTATGCTGGAACTGAGTTATAATAACAATGTATGTAGGAGGTAAGTGTCCCTGGATTCACCCAGGAGAAGACCAGTGACTCAGAGAAGGAGGTTCAGAAATGTGTGGAATGCTTCAGTTTGGCTTGTTAGTGCCTTACTAGACTTTTCAGGAAATTGGAGATTTGAGTAACAGATTTACTTTATTGTTTAAGGATTGCCTATCACCACACATTCTTTTGAAATTCTAGTTTCATCAAGATGACAGACAAAATGACTTATTGGTTGGCCTAGGAGAATGTGTGTTTTCTGAATTGGAGAAAATCAAGGTTGTGACTTTAATCCTAAAGAATATCGTGATGCTAGGGGCACCTACCTGGGTGACTCAGTTCATGGAGCCTCTGACTCTTGGTTTCTGCTCAGGTCATGATCTAGTGGTTGTGAGATCAAGCCCTGCCTTGGGCTCCACATCCAGTATGGAGTCTGCTTCAGATTCTCTCTCTCCCTGTCCCTCTGCCCCACCCTCCACTTTGTACTTGTGCTCTCTCTCTCTCTCAAATAAATAAAATCTTAAAAAAGAGATGTTAGACACACCGTTTCTTTTTCTTGATGAGTGTCTCAGGTGTTCCTCACATCTTTCCAAACCTCATCTGTAAATCTAAGTATTAATGACAAGATTCTCCACTAAAGATTTTGAACAAATAATTAATAATGCATTCACTTTACTGTAAAACCGTTTCAAAGGAGATCTTGGATTTTAAAGACTAATGGTTTGAGTGAACTGATTGATTTTCATCCTGAAAAAAAGTAAGCTTACTGGCTTTTGCAGATTCTATTTTCACTCAAGTGTACCACCTCACTAAAAATAAATACAACATTATTCAGATACATTTTAGCTCTCATATAACTCATGCTTCTTACTGCTGTTTCATCATAAACCTTGAATAGGTTAATTTCTTGAACTACATATATGCTTAACATTAATAAAATAAAATTTATAAAGAAAGAAAAAAACCCAAAGACTCTTGGATGAGAATATGTAAGGCCTTTTTGCTATAGACCTTTGAGGTATCGTCCGCAGAAAGTTTCTTAAAAAATGAATAATGCCATCTCCCCTATTTTTGTCCCAATGAAAATACTTAGAGAAAGAAGTACAAGAGACTAGGCTCTTTCTATTTCAAAAATTTGTCATTTTTTAAATTAACATATATTATTTGTTTCAGGGGCATAGGTCTGTGAATCATCAGTCTTACACAATTCACAGCACTCACCATAGCACATACCCTCCCCAATGTCCATCACCCAGCCACCCTACCCTTCTCCCCCGGCCCTGCCTCCAGCAGCCCTCAGTTTGTTTCCTGTGATTAAGAGTCTTTTATGGTTTGTCTCCTTCCCTGGTGCCATCTTGTTTCACTTTTCCCTCCCTTCCCCCCGCAAACCCCTGCCCTGCCTCTCGGATTCCTCATATCAGTGAGATCATATGATAATTGTCTTTCTCTGATTAACTTATTTTGCTTAGTGTAATACTCTCTAGTTCCATCCACATGATTGCAAATGGCAAGATTTTTTGTTTTTTTAGATGGCTGCATAGTATTCCACTGCATTTTTTAAATAGTTTTTTTTTAAAAGCATGTTTACCTTCACTATTTCTGCCTGAATTTTTTTTTAAATCTACCTTATTATTCTTTTTTTTTTTTTTAAGATTTTATTTATTTATTTTACAGAGAGAGACACAGTGAGAGAGGAAACACAAGCAGGGGGAGTGGGAGAGGAAGAAGCAGGCTTCCTACCATGCAGTGAGCCTGATCCCAGGACCCTGGGATCATGACCTGAGCCAAAGGCAGACGCTTAACAGCTGAGCCACCCAGGTACCCCTCTGCCTGAATTTGAATATGCTAGAATTCTGTAAGGAATCACACAGGAAGAAGCATTCGTATCCTAATTTAAAACAGGAAATGAAAGAATATGGATATGTATAAATATACACAGGCCCTATTACCAAATATATGAATGTATTTCACTTTGTCTCTGACTTCTGTTATTATTTCTTTGCTTTAATAAATGATGTTTGTGGGCACCTGGGTGGCTCAGTGGGTTAAAGCCTTTGCCTTCGGCTCAGGTCATGATCCCAGGTTCCTGGGATCGAGCCCCGCATCGGGCTCTCTGCTCAGCGGGGAGCCTGCTTCGTCCTCTCTCTCTGCCTGCCTCTCTGCCTACTTGTGATCTCTGTCTGTCAAATAAATAAATAAAATCTTAAAAAAAAATGATGTTTGTGTAATGTCAATTAATAGGAATCTTTATCCCTAGGTACTGGATATTTATAAGCTTAGTTTTCTCCTGGGAGTAATAATAGTATCTGCTGTATTTGATCTTTTGAGTATTAAATGGATAATAGATGTGGCACATTTTGTACAATTCCTTAGTTATACAAACTCTTAATGATCCTTTCCTATTATTGCTGCTGTTTTGTATCAGAAATAGTACAATAGTTTCCAGAAAACAAATTCTGTGACTGAGGTGTTTGGAAGTTATTCACTTTAAATGAGTTGTTATTATCCAGTTGCTTGTCACCCAGTCATTTTTTTGTTCTGTGTTGTGACAGTAGATGGGTGAATTAGACACATGTGACCAGCCCTCTTTAGTTGTAACCTCTATTTGCAATCATTATTATAGCAGCTACAGCAAACATGTCCAAGGACAGAACATTCCATTAAGAGCCATACAGATTGCCTAGCTTCCTACGATGTTTTTGTATGAATAATACAGAGTCTAGAGGTGAAATTAGTTGGAGTGTCCATGACTCAGCCTCTTTTTCCGGAGAGTGACTCATTACACAATTATAGATGGATTCCTGACTTTATGCTATATACCACCCTAAGTGCTTGAGATACAAACATGGATTTGCTGGGTCACTGACCCGGAGCAGCCCACAGACTCTGCAGGATACAGCATTCATTAACAACAATATGGGTTTACATGTGGCCAGTACTCTATCAATGTTCTCTCTACCTATCAAGGAAACGATTAAATGTGCAATAACGTGGGCTGGCTAGACAGCCTAACTCTATGATTTGGGACACACACACACACTTCTGATTTTATATTGATAGGTGTTAGTGTAATTACATCGTTACTATTTTCATTCCTTTTTGTGCTGTTTTAGTGTTAAGTAAGACTTCATTCTTATTCCACGTCGCATAGATCATACTCTTCACGAATAGGTTAGTTGTCTGACAAATACCTTTCCTTGATTGTCCTGCTGGAAACTCAAACTTAATGTGTCTTAAAAAAAGCCCCATCACCCTCAGTTCTTGCTCAGCAGCCTCCTCCTCTTTCAGCCTTACCCCCGTTTCCAAGAGCGACACCATCTTTCTGGGAGTTGGTCTCAGAATTCTTTTGGCTCCTTTTCTCTGCCCCGTGCCTTTCACGTTCGACAAATCCCCAAGTCCCATAGCTTATAGACAATGCTATGGACTGGATTGCATCCCCTCAAAACTCATATATTGAAGCCCTAACCCCAGAATGGTTGTATTTAAGACATACGGCTATTTAGGAGGTAGATAGTGTTAAATAAAGTCATCAAAGTGGGGCCCTCATTTGACAGTGGCCATATAAGGGCACAGTGAGAAGGTGGCCATATATATATATATACAGGCCAGGAGGAGGGCTCTTACCAGAATCAGACTAAGCCAGCACCCTGATCTCAGACTTCCAGCCCCCAGAACTTGAGAAGATGCATTCCTATTAAGTCACCCTATCAATGGCATCTCGTTAGGCAGCCTGAGCTAAGATGCTTGCCTATGCAGAAGCTGAGTATCCTTCCCCCTCTGCATGACACTGTCTACCTGAGTTGAGTCTTCATTATCATTCACTTGGACTTCTGTAGGAGACACCTAAATGGTTGATTCTTCTTTAATCTCTTCTCATCTTTGATCCAATCTACATGGTGTTGCCAGATCCCATTACCTAATTATGCCATTCTTGAATTTAAAACCTTCAGTAGTTCACTTCAGCATACAAAATTAAATATATTTAATTATGTAGCCTCCTCAGCTTATCATTCAATGTTATTATCCTAATACAGACCCAGCCTAGCCTTTCACCCAATTAGCGTTTTTCTTGTGTGTTATATTCCAGTCAGGTAAGACTGCAGGTGTTTGTACAGACAGCCCCTGGGGTTAGCTTCTTTCATCACTTTGTTTCCACCGAGTCCATTGTCTGTGTTGGTGTCCTCCCCATTCCATCTCCACTTATCAAAATCCTTTACCATCTTCAAGGCCCAAGTCAAACCCATATCTTCTGTGAGTCTTTATCTACATAATAGGATTTCTTAGTGGTTTTTTTTTCCCCCTTCTTTGATCTCCTCTAGCTCTTTGCTGGTATTTCTCTGTGACAGCAGGCATATTCTGCTTTGTATCATAGCCTTTGTCTTTTGGCTTTTCATAACCACCCCATCCCAACACATTCTAACTAAGCTCTTTGATGGCAAAGAACTTTGGATCCCTGAAATACTAAACAAGGCTACTAAAAAAAAGAGAGAGAGAGAGAGAGAGAGAACCCACAGAACTGCTCTATATTTAAAAAAATAATAAAGATTATAAACAATTAAAAAGCACTTCACTTACTTTTTAATAGAATTGATTTTTAATTGGCCTCGTAACTGCAATATTCCCTACATTTGTATCTGTAAATTGAAACTCAAGCAGTAACTTTTCTATTGCTCAAACAGCAACAGTTTCTGTAAATTGAGGTTCATGGGTAACTTTAAGAAGGGAAAAGTGCAGCAAGGGTGAAAGGCGTTTTTTCAATTGACAATGATGTTGATATTCTAATAGCTAAAATATGCTATTTTCAACTTTTATTTCACGTGAGGTGGAAACAAGCATACTTCAACTTGACATAGAGTTTATAATCTGATCTCATCATCACAATCTGATTTATAATATGGAAGCATGAGACCATTTCTTATTGGAAAAGGGGGGGAAGCTTTAGCAGTTAACTCTCAGAGATTATTTTCTGACATATCCCCAACCTTTTTGTTACGGAGCAAAAAGATGGAGAAATGATGCTTTTATATGCTGATAAGTTAAACTGCCTGGAAGCAGATGCAGAATCCTATTGAACAGAATTTCATTTGAGTTATGCTTAGGGCATTGTTTAGCGGAATACTGCACAAAGAGTCTTGACCTGTGTATTTGAAATGGCAGATGTTTGCAGTGAAGACTGAGCCTTAGGGCAACATAAATCTTCACTATTCTGTGCCTATTTGCTCAATAACTGGGTTGAATAGGGGAAAAAAAAAGAGAGGGTTATTTACAAAGTAACTGCTCCTGCTGCAAATGGACACATTCCCCTTAAGATAAGAAATGTAAGCAAACAAACAAAAAAAAATTCCTAAGAGCCCAAGCAAGTGTAAGTCCACCAGGTCAAAAAGGATCACCTCTTGTTCCTCAGAACTTTGTTTCCATGAAATATTTTTGGTGCAAGTCAGGTGGGACAAGGAAAGGATTTTTTTTTTTTTTAATTTCTGCCAAAAGGGGGATTTTTCAGCCATTCCTTTAAATTTGGCAAAGCATCAGAAAAGCACAACACTAAGCATCTTCATTCATTTGACAAATATTTATATTCTTCTGTGTGCTCAACCCCTTGCTAAGTGATGGGTTCAACTACAAGTTTCACATAGCTAAGATAGCATGGATATTTTATTTTTTTAAAATTTTTATTTATTTATTTATTTTTAGCATTGATATTTTAAATAAAGTTTGTATTTGGCTCATGCTATATTGAAAAGAAAATAAACTAGAATTTTTGGGAGGCAGGGCTGGCTTGTGGGGGGAGGACAGTGGTTGGCAGCAAGTCAGAAATTCTCTCCACATATGGAACAAACTCATAAAGCAGCCTAGTTTCTTTATCACAAAGCCTAACTTTTGAAATGCTCCGTATCATTTTGCTTTTACTATGAAAGTATGTATATATTTGAAAGTGCATGTAGAAAAGATAAAATCCAACCTATTTAAAAGATTACGAAAGATATCAGGATATTGATCCAGTCTGTTAAAAAGAGGCGTTAGCAAGAAGTAGCTCAGTGGCCAAATGGTAAATTGAGGCTTTGAGCCGCACACAAACAATTGTGCAGGTGTAGGGAGTCTTTGCTGGGCTCCAGGTAACTAGGGAACCACATTTTCTTAGGGAACAGTGACTGGTAATCAACATGGTTAAAATGTACGTATACACTGTGCCCTCTACTTGTTCTTTGTCTTTCATTTCTAGGGTTCATATGTACTATTTTAGCCTCCTCTTGCACACACAGGAGGATACTCACACATGCACACATACATGTACAGCACACACAGCCGCACTTCCAGTCACTTCCAGTCACTCAGTGTGGTGAAACTCTGTTGTTCCTGCTCTCCCCGTATTTTTCTTCCTAATTTAGGAAAATGTTTCTTCCTCTCCTTTCCCTCCTCTCTCCTTTACTAATCTTTTTTCTTCGTTTAATCTCTCCCGCTTTCTTTTTTTTTTTACATTTGTGGAGCAAAAATGAAACAAAACAAAACGAAACAAACAAAAAAAACTATGCTTAAAAGTGAGTGTCCCAAATTTTCTCAAGTCTATGGCATTCTGAGTATCCTGGTAATTTTTTTCAGGGTGCTCTGTAGACCAAAAGAAATGCTTCGCAGCTCCATTTAATTAGTAAAATAAGTATGTATGCACTAACAACTTAGTGGCCTTTTAAAAATAAATACATGAAAGTTGAAAGAAAAATCTTTTTCCTTCGTACTTAGAAACCCACAATTACTTACTAATGGTATGTGTGTGTTTCCTTCCTGGGTACAACCCAGACCTCAAACCTGGGAGTCGGACTGGATGTTGTCATCCTCATTTCTTATTCCACATTGGTTTTCATGCAGTATTTGCTTTTATAATACAAACATGATAAAAAAAATCCAGCTTTGCCAAGTTATCACATCATTGAAATGAATGTAGCATAATCTGATACTGGACTCTGGTACCGAAACTGTGGATTACTTCAAGTGAATAGTTTGTGTTGTGCCTGATGGATATTGCTATGTTTTTTCATGTATTTAAAGTATTTTATCGTTCTGTGAATTTCCACTGGTGTCCTGGGGTGCCATGCATGGCACACAGTCTAGGAGCTGGTGGCTTTATAGAAAAAGAATAATATTTGTATCAAAGTAAAATGAAGTCAGGTGCTTTAAGTGGAAGTAGACATATTAAAATCATTAACCTCGAGAATCCATCAACATGTTCCCATATTCTTTTTTTTCATCTTCACAAATGTATCCACCTATCATTTCATTCTTGTATAATAAAGTTCACTTTTTTAAGCACCTACCCTTAAGATTAAAAAGCAGGAATTTCACTTCCAATCCAATTTTTTGATTTACTGGTTTACTAGTATTTCCTTTTTATTTTCTTTTAATAAAAACTCTATACATTTAAGGTGGGTAACATGATGCTCAGATATATAGAGTGAATATGATTATGATAAGCAAGCTAATTAACATAACTCAATGGAGTATATGAGTATTATTTTAGACTATTCTTTTCATTAAATACTTACCATTTACAGTCAATTTAGTTTTTGAATTTAACCTAGAAGTCTAATAATGAACCATTTTTAACAGTGTCACGTGGAACATATTCTAACTTCTAACCAGTTAACTTACAAACACACTTTTGAAAACTAACTTTTTTTTATTTTTATTGGAGATTTAGCCATAGACACTCCCTGCATCAAGTCAAGAATTTTACTCTGTGTCATTTCAGTTATTTTCTTTACTAACTGTCCGAAAGACAGGCTAACTTTTGGCACAGAAGTTTTGGGTTTGCTTTTGTCCTTGGTGGACCTTCTTTGCACTTCCATTGGACAGTGTGCTTCTCAGTATAATTTAGTGGCAAAGCTTAAGTGTAAGAAAGCAGTGGGAAGATGAATAGGTTGTCATTGGAATTGTCTTATTTGACTTTTGTTGCCTTTAAACAGATTGTTGATCCTGGACTAAAAATCTACAGCCTGGTAGACCAGATTAATGATCCACATGCAGTAGTTGTTACTATTTTCAATTAAACATCTTTCAGGAGAAATGGTAGTACACTGAGTACAGAAATTTGTTTAAAAAATGTTTTCTGTTGATGTTTTAAAAGACAAGAACAAGCATTGTTCTGTTTTATATAAAAACTGAAGATAAAAATAGGACCTAATCTGGGCATTTAAAAGGTCTTGTTAGATGAGAGCTAGAAAATAATTTAAAGTTTTATAAGTATGTAAACTCCCATTGTTATAAATGTCTGTGGTGTCAACCAGCACATTTTTTTTTCTTTAATAAAATAAAAGATTGAATCATTCAATTGATTTAATTTACAAGATGTTTTTCTGTTTATCTTTCAGACTTTATTGATCTGATCCAAGGTATCTTGGGACTGCTGGCTGGAATTAAGGTTGGTGATGTGTTTATATTGATGATGAATAGCTGTGAAATAAAATAGAAGCATCTTGGGCCTTTGGACAGCTGGGTCAAATTACTCCTGCAGAGTGTGGTATAGAAAGCTGAAACTTAGTGAGAAATGGATACGTTTCAGACTTGGGGCACTTAACACACACGTTTCCTGAGCCACATTTGCTTTCCTAGTTCCTATAATTTCTTTACTTGTCAACTATTGTTTAATTTCTTTTACCTGTCTTACTAGCTGAATTTTGATCAAATGAAATGATCCAGTTCTAACATATTCAGTTAATGAATACACATATCAAAAGAATGACTTCTTTGTAAGGCTGGCTAACATTTTAAAGAATGGTCAGCTTCCTGGGGCCCCTGGGTAGTGCAGTTGGTTAGATGTCCAGCTTCTGGTTTCAGCTCAGGTCTTGATCTCGGGATCCTGAGATCAAGCCCTGAGTCAGGTTCCGTGCTCAGCAGGGAGTCTACTTGAGATTCTTTCTCTTCCTGTCCCTCTGCCCCTCCCCACCCTCTCTAAAATAATAAACAAATCTTAAAAAAAAAAAAGAAGAAGAAGAAGAAGAAGAATGGTGAGCTTCCTTAATTTGAAGGGAAACTCTTGAAGCCCATGATTTGGTAGCCATGTTTCCTAGGGATGGTGGAGCTGAAACATTGCTTACCAGTTGTAAATTTCAATTAATTGGCGAAAATGCTAAGATGTCATCCCGTTCGTTCTCCTTTCTTGTTAGTGGGTTTCATGGGAGACTCAAAACCAGCTTAACTGAGTTTAGAGTAGTAACAGAGCATTAGAGGGCACTCACATCAGTGGGCTTGAGATTTCATTTATCCCCTCTGTGTTCTTGTCTAGAATATGTATTCAGATTTTAAAACAAAAGAAAAAGCTAATTCATGAATGAAATGAGGGCTTTCGTTGCTCATGTAAAAAAAAATGCCAGGTGTTGCTAAATTTTTTGTATAGGGCTTTGATTAATAATTAACATAAAGAAGAACATTGGCTTTTCATTTATGCTTACATTAATCAGGAGTTTAGCCTTCAAAGCCCAAATTTACCCTCCAAATTGCAGTGTCTAGCACACAACAGACACACAATAAATATGTACATTTTCTGGCTTCAAATTCTGACCTTGTTATCCCATCCCCAAGGCACGCGTGTGCGCTACTGTTTTTTTCTCTTTTTCATTTTGCCTGGCTTTTTTCATATCCACTACTCAGTACATTCTGTGTAAACTTACACATATTTAAACATGAAATTTCTTGTAAGACTTTGAACTTTTTGCTACTCCTCTTTCCCTACTAGTGCCTGTCCCTTTGCCAAGCAGTAATGACAAGTAGGATAAGATTTTTGGCAAAGTATAAATCTTTGAATCAGGAATATTTTCATGCACAAGACTAACTTTGAACTGTTACTTTTTCTCTTTACTTAAAAGTAAATCATTTTGTTCCTCTTCCTTTATGGATTTTGTTTTATGGTTCGTATGGTCAACTTGGCAACTTGAAATCTTATCTCATTTTGGCCACTTTTCAGAAGGAAGAAAAAAATAAAGAGAAACACGTAAAAAGAAAAGAAATAAAAGATTTTGTTAAATTAAAAAAAAACTATTAAGAGGAACAGACAAAAACTTTTCTTGATCTGATCTACTAACCAATATCCATGTGGAGAGTTACTTTCATGGGACAATGAACATAATTTAAGTGTGTTCCATTTGGTTGTGAAGTCAGAATGACTTACATATTCCAAAATAAATGTATCAATACATAAAATTATGTGGGAATGGAAATTTATTTATTTATTTATTTATTTATTTATTTTTTAAAGATTTTATTTATTTACTCGACAGAGATCATAAGTAGGCAGAGAAGCAGGCAGAAAGAGAGAGGAGGAAGCAGGCTCCCTGCTGAGCAGAGAGCCCCATGCGGGGCTCGATCCCAAGACCCTGGGATCATGACCTGAGCCGAAGGCAGAGGCTTTAACCCACTGAGCCACCCAGGTGCCCCTGGAAATGTATTTAAACCTCTCCTGTTGCTAGGCTCTCATGTGTATATGTGTTGTTCAGCATAATTGGTAATGTTTTCCTTTTCAACTGAGAATAAATTAAATTTGATATAGTTTTCTAAATCATATTTTGAGAAAGTAGCTCGATATAGCAAAGCTTTTTAAAAAATGTATGAATTCAACAGAAACAGCCAGAATCTCAACATAGAATAAAATATATAATGAAAATCACCATTCCTTTCTAAACTAGAGCTAAGTTCTTTTGCTTCAGGAAAAAAAAAAAAAAAAAAAAGGTTTCCCTCATAGAAAAGCTGCTTCTTAATGTCAGCTGAGCAAAAGAACTAGTGTTGCTAGATAAAAACAAGCTTTAGAGAGGGATATATAAAATGGGATGTCAGACATGTCCTTGCACTTCTGTACAGCAAGTGAAACCAACAAAATTAAAAGGCAATGTACTTGAATGGCAAAAAATATTTACAAATCATATATTTTATAAGGAATCCAAACTATGTAAATAGCTCAGACAACTCAATAGCAAAAGCACAATCTGATTTAAAAATGGATAGAAGGGGGCGCCTGGGTGGCTCAGTGGGTTAAAGCCTCTGCCTTTGGCTTAGGTTATGATCCCAGGGTCCTGGGATTGAGCCCTGCATCGGGCTCTGGGCTCAGCAGGGAGCCTGCTTCCTTTCCTCTCTCTCTGCCTGCCTCTCTGTGAGGCAGAGATCTCTGTGATCTCTGTCTGTCAAATAAATAAATAAAATCTTAAAAAAAAATGGATAGAAGACTCAATAAGAAGTTTTTTCAAAGAAGATATACCTATGGCCTATAGACACATGAAAAGATGTTCAACATCACTAATCATTAGAAAAACGCAAATCAAAACCACAGTAAGGTACCACCTCATGCCTGTTAGAATGGCTAGTATCTAAAAGGTAAATAAATAAATACATAAATAAATAACAAGTGTTGGCAAGGCTGTGTAGAAAAAGAAACCCTTGTGCACTGTTGGTGGGAATGTAAATTGGTGCAGCCACTATGGAAAACAGTTAAACAGAACAGTTAACAGTTCTTCAAAAAGTTAAAAATGAAATTACCATATAATCCAGCAATTGCACTTTTGGGTATTTATCTGAGGAAAATGAAAACACTAAGTCAAAAAGATATATGAACTCTCATGTTCATTGAGGCATTATTTAAAAATGCCAAGATATGGAAGCAATCTCAGTGTTCATTGATGGATGAATAGATAAAGAAGATATGGTGTGTTTGTGTGTGTGTGTGTGTGTGTGTGTGTGTACAAAACAGAATATTATTTAGCCATAGAAAAGAATGAAATCTTGCCACTTGTGACAATATGGATGAAACTTGAGGGCATTATGCTAAGTGAAAATAACTCAGAGAAAGACAAATATCATCTCATCTCACTTATGTATGAAATCTAAAAAAAAGAAAAGAAAAAGAAAAGGAAAAAAGAAACAACCAAAGTTTGTAGATACAGAGATCAGGTTGGTGTCTGCCAAGGCAGAGGCCTGGGAGGTGTGAGTGAAATGGGTGATGGGAGGCAAAAGGTACAAATTTTATATATATTTATATATATAAATATATATATATATATATATATATATATATATAACTTCTATATATATAAAATTTCTGGTTTCCTTCATTTATATATTTTGTTTTATATAAACTTAATATAAACTTCCATTTATATGTATTTTAAGCTGACCAGGAAGTAATTTCTTTATGCTCTACTGAATGATAGTGTATTTTTTGTTCAAGATACTATTAACAAACTAAGCGACATATTGCGCAGTTGAGCAGACTTTCACTTAAGACAAATAGTGTAGAAAAATGTGAATAATATAATTGGAATGGGGAGAGAGGGTACTCTTATGTCTTCTGAGTAAGCTTTGTACTTTGAGCTTTGCAGAGTCAAGACCAACTGGTCCTTGAGCAGCTACATCGTCAACCTTCAGTACCACCTCAGGAAGAAACCATATTTCCCCTCTCACTTGCTTCACTTTGTTTCACACATTCCTCATAGCATTTGCTCAGACTTCTTTATGTTATGATTAGTTCTGGACATTTCTTATCTCTCCTGCTAAATCATAGCCAACTGGGGTCTTTGCCACTTTGTCTCATACCCTAGTCAGGCCTTGTAGGTGTGGACATCCAAAAAATGCTTTATTTATGAATTATAAAGATTAGAAGCCACAATGAACAATGTTTTATGTATCTATAAACTAAACATACAGCTAAATATATATATGTATGTGTATATGTGTATGTGTATATATATGTTCTAATAATTATTAATCACTATATTTTCTTCCCTGGGATAGAACAATTTGAGCAAAAAAGCAAGAACTTAGAACAAATCACCCAGAAGACAGTTGAAACAGTAATAATCATTAGGTTTAATTTGAGGAATTTAAAAAAGTAAAGGTATGAGAGAGGTCATTATTTTGTTATTCTGCTTTATTCTTCCTTATTAGCATAATATAAAAATATAATAAATACAGTTATGGATGAAGACTTATGCAGAATTCTAATTATTGGAATGACATGTGACAAAGTGACTTTGAGATTCCAGAAAGTTTGTAAAATGCCTAATTATTTGCTTACCACTTTAAGGAGAGATACAAAACTGCTAGAATCACATTTCAAACTGGAAAAACCAGTTGGTTCTAGGGAGAATTTGCTCTCTCCCGTGCAGCTTTCCAAACTCTGAAGCATCATAAATACTTATTTCTTCCTTTTTATAAAAAAAGGACCTTCTTTTCTTCTAGGTTCTTTGGCTAGCCTAATAATTAAATTGACATAAGACAGACTAACAAGAGAAAAACAAATTCAGTTTTGTACGGGAGCTCATAAAAATATGAGACTCAGAGAAGTTACCAAAGCAGGCAGCTTTTATGCCTTTTAGACAAAGAAACAATAAATTTGTGAAAAATTGACAAGATAAAGGAGTTTGGGCTTGGGGGTAGTAAATTAAGTGAGGAAGTAACAAGGTTTGTTGATATAGCCTTCTGGACTCTGAATTCCCTCTCTCTGGTGATAAGGATGTCTCTTTACCTCCTGGTACAAGGAGAGTACCTTTCATAAAGGAGATTTATTTCCTGCTTTCAGGAGGACAAAGGAGGATCAGAGTGAATTTCTTACACTTGCTGTTCCTTAAGTAACATACATTTAAAATAATCAATGTGCCAAAGTGACATATTTTAGGGTGGCCTGCCCAGAAACTAATCAGAGGCGTACTTGTTATCACTTCTCAATCTCCTCATACCATCTAGTGAAATACCTTAGGAAAATGTTTCCAGAATTGCTCCTTTATTTTGACAGAGTCTTGACATACTGAGGAAATAGGCTTGTTGATGCCACAGAAGACAAACAAAAAACACAACTTGCTGGAACTCTATCAAGTAACTGCTAACAAGTCTATTTTTTCCATGTTAAAAAAAAAAAATCTAGCTGAGCCTTTTTTTTTCTTAACTAAATGTTTATAGTATCAAATGGCTACAAAAGACACTCCCTTGGCTGTGTTTTCATCTAAACCCCTTGCTTCTGAAATCAATCCTGTGGATTTAATTCAGCGATCCGCTAATTTTTATTCTTTTCCTGAATTCATGGGGAAGAAAGAATGCTGTTCCCAAGAATAGCACAGCTGATGTTTTTGCAGATTATTTATATCATTAAAGAGTACCATGACTTTAATGTAGGCCTATATCTTATTAGGAAAGCTTGGAGGGTTTAAAAACATACAAAGTATATTTTCTTCTTATGTAAGCAGTCCATTCATTTAGAAATCCTTTATTTCTTTTATAGTCTATTTATTGCAAAGTAATAACTTTGTATTATTGAAAGGGGATATACTTTCTTCTTTCTTAGCTTCTAACTCTGTAGTTATTTACTTTCATTAGTTATTCATCTAAGAGTAAAAAATCATCAGTTGCTTTGCAGGAAAAGGATTGTAACATGTATACAAGTTAGGTAGCTACATAGATAGGTTTACTAACTAGTGTTGGATAGTTTTGCTAATGAGCAATAGAAGGGCTTTGCTTTTGGTCATACTTAATGGGCCATTCCTGTTAAAAAAGGTAGAATTATCCGTCTTTTCTGAACCAATTCTCTACAGTTATTTAGCAATATAAAAATGTTAGTTTTGGGGGCCGCCTGGGTAGCTCAGTGGGTAAAGCCTCTGCCTTCGGCCCAGGTCCTGATCTCAGGGTCCTGGGATCTAGCCCCACATGGGGCTCTCTGCTCAGCAGGGAGCCTGCTTCCCCCTCTCTCTCTGCCTGCCACTCTGCCTGCTTGTGATCTCTGTCTGTCAAATAAATAAATAAAATCTTAAAAAAAAAAGATAGTTTTTTATAGACTTGGTTTCATTCCAATATTATTCAATGTCTTGTGACCATGAACTTATGTTGTTTCAAAGTCTTTGCTTTGTTTACCTTTCTTTCCATGATTTTAATCTAATTATTAAGAGCTGAATAAAAACAAAACCGTTATTATACGCCTACTTCTATGTCTATATTTCTGTACCCATCCATGTCTCTCTCTTTCTCTCTTCCCCCCACTTCTATGTTATAGTAAGAGTTGTATGTCTGTCACATAAAGTTTATAGTTCTAAAGTAGATCAAGCACATTAGCTAGTTTTTAGAATATAAATAGATATTTAAAACTTTAGATACTGTCATCTTCATTTTATGCATAGGGAAACTAAGTCACAAACTTGACACAATCATTATAAAAGATCATTTCTGTGTAAAATTATTTCTGTATTAAAAACATAGAGAAGTCTTTTTGGGGATAAAAATAAATATTTACCCAAAAGTACTTACTTGCTTATAATAAATAAGTATATACCATTTAGCGATGGCTTCATTTATAAGATATTAATCTTCAGAATGATAAGTAAGATTGAGCTTGGTATCTGTTGGCTGAAGATGATTTAATTATAGTGTAATACCTTTTCAGTCTCATCCTTAAATCTATTGCTATGTTCAGGCTAGGCTATTATATTTAGGTGTTTAAGTATAGTGTGATCACCGTTTCTTATATTTTATGCAAGTATTACATAATATAAGAAATATATGTTACATGTTAATAATTACAGAAAGTACCTTAAAATATCTTATAGTACTTCAATAACTGCATCAACTATAAACATAAATTCCCCCAGAGAAGTTACCTAAGTAGTTTTTATTTCCTTTACCAAACATTGTTCTGTCTCCTCCACCATACCTGGAATTACTGGGTTTTTTTTTGTTTTTTGTTTGTTTTTTTGTTTTTTTTTACATTGCAGCGACTGAATAAATATTTGCTAATTTTTTTATTTTCCTGTATCTAGTTTCACTTTGGATTAAACATAGTTATCTTCTCCACTTCTGTGTCATGGTTTGCTCATCCATATTTTGACCACATTATTATTTATCTCACAAGACCACACAGATTCTGTTCTTGATACTCATTTATTTCATCATTTTTTTCTGCCATGTATGGTGTCCAACACAGCTAATCAAACAATGTCCCCTTTTCTTGGATGCAGGAGTCATCAGCTAAGGTGCTCCACATGGAAGGACATCACTTCAGGATGATGATGAAGGGTGGGGGAAGCAAGAAATATGTCTAAGGAAGAGAATATTCCATGTGTGTGGGGGGTGGGATCCCAGCGACAGGTAAATGCCTGATAGCCACACAGAAATTTTTAAAAAGGAAAGGGCTGGGTGGTGGGGGGAGTAAAATAGCCCAGATGATAACTCTTTTTGCCTGGTCTAGACATATTTCTAAATCGTGAGTTGTTATTTGTATTAAAGTCTTTACATGTATGAAGTAAGCCTACACAAGAAGATACAGTTCAGTGGAACAGAATAGCTATTAATAAGTCAAATATTGGGGAGCCTGGGTGGCTCAGTGGGTTAAAGCCTCTGCCTTCAGCTCAGGTCATGGTCTCAGGGTCCTGGGATCAAGCCCTGCATTGGTTCTCTGCTTAGCAGGGAGTCTGCTTCCTCCTCTTTCCCTGCCTGCCTCTCTGACTACTTGTAATCTCTGTCTATCAAATAAATAAATAAAAAATCTTAAAAAAAAATAAGTCAGATATTGAGAATACACTTGCAGTTCAGTTGAGTGCTAGGCTCTGACGATGCTTTAGAAGTATTAAAAATGGTTCCTTTGTTCTCTGGTAGCTTGCAGTCAAATTAAGCTAAGGGGAAGCTAAATAGTAACTAACACATGGTAATACAATCAAATAGTAAGTACAGACATAAATTTCTAGAGAGATCTAGAGAAGATATAATTCACTGTGATTACAGAGATCTCATTTAAGAAAAGGAATTTCAGTTGGATTTAAAGGTGAATAGGATTTAAATAGGCAAAATAGAGAGTGAGATGTGGAAAAAGAAAGGCATTTCTTCAAGAGTTCTATAGAAGCCAAGGCACAGAGAAGTTACCGAAGATTGAGAGGTTAGGAACCCTGAAACAGAAGGTGTAGGACAGGTTTACTTTGGACCTGGGTATTACCTCTTCCTTCTCTTCTATCCCAGCTTCCCTTTTTTTTTTCCTGTCCATAAATATTTGTTGAACTATGTCAAATGACAGAAATAATACAATTTAGTACCAAGTTTGATATCCTCTGTTCAAGGGGAAACAATCCATGAATTGGGGGAATACAGTGCCTCACCAGCAGTAGAACAATGTTCCTGAAGGAGTTTGGTTAATAGTGAATTTTATAGCGCATTAGATGAGGCAATGCAGAAATGTTATGATAGGCTAGGATTTCTTTATAAGCAGGTTCTATCATCTAGGGTAATGTATGCTAGCTAAAGCGGAGTTGGATGATTGAGACTGGTAGATGTTAGGATTCCTTGACTGTTGTTTCCCCAAAGTGCAGGCTGACTTAAGTTTGGATTTGTGACCTGGGCTGGGCATAGCCTTTATCTACTTTTATGTGTATCTATTTTTTTTTTTAAACTTTGAGCATAAATTCAGTCCATCATTAGACCTCTCATGCTGTTTTTTGTGTGCAAAGAATAGTTATACACAGAAATATTAACGTGAATGTCTGTTCCAAGAGCTTCCATAAATAAAGTTGTATTTGTGTGTTAGATTTTGTGAAAAAATAAATAAATATTAATATCTCAACACATGGGAAGTATGGGAACTAATGTTCCAACTGACATTCATGCTATCTGGATTTATTTTGATATTAATGTTACCAAGCTTGTTTATAATTAAAATGAAGTAGTAAAATTAAGTACTATATCTCTTTATTAAATTTCACATGAGAAATTTGGAACTTCACTCTTTAAATTATTTGTTAAATTACCTAAAAAGTCTCCATGACAGGGAGAAGGGTTAATTGGAATTGAAATTTTTAGGGAAATATAACTAAAAACAAACTTCTCCCAACACAGAAATCCTCTCCACAAAGGTAGTAGGGAGAGAAAAAAATAAAACAAAACAAAACGTCTATTACTGAATAAGCATTAAACTAGAATGTGATGCATATTACAGGCAATCCACTAAGAGATTGCAAAATCCAAAAGAAATTTCACCCTTTTTTAGAGTCAAGCAGATAAAAACCCATTACTACATGATTTCAAGAGAAATGATAAGTAATCCTTCAGTAAGAACACTAAATTTACCTGGTAATTGGGGTGACCATCTGTGTTAGCTAATTAGCTTTCTCCAGGGGAGAGGAAAACTTCTCATAACCTTTACGACCGCTAGTTCTACAGTTTGGAGCAAGAAGTCCACAGAAGTTAGACTCTTCATTTCCTACAGGAATTGGCAGAAAGAGAAGCTCCCTCCCTCCATGTTTGCATTTCAAAAAATGGCTCCCAGGCCCTTGAAGAAACATTCTGGAATGTGAGAAAGGCCTGAGGCTTAATTAGCCATTATAAAGATTTACAGACATTTGAAAAGGGGAGTGAAAGAAATTTCTAAAAGATAAAGGAGAGGGATGAAGTCTAGCCTTATTTTCAACAGGCAGAATTAAGCCCCTTATTTTTCGTTTGTATTTGTCCTTACAATGAGTTAAATCATTATTTCTTTAAAAAAGTAGTCAATGGATGGTTTGGGTCCTCCAAATATACTGCTTGTATGTCTGAAACAAAGGAAAAAAATAGGCTTTAAAGTGGAAAGATTAAGGAAATTCACTTCTTCTTCATAGTCATTGCAATCTGTTGCCAGGTGAATTAGCGGGGCCCTACTGCTGAGATTTGGCCCTTGTAAGGGAAAGCTCAGAATGGAACAATATAAAAATAAACTACTCCTTTAAGTGTGTTCGAGATTGGACATTCAAAGCTTTCTGGTGCATTTAATTTAAACTTTCGTAACTGGTAGACCTCTGGTGCTCGTTCAAATGCTAATGTTTGGCCTTCTGCTTTTTTAAAGCAATGCAAGCTGGAGGTCATGTGACCCAATTACTGCAATTATGAGCTTTCTGGGAGTAATCACTCTGGCTGCACCCGGAGTGAGCATCTGCTGATGATAAATAGACCCGGAGATAGTATGCTAAGACCAGCCATCTACTTACTCACTTCTTAATATGTGCATATACAGAGCTAAAACCCATTTGCTCTAATAAGAGCATTCTTTTTCCATACAGATTTTTTTTTCCTTAAATTTTTTCTTTAAATTTAGTTGGAACAGTTGAAAATGCATATTTTTGTGTTTGACTATATTAGCATTCTACAAAAGGATATGGAGAAAACTCTGCTAATGACTAATAATGACTAATAATGAAGGAGCATCCTTCACCTACACATATTTTAGTTCTCTGCGCAGGGAGAAGGATGTCATAAGGGCTTAATCTTTCCAGCAGAAGTATTATTTCATATCAGTTTATTCAGTTTTGTTTTATTAATTTGGGGGCGAAAACCTAACTTCTATTCGTAAGGGTGAGTATTTAAGGGGAAGTTCTCCAGGCAGCATAAGCCTGCTGAGAGTCTTTCGTTAACAAGGGAAATTATTTTCCCATGTGAGTAAGGCCATTTCCTTCTCAAGAGGTTATAGTTCCAAAGGATAGTTTTTTAGCAGTATTTACCTCGTTCCCTGTTACTTATGCTTTTCAGACTACAGTGGACTCAGTTTTAAATTTCATCACATATTATTGGATTATTTTTACCCTGGCCCGTACCAAATGGTAACCTTTGAGCAAAACTCTGTTCACGCAGAATTGCTATCTTATTGAGGTAATGTTTGTACCACAGTGAGATTAAAGATAATGCATGGCATCCTCATTTAAAAATCCCTCATACTGCCAACTTGCCTCCAAAGTCAGATTTAGAATTTATAATTTCTATTTTAGAAATTATAAGTTCTAAATAATTATTAATAATAATTTGAGGCTAACAAAGCTTATTTCCAGTCCGTGTAGAATGACACATAGTAAATTACTGATCCATGAAACAGATGCCTTTTGTGAGTACCGTAACATGGCAAGAAGTGCAGTAGGTATAGGGGAGGAAAACCAAATTTCCCTTTATCTTTCTAGGTTCTCAGCTGAGACTCCTGTAATAAGAGAGAGATTAACAGGAGAAAAATTTAATTTTGTACATCAGGGACCCCAAGGATAGGAGATCCAGAGAAGTGATCAAAGCAGGCACTTTTATACCTTTTAGACAAAGACACAATAAATTTGTGAAGAGTTGACAAGACAAAGAAGTTTAGGCTTGGGTAGCAAATTAATGAAGTTGCAAGATTTGTTTTTATAGGCTTCTTGGCCCTAAAATCCCTATCCATGGCCATGAGGATGTCTTCTATCCTCCAAGAGAGGGATGGCACCCTTCAAAGGGGGGGTGTTTACTTCCTGCTTTCATGGGGACAGGGAAGGATCAACTTGTCCTTCTTACATCAGCTGTTTCTTAAATAACTTTAATTTCAAAATAATCGATATGCCAGAATGGCACATTTTGGGGTGGCCTACCCTGAACCCGATCAAAGGGAACACGACAGGTACAGTCTTGCTTTCTCATATTCAGGAGTTAACTCGAGGAGGCTTCGAAGTTCATACCTGTACTCTAGCATATTTATGTGGGATATCCACGTGCAATATGGAGTTTACTAAATAATTTGTCTTCATCTATTAACAAGTTAAGAATGCATCTATTGATGGCTTCTAAAAGCTTTTTTTTTTTTTTTTTTTTTGGTGACAGCACCTGTCAAGTTTCCCTCCCACCCCTTTTTTTGTCATAACTAGGAAACGACACAATTTATTCTTACGGAAGAAAGGATGTCTGATTGGATCATAACCTTTCCTCCTACCTTTATGTCTGTCTTTGTGCTCCCACCTTGCTTCATGTAAACTCTTTAATCTTATTTTTTTTTAAAGATTTTATTTATTTATTTGACAGAGAGAGACAATGAGAGAGGAAACACAAACAAGGGGAGTGGAAGAGAGAGAAGCAGGCTTCCCACCAAGTAGGGAGCCCAATGTGGGCCTCCATGCCGGGACCCTGGGACCGTGACCTGAGCCGAAGGCAGATGCTTAACAACTGAGTCACCCAGGCGCCCCTAATCTTCTTCTTCTTCTTTTTTATTTTTTTAATCTACTTCAGCTGTAAGGATTAAAATCTTTCTTTTCTAACTTCTCAGAGAAAGAACAGTAAAGAGATATGACCACATTAGAACTCTGTCACTTGGGACTCTGTGCCTTTCAGAGATAACATTAGAAGCACATTCGTGTTCCATCTGAACTGATAAGACAGGAAATTGGGATCTTGAGAGCAAAAGTTTAAGCTTTATATATAAAATCCTATAGCATATTTTAGAGAAACTTCACATGCTAAATTGCTAATTGAATAAATACTGTTTCATAAGTATCAGAGTCCCCTTGATATTTTTTCAATAAAGTGATAGATGAAATCTTTGATAATATAGTTCAGTTATAAGACTTCCCATAGGTAAAATCATAAATCACACAAAATTTTTTTGACAGATAATATATTTAGAGATTTGGTTCAGATTTGTTGTCTTCATAAATAAAATTCAGATAAGGAGAGTTTGCTCACTTTTCAAAAATTTTTTTTTAATTTTTAAAGACTTTACTTATTTGAGAGAGAAAGAGTGAGAGAGAGAGAGAGAGCGTGCACAAGCCGTAAGCAGTGGGAGGGGCAGGGGAAGAGGGAGTAACAGGCTCCCCCCTAAGCAGGGAGCCCCATGCAAGGCTCCATCCCAGGACCCCCAGGGATCATAACCTGAGCCAAAGGCTGACACTTAACCAACTGCTTGAGCCACTGAGGCACCCCAGTCTGCTTACTTTAGAGAAGTAGCAAAACCTGTGGTGAGCGTCTCCTCATAACTAGATTCAGAACTAGACAGCTCATTTCCGCATCTTGTCTACCAGTGCTCTGGTGCCAATGGTGGTGTTCCTTTCATTTCAACATTTAGATATCATGTATGGTATGAGAGAAGATATCTAAAGAAGGGAGTAACGTAGACATCCAGAGCTAATCAGAGCAGGAAGGCGTGGCAACGCATGCATGAGGCAGAAGTCAAGAGCACTGTCAGCATGGCCAGAGCAAAAATGATGTCATTTGCCACAAAATAGCATTTTGAACTCCAGAGGCAGAGGAAGAACAGTGAGCTGGCAGAAGTCTCACAGATTTAGATGAATAATAGTAAATCGTGTCACTGAAGTAGGTTGACAAATCTTAAATCTTAGATTGAGGAAAATATTGTCTTAGAGGATGTTTCAAGAAATGTTTGTGACAAGTACTTCTCAAAATAACTTGAAAGTACTGTGAATGTATTTTATGTTTTGGAGTCACTGATTGAGGTTTCGTTTCTTTCTTTCTTTCTTTCTTTCTTTTTTTTAAAGATTTTTATATTTATTTGAGACAGAGAGAGAGAGGGAGAGCACAAACAGAGAGGGAGAGGGAGAAGCAGACTCCCTGCTGAGCAGAGAAGCTGTTGTGGGACTTTATCCCAGGACCTTGAGATCATGACCTGAAACAAAGTCAAACACTTAACTGAGTCACCCATGTACCCCACTGGTTAAGGGTTTAAATCAATATATAAAATGAGTTTCAAAATTATTAATATGTATAAGAGGCTTACAGTTGTGGGGCACCTTGTTGGCTCAGACTTTAAGTGTCTGCCTTCAGCTCAGGTCATGATCCCAGAGTCCTGGGGTCAAGCCCGGTGCTTGGTGGGGAGCCTGCTTCTCTCACTCCCACACCCCCTGCTTGTCTTCCTTCTCTCACTGTTTCTCTGTCAAATAAATAAATAAAATCTTCAAAAAAAAAAAAAAAAAGAGAGACTTACAGTTTTACAGTTGTAGATCTCTCCCAGTGAGAGAGGTGTGGCTGAGCTCCCAATGCAGGAAATTGTTATTAGCAGAGTCATTGATTAGGGTCTTTCTAAAAGCTCTTACTTGTACGTTTGTTTGTGCCTATTCACCTTTGGTCAGATCTTAAATCTTCCTCATTCAGGGAAAGTAATAGCTGTTGCTACCCCCTCAGAAATAGAAGTGTTCCTCTCAGACATATTACAGTTCATGGACAAGAAACACAAACCCATAAACCAGAGAGATCAGTTCTGCGCAGCCCACGATTATAGGTGATGTAATAAGAGTAGTCATGACTCTAATGAATTTATAGTTGTTGTTTCCTGTTTATCTATGGATGCCTGAATCTGGTTTTTGGATATGATATATTACGTGCTTATGCAAAGGCTGGTAAGACACAAATTAAATTCTGATATTTGTATTCACCTGCAACTGGTTCCAGTAGATGTTTGCTACCTCCGCTCCCTTTAGTCTCCATGTTTCTGTTGAGATTCTGTGCTTACATATTAGTGTCTCAGGGAAGCCTTCCCTCCACTGGGCCGGATGTCTCAGCTATACCTTCTAGAACACCCCGACTTCCATCTATCATGGCCCTTCACTTTATTTGCATTGCTTAGTCAACCTTCATTTTTCTTATTCACTAGATTTTAAGTTCTTTGGAGACAGAGACCTTATATGCCTTGTCATTACCTTCTTGCTGTAACCTTGCACCCTGCCCAATAGAGGTTTTGTACCTATTAGGTACACTTATGCTCGCTGTCCCTTGTTGGGTTGCTGGTTGCTATCATCCCCAGTGCCTCGTGGGCCCCTCTCAACTACTAGATCCCTTCGGGCTGCCGTGTTCCTGCGCCTTCTGCATGTTGAGGCTGGGTCTACCTGCCAGATGCCCCTTCCTGCTCCTCCTGACTTCCAGAGTCCCTCCTTCTTCCCCTCTGGAGGCCCTTGTCCTACTCACCGGTCAATCAAACTGCAGCATAGTAGCCATGACAGAGCTTGGTGGAATAAAACAAAATCTCAGAGGATAGGAATCCACAGACCCGTTCAGCTCCATTTGGCTTTTTATTCATTGATTTATTTTTTTGCCAGGTAGTCTGAATCAAGGATGGAAGTGCCCTACATTTCCAGATCTGTTTCCTACAGATTCAGTGTTAAGCACTTATAGCGCGGTTTATATTTTAAGAGTAACTTTATAAAACTCTATTTTGAAAAGCGATGACTAACTATGGAAATACATAAAAAGAAAGTTAGCGGAAATGAAAAGTCCCCTTTAAATCTGTTTGTCAAGCCTTCTCTCATTTAGAAAACACAAAACTATGTTGCTTGCCTCCCTGATGATTTGTGTCAGTGTTATTTCTCCCATTTGCTAAAGATGCAAAATTTAGTTGGACTTATTAAAACAGTTGAATGTATCAAAGGCCTATATAACGTGGTGTGAGTAAATGTTGTTTCACAGCTTATTTTAGTACCTAGAATGGTTGGCATGGCAACCTCAAGAAGGCATTTTACATGCTCAATACATAAGGATTTTCATTTTGAAAGTCCTGGTTCCCTTATTTATTATTATTTAGAATAAATTTTAATGCTTACTTCTAATTTTAGAAATATTTTCCATAAACAGAAGCAACTTCTTTAGTGAAAAATTTTTTTAAAGATTTTATTATTATTTATTTGACAGAGAGAGATCACAAGTAGGCAGAGAGGCAGGCAGAGAGAGAGAGGGGGAAGCAGGGTCCCCGCTGCACAGAGAGCCTGATGTGGGGCTCGATCCCAGGACTCTGGGATCATGACCTCAGCTGAAGGCAGAGGCTTAACCCACTGAGCCACCAAGGTGCCCCTTTAGTGAAATTTTTTAAAAGAAATATATATTGTATTAGGCATGGCCGGGGGTAATCTTCAAGAATTAAGGGATTTAATTAATTGGATACACATATAGACGGTGGAATCATATAGAAATGATTCAGATGCAGGTTCTAACACTTACTAGCTATTCAACAATTGCTATATTAATAGTCTCAAAAAATCGAGATTAAAAATTGATATGATAGGAATCAAAGGAAATAAATGAGGTTTCATATGTAATGTATGCAGGAAAGTGTCTTGCGTGAGGTACACGTTCATCAACTTTCAGTCTTATATCTGTGAAATACAAGGAAAACAGGTAAGAGAAAAATTCCGCAAAATACTTTGATTCAGAAACCTTTTCATTAGCCATTCTTTTTTTCCATCCTTTTGCCTGACTATTGTGAAATGTTGGTTATAAAATGTCTCCAGACCTTCATTAATTTATATGTGCATAAACTTTTGTGGATTAAAACAAGGTGTGAAAACAGTTCCATATCACTGATTTTTTTCAATTCATTACCCGTTGTGTTGTTCTGTTACGGACTGGAGTTCTCTTACACCGTGATAGTGGCTGTCAGTGTCCCTGGGGATCCAGAAACCCAGGTTTGATTCTTGCTTCTTCTGCTAAGCAGCTGTATGACCTTGAATAGCAAACTTTGACTCAGGACCTGGTTTTTCTTATATATAAATTAACTGTAGATAAGCCATATGGTTTCTAATGTCTATGTATTCCAGCTTTTTAATACTGTGACTGTTATCAACCTAGGTTTCAGGACAGGGTCTGAATTTCTGGACACCGTTTGTTTTTGGATGCCACACACTAAACTCACATATGATATTGGACATTATATAATAAAGATTATTTTTCATCCTTTACAGCCCTGAATCTGATGTTCCTGCAATGCCCAAAGGTTGTCAATTCTCTTTTTAAAATTTTTTTTAGAATTTTTTTATAAGATTTTATTTGTTTATTTTAGAGAGAGAGAGAGAATGAGAAGGGGGTGGATCAGAGGGAGAAGCAGACGCCATGTGGGACTCCATGTGGGACTCCATGTGGAACTCGATGTGGGACTCAATGAGGGACTCGATCCAGGACTCCAGGATCATGACTTGAGCTGAAGGCAGTTGCTTAACCAACTGAGCCACCCAGGCGCCCCACTGTCAAACTTTTAAAAAACAACTTTAAATAAATAGGCAACTAATTTTTTAAACTTAGAACTGTATTTGGCAAGTTTGAAGATACCGGTTTTCCAAAAATCCCTAGCAAATAAAAGACAATTATTTCTAAATCTATTTTTAAAAACACAGATACCAATTTTCCATATCCATATTTAGAATTGGTATTTCTTAGGCATAAAACAGTTAACAAGCAATTGGTTTATTTTATACCAAAATGACCAAGTAATATGAGGAAATTACAGCCCAAAGCAGGCTCTTTCTCAGATTATAAAATTTGCCTGTGTGCAGACTACTATTAGTTCATGGAAGGCTAATCTGTAGGCAGTGACTATTGGTGAGATGAGGAAGGTTCTAGCTGAGCACGTTCATTCCTGAATGAACTGACCCTTGGAGTGACTTGAGTTAGGAACCAAGATAATTATACTCTTGGAAAGGGTATCTGGCGTAATCATATAGACCCTACTCCTCAACAACTTCAGTTTTCTACCTAAAGCTTTACTAGGCTGTCAGAGCAATCTCAAGATTAACTTCGGAAATTCAAACATTCATATGGAATTCTGTGTACTTCAAGACTACATATGTAACTTTGTCCAAATTTAGTTTATATATTAATTTACAATTTCTTTTTTTTTTTTTTCCTTCCCAAAGAAAGTCTGGGGGAAAAAAAATCTTCACTATAGTAACTGATTAGTTCCATTTCCTGTAATATTTCTTTTCTTGTGGTTGCTGGCTTCTAGCCAATTCTATTTTTGCATTTATTTTCTCCATTACATTTTTTTTCTCAGTAGAAGAATTTTTGTGTTTTTCATTTCATCGAAATGGAATTCTTCCCAGGTCATGTCATGATTTTGATATTTTCAAAGCGTAAAAAGCGATACAGAGGAGGTGTCCGCATAATTAAACATACCATGGACTCTGAAAAGCAGTCTGATAAGTCAGGACATATTCTCAACCTTCAGTGAACGGGGAGTGCCCGATCATTTTTTTTCTGTGTCCTATGCTCTTGAGTGTAGCAGTCAGCTTGATGCAGCTGTGGTCTAAAAGAACAAACTACGCGTCTGGGGAATGACCTCGTGAGAATGCAGAAAACTAAGAGATACAATAAAAATACACAAAGACAAACAGCTTATTTAACTGAGTGCCTGAGAATTCTCAAATAGGAGGGAAATGCAATTCAAAAAAATAAGCAGATAAATGTCTACATATGAGTGCCTGGGGAAAGGTGCTGGAGTGAGACTTTTCCTGGTTTTTCGTTTTTTTGGTTTGTTTCTTTCTGTTTTTTTTTTGTTTTTGGTTTTTGTTTTGTTTTTTTTTTTCCTTTTGGAGGGGGAGCCAGAGTAGGGGGTGGTATGTGTTTAGAGCACTCTAGATTTATTTGTGTAAGCTACATGAGCATTTGCAATTCAGGATGTAAGCATTTATGAATTTAAAAAGCCTAGGACTCTGCTTGGCAGCAAATCCTTCTGTCCTTCTCTGTCTATACTATATGATGAAAAATAACCAAGAAGTTGCTATAGAATTTACCTCCTAATTGAACTATCTGTGCTAGGTCCTTTCAGAAGCATTGGCTGACCTCAGTCCTGACTATTTTCTGCCATTCTGAAAGTGGAAGAAGGAAGTGTTGCTGTAATGAAAGCTATAACTAAATCAAACAGTATTCCTGTTTTCTGATCTTGGTCACTGTGTGTTGGAAAATTTTCATTTCAGACCCGGAATATAAAATAAAGGGTGCGAACCTCTTTCCTAAGCCTGATCATCCACAACAGATACGTGGATGGGGTATAATTCAGTATCTATAAAGCTGAAAGACCACAGAACCAACTAATGCATTCTCTTCTCTCCCAGACCTCCCAGATCTGTGAATATATGAATGCAAAGACCTCTAGGCTGGAGGGCTCCCATGAATTCTACACCCTCACTATCCGTAGTTCTTTATACTAATCCTGGCATCTGGGGGATAAGTCATCACTAAAGTTACAGGTTGGAATTGTCTCAGTTTCTGGCCGCAGCTCTTATGTCTGATATCTGGTAGGAATCCTTCCCACATCACCCTGAGTGAAAAACGAACACTTAACTCCAACCTACATTGCCCTGTATTTTTCTCTTCATTGTACTTATATGCTGTAGAAATTTGATATTTTTAAACATATTTTTTGGTATTTTTAAACATTTTTTAACATATTTATGTAATTATTCATTTCCTCTAACTAGAATGTGTGTCATGAGAGCAGGAGCATTTTCTCTTTTGATCCCTGATGGATCCCTAATTCCTGGGGAATTTTTTATTCCCCAGTTTTTATTACATAGTGGATGCTCACTAAATATTTGTTGAATAAAGAAATCTAGTTGTTTTTGCCATGTACCCATTGATGCCCACTGGTCTTTGTTCTTGCCCTGCACACGCACGCACTCTCCCTTTCTGCTCTTTCTCTCCACTTCCCACAATTCCCATCCTCAGTACCAGCTTGCTTCAGAGGCAGAGGGAGAAGCAGGCTCCCTGCCGAGCAAGGAGCCCAATGTGGGACTTGATCCCAGAATGCCGGGATCATGACCTGAGCCAAAGGCAGCCGCTTAACCAACTGAGCCACCCAGGCGTCCCTCTTTTTTTTTTTTTTTTTTTTTTTAAATTAGAGTATAGTTGACATACAATGTTCCATTAGCTTCAGGTGTACAACTTAGTGATTTGACAAGTTCATCTATTATGTTCACTGCAAGTGTAGCTACCATCTGTCCCATTAAATCACTATTACATTATCATTGACTGTATTCCTTATGCTGTGCCTTTTATTCCCATGACTTTTTCATTTCATAACTGGCAGTTACACACCTGATTAGGGAACCGTCTCCTAGATTTTTCTCAGGTGCTTAGTGGGCCATTATATGTGGCTGGGTTCTCCCTGAAGTGAAGATTGAGCTTCCTTAATATTCTTCCTTTAGGTATGACTGGTTCTCAAAATATATTCCCTAGACCAGCAGCATCAGCATCACCTGGGAACTGACTGGAAATGCATATTTCTTTTGTGGGCTCCACCCAGGACTTAGTGAGTCAGAAATGCCTGGATGCAGAACAACAACCTGTTTTATCAAGCCCGCCATATGATTCTGATGCTAACAACCGAGAGTCAATGGTAGGACACAGGTTGTATCCCTGACATTATGTTTAACTTCCTAAAAACCCTGTAATTTCTCTGGTTTCACCTCTTTAGGGGATCCAACAAGGGCTCATTATACTCACTTTTCTATCTAGGTTAATAGAGGGGCTTTAAATTTATTTATTAGATTGTGGGGATGCTAGACAGAATCTCTTAAATTATGTGCCTTTGTAGAATTTTACTTTGCAGTGTAGAAGCTAGCTGGTGTTTGTTTGTTTGTTTGTTTTAGAAAATAGTCACAGTCAAGGTTCTAGAACACTTGACTATAATTCCCAATACTTTGTTATATGTCTTCTTCCTCCATTCTCCAGCTATCCCTGAAAGGATTATGTAACTTCAACTCCAGAACCTGCTAGAGATGAGTTATTGTTCTTCAGGGAAAATATTCAAAATAACTGATTGGGTATAAGACTAAAAAATAAAATATTTTAGGGGTGGCTGGGTGGCTCAGTCAATTAAATATCTGCCTTCAGCTCTGGTCATGATCCCAGGGTCCTAGGATCAAGTCCCACATGGGGCTCCCTGCTCAGTGGGGAATCTGCTTTTCCCTCTTCCTGCCTCCTGCTTGTGCTCTTTCTCTCTCTCTCTCTCAAATAAATAAATAAAATCTTGAAAGAAATAAGTATTTCTTTTAGAACAGGAAACATTACCAGATAGTATACATTTTTCCCTTAGAAATCCTATGTATGTGTTTTAGAGAAAGATAAAAAAGCTCATTTTTAAGTGTTTATGTGCAAAATCTGTTTAGTTTATAAAATAATATTGCACATATTTTTTGGCTAAAACTGCTTCTACCATCTATGGAAAGATATTTCAGATGCCACATTTCACTCTTAATTTGATTATAGTTTGATTAATGTACTGAGAGTTCAGTTTTGCAAGTTTGTTTCCAGTTCCCAGACCTTTTCACTGTGGCTAAAAGAGCAGGAACTGGAAGGGTAGCTGAATTCATGTCGTCTTCCACTGGCAGAAATATATATCTGTATTTCTCCTTGATCATTTTTTTTTTGCACATTTAAAAGCAGAATCACATCTCTAGCCTCTCTTTATGAGGAAGACTTTTTTAAAAAAGATTTTATTTATTTTTATTTGAGATACAGAGCATGAGAGGGGAGAAGGTGAGAGGGAGAAGCAGACTCCCCATGGAGCTGAGAGCCCAATGTGGGACTCGATCCTGGGACTCCGGGATCTTGACCCAAGCCAAAGGCAGTCACCTAACCAACTGAGCCACCCAGGTGCCCCCGAGGAAGCCATTTTAATTATGGTTTCTTAATAATGTTTGTGTCTGAACTAAGAGTAAGGAGGTGCTATTTGTCGTTCAAAATGCAGTTTTCCTGGTCTAGATGAGAACTAAGGAAGGCTGTAGTTAGGAACGGGGGGATATGGACAAAGCAGCAGCAGGTGTCAAAGGTGCAATATTAGAGCAATTAGGGCATTGCA
This sequence comes from Martes martes, assembly GCF_963455335.1. Lineage (NCBI taxonomy): Eukaryota > Metazoa > Chordata > Mammalia > Carnivora > Mustelidae > Martes > Martes martes. The sequence continues at coordinate 176,049,751 of NC_137890.1, read as the reverse complement.
TTTTGAAGGGAATTAAGCAGGTTCTGGAAAACTGGAATTGTGTTTTTGTCCTGAGTATATCTAATTAGCAGAGCATTCAGTTCAAGCCAACTTGTAGTCAATGCATTATAAGTGAAATTCTCAGCAAATGATTGCACGTGTGCTGTGATGAAGAGGTAGTGTCTGAAGGTATGGAATGAGGGGCATTGCCTGGTGTGAGAGGAAAAGTATACTTCTGTGCAAATCATAGACATTATCATTAAGTCCATTAAAATAGATCCTCAAGAAAAAAATAAAGCTCAATAACCAGGAATGTTATTTATTCATGTATTCGGTCTTATAATGAAAAAGAGTCCCCTAAATCCCTTTTTTAATTGCTCTAAAAGTAGAATTCCATTTGAAATAAGTTGGAGGCAAGCAGATTCATCAACCCCTAAAGGGTATCAGCAAGATGAAAAATGCCCTAGGGAGAAGCAATAAATACTTTGAGCAAATATGTATATGTTACTAAGTACCTAAAAGCTATTTATTTCTCATTTTAACCATAAACTTTAATTGTACTCTTGTCTATCCTTGACCAGTTACTCACTTTAGGACTGCTGAAGTAATTTGTTAGGATTACATATGGCTTAAGTTTTCTTCCATTTTTCTTTTCAATTAGTGACTGTGCAAGGAAATGAATCCAATAATTCTATGAGTGTTAAGAGCAGCGTTTTTCTTAGGTATTTTTAATTTTGACTAGATCCAGGGGAGAATTTAAAAGCAAAAACAAAACAAAAAAACCCTGGAAAAATGTTTGTCAGTATGGTTTTAAATTGTTTTTATAATTTACTATCTTAACCAAAGTCTCAAATTTGAAATAACAGTAACTTAAGCCAATCTAAGTTTGGAATAGTGCTCCATCCTCATCAAGGACTCAGACGTCCTCTCTGTTTTTGCCCGGCCATCCTCCATTTTGCAACTTCCATTTTGTGTCCAAGATGGCTATTTCCTTGCCCACTCTCTGACAGGTAGGGATCTCAGAGAGGAGGAAGAGGAAAGAATAGGAGAAGGTCATGTCCTACCTTGTATCCATATTTCCTATTAGTCAAACACACCTTTTATTCTAAATTCCCATTGACCAGGACTTAGTTATTGGTCATACCTTGTTATTGAGACAAAATGTTTGTTCAGAATAAATATGTGCTCAACTAACATTTGAGGATTCTTTTTCTAAAGAGGAAGGAGAGACTGGATAATGGAGGACAGTTTGTAGCCTCTGCCACGCCCAAATTAGCTCTACTTATCTTGTTAATCAGAGGGGGAAGTGTAGATTATTATGGTTGCTGCGAATGTTTGCTGATCAGTTACATGATTATAGGACATATAACAAGAGGAAATTAAATATCTTCTGCAAATTGTGTAATTTGCCACCTTAATGTTGCCTGCTATTTATGAGACTAAGCATTTTTCTCAGCTTGAATTAAAACATAAATCCTAGTATTTGTGTTGATAAAAGAATAAACCTTTATGAAGTTTCAGGTAGCATGCTGGGTTCCCGACATGTGTTACCATTTTTTTCTTTATAATCATCCAGTAATATTTTCTTAAAACCGTTCAGTAATTCACTTTCTTTTGTAGTTGAAGGATCTGAGGATTAGGAAGAATTATCTTGCTCAAGGTCACAAAGATAATAAAAAAAATGGAGTTGGATTTTTACACATATCCATGTGATCACAAAATATATGTTTTCTGTGTCCCAGGAGCCCCTCAGTGTCACTGGTATGGTATTCAATTTGCTTCATCTATCTTTAGATCCTCCTTATTAATGGGTAATAACCTGTAATAACTGAATGAAATACTAAATCCACTATTTTTGCTGATGCCACGAAATATTTCTTTCATTTGCAGACTGTCCAAAGCTAGCTAGTGCCTTTGTTATGTTTAATTTCTGACCAAACCCAAGTAATGGCTAAAATTTTATTGAGAAAATTAGGTGGCGTGGTAAGTGGGAAATTCCAAATACTCCTTTTCTTCATAAGAAAACAAAGGAGAGAAAGAAACAGATTAACAGACAAGAAAAGACAATGTCCTTCTCTTTGTTTCTATGTTCATATTGCATCTGAGTCTTTTCATGTTGTGTGTTAATTTTGTCCATATTCTGTATCCCAAAATATCTGAGCTTCCTCTCCTGAAGTTTAGGGTTTTTTTTTCATCATTTAATAGCATGACTTTTAAAGCCATTTAATTTAGGAAGGCATGTCTAGTGCCATTTAGTGGTTATTATATTTGAGTGCTACAGAAAACAAAATGCAAACAGTCCTTTTATGAGCCTGAAACAGACTTTTGTGAAATGAGTTATAAATTAATTACATGTGTCTTTGCTACATTTATGCATATTAGCCTTATGAATATTGGACAAATTGAATAAAATTTTGCTCCAGTACTCTTGAGATGTTTATTGGTTGACTAATGTGACTAATTTGTCAGTATGGTTTCAAGTGGTTTTTAAAATTTGTCATCTCAACTAATTTGAATAAAAAAAATTTTTGTATTTTAAGAAAATTTGAGTAAGTTTGAATAATAAAATTTGCAGTATATGGATCATTGGTCTGAACTAATTTTGCAGTCAGTTCCTTTTTCTGTTCTTAATGCTAAATTTCTTTTTTTTTTTTTAAGATTTTATTTATTTATTTGACAGACAGATCACAAGTATGCAGAGAGAGAGAAGGGAGGAAGCAGGCTCCCTGCTGAGCAGAGAGCCCGATGCGGGGCTCGATTCCAGAACCCTGGGATCATGACCTGAACCGAAGGCAGAGGCTTTAACCCACTGAGCCACCGCAGGTGCCCCAATGCTAAATTTCTAAGTGAGTTTAATTATCCAGGATAAACATTTTCTGTTATTAACTAAATTAGGATATTCTTTGACAACCAACCTTAGGAACCTAAGGGCAAGATCTTACTGAGAAAAAGTATCTTTAAACAATGTCATTCTTTTCAAAAATATCTATGTTGATTGTTTCCTTCCTTTGCTCATTGGAAAATAGGATCCCAAGGTATGACCTCAACTCTCACATGATCTAGGGTTTACTTATTTTATACAAGCTCTTCATTAACATAACCATTTTCTATATCATCACAACTAATTTTTACAGAGTATTAAATTCTTGCCATGTGTTGTTTCATTGAATCCTAATAACAGTTCCAAGAAGTAGGTACCATTATTATCCCCATTTTAAAGATGACCCAACTGACATTTAGTAAAGGTAAACAATTTACTCGTGGTCTTGCACATTATAACTGAATGGGCCCGGATCCATGTAGAGACAACCCAAGGCCTATCTAGACCATGCTGTGAGGCCCCCAAACACCAACTCACAGATTCTTAAATCTGGAACTGGCCATGTTTAGATGGCACACCTTCAGTGCTTTCTCACTAAATCTTCTATCTTCGTTTTAGCTGGTGCCCTGGAATTCTCGGTTACAAATGGATGTGGACTAGACCAACAGTCTCTTTGCATTTGCCTTTTGACTCAGTGGGTTGGTTGTTTGAGCTGACCAAAAAGCTTGAAGACTTTTTCACCAGTAAATTAATGTACCTTACAAATGAGGCTTACTTAACCTGCTCTGTGGTGAACTCATGAAGTAGCTGAGGTCCACCCACCTCTCACCTTCCCCTACACACACCACTTTTCTTTTCAGACCGTTTTTATTTTTTTCCTTTCAAGAGTTCCACCCTGCCTTCTGTGCTCAATGCCCCATTTTTACCATTTCAAAAGCAAATCTTGTAAAATAAGTATGACTTTCCTTTAACACTGTTCTTCCCTATGGTCTCCATCTCCCTAGTCAAGATATATTTTTAAATATTTTTTCTGGTTTTCTAATTGTCCTATTCTCACTGTGGAAATTTTAGTAAAGTACAGAACAGTATAAAGAAAGAGAAAGAAACAGAGAGCCCATGACTGTACCACCCAGATGCTGCTACAGTATGCATTCTGACAAACTTCCTTCTAGTCTTCTTTTGTTGTATGAAAAATTTCTAAGGCCTGAGGAATTATTTTGTTAATAGAATATAGCCCTGTAAAACAAAGGATTCATTGTCAGGGCTTGCTTCCGGTTCAGATTAGACAAAAGTTTCTGGTCATTTTAGGGGGTCACTAAGGACCCAAATTGGTTTGTGCTGGAAAAATTGATGTAACGCCACCCTCCGGGGAGGACCAGAGAGTTGCTCGCAGGTCAAGACTAGTCCTTAGAGAACTGGGGTGAGGCAGGGTAAGGATAACTGGTCCAGGTAGCAAAAGTCTTTCTAGGAATTGTAAGCAATGACCTGGTCCAGCTAGAGGGAATAGAAGCTGAGTGCTGGCAGAAGGACCAGGGGATCCCAAGAGCCCTGGGTCCCAAAAGGCCAGTCAGCAGCCTGGCTGCCCCAAGGGGCTATGCAAAATACCAAGATGACCTGCCAAAATGTGTAGAACCTCCTCCACCTTAAGGCGTAGGGTGATTGGATTATTTCTGAGCCCAGCAAGTAACTGATGTGAGACCTTTCGTTAGTTTACCATTAAAAACAGCTAACATTTCTTGAGTATGTGTCCGGCACTGGCTAATCTATTTCCTGTCCTGGTGTTATCTCATTGAGCCCTGACAAGTCAGTCACTGTTAGGATCTCCATGTTACAGATCCGGAGTCAGAGGCCTTGAGAAGTTGATGGCTTTGCCTAAGGCCACTTGGATAAATAGAGGAATAGAAATTACAGCCCAGGGATTGTCTGACTCCAGAGTTCTTACTCTTAGCGACCACATGGTCTATGATTTAGCCATTTGTCTGGGGTTTATGGTGGGATTCTAATCTACTAGAAGAAATTGTCACATATGTGTGTAGAAGGAGGCAGTATTTTCTAGAGGTCCTCAAAAGAATGTACAAAGATAACATTGCTTGGCCCTTCCAAATTACATTATATAACCTAATCTATAAATATGTCAGATATTCAAACTATCTCCGGACTTTCAAGTATCCTGGCCTTTTTATTGTTTCTGGTTTCTTGATTCTATCAGCTTTTTTTTTTTTTTTAAGCTGTACCTCAATTTTATTTAGATAGGAGATAGAATTATGTGACAAGAATCTCTTTCTCAATTGCTGCAAATTCTGTAAGACTCATAATTCAATATTTAAGTAGTGCTCTGAAATAACACCGTGTTATAATAGTAGTGTTAAAACTCTAAAATAACAGTAGTGTTAAAGCTACCCTGCAGTGATGTGTAGAAATGTCCACGAGATCATAAGGTCACGAACCCTGCCTTGTATTTTATTGACTGGATTACTAATTTATTCTGTTACATGGAATACTAGAATTTTATTTTTTAAATAGCTTTTTTGGGGGATATAATTCACATACCATCTGTTTCATTCATTTAAAGTATACAGTAAAATGTTTTTTAGTTTATTGGCAGATACGTGCAACCATCACCTCAGTCAACTTTAGAATATTTTCACGATGTCATGAAGAAATCCTGAACACTTTAGCTATCACCTTCCAACCTGCCCTCCACCCTCAGCCCTAAGCAGCCATTAATCTACTTTCTGTCTCTATGTATGTCCCTATTCTGGATTTTCATATGAATGGAGTCATATAATATGTGGAGTTTTGTAACTTACTTCTTCCATTTAGGATAACATTTTCCAAGTTCATCCAAGTTGTAACAAATACCCAGCTGTTCTTTGTATTATATTTTTCTCTAAGGATTTTCACCCTCAATGCCACCAAAATGTAACTCTTGATTAACTCTTTGACAACATCCCTGGATATCCATATAATTTCCAAGGAACATTTAGTATCCTTAATTTGGCAATCAAGACAGTTCTTGGTTCCTACAAAGAAAGCTTCAAGAACACTCTTTACTACTTCAGAGATGTCCATGACCTTCTCAATACTTCTTCATCCATCATAAATGTATTTTACAGCCGTGTGTGCTTGGTTCAAGGCATTCTTCCCCTACAGTCTTGTAAATTATCTTTTATCATGGAGGAAGACTAATCAATGACTTTGAATTGGAGCAAAGAGAATGCTGTGAAGCAAATAATGACAGTGCACTTTGATCGGTACATTTTGGGGAGGATTGTAGTTTAGCCACCATTAATAAAATTGCAAAGCAGGGTAAAACTGGTGATAAATAATATATTTTTTCATATAACTTTTTAAAAAGTTTTCTTAGTTATACAACATTACATATTGTATGTTGAACTATATGTATTATTATATTGTATGCATTGTTTTTAAGGTGTTTTCACATATACCAAATTAAATATAATTGTTTGATAAAAATAATATAGAAGCTAGTATAATTTAAGATTTTTTAATCTATTCCTCATTGTCTTTTCCTATGAGCTGATCTATTATATAATAGTAACTGCACTCAGATTATGATTTATAACTCTTTGTTCCAGTCATTGTACATTTGTAAATTTAGAATGAATTTTATCAAAAACCTCTAAAAAATTAGCTTTTTAAAAACTTTCTTAGAATGAGACAGTTTATAGGTAAAAATAAATTCTAATAAATTGGCATTTCAATTATTTTGCTTTTTATTTCAGCACTGTCTCAGGTTGAGCCAGCTGAGATTTTTGTTTGTTTGTTTTTAATATTGTGTTGTGTTTTTGTTTTGTTTTGTTTTGTTTTTTTAATTTGAGAGAGAGACAGAGCACAAGCAGGGGGAGCCAGAGAGGGAGAGGGAGACACAGGCTACCCACTGAGCAGGGAGCCCAATGCGGGGCTCAATCTCAGGACCCTGGGATCATGACCTGAGCTGAAGGCAGACACTTAGCCAACTGAGCCACCCAGACACCCCTGAGGCAGCTGAATTTTGAAATCATTCTCCTAAATATTTGTTAATCACCTGGTCCTTGCCATAAAATGGACTAAGTATTTTTAGATATATCTCTATTATTTATGACATCTGCAAATGTAAAATACACAGGCAAAATGATGTCACATTTTCATAGTATTATTGCTCCAGCTCTCTATGTATTTTCTGCCAATGACTTTAATGGATTTGTCAATATGATGCATTTTGAGTTTGAGCTAACATCAGGAAAGCCAAATGATTTGATGTGCAGTTCTAGGACCAGTCATGGATTCAGATACACTACAAATCATACTATGTACCTGTAAAAAAAAACAAACATAATTAAATATTGATGATTTAAACTTGTATTGGGAAAATATTAGATCTGACAGTCAACTCCCAACTCATTAAATGTTTTTGCTCTAGCTACAAATGATCTCTTCAGACTGATTATTTAGAATGGATTCAGAGCTTCTAGAATAGACACCATACAGTTGAAATCTTTGGCTGAGCTACAAGGTGGTTTTGATTCTAATATACTTTGGTTCATAATAGTAACTCTGGGAATTATATCATGTCTTCAAAATTGTTGACCTCCTCTTTTTTAATAGCTCTGGAATCATATTTTGATATCTGCTCAAGGAATATGAAGCAATATTAAGACAGTGATGGGTGCCTGGGTGGCTCAGTTGGTAAGCGTCTGCCTTCAGCTCAGGTTGTGGTCCCAGGGTCTTGGGATCAAGTACCGCATTGGGCTCCCTGCTCAGTGGGAAGTCTGCTTCTCCCTCTCCTACTCTCCCTGCTTATATTTCCTCTCTCATTCTCTCTCTCTCTCTGTTTCAAATAAATTTTAAAAATCTAAATAATAATAATAATAAAAGACTGAATATTATTGACATATTAGCTTAAAAATTGCATTCTTCAGGCACATTTTCATAAGGACAATACTTAACATTTAGAATATGAAGATACTTCAGAGTATAAATTTAGTTTCTTATTAATCTAGAGAAATTTTAAAATATGATATGTATTTTTTAATAAACCCATGAAAAGTCCATGAAGTGAACTGGGCAGAAGAAACATGTATTCATGCCTATCCAGGATGGAAGTTTTTGTCTTTGCCTTTTGTTTCCATTTCCATTCTGTTGGGATGCACCAAAGCAGGGTTTGCTTTGAATGTGTTTAGTAATATGTGTGCACATACTCTGAAGGCAGCTCACAACAGGGCTTGTATTTTATAGGGTTTTTTCCTAAATGATCAAACAACAGTGACCCAGAGAAAATAGCAAATATAGTAGCCTGAAGACATTAAGAGCAAATATATTTTGAAAATTTTTAAGTGTCCTAATGAGAATTAAACAGTGCATCTGTGATGAACACCAGGTAATATATGGAAGTGCCAAATTACTCTATTTTACACCTGAAACTAATATTAACTAATAGTATACTGTATGTTAACTGACTGGACTATAAATAAATATAAATAAAAACTTTATTGAAAAAGGGCTCCTGGGTGACTCACTCAGTTAAGCATCTGACTCTTGATTTCAGCAAAGTCATGATCTCAGGGTCATGATCTCAAGGTCATGATCTCAGGGTTGAGAGATTGAGCCCTTAATTGGGCTCCTTGGTCAGCACAGAGTCTGCTTAACATTCTCTGTCTCTGCTCCTCTCCCCACTCACACTTTCTCTCTCTCTCTCAAATAAATAACTTTAAAAAAAAAAAAACTTTAAAAAAATCTTAATTTATTAATCACAAAAAAAGAAAATTTTTGATGTGTCCCTAAAATATATTAGATGTTTCACTTTATTTAGGACTATTACTTGATAGCCCTAGACATCAGTTTTATCAATGATGTGAAGAGGAAAATGTAGTTCACTGGCATGTCATGAGAATGAAAAGGGTTTAGGTAAATGTTGACCTTGTAAAGTGTCTAGCTTCCTATTAATTATTAATTTTTTAATGGAGACATACCCAGGAATGCATTACATAAATACAAATCCTCAAAATTTAGCCTTTTTACTTTCCTTAAAATTTTCTCTAACTTTTCCTCAAGCTAACAGGCACAGAAAGTGGTTACTGCATATTTCTTACACTCTCTGAGCTCACTCTCAGTGACAGATTCTGGGCCAAATCCACTATTCTAAATTAATGTGGCATTCATGTGTCTTGGGCAAGTAAGCAAATATATCTTCCTTGAGTTTGTCATTAACAAATTTATACTATTCCTCATTACAGACACAGGAAGGTAGATTGTTAAATTTTTAAATTTAAAATTTTTGACACTTATTATTAAATGTAAGCATAATTAGATTATGATATTCAATGACTTAAATGATATTAGTAGTAAGTGATTTCTTTTCAGAACAAGTCGACAACAATGATGAGGATCAGAAAACCATAGAATAAGACAACCAACGAAGTCTTCAGTTCTAAAATTAAGACAAATTTTTTGGATATTGTTTAGGGAAAAGAGTCCTTTAGAAACAATAAGATCACATCCTTCTATATTTAATATTCAAATGAACATCTCAGCATAAAGGCCTATATTGTTTTCCTTAGATACTCAGAGTGGAGAATATTAATTTTTTTCTGCAGAAGATCCTAGCTACTTTAAATGACTAGTCCAGAGATTCTGATTCATGTCTTAAATTAGATCACATGAGAGGCTGAATCATGAAGGAATGAATATGAATATAGAATTAATTAAGCCCAGTAATTCATTACAAACCAAGTATGTTCACATCTATTACAGAAACATTGTTCAGTTAATTCTAAATAAGATATTTACTCTGGTCCTTATACTCAGCACTTTTTAGGAAAAGAAATAATTCATAATTTGTGGTAACCCCCGAAGTATTAATAATCCTGGACAACTGTAGGATCAGCAGGTCAAATAAACATGAATTTGAACTAAAATTTAAGAATATCATTATTTGCCAGAATGATATTGCTCTCTTCTTTTTAACATCAGGATTCCACAAAAAAAAAAATGTATCATTTTGATAATTTGTTGAAAAACCAATTTGGGGACGCCTGTGTGGCTCAGTTGGTTAAGCAACTGCCTTCAGCTCAGGTCATGATCCCGGAGTCCTGGGATCAAGTCCTGCATCGGGCTCCCAGCTCCATGAGGAGTCTGCTTCTCCTTCTGACCTCCCCTCTTACACACTCTCTCACTCTGTCACTCTCTCTCTCAAATAAATAAATAAAATCTTAAAAAAAAAAAAAAAAGAAAAACCAGTTTCACAGATATAGTCTTGAGTTAAAAATTAATTAACCTTTTAAAATATACCTGATTCTTAAAGAAGGAAACATCTGATTATTTTTCCATAACTAACAATAACAATGGTATTCTTTGTTATATACTCTAACACGTACCTATTTAAGAGTTGGTTAACTTCCTTCTTACTGAGCAGGCATTAGGGTATTCAACAATAGATTTGATTAAACCAATGTGACCTGTTCTAGGAAAGAAGTAACTTGCTTTTTCAGCATCTCAGTTTCACAATTTTTTTTTTTTATTAACTACAGAGGCAGAAGGGGATAATATAGAAATTTACTATGTATTTTAATACAGAGTATGCTGGACGTGTGCATTCATCTTTTCCAGTGTGTACCTTATTTCTCCCAAACCAATTTATCACCAGTTCCATTTATACCCAAAGCCACATACACAGAAGAGAGGTCTGACACACTGATTTATCTATACTTTTTGAATTGAATTGTATTTTATTTCAACTGGAAAGAAAAAGGTAGCAAACATTAAGGATACTTCATTATTATTATTTTGCCAAAAAATTTGAAGAACTTGTTGGCATGTGAATCAATGATTTAAAATAGCAAAAATATCATTTGTGGTTGGAAATCTACTAACAATTCTTTCAACCCAATATCGGTCACCACAAAAGTCATGAATCCAAAATAGGAAACTACTCCACTGTTGTTTTCCTTCTCTCCTCTAAGCATTATTTTCAAGTGCAGCTCATTAATCTCATCTTTTCATAAATTGCATTAGCCACTTATAAAGTATCCAATGGAGACAATATTTGTAGGCACAAATCCAAAATACCAAAGTGCCCTTAACAAAAATTGGCCAGCAGGTTTGTCTGTAAGACACGGCCAGAGATGATTTGTGTTCAAAGTATTCTGTAATGATGCTCAAATGAGGTGAACCAACTTGAATCTTCCTGACTGTGACCTTGGGCAAGTTACTTAACCTTGCTGAACCAGATACTAGTTTGGTATCTATTATTGTAGTATTACCTGAATATTAGAGGTAAAATCACGTGCAGAGTATTGGCAGAGATGCCAAACATCAAATATGGCTGATGTTGTTATCATTTCAATGCTTCTTAATACTTCTGTGAGCAGAGGAAAGGAAAAGAAATTAAACTCATATTAGTCAGTAACGCATTTTCCTCATAAAATGCATTGAAGGCTTAATCTGAAGCAGGGTGGGGGAAATAAGTAAAATATTCAAGAATATCAGTGAGAATCTTCACTGTGAGTCCAGGATCTATTAGCATCACTCCAAGGTTATTTCAGACCTTTGTAAGGACTTGGCTTAATCACAAACTAATCAACAAATACTAATCGAATGACTGCTAGTTTATCAATATTGTGCTCAGGAATGATGGGGGTATAGTGCAGGTAGAAACAATGCCATTACCCTCAAAGCCGTTGAAATACAAGGAGACAAAACTAATATACCTACCTACTATACAGTACACAATATACACTGACCTGTAATTAGTTTCTGAAATGCATTTTCCCAGAAATCATACAATTTGTTTTTTATGCAGTTCCATGATAGTTTTGGTTCATTTAACCATTTTATCTGAATATAGTCTCAGTACAGAAACAACTAGAATTATTTTTTTCATTATGCTTCTGTTGCCCTATTAGTTTATACATGAGCTTCCCCAGGTATAAATTAATACAAATTATATTGAAAAACATGTCATTTCTTCTAATGACTCATTATTTAGTTGAACTTGGATATGCATTAGTTTTCAGTCCTAAAATTTGGCATAGAAGATGCTAGTTTATCTTGGAAAAAGTAAACTTCACTTGAGCTTTAATTTGACTCAGAATGCATGAGGGGATTTTTGAAAAAAAGATTTTCTATAATTTAAGAAACTTAATTAGGGTAGAGAGTATAGTAAGCAGAAATCTATACTTTATAAAGTTATAAAGTCTTAATTATTCATCATAACTACCATTTATTGATTGATATCTCTGGGCAGAGACTCTATACTTTTTAATACCTGCTCTCAATTCTTCTCTACAGTTCTGCAAAGTAGGTGGTATAATTATCCCACAAGGCAGCGGAGGGCCAGGGAGATTAAACAACTGGCCTAAGAACATACAGTTAATAAGTCATGAAACTCTCCAAGTTTGTGTGGTTCCAGTGCCAGATGTATTTCACTTTACTTTCTGTAATATGCTGTACTTTTTCCCCCAAAGATTTTATTTATTTATTTGAGAGAGAGAGAGAGAGAGAGAGCATAAGCAGGGAGGAGGAGCAAAAGAGAGGGAGAAGTAGATCTCATGCTGAACAGGGAGCCTGATGAGGGACTCAATCCCAGACCCTGGGATCATGACCTGAGCTGAAGACAGATGCTTAACCAACTGAGCCACCCAAATGCTGCTATATTGCACTTTACTAACCCTTCCTTCTTAAAAGCAAACCTGAATTTTGTAACATAGGGCAGATTGGTTTCAATGGATTATTTTGGAAGAGAATAGGTTGATATTTTAGCCATATATTTTGGAATAAAGTCTCAAAATCTATAAATAAAAATGTATCTAGTAAAAATAAAGATACAATGCAATGCATGTATCAATATTTAATAAAATAAAATTTTAAGAGACAGTCCTATTTGGTGTCAGATATGAATAAACTTTACATATAAATTATGTTATAGAGGACAGTATTTACAGATGTGCTTCGAAAATACAACTTTTTTTTTTTTTAAGATTTTATTTATTTATTTGACAGACAGAAATCACAAGTAGGCAGAGAGGCAGGCAGAGGTTGGGTGGGGGAAGCAGGCTCCCTGCTGAGCAGAGAGCCTGATGTGGGGCTCTATCCCAGGACCCTGAGATCATGACCTGAGCCTAAGGCAGAGGCTCAACCCGCTGAGCCACCCAGGTACCCTGAAAATACAACTGTTTTTTGTACTTAATCAGTGCTACTGTAATCTAACATGGTGGGTAAAATAACATTTAGAAAACATTTAAAGCTATTTTGCATCTGTTTTGATATTTTAGGATTATTTCAGGTTTCTTTAGATTTTTTAGATTTTTTAAAGATTTAAGGGCGGTTTAGAATGATACACTTTTTCTCTCAATATATTTCTCTGTAGAGAACAGAGCATTGAAATCTTGGCTTTAAAACTGTATGAAAATGTGGTATCAAGTTTTATTTTGTAGTTGTTTAAAAATAATAATTGTGTCATAAATATATGAGGCTTCCCTCCCTAAAAGCTTTCATTCTATTTGTATCCATTTTTTATCCTTCTTTTTCCTTTCTCTCTTTTTTTTTTCCTCTGCCCCAACAATATCAAAATAATCTTGAAAATAACAAGAATAACAATATGGCATCGGAAAGAATCTTTATGGCAGTGGGGAAAGAAGAGTAACAGATTTTTTCCTTGACTGTGGAAGGGAGGATTATATGTGGGTTTTATTTACAGGAGCATAAGGGCTTGAGAATAATTAAGTTATTATTTATTTATTATTATAGATAATAAATAATATAAGTATTATATTATATTTATAGTTATTATTATTACGTTATTATTTATTATTCTATCATTTGGAACTAGTTTGTTCTGGCTTCTATTGATGTGTCATATCTTCACAAATCACTGTTCAGGACAGCAGAGCAGAATAGAGGCTTGAGCAAGTCATTCACTTCTGAAGCCACACTTCCTCTTATATAAAATGGGGACACTTCATCATAGGCTTTTTTTTTTCTTTTTTAGAATTAAAAGAGATAATCCTTGTAAAGTACTGGCACTCAGTAAATTCTAATATATATTAGTTATTATTTTCTGAGAAACCCTTACCTTGCTGGGGAGAAGCAGAAGTGCGAAATCACGCTCATGGGCTGCTCACTCTGAGATTCCTGATCCACTAAAATAAATAAATATATAAAACACTAACCCAATAAATGTGATTAAATTCTACACGTAGTCAGCATTATAAACCATCAATATTTTCATGTGTGCATTAAAATACAATTATGGTGGGGCACCTGGGTGTCTCAGTCAGCTGGGCATCTGCCTTTGACTCGGATCATGATCTCAGGGTTCTGGGGTGGAGTCCCATGTTGGGCTCCCCACTCAGTGGGGAGTCTGCTTCTCCCTCTTCCTCTGCCATTCTCTCCTGCTTGTGTTCTCTCTCTCTCTCTCTCTCTCAAGTAAATTAATACAATCTTTAAAAAAATAAAATATAATATAATGGTGGTGAGTATTTGATTTTTCCGGGCTTTGGTAGGTAGGGTCTAAATTGCATCAGCCTTTGTTAAAATGGAATATTCTTCTTCTGGCCATTTCACTGCTCATTAAAATATCTATCAGAACATGAGCAGTGGAGACGGTAGCAGATAAAATAGAATCCAAACTATTTTTGCCACTTTTTAAGGAAGAACACTGCTGTTAATTTTTTTAAGATTTCAGCTATGGGATAATGATAAGAGTTTTCTTTTTTGGGTGGGTGGGGTGATCTGGCAGTGATTGGATTTTTTACACATTTAAATTAGGTTATTTATACTCTTACCAATTACTGAAAGTAGTGAGTTTCCTGCAATGTGCTGAACCTTAATTTACACTTTACCATCTGTCTTTGCCTTAAGGATTTAATAGATTCTTCCCTATAGTATCCTCTTGTAAACCTACCTTTGTAAAGGGATCCACTTTTGTAAAGTTACCTAACCTGTACTATTAGGTCTCTAAATCAAAGAAACAAGTCCTAGTAAAATTCAAGAGGCAGGGAATTAATATTTTTTTAATGCTGATTTTTAAAAAACTTTCACAGTGTAGAGCTTGGAATAAAAATCAGTTGACCTGGTAATAACAATATTATGGAAACAATGCAGCTGACAGGACTGTCACATCATTAGTCAAGTCACATGATTAGTAAATATCCTATTAACCAGAGAGTTTGTTTTCTGTTTAAATTGATCATGGCTTTCTTTTGTAAAAGATGATTTTTAAAAAATCAAATTAAAATCTTCCTTATTATTTATTTATAGCACACAAACTGCTGCAATTGTATTTTGGCTTTCTTATAATTTAAACCATTAATTAAAAAGAAAAGAAGGTAGGGGAAGTTCAGAAACTTTTTGTGAAAATATATCTGAATAGTTATGCATTCAGTTGAATGTGAGGAAGTGAATAGTATTGAGTTAAGTCTACATGTAACAGTAGATGGTATTTAACAAACTTAATTTAGGATATGCAATTTTTTGGTAATTTATAGTCCTGTTCATTTCACATGTGTATGGGTGTTTGTATATACACCTGTGTGTGTGTGTGTGTGTGTGTGTATGTGTGTATCTTTATAAGCATGCACATAGGTACACACTGTGTATATAGATATATACACATTGGTGTACATATATATTCAATTACACAACTGGATATATATGTATCTATTTGTGTGGAAGAGTATCTTTAATACTATGTCTAAAAAGTCAAATGATTATGTAGTTCTGTTTTATCAGTGTTGTCATAGAGACAAAAGCCTGGTCTGTGGAATCAGATAAAGCTGAATTTCAATTGTGTCTGCCCCTCACTGCTTATATTACTCTTCATCTTTTTGAGCCTCAGTTGCCTCACCTGTAAGTTAATGTATGTCAAAAAGAGATGCTGTGAAAAGTAAATAAGGCAGTATGAAATGTGTCAGGCACATATAAGAGTTAGTTGACCTGCCCCTAGGAGTGGAAAGACAAAATTTGTTTGAGTCTCAAAAAGACACACGTTGGGGGCGCCTGGGTGGCTCAGTGGGTTAAAGCCTCTGCCTTCTGCTCAGGTCATGATCCCAGGGTCCTGGGATGGAGCCCCATGTCGGGCTCTCTGCTCAGTGGGAAGCCCGCTTCCCTTCCTCTCTCTCTGCCTGCCTCTCTGCCTACTTGTGATCTCTGTCTGTCAAGTAAATAAATAAAAATCTTAAAAAAAAAAAAAAAGGACACACATTGTTTAAAATGAGATAAAGAATACGATATGCTTGGCTTCCAAAACCATGTGGTTAGCCCAAATTAGAAGGCATTTTTGTAACATTGTTATGTAACGATTCTCCATATAATCAAGATTTTACAAGAATTAAGTAACTAAAACTCTTTCCCCTTTATTTTTCACTAGTTTTGTCTTTGAGTCGAACAGGAAGATTGACTGAAATATGAAACCATGAATTTGCGTAGTTCAGTTGCTAGAAAAATGCTTCAAGGATGGAGCACACATTTTGACTTTCTAGCAAGTCAATAAATACAAGAAATCAAAGGAAAGTTCGATACATATTTGGAAAGAAAGTGTTCAAAATGCTCACTTTATCTGTCCAACTGGGAAAAGTCACCCAATTATACATATCCTAAGTTATGGTTTTGTTTTAGACACTAGAAATTGGTATAACTGCCTCTTCTCTTTCTAAATACTCATGTTGGCTGCTGCCCGGGTTGTGTGAAGAGATGCTCCCAGAAGCAGGACCCTTGAGCAAAGGTGCATTTGGAGCAATATCTTTGGTGGTTCTAGTACTCTATTCCCCAACTGCATCTTTGCATCTGCATGCAAAGCCACTTTCTGCAAAGGAAAACCAGTACAACATTCATTTGAATAAAACACAGTATGTTTGCTCCACCAATGTAAAAGTTCCCAGTCCCCTCCTACTCAGTTTTTAAATTCCTTACCCATTGTAATTTCATAGTCATCACCACTTTCAAGGTAAATGAGCTTCAAATAATGACATTTAATTTATAGCAATGCTTAAAATGCCAGCAGCTTTTAAAGCTTGGAAGTTCTAAAGAAGAAAAAAAATGATGTTGGTAATAAAAATAGCTATATTTCATATGAATATGAGGGTTGTGGAGTCACATCACCTGCGTTCAAATTCCTGCTGTTACAACTTATTTGCTGTGTGTCTTTGGACACATTACTTAACTTCTCTGTGCTTGAGTTCCCTCTGTCAGATGAGGACTATAAAACCATTGACCTCATAGTGGTTCTCTGAATTTGTAAGAATTAAATGAGAAATCCATGTAAAACACTTAGCACAGTGAAGTTAAAATAAGGATCAGTTGTTGCTCTAATTTCCATTATTATTAATGTGATTTCATATTGCATGGAAACAAACTTATAAGTGTGCTTGAAGGCAAGAATTCTTTCACATTTTTAATACTAGAATATAGTCAGTCTTTTAACCAAAAATGATATTCATTGTGTAACAGTCTTTAAATGGAAGAAAGGAAAGAAATAAGAACACAAGGCTTCTCCTTTTCCATTTGCTTACTCAAACAGGGGAGCTTCATATAGCACTTTTTCTCAATAAAACACCAGAAATAAATTGACTGCTGTTTATTATCTGGATACAAAATGTCCTGATTGCTTCAGTTCATCTATGCATGTAAGTTGTTTGACATCCCACAGTAAATCAGACTTCATGATCCAAGCATCAGTAGGAAAACATTTCTTGAGTGAGTAATTTAAATGTACATTATTGTAATAAAAATCTGTAAAGCAGCTCTACAAGGAGACAAATGATTCAGCTTTGGTAGGGAAAGTGAAGTATTCCACAAATCTTGTATTTGTATCTCAGTACAATTAACCAGTGTTTAGAGGGACAATCAAGATGACAATCTGTCTAGGAAGGCTTTGTACTTTTTTATTTGTCCTCTTTCTGCTACTCAACAGACCTTCTATCTCCTTTCATAAATATCGATCTATCTATCTAGATAAACAATTAGCAGAGTTTATGCTCTTGGCTGAATCCACACATAACTTTATGTATCATTTCAGCAAATATGGGAAGAGAAGCTTTTTAAATATTATAGAAATGATACAAGTACAGAAATTTATCTGTCAAAAATACAATCAATTATTCATTGATACCATGAAATACCAAGTATCCTTATATCTTTTTACATTCTTTCTGCGTCTTGATAATGTTGACTTCTTTTCAATCATATTTTTTTGCCTCATGCTCACAAAATAACTGCTATATCTTCAGTTCTTATATCGGTATTCCACGCAAGAAAAAAGAACGGTAAAGGCTTTTTCCTCCTGAGGATTTGTATTTTGATTTAGAACAAAAGGCTCTCTTCAGGATATCTTCCCTTTTATTTGTTTTTTCCCCACTCCAAACTAATCACTGACTAAGGAAAATTGCTATTGAATAGATAAAGGATGGTGTCTGCACACCTGATTTGACCAATGAGAAAATCAGTCTTTTCTCCAGAGCGGACTGGCAGAAGTTTCACGGTGGCTGCAGAGAAAAGTTCGTTGACTGGTGACTTCATCCTTCCATGCCATAACCCTCCATAAATCAATAAAGTGCTCACTGAAATCCTCTCTAGAACTGTGTTCTTATTCCTGAAATTCAATTTTAATTACCTTTAAGGGAAAACTAGAAACATGTTGTTTATTGATAAATAAATCACCATACTAAATGTCTGGAAAAAACACTTTTTAGAGAGATATTTCTTAGATCTTTAGAGAAATGGATGTAGATTATATCTGTCCGAAAACTTCTTGAGGCATATTGTTTTCTTCTTTGTATCTTCTGTATATTCTACTGCCTGCTATTTTCATGGTAACAATCACAAGTTGGATGCTCTTTTTAGCTATGACGGGATGATGCTGAATAGACCAGCTGATGGCTATTTTACAAGAAAATTTAGCAATTGGTTTGTGGTAATGGATATTGGTTTGTGGCACATCCGTTCCAGTTTCTGCCTTGTTAAACACTTTAAAAGCAGCTCCAGTTTACTTAGCTTCTCTTTCTGACCCTCTGGGAACTAGAGGTTTTATGCATCTTTACAGCTGATGGTGAACAAAGCCAAGCCATTCTTAATTGCATATTTTACCCATTGACATTATATGGAGAAGGTTACCTGGATACTTTTTAATAACTTTCTATTTTGTTGTGCTTCAAATGATTGAAAAATGCTGATTCATTATAACACAAAGTTCCAACATAATCTGTTTGTAGATCGTCCCCCAATTTTTTTAAAGGGATTTTGAGTGGTTTTAGGGAAAGAAAGCAAATATTTGTTTCATTCCATTATTGTCAATTTTCATGGAAGCTATAGTGGTGCGTTAGTCAACTCTGTATTTTACATTAGAAATTGTTTAAAGTGTGGTTGCTGTTGGAATAAGATACTTATTTAACAAAGTGCCATATTTAAAAACAGCATTCTTAGTCTCCCTCTCCTCTGAGACTGTCAAACCATACTCAAAACAATAAAACAGTTCACAACAACTGTTTGTCGGAAAAGTGAATGGGCAGGGATTCCGTATGCTTGTGATTATAGCAAACAAATAGATCATGCTTTTTAAGGTAATGTATACCCTAAGTTTCCACGGGAGACTGTCACGAGTGCTAGGTTAAAAATGTATTATTAGGAAAAAAAAATGTATTATTAGGTCCACTTAGAAAAGTTCATTAAAAGATTCAAAGAAATTGGAAATTTGTTGGATTTTCTTTCACAAAAATATTTGACTTCTCTGATTTTAATTCCTACATAGTATTTCTTAATTTTCAAGACAGAGTTAACCAGATATAGCTAGAACCTTTAGGAAGTGTTGCAAGAGATAATTTTTAGATGATTAATAAGTAATCAAGATTAGTTATTGCAGTTAACTAAAGGGTGTAACATTTGCCATGTTCAGAAGACCCAAGAATAGAGCTGGTTTTGTCATGGATAAAATATTTCTGGAAACACTTCCTACCAGTCACAGTTCTCATAATGTACTCTTGTTTGATCGAATATAATTAAGTAATGAAACTTCTCAGAGTTTAGTCATCTCAGGTCCCCCCATATGAGTGTTAAATTGCATATACGTTGCATGAGGGATTTTAATGTAGGTAAGTTCTCCTACTCACATTGAGGACGTCACTCTGATCCTTCTCCTGTCCCTTCTGATAACATATTTTATTTCAGCTTTGTTCAAAGTGAAACACAATCAGAAGAAGATGTATGATGATGGTGCCGTTTAATCTCAAACCATCAAAGATATCCTATAAAGGAGTCCAAGTTACGTACCACTAACTGTCGGTCTAGGAAAGATTTGATTGGGTGCAAAGATAAAGCACTAGGTGGAAAAAAATATAATCCATCCTTTTTTTTATTATTGGAAAAATGGAGAGCTGCAACAAAGGAGCTTAGCCAGTATTAGATAGAAGTAGATTTTCTGTTTGTATCTGTTAGAAGGCGTCATCTGGGTAAGAAAACGTGCTGTCCTGGGGCACCTGTGTGGCTCAGTTGTTAAGCCTCAGCCTTTGGCTCAGGTCATGATCCCATGACCCGTGTCGGGCTCTCCGCTCAGTGGGAAGCCTGCTTCTCCCTCTTCCACTCCCCTTGCTTGTGTTTTCTCTCTCTCTCCCTGTGTCTCTCTCTGTCAAATAAATAAATAAAATGTTTGAAAGAAAAGGTGCTGTCCAAATAGTGTGCCCCTTCCTTGGTGTTGATTTTTGATCAGTTAGTGTTCCTCATTTCATCTGTCAATTTTTATTTTATTCCTTTGAAAAGTGGCCTACATAAAATGTCTTTTAGAATTCTTCTCCTGTATTGCATTATTCATCCTGGAAAGCCCACTGTGTTCCCTTGATAAGGTAAACTTCGTGATTATTTAGACGTGGTTTTGTTTGGAATGTGCTCATGATGGTCTTGTCTGGAGCCTGAAGAGCTCTGGTGTGCTTGTTGTCTTAGAACACATTTTGATAAGTTTGCTATGTGCAGAGTTAATGTGAGTGAGATGCTTGAAGCTATTTATTTCCAAGATTTTTTTCCTGATTTAGATGAGGATTTCAGTCTTAAAGATTGGCAGTCTGGTAGAAAAAACTTCTGTGGCTTGAGCAACTGTACATGCACTAAAAGGTTCTCTCTGTAGAAGCCATAAATGATTTCCTTTCTAGTGAAACCAGAGCCTGGTGGCCTATTAAGAGAGAAAGGGGACTAACTTTATTGGGAGGGTAGGATGTGCTATTACTTCGGGCACATCAAATTATGTATTTTGCATGATGATCTTACAAAGTAGTGATTTACTGAGTCTAGGCCACTTAATTTCCCCTAGGCTTTACTGGGAGCAAATAGCAGAACTCAATTTTAAACTCAAGACTCATCTCAAAGCCATGCCCTGCTCAGTGTCCCGTGCTGCCGGCAAAATTAAATGGCTCTAAGTGACTAAGTACACTTTTGGATCTAATGAATTATTTCTGTTATGGAGTCATGGCCCAGGACGTTTCTGCTGAGACGAAAAGGTGCATACATGTTTATTAAGAGCACATATTCTAATTTTGTCACCACTGTGAACTTAACAGATAGGAACTCATAAATAAAAATATTTAGGATAAAATAAGATTTAATATGTCAGACATAGCCCTTTTTGCCGTTTCCAATTTTCTATAAAGTTGCCAAACCCTAACCTGTTGGGAACAAAAATATCTCCCCAGCCGTTTGGCATAGCTCTGCTTATAACCACTTTCTGTACCCATTCCATCGACTTCCATTTTTAAGGCTAGAGGTAGACTTAGCACGGTGCCAAGCACGTATTAAGTAACGTTGAATTTATGCTCTTAAGAATATCAGAATTTAGAGTGAAGGAGGCAGGCCAGCGGTTCTAACCTTCCTCTCCGTGTGTGTCATCAGGGCTTTTTCTATACGGTCTCTTCTTTTAAAGATCTTATGTGTAGGACCAGAGCTTGCTTTTATAGTACTTTTAAAATGAACTCAAATGAAAATTAATTAAGCTTGGGGGATTTTGAAAAATCTAACAAATAGTATTTGAGAGCATGAGTCATCATCACAAAACAGAGTTAAAACATGAAACAAGAACAACACACATTTATTTCTCGGACACGGTGTGGCACAGGGGGAAGCATCCTGGACTGGAAATCGTGCAGCACAGGTCCCGGAAGCTTTCTCCAGAAACCAGGAGTTTGAGTCTATGAATGCGTGTGTGGGAGGAGGACAGTTCCCAGGCTCAGCACCTTTACAAGATTCTCCTGAAGAATATATGAGATAACATACAGGAAAAGGCTTGATACACGGTATGATGATGTCTAGGTATAAGTGACCACTCTGATTATCATCGCTGCCATTAATACCACCATCTGATAGTCGTGGTGCCAGTAACTGGAACCACTCCTTTGAAGTTCAAATCATTTCAAGTAATTTTCCCTGTTTTTATACCCCTGTTCTTCTTTTTTTTTTTTTTTTTTTTAACTGTTCTTACCACTTTCATCAATTTGTCCTCATCTGTAAGTAAGGTATTTGGAAATGTTACCACTTCCTAAGGAAGTATAAGAATTTGTCCATAGAAGGAAGACTCTTAAACTTTTGAGGGTCAATAGTGTGCTGGCAAGCTGGGTCTGAAGGGGAAGACCGGTGCAGCAGGAAATCAAGCCCCAGTTTGTAGAATTAACGGGTCTCTGTGGGTAAAGCCTTTTCTGTGGCTGATTCCAAGCTGCCATCAGGATGTCACTGACCGCAGAGTTGGGAAGAGAAGCCCATCACTGGCTCTTGCAGGCAAGTAGGAGCTGGGTCCAGCATACAACAAGGGCCTGGGATCACATGGGTGTGTTCAGGGTGACAGCCTCGAGACACCTGTTTTCCTGTGGAACATACTGAGAGCAAAGGCATGGACGGAAATGCACAGTTTGACTTCAGTTCATGATCTTCTGGCTCTTTGACTCTCATCACAACATCTATGTCTGGTGTCTAATGAAGCATTGAAAGCTCAGCCTCTTGTGTATTTATATCTAAACTCTTCCCCCTAGACAGGCTTGCCTCAGCCTTGGAGCTCATGGTGGCCAGGTTGTCTCCAGGAGGAGTCCTCTGCTCTTATCCTGTCCGTCCACATTAACCCCACCACTCGGGCTGCAAGTGTTCTACATTCTAGCGATGTGCCCCTTGCCCCCTTCCCCTCTCCCTCTCCTTGCACATACATGATTCAGACACATAGAACCATGGTACCATTGCAAGTTCATGTATCAGCCACCACACTAGGCTACTGGGGAACAGAGTGAAGAAGAATGAAAGTCTAAAAGTATACTGTGGGGTGAAAATTTTCAGTTTATTTTAATAACAGGTAAACTAAGACCACAGGTTTTCAATAAGCCGTAATGGTTTGATTTTATATATACATATGTAATCCCAGAAATGTATTTAATATTTGCTTGATGAGTTTTATGTGGGAATTTGGGACTGTCTGCTTTGGGTGCTCCTGGTAAATCTCATGGAGGCACTCAACAGTGAAGGTGTATCAATCTGTACACACATATACACACACATATTTTTAAAAATTTATTTACTTATTTTCAGCCTTCTTTCAGAAAGAGCTTGAAGTGTTAGAACTTAAGGTCAGTCATTGAATGGGCAAAAACAATTATACAGCCTTGGTTCACAGGGCTCCTAACTGAAATGGTAGAAAATAGCATGGGATCTGTACAAGAAGACAGCAAAAGGGTGCTCACTGTAATCATGTTTACACCATGATTACATCATGTAATCAGGATTACACCAATGTATTACACCAGTAATCATGATTATTCCTAATTTTAGGCTATTATGTCTGTTTTTTCCAAGTTTTATTTATTTACATAACCTCCACACCCAACTTAGGGCTTGAAGTTACGGCCCCAAGATCAAGAGTCACATGCTCCTCTGAGCCAGCCTGGTGCCCTATTATGTCTGGTTTTTTGTTTGCATCTATGTTATTGCCTTGAATTCAACCATGGCTGTTTATTTGATAGAAAACATCTGATAAACAAAGATTTCCCTTTTTAAAAAAATGCCTATAGGGGTGCCTGGCTGGCTCGGTCCAAAGCATGTGACTCTTGATTATAGGATTGCGAGTTTGAGCCCCACATTGGGTGTAAAGATTACTAAAAATAAACTTTTAAAAAATGTGTATATTCTGAGAAAGCTAAGATGCCAGTAAACATCCACTCAGTTCAGCTATTGATTTATTTTTAATAATCCAGGTAGAATTTACTGTGGCAGAGGGTTCTAATGGAGTGTAACAACTAGGCAGTTTTGTATAATAGAAATT
Source organism: Martes martes (assembly GCF_963455335.1). Lineage (NCBI taxonomy): Eukaryota > Metazoa > Chordata > Mammalia > Carnivora > Mustelidae > Martes > Martes martes. The sequence continues at coordinate 176,025,683 of NC_137890.1, read as the reverse complement.
CAGGGAGGCTGGAAAGAACTGAGGGATTTTTTGTTGAGATTTGAACGTATGGTTGGGCTAGAGAGAAAGTAAATTAGACATTGAGAGCATAGACAACCATAGGAAAAGTTCCATTTTTTTTTAAATAATGAAGATGCTTATCTATTAGTTTTCAAAACACAAAGTCAAATAGAAACTCAGGTTTATTTCTTTATTTACAACTCAAGTTTCTTTCTTTGAGTCATCCATTCATCATTGTGAATCCATTAAAGGGTTCCAACCTACTGCTCCCCCAAAGCACTTTCATCTCAAGTCTGTCCTATGATTCAACCACGTTATGAGTAAAATAGATTTCTGTGGGCGAGCCGGGAAACCCAAGTAATAGCTAATATTCTTCATAAATTGGGGAGTGCCAATATTCCACTCCCATCCTTTACTCAAGAATAAATTTAAGGGGACGCTTGGGTGACTCAGTTGGTTAAGCGGCTGCCTTTGGCTCAGGTCATGATCCCGGCGTCCTGGGGTCGAGCCCCTCACCACAGGAAGCCTGCTTCTCCCCTGCCTGCTGTTCCTCCTGCTTGTGCTTGCCTTCCGTCTCTCTCTCCCTTGCTCTCTCTGTGTCAAATAAATAAATAAAATCTTTAAAAAAAAAAAAAAAAGAATAAATTTAAGAATCTCATCACATTGTCAACTTCCGCCGTTTGTTAACACATGTCAATTGTAAGCAGGCAGGGTTTAGCAGGTATGTTCTAACTATCTTATTAATGGTGTTAATTCTGGGGAAGTTAGACCTCATAACTGAGAAGAAATTGAAAATATGGAATTACTTAAAACATTCTTTCTTTTATGATTTTTGGTTTTACTATTCAGTGTTGGGGGGAGGGGCAAGTTACTTAATTTTCTGGGCTTCTGTTTCAATATCTGTGAAATGGAGATAATTACGGCACCTGCCTCCTAAATGTGTAAGCAAGGTATCCTCTGCTGTGTGTGAAGGTTGTTACACCACTTTGCTTTTATGGAAAGACAGACATCAGTGCCTGTTTTTGCTAACCGAAAGAAATCTAAAGAGGATTTTTGTGCCAAGTTCTTCCCGGGGAATTTCACTGAGCATCACGGCATCAGGTCACTGTAGCTTTGAACTATGTCTTGATGCATTTATGTATCCATTGGTGAGATGTGTCCTGAGGTATAAGAAAAGCCCAAGAGAGGTTATTTTAGGGGTCTGAGAACACGCAAACCATTTTTCCATATAAATTAATAGTAATGGCTTCTTGCTTTATGACATTTTGGCTGACAAAAGTTTTCATGGAAATGCTCTACTTGTAAATAGTGTGGGAAACTTGTATTTCCTGAACGCTGTTAAGTGCAGAGCACAGTCTGGCATATAGTAAGTACAACAATTGTGCCCTCTACTGCTTAAGAGAGAAACATAGACACTAAAACATGGTGCCAAATCCCAGCCTGATAAACCTCTCGACCCCTCTTTCTCTGTCTCTGTCTCTCTCCCTCACCACCCCCCTACATAAACAGCAACATAATCTGGCTTATTAAAAAAAGAGAACCACGCAGTGGAAGAAGTAATCAAAATGGAAAGGAGTATTTCAGTAAGAGAAAACCAGCATATAAGCATTGCAGCCTATATTGGCATATTAAATCCATAATTGCTCTAACCTGCCTTCTAAAAATTCTAAAAAGCAAGTGTTATAAGCCATGTGTAAAAAACATATGCCTCTAGTGTTGATTTTTAAAAATTATTAAGCAATGCAACAGAAAACAAAAAAAGAATATAAGTATATATACTTATATAAGGTTATTTTCCTAGAGGAAATACAGTTAGTTTTTCTATGTATAGATTAGAACCATTGATTATTCAGATCAAGAAAGAAGAAGCTGCTGGGCACTGTAGTTGAGGTCCTCTAGGTGAGAAAATGAATGTCATTTGAATAATCTAGTTTAACAGGAGACATTTTTTCTTTTGAACTATTAAAAATAATTTGACATTTTCAACCTGATAAAGAATACCTACAAAAAGCATGCACTTAACATTGTAGTTAATGGTGATGAACTTGAAGCTTTTCAACTAAGATCAGGTGTAAGGCACAAATGCCCCCTCCCATCACTCCCCGTCAACATAGTACTGGAAGTCCTTGATACTGCAGTAAGATCAAACAAGAAAATAAAGGTGCAGATTGAGAAAGAAGAAATAAAACTGTCTTTACTCAGATGATATGATCATCCATGTAGAAAATCCAAAGGAACTGACAAAAATCTCCTATACTAATAAGAGATTTAGCAGGGTTACAAGATATAAGGTTAATGTGTGTAAGTCAGTTGGTTTCCTATATTATATACCAGCAATGAACGAGTACAGTTTGAAATTAAAAACACAATACTATGTACCAATTTACCAATATGTTACATTAACACACACAACAAGAAATATTAGGGCACCTGGGTGGCTCAATCAGTTAAGCGTCTACCTTTGGCTTGGGTCATGCTCCCAGGGTCCTGGGATTGAGCTCTGTGTTGGCTTTCTACTCAGCAGGAACTTGCTTCTCCCTCTTCTCCCTGTGTGTGCTTTCTCCTGCTATCTCCGTCACTATCTGTTTCTCTCTCTCAAATAAATAAATAAAATCTAAAAAAAAAAAAAAAAAGAAAGAAATACTTAGGTTTAAATCTAACAAAATATGTATAAGATCCATATGAGGAAAACTGTAAATTCTGATCAAAGATATCAAAGGAGAACTAAATAAATGGAGAGTTCCTGGATGGGAAGATTTAAAATTGTTAAGATGTCAGTTCTTCCCAGCCTACAGATTCAGTGCAATTCCAGTCAAAAATCCCAGCAAGTTATTCTGTGGGTATTGACAGACTGATTCTGAAGTTTATATGGAGAACCAAAAGACCGAGAATAGTAAACACAATATTGAAGGAGGCCAATGTTGGAAGAGTAAAACTACCCAATTTTAAGACTTAGTATAAAGCTACAGTAATCAAGACAGTGTGGTTTTGGCAAGAGAATAGACAAACAGCTCAGTGGAACAGAATGGAAAGCCTAGTAATAGACTCATATAAATATAGTCACTGATCTTTGACAAAGAAGCAAAGGCAATACCATGGAGAAAGAACAGCCTTTTTGATAAATGGTGATGGAACAATGGGCATTAAAAAAAAAAAAATCTAGATATGGACTTTACACACTTCACAAAATTTGACTAAAACATTATCACAGACCTTGGGGCGCCTGGGTGGCTCAGCGGTTAAGCCTCTGCCTTAGGCTCGGGTCATGATCTCAGGGTCCTGGGATCGAGCCCCGCATCGGGCTCTCTGCTCAGTGGAGAGCCTGCTTCTCCCTCTCTCTCTCTGCCTGCCTCTTTGCCTACTTGTGATCTCTGTCTCTGTCAAATAAATAAATAAAATATTAAAAAAAAAAAAAAAACATTATCACAGACCTAAATGTAAAATGTAAAACCATAAAACTTCTAGAAGATAACAGAGGAGAAAACTTTGATGACCTTGGATGTTGGTGATGACTTTTTAGATGCAACTCCAAAGGCATGATTCATGAAAGAAATAGTTGATAAGTTGGACTTCATTTAAATTAAAATTAAAATTAAAAAACTTCTGTCCTACAAAGAATAATGTCAAGAGAATGAGAAGATAAGCCACAGAGTTGGAGAAAATATTTACAAAACACACATTTGATAAAAGACTGTTATCCAAAATACAAAAAGAACTCTGAAAACTCAATAAGAAGAAGAGGAATAAAAAGAGTGCCTAGGTGGCTCAGCTGGTGAAGCATCTGCCTTTGGCTCTGGTCAAGATCCCTGAGTCCTGGGATCGAGCCCCAGGGAGCCTGTTCCTCCTCTCTCTCTGCCTGCCTCTCTGCCTGCTTGTGATCTCTGTCTGTCAAATAAATAAATAAAATCTTAAAAAAAAAAAAAGACTGCTATCCAAAATATAAAAAGAACTCTGAAAACTTGATAATAAGAAAAAAAAAGAAGAGTGCCTAGGTGGCTCAGTTGGTGAAGCATTCGCCTTTGGCTGCGGTCACAATCCCTGGGTCCTGGGATCTATCCCCATATCAGGCTCCTTGCACAGTGGGAAGCCTGCTCCTCCCTTTCCCTCTGCCTGCCTGCCTCTCTCTCTCTCTCTCTTTCTGTCAAATAAGTAAATTTTAAAAATCTTAAATAAAAAGAACAATTAAAAAGTGGGGCAAAGACCTTAACAGGTACTTTACCAAAAAAGATATACAGATGGTAAATAAGCATTTGAAAAGATGTTCCATATCATATATTATCAGAGAAATGCAAATTAAAACAATGAGATTCCACTATACACCTCTTAGAATGGCCGAAATCCGGAACCTTGACAACACCAAATACTGGTGAGCATGTGGAGAAGCAGGAACCCTCATTCACTGCTTATGGGAGTGCGAAGTGGTATAGCCACTTTGGAGGGCAATTTGGAGGTTTCTTACAAAATTAAACATACTCTTACTAAACAATACAGCAATCATACTCCTTGGCATTTCCCCAAAGAAGTGGAAAACTTATGTCTACACAAAACCCTGCATGTGGATGTTTATAGAAGCTTTATTTATAATTACCTAAACTTGGACGCCACCAAGATGCCCTTCAGGAAGTGAGAGGATAAATGAACTGTGGTGCACCCAGTGAATGGAATGTTAATCAGCGCTAAAAAGAAATGGTCTGTCAAGCCATGGAAAGACATGGAGGAAACTTCAACTTAAATGCGTATTACTAAGTAAATGGAGCCAAACTTAAAAGGCTGTATGTGTACAGTAGGATCTCAACTATCTGACATTCCGGAGAAGGCAAAACTATAGAGGCAGTAAAAAGATCAGTGATAGGGCACCTGGGTGGCTCAGTGGGTTAAGCCTCTGCCTTCGGCTCAGGTCGTGGTCTCAGGGTCCTGGGATCAAGACCCACATCGGGCTCTCTGCTCAGCGGGGAGCCTGCTTCCCCCCCCCCCCCGCCCCGTCTCTGCCTGCTCCTTTGCCTGCTTGTGATCTCTCTCTGTCAAATAAATAAATAAAATCTTTAAAAAAAAGAAAAGATCAGTGATGCCAAGAGTTGGAGGCTAGAGGGGATGACTAGGTGGAGCACAGAGGATTTTTAGGGCAGTGAAATCCTCTGTGTGATACCGTAATGATAGATGCATGTCATTATACATTTGTCCAAACCCATAGACTGTACAACATGAAGAGATGAACCATAATATAAACTATGGACTTTGGATCATTGTGATGTCAGTAAAGTTGCATTAATTTTAACATATATATCACTCTAGTAGGGGATGTGGATAATAGGGAAGGCTATGCATGTGTGGGGGCAGGGAATATATAGGAAATCTCAATACCTTCCCCTCAATTTTGCTGTGAACCTAAAAATGCTCTAAAAAACTGAAGTCTTAATTTAAAAAAATAACCTAGTTAAGGAGTAAGTAACCCCTAGTAGACTATGAAAAATCTATGATCTCACATTTACCATCAATTCAAAATACACTCAATAAAATACTGTTGAGGCTCACATGAATCCTTGAATCCTATGATTGTTAATTGGGATCTAACAAAAGTCTTACAGAATTTTCTTACTCATATAACGTGTCTAAGCTGGCCGTATTAAAAGTGCTAAAACTTCAGTATGTCACTCTGATGGCAAAATAATGTCTGTGTTACCTGTCTCATAAGAAGAGAAGACTGTTGTCCAATTCTTCACAGATAATATAAAGGTTGATAGCCGGAAAATAATTATTTTCTTTGTATTTATTTATTTATTTATTTATTTATTTATTTATTTTTTTAAGATTGTATTTGACAGATCACAAGTAGGCAGAGAGGCAGGCAGAGAGAGAGAGAGAGGAAGGGAAGCAGGCTCCCTGCTGAGCAGAGAGCCCGCTGCGGGGCTCGATCCCAGGACCCTGAGACCATGATCTGAGCCGAAGGCAGAGGCTTTAACCCTCTGAGCCACCCAAGTGCCCCTCTTTGTATTTAATCTACCATGTTCGAACCCAATCATGGAGTATAATCATGCCCAAGAGTGAATTTTGTGTGAAAGCTTTTGTCCAGTACAATTACTATCCAACTCCAGGCTCCAGCATTGCTGAAAGGCTCACCTCGTTTTCTTGCAAGTGGGTTCGTAAACACCAGACGTAGTCTGTAAGATGAGTTCCTTGTCCTCGCATCTTGAGACCACCTGGATCTAAAAGGGCCTGGGGACTGAGAATAAGTCAGGAGGTTTTCAGTTTAAATTAAGTCTCCTTTTACTGGTCAGGTAAAGATAAGGAGTTGAGGTGACATAGAGATGACAAGTCCAGGAGCAATGTGGGGGAATGGGAGAAGCTTAGAACATGGCCTCAGGAGACTGAGGTTAGAATCCAGCTCACCTTTTCTGTGCTCTCATAGCTCCATAGGAGAAACTCTTTAGAGCTTACCACATTGAGCTCTAAACAATTTTTATATACCCTTTACTGCGTTATTGTGAGTTCTTTGGAACATAAGCAGTATCTTTACTCCTCAACCTTTAATTTTGAATAATTTTACAGCTACAGAAAAAATTGAAAGAATGGTATAATAAATGTGTGTATATATATTTTAGTAGATTCACTAATTAACATGGTACCATATTATGACAAGACATTCTCATAACCACAGAACCATTATCAAAGCCCAGAAGTTTAACATTTATTCAATAACATTATCTGCTATACCATCCATATTCAAATTTTCTCAGTTGTCTCCAAAATGTCCTTTATTGCCTTTTTTTATTTATTTGACAGAGAGATCACAAGTAGGCAGAGAGGCAGGCAGAGAGAGAGAGGAGGAAGCAGGCTCCCTGCCGAGCAGAGAGCCCTATGTGGGACTCAAACTCAGGACCCTGAGATCATGACCTGAGCTGAAGGCAGAGCCTTAACCCATTGAGCCACCCAGGCACCCTGCTTTTTTTTTTTTTTAATCCAAGAAACAAGTTTGCCATGTCTCTTTAGTTTCCTTTAATATAGAGCCCCCCTCCCTTTTTTCTTTCATGACATTAATGTTTCTGGAATTCCAGGTCAGAAGACTTGTGGAATATCACAGGATGAATTTTTTGTTTGCTTTCTCATGATTGGGTTTAGAGTATATATTTCGGGAGGGAAATAGGTGATATTGAGACTTCCTAGCAGTTAATTATAAAAATATCTTTCTCAGGGCGCCTGGGTGGCTCAGTCATTAAGTGTCCGCCTTTGACTCAGGTCATGATCCCAGAGTTGTGGGATCGAGCCCCACATTAGGCTCCCTGCTCAGTGCAAATACTGCTTTTCCCTCTCCCTCTGCTGCTCCCCCTGTTTGCACTCTCTCTGTCAAATAGATAAGTAAATAAAATCGTTAAAAAAATTAAAAATAAATAGAAATATCTTTCTCCCTTTATATGAAGAAGGAAACTCTGGGTAATACTTGGATGCCATGGGAATATCCTGTTTCCTGACAACATTCCACCCAGTAGTTTAGTATGCATTCATGCTTCTTGCCTTTGTCCCTATATATTGGGGATGTGATGATGATTTGAAAAAAAAAAATCATTCTTTTTGCTCTTTATGACTAGTGTTCTTTTCTTTAAAAAAAAAAAAAAAAGACTTTTTCACCACTCCTCTTCTCTAAGGTTCTTTCCCTCTCTGGTCTCTCTTTTTCCCTTTTTCCCTTCCTCCATCTGTTCCCCCCTCCCTTGTTAGAGGATCTCTATAGACTCATGGATTTTCTTTGATTCAATGTCTATAATCTTAGTGCCATCATTATTGTATTTGATGCCTAAATTAACTCAAATCTGGCCACTGGGAGCCCCTCTGAGACGGCAGTGGTGTCCTTTGGACAAGCTCCGTTGGTCCTTCAGCAGTTCTCTGCTTTCTGACCCAACGAGATGTCCAAGGACTCTTTGTACTTTCCCTGCTGCAGACCTGGGGTTAGCCACTGTATTGCAGGACATTCTGGTGCCTTTTAGTAAAAGATGGCATTTAGAAAATAAGACTAGGATGTCATTGCTTTTAGGACAAAATGGAGTAATTGATGTGAGAGTGCTCCGTAAAATACAAAGCTCTATACTATCATGACTATTCCTAGTGTCATTGACAAGCGTTCAGCCTACTGGGAGCAATGCTAAATAGCAGAACCCTGAGTCTCTCTGTGTTTAGAGAATAATTAGGAAATACAGGATACATGTGAGAGGAGAGGAGAAAAATAAACCAGCTTTGTCAGATATAATGTGAATCCTTATCTCACAGCTCTAAGAAGGAAGAAACAGAAGAAAATACATAAAGCAGAAGAAAAGACTGTGGACTGTAGTCTACCCTTTCCCCACGTTGCTTTGTTATTTTTATATTCCAGAGAGAAAAGCAGAAAGCACTTTATTTTGTGGATCAATTGTAATCTTTTTAAAAAATGAAACAGTCATTTGAAAAATGATGAAATATAAATGCATGATTTCTGCTTTTACCATTCTTAATTTATTTAGTAGGTTCTAAAACAACAGTGTAATTTAAAAGATTCTGAATTTTTCAAATTGCAAATATCTAACTTCTTTTATGTTCCCCAGTGGATGGTATCACCCATGTCACATTTAAGGAGTTAGTGTTGTGGCATCTTTGAGTTTCTTTGTGGGCAAGTTGATCATTGAGGGTTTTGCTTCCTGTGACTTTATTCTAAATAAAAAGCATACCCAATTGTCTATATAATTTCACTGCTAGGATTCACACTAGGAATATCATTTGATTTAATTTCCAGGCTTTCCTGCTTGTACATCTCTCAAATTAAAACTTTTTTTTTTATGGCATTCCCCTATGAGACCATAGATTATGATAAATTGGACAGAGAACAGAGATTGGTAAACAGGTGATGCTTAGCATCTCATTAATTCCCTGGAAGGAAAGCAGAATAGCCCAGATGTCCAGGAAACAGCAGTTCTTTTCTTTTTAACTGCCAGGACTATGGTGGCAAAGGGAGGGATGAGGATGGAGTAAGGAAGACACACTACAGAGACCCAATGGTTTCACAAGTCCTTTTCTCATAGAAAGCCAGGCTAACAATGGAGGGGAACCGAAGACATGTGATTGTATGCTTTACATTAGAATGACCTTTATTTTACTATTTGTGGTTTTGTATAAAGCTCAAAGAAGGGATGTTGAATGCCCGTGTGTTTGTTTGGGCAGGCTGCGCTGAGCAAGGAGGATGGCTGGGTTTGGTAGTGCTCTGTTTGAGCTGTTTCAAGAATTCATCATTTTCCAATACTGAACAAAAAGGGGTATTGCTATAAAGAATTCAAAACATAAGCAGAAAGATTTTAGGCTCTTGGAAAATCTCATACCAGATTGTCTAGTTCATGAAAGTTCTTCAGTTTTCTAGCAGTTTGTCCTTGGATAAGTTATTTAACCTCTCTGCCTCAACTTGCTTATCTATAAAATGGAAGTAATAAAAGGACCTTCCTTACAAGGTCCTGTTTTATGTGCACAGCGCTTAATATAATATAGGCAAATACTCAGCACCCAACCAGCATTAGCTCTTATTGTTATTATTTACATATGTCAAAATAGATATATTATGAAAATAATATCGCTTCTTATCAATATTTGAAAATTTTAAAATAATCCAGTCAAGAAGTAGATCAAATACTCAATCTTTGAATCAATTTCCTGACTTTATTTTGTTATTGATCTATTTAACCTTTTCTGAGAGTTATAATATTTTTGGACCTTTAATGCATCTCATTACCTAAGTCCACCAGTTCCATACAAGACATACTGATGAAGTGCCCACTGTGGTTGGCACTCTACTAGATGCCAGGGATATAAAAATATAATGTGATACTTACCCTGAAGTGACTAACTCTGGTGGGGCCAAACGTTATATAAATTAAGGAATGTTATTTGGCTTGGTTATTACTATTACAAGATACAATGGAGATATAAATTCAGGAAAAGTAAGGAATTTTTTGTACTTTAGAGTCATGATGGATGACCAGATGTTCCCCAAAATTAACAAAGCTGAAATGAGCTTTCCAAAATGAAAATATAAAATAATTTCGCTCACTGACCAAAAGTGTTTTTAAGAAAGTATGCTTTGACTTTAATGCAATCTATAATCTGAAGATTATATTTTAGAATTTATCATAATGTCCAAGGCTCTAAGTACTAGTAATTTATTTCCCCTGGGCATCTTATACTTTAAAAGAATAAAATATCCTTTTCCACTTTCAGCTGGAGCACATGAGTCACAAAGGTACCCAAATGCACTGGAGTGTTTCCAGCTTAAAAGACAGGGATGCCTCGGAAGACCAACGGTGATTCCACACCGACTCCAGTACCAAAACACAGAGATCTTTACTCCTAGTCTTTTCAACTTCAAATATAAGGCAGCTTTTAAAAATTGAACAGACATCATTTGAAAAATGGAATCTTTAATGGATATTCATACATCTTAGAAAATTAAAAGATTTAGAAATAAGTTCCAAAATTGCTTTTGGATTTCCATTGCTCCCTGGATATCAGATCATCCATATTATTATGCATATTATTGATGCGGACTCATTGTCAAAATTTCCAGCTGGAGGATGGAGATGCCAAACATTAGCCTTTGCGAGCTTTGACAGTTCCCCTGCTAGGAACAGTTTAGATTATATACAGAATGGATGAAAATACAGAGAAATAGGATGGAGGGCATTTTGCTGTTTGTTTGTTTGTTTTTGTTTTGTTTTAGAATGTAGTTTTTTTTTTTTTAAAGATTTTATTTATTTATTTGATAGACAGAGATCGCAAGTAGGCAGAGAGGCAGGCAGAGAGAGAGAGAGGAGGAAGCAGGCTCCCCGCGGAGCAGAGAGCCCAATGCGGGGTTCGATCCCAGGACCCTGGGATCATGACCTGAGCCGAAGGCAGAGGCTTTAACCCACTGAGCCACCCAGGCGCCCCTAGAATGTAGTTTTTTAAAGCATACCTGCAGCCAGATATGAATTGAGTTTATATCCAATAGTTTAATCTACCTAAATTTTGGTTTTCTAGTTTATAACATGGGTATAACAATAACTATCTCAGAGCTGCTATGAAGATTAAATAAGTTAACATAAATAGATGCTCAAAAAAGTGACTGGTCCTTAGCTAGCCCCTGATAAAAGTCTCTCATTATTATCTATAGAGATCCATGGGAACAAGACCTTTCAGAGGCCATCAGAACCCAGTTTGGGACTAAGGACATCTGCTCCCTGTCCTCCCTGTCCTCCCTATCCTTCCTATCCCATCCTAGAGTAGTTTTCTAGATCACAGTAGAATCCTTTGGCTTTTCTCAAGCTAAATTTTGGTGGGCCTGGAACGCACAAGTTCTGAAATCAGTCTAAAGCTTTGCAGACCATGTTCATGTTAACATACTTATAGGCCTACTCCTTTGTGGGTGCTGGCTGTGCTGTCCCCAAATTCTGAATAGAGGTTTCCTAATCAAGGCAAAACCCTGTGAAAGTTAAAGTCATACTGTGCTTTCATCTGACATAAACGTGTCTAACTTTATGGTTACTACGAAGTTGAACAAATAAGCTTTTTTCTGGGGCTCCAAATTCACAAGCATCAAGTACAAAACCTGCATTAGTTTATAGAAATGTGACAAGAATGGTGAAGGCAACGTTATAATTTTATAAGCAATATTTGTAGATTTTATTTAAAGTATATGTCATAAATACAATCTTGGAATCCTCTTTCTGTCTTCATTTGGCCCTTAACAATCAATGTGAAACAAAAGAGTTAATCTTAAAATGTCCTTGATTAGAGCAATATTTTTTTCTGGATATACCTGATTGTAGTTAATGAAGAAGGAATACTAAGAACCCCTGTTGGTTTTATTGACACAAGCGACAAATACTTTTGCATTTGGTGAGCAAACAACTTTTCCTTCCCTCCCTCCCTCCCTTCCTTCCTTCCTTCCTCTTCCTTCTTTCTTTCTTTCTTTCTTTCTTTCTTTCTTTCTTTCTTTCTTTCTTTCTTTCTTTCTTTCTTTTTCTTCCCCCTACCCTTCTTTTCTTTCTTGTCCTCTGTGGTAGTGTGTTTTCAAAATGTATTCCATGAACCCATAGCACCAGAATCACCTGGGGTGTTCCACAAATACACAGTAGACTCTTGGGCCACCTCTAGACTTGTGAATCAACACATAATGGTGAAACCACACATTTTAGCACAGATCTGTGGAGTCCAGAAAAATTGGTGGGAGCCATGGCCATGTTCTCCACTCTCACAGCCTCTGCCCCGTAGATGGTACTGGGAAGAGTGATGGCAGGATCTCATTTCATAATCTTGTAGGGTCTCAAGGTTTCATAACCTTTTGGTGGTGGTGGTGATGGTGGTGATGGTGGTGATGGTGTTTTAAACCACACGTGCAAAGAATTGAGCTCATGATCACCATTTTTGGGGACACATGATCATCAGAACAGGAAAGTTTCTTTTCTTTATTCACATTATTTAAAATTTTTCTTTTTGTCTCTGATCTCCACTTCCATTTGCCTCCCCCAAATACCCTCATTGCAACACGCCTGATGTATATCTGTCTTGATAGAGATGCTGTTCTGTTTCTGCCTTTTTCATTCAATACTGTTGTATGTTCATTTATTCCAAAGCTTCAGCTGTTCAGGACTCCAGGACTCCTCCTACCTCCTTTGACTGCCCACGCCCCTCACTGTGAGCACCTCCATTGTCTTCAACTCTTGTGACATCATGAACAATGAGTTCAGCCACCTCACACAGGTTCACTACTTGACCAGTTCACTTGAAGTCAGGCCTCAAGAATATTTGCACCATTTCCCTTTATCTGTTATTAAATTTGACTTTAAAATTTATTCTTTGTTGGTGGTGTCCTAATAAGCCAACATGTGTTGGAAGGAATTGCAAATTCAATGGAAATTGTCTTTAAATTGCATTGTAGAATGAGTTACATCTGAATTTCCTTTAATCATCTATTTCCAGCTGTAATTTATAAGTTCTTAAAAAAAGTCGTATCATAACAACAAAGCTGTTTTTTTGTTCTTACGTTTTTCATACAATCTTGTGATCTTTTACTCTGGGGACTTTAGCTCTTTGTTTACTAACTCTAAGTTACCTAGAATGTATAAAAGAAAGTCACAAGTCCATTCCCATTCATACAAAACTCGTCCTATGATAGAGGTCATCGTTTCTCAATGAAATATGCAACATTAACACAAAGGTCACAGTTTAAGATTGTTTTCACTCATTATTTGCCTATGTGAGGTATCTGGGACTCTTGATTAAAATGCTATCTTTGATTCTCTTCTCAGGCTGCACAGAGATTAAAAATAAAGTTTTTCTGAGCAAAGATATTTTATGTAAGTAATCAAGCGTTTAACCTAAAGAATGCAGTCAGCCAGTCAATAGTGATGAAATACTCATGGTTTTTCACTCTCCCTCCCTCACTCAGAGACTGCTGACTGTTCACCTCTAGGCCATAGGCATATTGAGGGTGACATTCTCTCTTTCCAAGATAATCCTCATGATAGGATACACTTAATTTATGCTATTGATGGGACAGCTTCTGAACTGAACTGATTTGCATATCATCAATACGTGTAAGTCCTGAGTAGAGGGCTAGCCATCCAAATTAAAATATTGCCTGTCAAGGACTTGCTGTGCCCAGCAAATTCTGGAGTAATGTTGATTGCAGGTGGTTGGTGAATATTGATGCTGTTCAAGATTTATAAGGCTGCATTGGAGGGCACACGAAACTTAAGACTTCTTTGGAACAAAGTCCCTGTTTAAAACTACTCTTGTTCTGACCCAGCTGGGCATTCAGTAATGCCAGCCACTGAATAAGATCTTTCAAGGGCCTCAGCCCGCCTCACCTGTCAGACAGGCTCACTGATTTATAAATGAAGCCCTGTTTGCTTCCAAAGCTCTTGATCTTCAAACTCTTCTCTATCCTTCTTCCCTATTCTTACTTTTGCTTCTGATTTGAGTGTCTCAGCCCTCCTAGCACATGTCACCAGTTTTTATTAACTTTTTTTCTTCAGATGATGCACAAATAGCACTGGGTCAATCTTGGCATTTCTATGCCATTTTATTACCTTCGCTACCCTTCATCCCCTTTTCCAGAGTTTTTCCCTGTGGTAAAATAAGTTTCTCTTGTTGCACTTGGCTTATAATGGAATGTCCTGACTGCCAATTTTTCAAAGGTTTCCCTTTTCGCATTCTTTATGCACTTAACACAGGCTCTACTTCCCCTTCTCTCATCAACCACTCAAATCAATCCTACATTCTACTGATCACTCCCAAATTAAAATACAAATTCTGAGAGAGTTATAATCAGCCATTGCCATCTAGAAAAACCTGTCATTGAGGTACTACTGGCTCTTTTCTAATGTGGCATCCATGTGCTCGCAGGTGTCTCAGCAGAAGGTATCTGTAAGCTGGGCATTCTATTCTCTTGTCTTTTTTTCCTTAGTTCTACTAAATTTGAAATAAATAGATACCATGAACACAATAGCTATATGTTTTTCTCCCCATTTCCAATTCCATTTTTTCTTCCTGAGTCAACACTGGAGAAATAAATTATTTTTTCTGCACCAATGTAAAAAAAAGAATCTACCAGGTATCATAGAAAGAAAACGCTGTAAAAAACATCAAGTCTGCCTTCAACTAAAATGAAACCAAAGACTTAGATAGAGAAAAGATTGTCTAAATATGATTACTTAAATATTTTCCTGTTTTCTTGACCATCAATGTTCCCCATGAGTTTGGGCTCAAAGGGGAAGAAAGAGTTGGAAAGGGCTAGCCGAAGCATGGAGAATGGGAGAGGAAGGAAAAAACACACAAGAGTGTTCCAGATTAAGAAAAAAGTTAGTGTTCTTAGGGATATGGAAATTTCTCTCCCAGGCAGATTCATTGGCTCAGATACTTAGAATGGCTGCTTCTGCAAAGAGCATGTTTTTGCAATTCATTTGAAAAATAAGTCACAGTAGATGGACTATATCTAGAGAAAATTTGAGTTTTTCCCCAAAATATTAAATAAAACACTCTTATTTCTTTAAGTATACTTTAGCTATTAGAAACAAAGGGGGGAAATCTACAGAACTATGGAAAAATGATAGTATAAATGTATAGTATAGTGTATAGTGTATAGTATAAATGTAATGCAATTTCAAACATTGCCATCTAGAATTCTTCCCACATGAACTCTTTCTAGCCAATTTGATGGTACTGTTGAGAGGGAATGTCCATACATAGACATGGCTCATGTCTAATATTTCCTTTTAATATAAAAACCAATATATCTTTTATCTAGAGTCTTTTGTAGCCTAGAAATCTGATGTTGAGATGGAACATAAAAATATTCCCACTCTCCATTCCAGTTCCCCTTTCTTTTTACAGGGGATTTTGTAATCATAATCTATATTCTCTAACTCTAATCAACAGGAGGATTTAGGACTTTAGTGCACATTCTGGAATAGCATTGGATTTATTCTAAGTATTCAAAGTTTGTGTTGTCCTGCCAGATTGTTTTATTTCAGTTATATTCAAATAGCTACTTGCATCACTAGTTAATTCTCTCTTCTTGTCTCTTCTGTACCCTTGGTAAAGGACTAAAGAAAGGAATGGTAGGGACTAAGAAACTGTATGTGTAATTCCTGTTGGCTATAATCATAGGGTAAATTCTCCCCTAAACGGCAGAGAGAATACGTTTGGATTTCGTAAGTTTTTAGGAATGTGGATTTGGGCTATTCACAAAATACATTATATATATACATTTTGTATACACACACACACACACACACACACACACATATATATACTTTCAGAAATCACTCCACATAGGACATTGCATTTATTAAACCATCATAGTAGACGTTTTATGATTTGATCTGGAAATATTTAACACTGAAAGAAAATGCTATGAGAGAGCTTGTAGAATATAAACACTTCCAGAATAATCTGGTACTAATGTTAAGGTTAAAGACTCCCTAATTCAAATGGATTAGTCTCTCAAGAATTGCTAGCACTCCAATTCTACAAAGTTGCCAAATATTGAAGGAATGAAAAAGGTTTAGGGTATAGAGATAATAATCTTGAAAGCTTGGAAAGCAATGAATAACATAATTCCTTTTAGCATTTTTCAAAAAGAAATCAGGATTTTAGAACTAATGTCATGCAATGCAGCACTTGATATTTTGGTATTTGCCTTTGTGCCTTTATTTATTCTTCAATTAAATCATAATGGCCCCATTTTGTAGAGACATTCAATAAAATGAAGGTTCATTTCCTGCTTCCAGGAAGATCGGCCAAGATATTCATAACTCCTGAAGATGATTCTGCTTGACAGTGTGTTAAATGAAAATTTCATTGAGTGAGAATTCCTCAACACTGTAAATCTCATCATTTTCCTCCATGGTTTTCCATTTCTCCTGTAAATATGGATTCCTTGTAAGATGGTTGTATGTGGTGAAAGAAAGCAGTTTGTATCAACCTTTAGATGATTGGAAAGCTAACTATAAACATGCAAGTTATAACTAAAGATTCACAAGCATGTAAAAAAAGTGCTAGAAGAATTTTTGTCAAAATAAATAATAAACAGACACACAGATAACTATGAACATCGAAAAAGAGAGATACACCTAAAATAGCTATAAATGTGTCATAGATGAAAAGCCTAAAACTTGTATATTTAAATAGTTAAACAAGACACAAAAATAAATAATTGCACCATGTGTTTGGTCAAGTGATTTCTGAAACTAGTGATTTCTACAGATTTTGTCAACTGTTTCAGTTCAGACTTCAGATTTACTAGGCGATAATTCATGCTTTTTATATGAGCTTTATTGTTTTAACTTTAATCATTAACTCATGCATGCATGAGTTCAATAAATATTTGTTGTGTGCCGATTATGTACCAAACCCAGTTCTAAGTACCAGGGTATACTAGTGAACAAATGAGGAGGCAAACAGTTTTGCCTTTCTGGAGCTTACAAATGAATGAGGAGAGACAGACAATAAAGAATAAGCACAATAAATAAGTTATATATAATATATTAGAAAATTATAAGTATCCTGCCAAATAAAATAAAGGATATTGGGAATGGGCATTGCAGATTGCAAGGTCAAGTTAAACCTCACTGAGAAGATAATATTTGAAGAAAGACTTGATGGAGGGAATGAGTTATTTGAAAGAAAATTGTCCCACACCTAGAATTTAACTGTAAATTAATTCAAGTTAATTTAAACAAGACAGACATTTGCATATGATATTGATATAATGTTTTCTCATGTAACCTTTAAGATCAACCATGGTATTCAATTATTCCTACCTCGATATAATAAAATGAGGGTAGTAATTGACTATGTAAGACAGGTATTTTACTGTTATAATCTATATTTGTGAGACATACGTTAATTTCCACAAGAGGTTTTAAACTCCTGCAGAAAAAAACTCAATACTCAAAACACAATAAACTCAAGTTGTCAAACAACGTAGTTCTGAAGTTCTTCCAAAACGCATGAGCATAAATCCTATGCATGTCGCTCTTCCAAGATTAGACCAGATAGATAGTTAATGGAATCACAAGTTCTTCCTTACCTATAGGAAGGGTCATGTTCATACATACAGATCGTTTACGAATGAAGTGATGGAAACTGAAGTAATGGTGAAAGTAAAAGTGTTTATTTCTAATACTATCTCTTTTATGCACACTTAGACTAATTGAGTCTGTCTTTAAAGAGTCTGTCTGTGTGCCCTAGAAAAATGGAAAATTGTTAATTCTTTAATTTTCTCCTCTCTTCTGATGACAACTTAGATTTGTTAGGTTGAATTACAAACCAATTAACTCAGAAGTCCAGGGATTGAATTTCTGCTTCACCACTTACCAGCTGTGTGCTTGGCATGTAACTAAACTTAATTGGGCCTATTTCCTCAGCTGTAAAATGGAAGTTCATAACTCTCAGAACTGTTGAATAAAACAATGTGTTGAAAGAAGTTGGAATGTTATAGGTACTTAATCATTTATATTAAAATTGTGTCTTATGCTTTTTAATTGGTCAATATTAGAATAAAGAAATGGATATAAATACCTAAGACCAGCCCAAGGCCATATATTGTATCAGTCATTATAGTATCATGGTGATTTTGTTTTCTTTGGTATCATGGTGATTCTGAGAAGCAAAGTGTTTCATTGGGTTGTTCTGGAAGCCTTCATAAAAGAGTGCAAAACATGAAATGGATCAATAAGGAAGTATAGGATTTGGATGGGAAGCAAAGAAGTAGGCGATTTTGAAGTAAACTGGTGATTATAATGGGCATCAGGGGGCAAGCGATTTGTGTGAAAGAGAGAATAGAAAGCACCTTAACTGTCCACGTTTTTGTCATCATAGTGTAGTTCAGACCGTATTGCTATAGACAAGTTTTTCACATGTTACTGAATTTCTAAGACATACATTTTACTACAGTTTTTTTACTTCACTGTTTCCTTTTTATTTGTTAAAAACCCCTGTAAAGGTTCTCTCCCAGGCACCTGGGTGGCTCAGTCAGTTAAGCATCTGACTCATAATTTCAGCTCTGGTCACGATCTCAGGGTCGTAAGATGGAGCCCTGAGTCAGGCTCTGTGCTCGGCATGGAGTCTGCTTGAGAGTCATTCGCCCTCTCCCTCTGCCCCTCCCCACATTCACATTTTCTCTTTGTGTCTTTTTCTCTCTCTCTCTCAAATAAGTAAATAAATCTTTTTAAAAAAATGTTTTCTCCCTTCTAAGGAATAGATCCCCTCACAGCTCGTTTGTTTAACAAACACATAGGGGCACCTGGGTGGCTCAGTGGGTTAAGCCTCTACCTTCGGCTCAGGTCATGATCTCGGGGTCCTGGGATTGAGCCCTGCATTGGGCTCTCTGCTCAGCAGGGAGCCTGCTTCCCCCTCCCCCTCTGCCTTTCTCTCTGCCTGCTTGTGATCTCTCTCTCTCTCTCTCTCTCTTAAATAAATAAATAATTAAAAATCTTAAAAAAAACAAACAAATGAACAAACACATAATCGTCATAGGGCCTTAATGCAGCCATGGTTACACACCTGCATATGTGCATTCTGACTAGAACCCTTTTCCAGAATGTTCATTCTAGATCCTAAAATGCACTGCTATAAACAAAGAGTTTCTAAACCAATGGCATCATAGTATTTTATTGTTTTGTTGGTTTGTTTGTGGGTTTTTTTTAAAGATTTTGTTTATTTATTTGACTGAGAGGACACAACGAGAGAGGGAACTTCCACAAGCAGGGGGAGTGGGAGAGGGAGAGGGAGAAGCAGGCTTCCCGCCAAGCAGGGTGCCTGATGTAGGGCTCAATCCTAGGACCCTGTGATCATGACCTGAGCCGAAGGTAGATGCTTAACAACAGCTACCCAGGCGCCCCTATTTTATTGTTATTTTTTATTATGGAGGTATACTATTCCTTAATACAGCACATACATCTCAGTTGTACACCCCCCGACATGTTACTGCCACCACGTCAAGAAGGCATTGTACTTCCTCTTAGTCAATACTGCCCTTTGTCTTAATCCCCATAGACATAAACACTATTTTGACTTCTATTTCTGAACATTAGTTTTGTCTGTTCCTGAATTTCATATGAATGGAGTAATATAGTATGTATTCTTTGTGTCTGTTTATCATTGTGCCTATGAGATTCATCTATGGAGTTGCATCCAACAGTAATTCTTTTTCATTCAATTTTTTTCAGTGTACTAATCCATTTTGTGAATATACCATAATACCTTCTACTATTGATAAGCATTTGAATGGTTTCCAATTTCATGTTATTATGAATAAAGCTAAGAACATTTTTATTTTTAAATGTGTTTAAATGAACATATGTACTCAGTTCTCCTAGGTATAAACCTAGAAGTGGAATTACTGGTTGATAAGGTAGACATACGTTTTACCTTACTAGAAATTGCCGAAGAGTTTTCAGAAGTGTTCACACTCATTTGTACTCCCACCAACCATGTGTGAGAGTTTCAGTTGTTCTGCCATTATAGCTTTCTTTTCAACATCTGGAGAGGGTTTTATTCCCAACTTAGTTCTTCGAGTGTAATGAGATTATGACTTGATAAATTGAACCTGCAATTATTTTTCAGAACTGCAGTTCACATCCACCGTTTTTAAAAAAGAAGTTCAGTTCCATTTATTTTGGTGAAAGTATGTGAGCAGAATAGAACTTTGGGCACTGTCATTTCCTAAGTGTAATGTCATACACAACCTAAATATGGCCTGGGAGCCAGGTATTTCACTAAATTGCAAACTGTAGTTTGAGTGCTGACAATGAGAAAAACTTCTCTCTCTCTCTCTCTCTCTCTCTCTCTCCTTCTTTATTTATATCATCTTTTTATCTTCACCTTGATGAGTGAAATAAGAACATTAATGGAATAAAGGAAAACAAAAGTGAGGTACCTGGGTGGCTTGGTCGGTTGGGCAACTGCCTTTCGGCTCAGGTCTTGATCTCAGGGTCCTGGGATTGAGACCCACTTTGGGCTCCCCACTCAGTGGGGAGTCTGCTTCTCTTTCTCCCTCTGCCTTTCTCTCTCAAAGAAATAAAATCTTAAAAAAAAGAAAGAAAGAAAAGAAAAACAAAAATATATTATTTTTGAAACTACCTGTGAAAATTTTCCTGAGAAATATGAATACTTCTGAGGTTAAAAATGGTGCATAACCCAAAAATAATTTAAAATGTATTTTGTACTTATGTTTGGATAAGAATATAACTGTATTTTAGAAAAAAAAAATCACCACACAAAGATTTAAAATAAAACCATGAAGCCACACTCTGATCATGATGACTCAGAGGAGGATTGAAGCATGAGAGGAGAACAATTGGAAAGTCGTCCGTTATCTTGCCTTATTCCCCACTCTCCTTGCTTAGAATACTTTCATTCTTCCCACTGATTAGACACATCTAATCAGAAGCACGCTGAAGATGGCAAAGATGACAATGGGTGACCTGTACGTCAGGAGGCTCTTTCCTTCTTTATAAACATACCTCATTTCTGAGTCATTCTTTATCTTAATTCAGTGGAAATACTGAATATCTTGATTTAAAGTGTTTTTCTACTGTGTTATATGTATAAGAGATAATTTAAATATAATTAGACATAGGCAAATGATTAGAGGACCCAAGGCCTGGATAATAACAATCCATTTTCAATTTTAAGTAAGTAAAAATACAGCTCAGTAGCATGGAATACCTAGAGAAAGTTAATGAAAGATAAAGTGCGTTACAAGCTAATGAATATAGTTCATCCTCTTTAATCAAATCAAGAAGAATTTGGGGTAGGAGCCAAGTGATTTAAAGATTTTATTGGGGGAGGGGGATTCTTGTCCATCTGTATTTGTCCATTACCTGCTCTCAAAATCCTATGTAGGAGTTTCTCAAGACATTGGTTACTTATTTTTTATAAAGGATAATTCAGCCTTATTTATGTTAATAATTTTTGTAGTTTGTCACACACACACACACACACACACACACACACACACAAGAAAACCATGTGAGTAATTGATATAAATTCATCCTTTTGGTGCTTAGTGATTGTCTTTTAACTCCTAACAGTTGTTATTCATCCCATAAATCAGTAATCCCATAGACTGTATGTCTTTCACTGATGATATTACATTGAATCTATTTGCCCATGCATTTTAGAATGTAAGATCTAGAGACTTACTATTGAATTTGTCTAAGAATTCAAGAAACATTTCTAGAAGATTTTCAGATCCTCGATGAATCATAGAACCTCATGGCCTTAAAAGATATCAAAATTTGTCATATTTTAATTAGTGGCTACTGAAGACTTGCCCTTGCCTGGAGACTGGGACATTTTGGAGTTCACTCAATGGAGTTCACTCTACTCCATTCTGCTTCCTTTTATAACTTCTCCAGGTATTAGGTTGAACCACAAGAAACTGCCATTTTATTTATAAAAAAATAAAGGAATTTCAACATTTCGTATCATTCAGACTGATATGCTAGTTGTGACATTTTTCTTTCTTCTTTTTGGTCTGTTTGACCACAGTATACTTTTTTTTTTTTTTTCCTCCATTAACAAATGTTTATTGAGTCTTTATGTTAGGAACTGGGACACTTACTAGCGATATATCTTCTTCTCTTAAGCACCTTTACAGTCCTTTTGAAGGGATGAGCAACTAAAACATCAATTAACCCTACCTACCAAGGCTTTGTGAGCAGTTTGATTACCTTTGGTTAGCATGAGCTCAATCTGCAGACAGCACACCCAAGTTTTCTAGACTTCCTTTGGAGGAGTGTACCCCCTGGAAGTGGTATCTCCCTAGGTTTTCCAGGTATTCAGGTCACCTTGAGCATATGGATTTCAGAACCTTCCCATGGAAATTTTTGACTCCGTAGGTCTTATAATGGAGAGGGTGCTGGGCCATGGAGTCTGACCACAGTATGCTCTTAAGGGAACAAAATTTGTTGAAAGAAAAGATATCATCTGTGGTAAATAAGGCAAAACAGTGTGCAGTGAATTTGGATGGCATAATAATTTATAAAATAGATAACTGCTTATATTTAAAATGACAAATTTAAGAATATAAGGTAAAACTGTAATTATTATTTCTATTGTATTTAATTATTGTTTCTATTATTAATTTTTTAACTGCAAAGTAATTATAGTCAATTTATAAAAAGCCACTTCAGGGATGCCTTGGCTGGCTTAGTCGGTAGAGCATGTGAATCTCGATCTTGGGGTTGTGAGTTCAAGACCCATGGTGGGTGTAGAGTTTACTTAAAAATAAAATCTTTAACTTTTTAAAATTAAATAAAAAGCTACTTCTAAGCAGTTTGACCACAAGACAATATTGATTTATTAACTATTCTTATTTTATTTAAGTGATCTTAAGATTAAAAGTTAACATATTTAATGCCAATACAAGTATTATTTATCAAATAAGCTCTTTCTCAGCATTTAAGAGCTGATAGTCCTGTGCTGGGTACTTTGCAGAATTCAAAGACAGCAGGAGACAAGTCCCTATTTTAAATAAATATATATCCTTTAATGGAAACAACAAAAAAAAATACTGATTCCATGGGAAAATGTGATTTAAAATACAAAGAAAATACAATATTTATAAATAAGGAAGACTGAATATATAGAACAAGGAAATCAATATGAAACACAAAGACTTGTCTTGTGCTTAAATGCTTTAATTCATCCACTAATGTGATTTTCACATTTGCTCATTTAAAAAAATATTTTGAATACTATTATGTTCCCAGCCACTGTTTGGGGGTGCTTTGGATACACCAGCATCCCAAACGTGTAAAGATGATTTCCCTCACGGACCTAGCAGAGGGAGGCAGGTAATAAATAGTAAACATAATAAATACAAGTATGTGGTGTGATGGAAAGTGGTCAGTGCTGTGGAAAGGGAAAGGAGGAGCAGGGATGAAGGGTGGTGGGAGGGACATGTTGCCGTTTTCATGATGGGAGTCAGGAAGGTCTTAGCTAGGAAGATGATTCTATGGTCAAAGGCTTCAAGGAGGTAAGGAAGAAATAATACCTCCATTATTCCTTCCTAAAGAACTTCAAGAGTGACACACAAATACACAGGCCAGGATATTTAGGGAGTAACACTAAGGGTCTTCCAGAAGAGCCATGGGCCTAAACTAATTGACGTTGGGGATATAGTTAAATTAGATTCTTAAAGATCAGACTCCAAGATGCAGCAGATTGTAACACAGGGACAGAGACATAGTGTGTCATCAAGTAAGAGAAAGAAGTGTCAGCTTAGATTCCTCTTTACTTCTATGGCCCTTCCACTATAATTAAAGGTCCTGTAGAAGGAAATGTTTTGTTTTGTTTTGTTTTTTTCCCACACCTAAAACGTATCAAGTGTTTGAAATATATGTATGTGTGTCATCAAAATAGGTTAGATGAACTGACGAATGGTACTAAGCCAAGGTCTAGAATATTGTGAAAGAGAGAAAGGATAAGGAAAGAAGTACAATTTAGGCTCATAAGCGTAAATATAAAAAGTATAAAAATTCATGAAGGGCTCTCAATTATCTGCCATTTTATATTCTTAGAATGTAATTAAAGGGAAAAATTATATAGTACTTATTATACAATGGACATGTTAAAGTAATAGTTCCTTCCACCTACAAATGAAAAGAAAAAAAGAAAAAGAATTTACCAACTCATTCTTAATGACAAAGCAGGTATTCTCAAATAAGGACTCCTGAAAAATATTAAATATTTTTAAAGCTGTGCTATTTTTTAGACTAAGACCATTATGTGTGCTTTAGGGGATTCTGACAAAATATGATTTATCTTTCAAGAAATGACATCACTTGTGCATGATTTTTTGTGTTCAAAAATGAACAACATGTTATCAGTGTTTTGTTTTAAAAAATAACTTTATTGTTCAAATCACTGAAGAAAAATAGACATTTAACAGAGAGATCGCATTTAAAGAATGCTTTTTGGAAGAGAAGAATCCTAACCGATATGTAAGATTACCTGAAATCTGAAATCTCTTGTAATTTTACTAGGGTAATCATATTTTTAAATGTGATTTCTTTTTTTTTTTAATTTTAAAAAGATTTTATTTATTTATTTGACAGAGATCACAAGTAGGCAGAGAGGCAGGCGGTGGGGGGTGGGGGAAAGCGGGGGCGGGGGTGGGGGAAGCAGTCTCTGTTGAGCAGAGAGGCCGATTCCAGGACCCTGGGATCATGACCGGAGCCGAAGGCGGAGGCTTTAACCCACAGAGCCACTCAGGCGCCCCTAATGTGATTTCCTTATTTGATAGTTCACATCCTGGGAGCAGAGAACAGTAGTGGTGGCAGCAACTGTATTTTAGACATCAGAAAATTCAATCTGATCCTACCTATGGATGAGTTAACCTAAAAGCAATGAGTCATAACTACTGAATATTGAAAGTACACTTAATGAAGGAAATAAACACAGTGCATCAAGGTCAAAATCCTAATCACAAATTTTGCTGACTCAGAAAGAGTTTCACAAATATTGCGCCCCCCAGTGGTGGTTTTTGAGTTTTTGGTTTTGGTTTGGTTTTGTTTTGTTTTTTGTTTTTTAACCGGGTCTCCCAGTTTTCCAGTTTCATTATTTTGGGTAACCTCATGAAACTTCACGCTGTCTATTAACTAGGAGGACCCTGGAGAGCACAGCTCAGTTTGACTGCCCGATTTCCTGCTTCCAGAAAGAATGGTGCCAGGGATGATAGAGTACCTAGTGTCTGAAGTTCAGGCTCAACAAGATAGGATCACAAAAGGGCCATCATGCTCCATTCGTCTGATTGCCCAGCTGGGAATGACAGAAGAGCGGTGACATAATTACCCCAGATTCTTCAGGGTCCTGATGCAGCGTAGCACAGCTGTTAAGCAAGGCTAGTCTCCGAATTATTGGAACGTATTTTAAAGATGAAGGTCCCTGCTTTAACAAATAAAGGAAGGCTCACAAAAATCAAAGACAAAGGATGGTTTTGGAATCGTTTTTGCTTGCACACAGAGCAGGAGGAGCACAGAAAGAAAATCACTTGGTAAAAGCAGGGCACCTAAGTCAGGAAACGGGGTGGTGTGTCTGCTGGATCTCCAGCCCGCTTGGTGACCTTGGCCAGATTCCCTGGGCCTGAGCTTTCTCACCTTTGGCACAAAGGATGTGGACTCGGCTGAGTGATGTCCCTGAATCCGGGATATGGACAGAGGCAAGGAGAAGTAGGAACCATCTCCTACAAAAGAACCGTAATTTGAATATTTATAAAAGCAAAATTAGCTCGTGATCAAAAAGTGGAGAAGAAAGGCGGCTAATGGAGAATGTAAATTCATCTTAATGCGATCAAAATAGAGTGTAAAACTGATAGACACAGTTCTTTCCAAAAGGCAAAAAAGGAAGCATATCACCGTACATATCCTCCACTGGAGTCTCCTTCCCTTTTCTCTATCATCACCTTATTTTTCTCAGTACTTTCTGTTTCCGGTAACCATGGTGATGCTCCCTCCCAGCAACCTTCTTCACACCAGGCCCTTTTGGTATACATACACTGAATTTTGCTCCATTCACTGATGCAAGAAGCTAACAATGCTGTAAAAATTAATTTATTTATTAACATTTTCCCCAGCCCTTCTGTCTGAGCAATAAATTCAGGGAATTATTCCACATTTAACCTCCCTACAGAAGGGGCACTGTGAAACAGGGATATTCAACTGTTAATTTCAGTTGCTAACATAAAGGGAGTACTGATTTTGCTAGATTCAATTCCCTGCCTTGGCCCTCAGGGATTGTAAGGCTTCCCAGTACCCAAACTCGTTGCTACCTCCTTTTGCATCTGTCTGTAAACATAATAAAATAGATTGTCCCCAGAAATCACACATCAACCCTGGTTTCCTAATCCTCTTTGTTTTTTGCTGCATTCTCCCTTATAAGGGAAACATTGCCAAGTGTGTAATTATCACAGTTACAAGGGGATTGAATTTTCCCTAAGAAAATACAAATAAATATATGCATTTTTCTATTGGGCACAGTTATTTTGGAATATAAGTAAATAATAAGTAAACAAACAATCTTGGATATTCAGTTTTTAAAATATCATCATGAGCAGCCAGTGACCAAACGTCAGACGATCTGTGATGTCATTAATGTAGATAATAAATATTCTCATAAACTATCGTTTATCATGTCCAGTTTGTGCAGTCAGATTTATTTGTAATCCTATATTATGCAGGGAAACTCTCTATTTAAGCACTGTGCATGTGTGTGTGTGTGTGTGTGTGTGTGTGTCTGGCATTAACACAAAGGAGACCAGATGATGACATTCATAGGCTTATAGACTCGACTCCTGGGGACACACTTGGATGGAGGCAATTAAAATGCCTGTCAGGCATTTGGTACCAGAAGCCCCTATGGTAAACCGCTAAATCATAAGCCAGGGCTGCATCTTATTGTCAGTGAATGATGGCGGAACTGGGTGGCTTGTCATCATTCTCGAAAATTCTGAGGCTAGTGAGCTCTCTCTCCCTCTCCCACTCGCCTTATTTTCCTTTTCACCACTGCGGGGACTTTTTCTAATTTGCAGCTTCCCTTTCCCCGACACACACAGAGAGGAGCTGGTGGCTTGCAGACTGCGTCTGTCTGGAGCTAGAGAGCTAGACCCAGCCCGTGGAGATAATGCTCGGGGAGAAGGATTCTGCAGCAATCCTCAGAGGCTAGACTTGGGTGGTATCGCTGCCTAGGCACTGGTAATGTTTCGGCGTTTTTAAAATTTTATTTTGTTTTATTTTTAATCCATTTTTCAGAGGATTTGCTTTATGTGATCTCAAAGTAAAAGGCTTTAGAATTCATTACCGAGCGTCCTGAAAATTCAAGTGCTGTGTTATTTGTACTACAGATCTCAAGGCATAGATTTGTTATTGGGATGATAAAGAATGCATTTGCTTACTGGTGAGTTACGATTTCCAATATTTAGTTAACCAATCTGTATATGTATTTTTTTTTCTTTTGTTTTGTTTCGGTAGATTCTTCACCTTGTTTCTCACCGAAGAAACATTGACTGGGAGCTACTCATTCAGAAAATTAAAAGGTACCACATGTTTTGTTTGGATGTTTAAATGAGGGGAAATCAGGGAGGATTTGGAGTGTTTTTATTTAAATTAATCTCTCTATGGTTGGTCTTTGATCCTTAAGCCTACGTTGGTCATTGTCTAGAGCATGTATGATTTCCCATGCAGAGAATGCCATTATCCAAGGCTGTTTTGATTATAAGATGTCTAAGGAATTATATCTTTTGCCTGGGTTGCAAGTTGTGAACAAACATCGCTATGTCTTGCTTATTTTCGGATTTTTATTATTGTAGCAGCTAAAAAAAAAAAATGTCCAAAATCCTCTATCTCAATGAAAATTCAGTCATTTAAATTTAACAGAAATATACTTAAGTCGTGATTTTATCTGAGGGAATCTTTCTAATAAGAGATGTTTTTAAGTGGGTAAATGAGATGGCTTGCCCTTCCCAGGTAGAAGGAGCGCTAGAGATGAGAGCCTAGGAATGACTCAGTATTGTTGGGTTTTGTGAATAAAATATTGTAACTTCTTCATGGATGCTTTAGTCTTTAGCACCATATTTAAAGGCTGAGGTTGTTAGTTATTAAAAAACTGATTTTATATATGCTTTATTGGCATAAGAAAGTAATCCTTCCTCTTGTCGTGGGAGCAGTTGAATCCGTTGATCCTGGGCCTTCTGCCTTACATGAAAAATATTAATTTTCAAATTCATTATCAGGATGTGTATTGATTAGAGATGGCAGTTATGGGTATTACCTTTTGTTTAATTCTTTAAGATTATCTTTGTTTTCAACATATTCTCATGTCAATAAAAGCTGTGTTTGTAATTTGCCTTAAAAAAATGGAAGACATTTTCTGCCTCGCTGAGGAGATCAATAGCATCTTCTAAATCTTTCTTTGGCATTCACATAGCATTTCCTTTCAAGCGTACTAGCCCAAAATATTTTATGCAGTGTGGTTAGTTTTTTTTTTTTTTTAAGTGTACTTTGGAAATAGTTAATGTTCAACAACTGATCCTGAAATACCAGAAGTCTGTGAGTGTGCACCTGTGCGTGTGAATATTTGTAGCAGTTGAAGGAGACGAATGCATTGTCCTTGTTTAATTCTCTCTGCAGTGTGTAATTATGAGAACCTTAATTTATTCATTCCACAGGCACTTCCTAAGAGCCTTGCTGCTGTTGGTAGTTATTGTGGGAGAGAGGGAAGGGGCAGATGCCACTGTCACCACCCTTCCAGAGTGTAGGCAGTACCACATAATATTTTTGCACAAGAGAAGGAATTCATTAAAATAAATCAGTGTGCTCTGAAAAGGGAAACTGCTTTTATTTCAGATATTGAACAAAATCGAATAGACTAGTCTCAGAGATAGTTGAAATATATTGCATTTTTTTCCCTTAGAAATTACTCAGTGGAATCAGGTCTAAAATCCCCAGACAGGACTTACTATTCCTCCTGGATACTGTAAAACACTTGGGACTATCCTCTCCTGTAGTTTCCACTCAGAGTAGGTGAATACATTTCATATTTGGTGAAAAAAAATCTATTTGGTATTTTCCCATCTAACAGAATCCACACAGTATATATTTTATGTGAGAAGCTGTTTTCTAATCCTCAGGCTCATTTAGCAACTCATTGTATTAATTTAGAATATTGGGATATTTACATGAATTGGAAAACGATGATGTTATTATTTAACCACTAAAAAAATGTATTCAATGTTTTGTTAATAGGAACTAATCAGCTCTGTTGGGATTCATCTGGGTACTGGAGAAGTGGCATATTACCTCACCAAAAGTCTCACCTAAATTTTCGAGGCTCATTTTAAATTTATCTAGGGATGTGTTGACAGATTTTGTGTAATAAAACATAATTTATTGAAATAGAGTATTATGGCATCAAATCAGAATTGAATTTGACTTTTGGACTGTGAGTGAGTCAGGGATCTGTATCACAGTTTTTGCTAATCAAACTCGTTTTGACATTGGTTAATTATTTCACTGATTTTTCACTCATATCTTCAGCACATAAAGTAGTATCTGGACACAGTAGGAGTTCAACAAATATTTGCTTAATTATTTGATGGGTAAATGATTCATCATCATTTTCCCCCATTACTTTTTTGTTCTTATTTTTCATGAGATTGCACACTGTAAAACAGATATTTGGTACTTTTTTTCCTCTAGCTACCCCAAATATTCATTATATGTCTTCAAATAATAATAATTCATTAGATAATTAATACCAGGTAGAAAATCAGGCGAACTGTGTGTGAAAATTTCTCCAAGCTATACAGAAAAGGTTTTTTCAGTTTTAAGTTAAGATGGAAAGGATTTTTGAAGTGTCCCTTCTCACTTTCATCAGCAAGGGAAAGAAGCCAAACTGCAGCATGAGTTTTGCTTTATGGATGCAAAATAAATACTACTCCCAGGCTTGACATTGTTTATTGCTTTTCATATCTTCAGCCAAGATTTTGCTGCAGCAGAGGGGAGGAGGCCTTCTCTCTCTCTCCGTCTTTCTCTCTCTCTCTCTCCCTCCCTCTCTCTCTTTCTGAGATACTAGAAATGATGTCATAGTCTTCTTAAATGCTTTGTTGCTCATTATGGACGAGTATGACATCATTTAATAATGTATAAGGAAAGTTCTAGAGTCATAATAGTTTTAGAGAATGCATTTTTTTAGAGAATCCATTTATTTTTATTAATACAACTATAATTTTTCTTATTATTAACTATGTACTAGATAATATCCTAAGCCCTTAACATATGTTATCTCATTTAAATCTCTCTACAATCCTGGGAGGTGGGTATGGTCTCCATTTTATAGATGAGTGAATGGAGATTCCAACTGGGCAATCGACACAAGTCTAGTCCAAAGTCCTTCAATATTAACCACAACATATTACATTCTTTTCCTAGTAGATTTTTTTTGGCTCATAGCCATTGCTTTAATATTTTATTTATGCACATGGTATATACTGAAATAAGGCAAAAACAGTATGCCTGCAGATACTTGTTTTTATACACTTTTAAGTTAGGAGTAAATATATCCGCAAATGCGTAACATAATATTCAAACTCTGATATATTTTATATTTTTAATATGTATTTTGTATTTTATATTTAAACTGAAGGATTTTATTTTTTTAAAGAACTTTATTCTTTAAGGAGGAATATCAGAGATGAATTACGAAGTTTTAAAATAAATTAATTCATAAAGTGCTCCTGTGTCATTATGATGAAGATGTATTATGAAACTGCATAATCTATATAAGAAAATTAGCCAGAGAATTCAAGTACTAAATAGCATAAATCGATGTCATATTTTGCAACTTTTTTTTAAAATTGAAATAATAGCAGAAGTTTCAAATGACCAAAAAAAAAGAAACTAGCAGGGAACAGTATGCCATGTGCATACTGTGTAGTGTGCAGATACCACATTCAAACTTAAATACAACTAACCGAGCCACAAACATAGCTGAGGGCACTAACAATGACACAAATGGGTATTAAGATGCTCTACTTGCAAAGGCGTATATAGAACAGAACACTTTGGGAGCTCAGTTGGGTGCAGCAGAACAAAACAAAGAAGTAGCCTTAAGGCACATTGGTACCATAAGAGACACACGAATAATTTCTTAAAGGACTTCATTGCAGACCAGGATTACTAACAATTGAGAAGAGACTCAACAGGAAATATTTCATGGAGGATGGGTCTTTTGAGGAGGAGGTTAGAGATGAAAAGAAGTATTTAAGGGAGAGATAATGCGTGGACGAGCTCCAGGAAGAACCAGCATTAGCAAAGAGGCCAAAGAAAGTGAACATGCTTGGAAAGTATAGACTGACCTCGTTTATATTCTAGAGCGCAGGCCAGAAGAAGGGGGGTTCTTGGAAGGTAAGGATGGAAATAGTATTCAGTCATATCCTATGAAATGACTAGTATTCTATACTTTTTGAACTACAAAATAAGAATTCATTCAGTTCAACCCAATACATGAGAAAGGGGACCTTAAATGCTAACTTGAAATTGTTCAGCATTTGATGAGAAACTACAGGGTGTATTTTGAATAGCAGACCACTCTGACCTAAACTGTATTTTCAGATGACTTACTTTATAGCACTGTGTGAGATGGAATTATGGGTGAGAGTATGTTGAAGCAGATATCACTTTGGAAGCTCTAATTGGATATTCCAGGAAATAATAAAGGCTCAAAGAGGGTGTTGGCAGTGGGCATAAAAGAAGGGGTCATGAAAATGAAAGATGTTTCTGAGCTCAAAATCATAAGCAGAATATAGCAACCGATTGGTCGGAGGAATAAAAAACAGGACTCAGCGCTGACTCTAATGTTTCAATTTGATAACTGGAACAACGAGGGGAGAAAGGTGGCTAAAAGCTGCTTGAAGAAAGAGGCTCTCTTTAATTTGTCTTCACCCTAGTCTCTTGCAGACTGCCTAGTACATAGTGGACAGCCAATAAGTGCTGACCGAATGAGGAAGGGAATAAAAAGTCAAGGGGCGGGTTTAGGCGATGCTAGGCTGGCCCTGGAGGCGGACTGGTCTGGTAGCTGGCAGATCACCCTGGGCTAACACTAAGAAGAGAATCTAGGGAGAGAGGACGTGAATGCCATGATCACAAGAGAAGAGAAGAGGGCCAAGAGAGAACACTTTTGACAAGACCCACATTTAAGATGTAGAATAAGGGACAGGAATTGACAAAGTTAAAGGAAGAACTATTTTTTTTTTTTAAGCAAAGAACAAAGAGGATAGGTGAAGTAATAGAAAATAAGGCTACAATTCAAATTCTGCAGAGAAGTTGAAGAATGAGAATAAAAGACTGCTCAAAATATTATTAACTTCAGTGGTGTTTTCTGTTATAAAAACAATAAATCCACATTTTGCAAAATCTGTCAAATTTGGAAGAGTGTAAAGGAAGGAAATAATCGCCATCCATAATTAAACAAGCTAGAGACTATGGTTAACACTCTACCTGTTTAGCTTCCTTCCGTCCATCTATTGCATTTAAATTTACATAGCTGGGATCAAAACAATACAATTTGAATTCTGCCTTTTTTGTTCCACTCAGAGTATCTTAAACATCTCAAAATATTTTTCCACTTGTGTAATATTCTTTTATGAAGACGTTGGGTGTGTTTCTTTCCTCTTGCTTCCCAATTTTTTAATATCATCTTCATGCTGTAATGGGATGGAATATTTTACTCTCACGCAATATTTCACATGATTTCCAAGGGCTATTTCCTAACAACAGAATCACTGTATTTTATATTGTCAAATAGAATTTGATGGTTCCTTTTTTTAAAATGTTTTTAAAGAGTTTATTTATTTATTTGACAGAGAGAGAGAGCACGCAAGTAGGCAGAACAGCAGGCAGAAGGAGAAGGAGAAGCAGGCTCTCCGCTGAGCAGGGAGCCTGCTGCGGGGCTCCATCCCAGGTCCCTGGGATCTTGACTTGAGGTGAAGGCACCGCTTTACTGACTGAGCCACCCAGGCACCCCAATTTGATGGTTTAAAAATTAGCCTCACCTTTCCTCCAACCAAGGGAATCTAGGATGACGTTAGCACCTGCTATGTGCCAGCCTCTGGGACAGGGATTTTAATTATTATGATGACTCTGTACGTTCTGTTATCTCCACTTCAACAGAGGGACAGAGACTGAGACAGTTCCCCAAGTTTCAGGGCTAAGTTTTGCATTGGGTCTGACTTGGAACCAGTCCAACTGTGGCGACAGAAGCAAATTCTTAAGAAGTAAATGAATCAATAAGAATACAAAAGCAATAGGAAAACACATTTCAGAGGTCTAGGATTCGGTGCCACGCAGTAGGACTTTACTGTTAGTAACCTGGGAAGTCCTAACCTGAAGGGAGGACGCATATAGAGAGGGGGTGTTGGGTATGTAAACTGAAGAAGAACAATATTATAGAGAAGTTTCTGAATGAAAGGAGACAATGCAGACGAGGATTTAGGCTTAGCAAACAAAATACATCTTCCCTATAGACAAAAGTTAAGAGGAAAGAGAGTGAGAGTTTCCTAGTGGTAAAGAAAATGTATGGGCAGGTGGGGGGTAGGGGGGTTACTTACCATCTGGACTTCATCTCAGACTAGGGAAAATCTACTTATTCATTCAGTGACCATTTATTGAACACCAAGTCCATGCCCTTTTCCTGCCCTAATGGGACTTTATTTCTGTGGGTGAACAAATAAAATTAAGAGATTACTCAGGCAGCT
Organism: Martes martes; assembly: GCF_963455335.1. Taxonomy (NCBI): domain Eukaryota; kingdom Metazoa; phylum Chordata; class Mammalia; order Carnivora; family Mustelidae; genus Martes; species Martes martes. The sequence goes on along the minus strand of NC_137890.1, from coordinate 175,991,878 downwards.
GTGCAGAGAATGGATAATAATGTGGTAAAAAGCAGACCCTGGGAGATCAACTCCTCAGACTTTAAGACAGAGATGAATCTACTGGGGATCCCATTAAAATGCAGATTCAGAATCATTCGGTGTGAGGAAGGGGCCTGAGAGCCTCCATTTTAACCATCTCCTAGGTGATGTTGATACTGCTAGACGGTGTGCCGTGCCTTCATCAGCAAGACGTTAGGAGGCAAGAAAAATCAGAAAGGATTGGAGCAGTCGTTATGAACAAGTCAAATGGAAACCCTTCTTTCCATGCGGCGACACTGCATGATTTCGCGCCTCTTTGATGCTGAGAGAGAATTGTCTCTTTCTTTCCGTCCTTTTTCAATTCCAGCCAGTTGTTTTATGAAAGATCCATTAAACAAGCCCTAATGAGCTACTGGCATTTCAAGCTTTCTGCCTATGCTCCATGTTTCTTATGCCGTAGTGAATTCTCGTGGCTCAGATTTGGGGGTGTGTTTCCATATAACACTCTGCTGGTTTCTTAACTGCAGCTCTGTTTCCCTGCTTCGTGATTTCTTTGAACTTCTAACCTCCTCTCTGCCTGGGTGTTCAGCACAGTGCCAGCCTGCTATGTTCTCTGCCCCCCCTCCCCCGACACTTGACATCCCTTCTGTCCCACTGTGCTTAGTGACAAAGCTTCTGGGTGTCTACATCTCATCCTGCCACCCACCTCCTCATACAAGCCTGGGGGGACTCTACTTCAAGCCACAGGGGACTCCTGAGTATTGATGATAGTCTCTGATTTAAGGAATACATTTTTTCCCAACAAAATCATTTCTCTTTGGTGGAATGTTTTGGTTGGTGGCAGCAACCTGCATTCCTCTGAGGAAAGAATGTGTGTGTTTGCAGACGATTAGAGCTTTCAAAGGGGCTCAGGGTTCACAAGAAGCCTTGACAGACTGGAGGGATGTTATTTTTCTGTCTCCACCACGAGGCTCTTAGTCCTCTGTAGATGCAAGAACTTACAAGCATCTACCTGTTTGAGTCGTCCCACATCACATCTTGCAGCTGTAGAATATCTAAGAAAGTAAGCAATCAAATAAATATGGCATACACATCCATCAGGGAAACACCTTAACTGCACATCAAACATTTGCGATGTTCTCACACTTATTAGCATGTCTCCTTTGTTTAAAGGGCTGCTTCTATCTAGATAGAAGCCATGCCCATGACCAGATCTGTGGTCTTTGTCACCGTAATTTTGTCATTTGGTGTTTATGTAAACAGCCAAGTAAATGTGAGCAGTGTCATGACAAACTTTGAATTTAAAATTCCAGTGAAATACTAGTTTTCATATGACCAGAAGTCAACTTAAATTGATAATGATATTTCCTCAAGGAGAACATTTAGGAAGTCACTTGAGGAAAGAAGTCGGGTCACGGGCGTCTTTGCATTCACTATGCTGTCTGCTTAGAAATGCCCTTGATGCATGGGCCACATTGAAGCTAAGAAAATGAGTGTTGTACAAGGGTGTGTGTGTGTGTGTGTGTGTGTGTGTGTGTGTAACTGTAGCCTTTCTTAAGTGGACAGCACTGGTCTTTGCCTAGTCAAACTGGAATTGGTACAACAGCCAGAATTCAAATACCATGCCTATGCTTTTTTTGACATTTATTCAATAGTTTAGAGTCCCAGAGTAGCACAGGATAACCTCTGGTCTTCCTAAAATATTCTCCTTTTCTCTCAAAAAAAAAAAGTTTGAATCAATTCCCTTTTTTTTGTGGATTCCATTTGGGTCTGCCTCAGATGGTTCGAATTAACCTTCCATCAGATTCTCTCCTAGTGTTAATGACTTTGGATTATGACTATTTAAAGCTGCCGGATGTTCATTGATCCACATCTGGCAATTGTTAAAACAAAGCTACTCTATTTAACACTTACAACCAAAATATATTTCTTTACAATGAATAGGAACTTAAGGGATGATGTTTCTTTTCAGGAAAATCTTACGTTTTATTTCCAATGTGAATGTTTCTATTTTGTGTTCTTTAAAAGTATCTTCTTGCTCATTGTAGGATTTTTCTCCTGGTGAAATTTACCAATAGGATATACAGAATAAGATACAACACATAGGCATTAAGGATTCTCTCAGTGCCTAAGAGTAGCTAATTAGCATGATTCTGAGCATAACTGCAGGTGAATCTGTGATTTTGTCGAATCTTAAAAACAAATAACTACACTGAAATACTACCGAAATCCCTAAAATGATTGACTTTTAAGATTATATTGGTAGTGGAGGAAATATGACATCCAACAATGAAACAATTTTAAAACGATACAAGAACTCATCGTCCTGAGTGAGCCAAATGACTGGTCAGACTGCTATACATTTCCTCTAAAAGATGGTGGATAGTTCTATAGGTCACAGGGAAGTAATAAATGTAATATCTAGTTTATTGTGTGCATGCATTTTTAGTTGTATCTTATGCTCACAAAAGTCTAAGATATCAACTTTGGTTTATAAAATGACTGAAATAATCCAATCAATGAAGAAGTAGCATTTAGACTTTAAGAAAAAAATAATTTCTGTTCCACTTTTTAAGTCATATAAAGCGTAAGACCTCCCAAAGCTCACAGCACTCTCTGGAATGGGAATGGCAGATCTTGTTGTTATATTTATTACAGATGAGAAAACTGAAGTTTGAAGAATGCAAATGACCTACCCAAGTCCCTCTACTAGGAAACGGTAAATCTTTGGCTCATATCCTTGTTCTGACTCTAAAGCTTTAACTTTCTACTAATATGCAGCCAAAGCGGGTAAATGAGTGTATTGTCCCAAATATGGAATATTTTAATAATGCACTGAGTTGGTTGCTGAAATAAAGAACACATTCCAGGGTAGCCCTGGCCTGTGCTATTGCTCGGCTCTCCCAAAAGACTCTTGCCTTTGGAGTCCTGAATCAGTGTGGCATGGAGCTCAGAAAATACTAGTAAAAATAGCAGTTGTTCTTAAAATGGCTTTATACTTTTCACAGAAAATATATCACAGAAAATGTAACCTTAATGATTTAAAAAGCAGTTGACAGAGAGATAGATTAAGAAGAATCCACTGTTTTAAGTTTCACAGCATTTTAAGCAAGTGATAGATAACACAGCAAGAATCCAGGATCACAAAGAAAATGATTACAGCTTCAGAAAATCATATCTATGGAGCATCTTTGATTTGCCTATTTTTAGGATAATTATAAGAGCTTATAAAGAATAAGCTGAAAAAAAAAAAAAAAAGAATAAGCTGGCAGCTATAGATCCCAGTTCTGATCTCAGCTATACAAAAGGAAGGGTAACATATGTAAAGAAGGGGCGCCTGGGTGGCTCAGTGGGTTAAGCCTCTGCCTTTGGCTCAGGCCATCATCTCAGGGCCCTGGGATCGAGCCCCGCATCGGGCTCTCTGCTCAGCATGGAGGCTGCTTCCTCCTCTCTCTGCCTGCCTCTCTGCCTACTTGTGATCTCTGTCTGTCAAATAAATAAATAAAATCTTTAAAAAAAATTTATGTAAAGAAAATTATAACCTTGGAAGCCACTGAGTAGAGTTAGGGCTGAGATTAGGTGTCTCCAGGCAGACAGCAATTGGCATAGGTCCACTGAGGACATTGTCATTGCAGTGACCTAGCTCCTCCCCAAACTCTCCTTTCCATCATCTTCATCCAGGCTCTCATTATAGCTGCCAGGGTTGCTGAAATGCTTTTATCTTGTCTTCCTGCCCCGAACACCATCACACCGTTAATCTCCTAGACAAACAGTTAATACAAACTCTTCTTTGGCTCTTGTTTGCTCTCTCGAGTTGCGCTGGCCAATAAATATGGAGGCAGCTAGCCACATACAGCTGTTTAAATCTAAATTAACTGTAATGAAAACAATTGAAATCACACCTCCTTAGGCATACGAACCAAACTTCAGGTGCTCCATAGCCGCATTATTTTTATAGAAACATTACCTATTACAGTCTACGTCCATTATGCTTGGATTTTCATTGGAGAGGGCTGATCTAGAGCATAACCACACCCCTCACCCAAGCACCCAAGGCCTACCCTGACCTCTCCTTATCCCTGACTACCCTTGGCACACACTCTCCACTCCATGTATTTTTCTCCTCCTCTTCCTCATCACCATTACTACATTTATCATTAAAGTATAAATAACCCTTATTTATTTAGTCCATGTCATGTGCTAAGTACATACATTTTCAGAAGAAGAAGTGGGTGGGGGGGAAGAAAAAGAAGAATTCTATAGAGTGGGTTTTTTTTTTTTAATCTCCTCTTCACAGAAGAGGTTTAATGAAGCTAAATATATTTCCCAAAGATAAAGAGGTTATTATTAGTGGAGATCAGAGAAAAGCCCAGGCCTATCTGGCCCCTATCTGGCCACAGCGTTTTACCCTGTACCAGTGATTCTTAACCAGGGACAATCTGCCCCTTCTGCCAGGAGTCATTTGGAAGTGACCGTTTGAAATTATATCTTTTTAACTCAGAGAAACTTTCCTTTGCGTTCTTTTTCTTGTTATCCCTGCGTCTGTTCTATATTTAGGAGATTCCTATTGATAAATGTCGGACTTACTGGACTGGTCTGTTTTAGCCTCTTTTTGACATATTTTTAAAATCCCTTTTTCACTTTTTCTACATTCAGGTTTTTCCTCTTATCAGCTGAATTATTATTTGCCTCTAGCCCTGCCAATTCTATTTTTAATTAATTTGTGAACTACTTATTTGAGAAATCATATATTAATTTTCAGGAATGTTTTCTATCCTCTAATCAATACTTTTCTAAAATTCATTTTTGGATGGAAGTTCATTTTAAAGTATGCAATATTCTTTCAAACCTCTCTGAGAAGGATAATTGTAAATTGCCTGGTCCCTTGAATCATCTCTATTTCCTCAGGAGTCATTTTTCTTTTTAAAGATTTTTTTTATTTATTTGACAGAGATCACAAGTAGGCAGAGAGATGGGGGGGTGGGGAAGCAGGCTCCCTGCTGAGCAGAAAGCCAGATGCAGGGCTCCATCCCAGGACCCTGGGATCATGACCTGAGCAGAAGGCAGAGGTTTTAACCCACTAAGTCACCCAGGCGCCCCCTCAGGAGTCATTTTTTAAAGAATATATTTTTCTTGTTCGTGTTGCTGGTTTTTCTCAAATGTCTTGATTTGAGGATTTGGAGGGTTATTTTTATGTATGGAGAACTAGGCTGAGGATGATAGGTAGCTGCTTTATGTTTCCTCTGCAATCAGGCAGATCTGCACCTCCACTAACCATGAGCTGCCTGCAGGTTCTGGGTAAGTGGGCAGAGTCTGTCAGGAAGCAGGTGTCCCAAAAGGAGCACGGAGCTGCAACCGGCAAGGGAGCAGGTTAGGATCCCTCTGATTGTTTCAGTTCTGCATAGATTTATCTATACTAGGCCTGGTTCCCAAACTAAACACTTTCTTTCATTAAAGCCTAGTTTTTGTTTTCACTGTTGGGGGCAAAAGCTTCTCCTGTCACTAAAAATGTAGTAAGGGGGAAGAAGAATAGAAAGGGTCTCAATTGTTCTGAATATGTTTCTTTTTAATTTTTTAAGACTTTTACAATGTATTTATTTTAGAGAGAATGTATGTGAGCAGGAGGAAGGGACAGAGGGAGAGGGAGAGAGAGAATCTCAAGCAGACTGCAGTGAGCTCAGAGCAGATGCGGGCTGGATCCCAGGACCCGGAGATCATGACCTGAGCTGAAATCAAGAGTCAGATGCTTAACTGACTGAGCCACCCAGGTGCCCCCTGAATACATTTCTTAATGAATTACTATGATAGTCTCACAGCCTCCTTGGTCCCTGTATTTGAAAACTCTAAGCTTGGGGTCTCTCCAGGATTCCTTGCAATGGACCTCCTTTGACTTGGGACCTCCTTACACAGTTTCTTATTTCTTTCTCCCTCTATATTCTGACTTCTAGGATAGCTTCAAAATTTTTTGTTAGAATTACATTATTTTTCAACATTTTTAATAATTAGGAGAAAGGAGAAGTGTGTGTGGTAACTCCTCCATTACCAGTCATATGTGATATTCCTTACTATGAATTTTTATAGCATCACTTTAAGTTTGTACCCTCTTACACTTATTATTCCAGTGTACTATCTTTCCTATTTACTAGCTAGTTGGAAAAATTGCTTCCCTTTCCTGAGCCTTTTGTTTTCTGTAAAATAAAGATCATATATGGTTTTAAGGATTGAGATGGAACATAGGAATGCATGTTGAAAGCTGTACCATAGAATATAAATGTAAGCTCTCTTTATATATAAAAGACTTCATCATAGGTCCAGAGTGACCAATAATGCAAATGCAGAGAATAGCCATTGTTACAAGAAAACCCTTTCCCTGTGCATTAGGAAATGCAAGTGATACCAACTTGACACTAGAATAAAACTCAGTGTGCAATGGAAAAGAACCAGAAATTATGTGTTAATAGCAATAATAAAATAAGCAGTTGTTCATGGATACATTTTACACCTAATGGAAAACCAAGGACAAAAGCGGACCAAGGATGTGGTTGACGTACTATAGCTCAATTAAAACAAATTTGAATTTTAAATTTGGAAAAGAACATATGATTTAATGTTGTGCAATCGATCCCTTTTGCTTGCAAAAATTACAAATGTGAATATTTATGATACTAATGAGTATAATTTAGTGTTACTAACGAGCTGCTCCTGAAATATCACTGATTTAAGATGGGTTTAGTTACTTGAATGTTTTTTATTCTGTCAGTCAAGATATGAAGCACCAGTAAAAGGAAAATAAAGAAAATGAGAATTACAGTAAAGGGGCTTAATTGTAAAAATTGAAGAAATGATAACAGAAAATTAAATGTAGAAAGAAAGTTAAGAGTCCCAGCAGCCTTTGATTTTAACCTACTGGGAACCATTTGTGGAAAATTGATGAAAAGAGTATTTTCCCTAAATTATTATTAAACCCAGCATCTTACTGATAGCCTTTATTCTTAGAAACAAACAGAACACATGAAACAGACAAAACAAAATAAATCAATGTGAATGTATGCTGAGTGATGCAGTTATGATTCACTCTCTGACTGTTATTAATTCTCATTTTCTGCATGCAGCTATTACATTCTGAAGTTGGGTGTCTGTAGAGGATAAGGCACCAGCCATAGTTAAATGTTAATGGATCCAGGAACATAATTTAAATTCAAGCCTTCATCCAAAGGAATGTGAATAAAATGCATTTGTTTGGCTTTTTATGGCCACTATTAAAAGTAAAGGAAATGAAACCATAAACAACTACATTCAAATACTGGCATAGCTGAGGCTGCTTTGTAGCAGTAGAAAGCCGTATTTATCGTTGGGGGAGCTCTGTTTAACTTACCCAGTCTATCTCGATTACCACTGAGGTTAAAAAATGTACTTGGTGACTTAGACAAAATGTGGAATGCTAATTCAAAGTGAGTTCATTCCAGTGTATTTTAATTTTCTGTTGTTGTAAAGGGCTAGTACAATTCATAAGTGTTATTTTTTCCTACTTCATCGCTAAGGCCTTAGCCCATGGTTAGTTGTACTAATTATTTTTGTCCCCAATGTTGATTAACATTTCCTTCCTCGATAATGGTAGGACCCTTGCTATTTGGAGGTTTCATGGGCACATGGACACTTAGAATAAGATCCAGAATTCCATCCTCCCTGCCAACTAGGAAGAACCTATTTGACTAATTTTCAGTCAATAAGATATGAACTAAAGTTGTGTGTGAAACTGACATTAACTGCCTAAAAGGAAGGAGTGCCCTCTTCACTCTTTCTTCCTTTCTGCTGGAACAAGGGAATTCAGACTTGAACTTCTGCAGTCATGTTGAATATGATATAACCTTGTAAAGAATTTCCATTTTGTTGAGGCCACTGTTATTTGGAATTCTTCCATGATTTACAGCCTACCCTAGTCATCATTTGTATAGCAACTTTGCAACTTATAGTTACTTTCAAAGGCTCTGGAATGTCATTTTAGCAAGTGTCATTGTTCTTTATATGAATAACATTTATACTGAAATTGTTACTTAAAGGGGTGCCTAGCTGGCTCCGTTACTAGAGCCTGCCACTCTTGATCTCAAGTTTGTGAGTTTAAGCCCCACTTTGGCTGTAGAGCTCATTTAAAAAAAAAAAAAAAGTGACCTAAAATATACTAGTCCAATCAGTTACCAAGTCCTATCAGTTCTACTTCCTAGACATTTTTCTAAACCATCCAGTTCATCTGTATCCCCAAGGACAGCGTTAGTTTCCCATCCCCTCTGATCTTGACCACAGTCATAGCTGCCTGTGTCAACTCTTGATCCATTATACACATAGTCACTGGACCCATCTTTTAAAAATACAATCTCATCATGACATTTCTGTGTTTAAAGCCATAGAATTCATAATTACATCAGGAATCTGTCCTCTCTGGCTGACTCTCCCCACCCATCCTGGCTTTGTTACCTGGGGGCTATTACACATATTTTTATTCTCTTTGCCTGGAACACTCTTTCTACACCTCTCCCCTCCTGCTTTACTCCCACTTATTTAAGTCCTGTTCATTGGTTAGGTCTGAGATTTCCCAGGCAAGCCTTCTCTCTGCCTCTGGCCTCACAGGTCTGCTCATTACACACACCCAAAGTGCTCTGTATTTCTTACATTTGTACTTATCAGTTGTATGCATGTTTCCTCCACAAGACCGGCAACTCCATGACTGTGTGCCTCATTCTTAACCAGAATCCCAGAACCTGGTGAGGGGACTGGGACAGTAGGTGCTCAAACACTGATGTTGAATAACAGACTGATCCTTTATTCTGTTCTCTTTCCCTAAAAAGCATATCTGATATTTATTCCAAAGTTCCACTTAGCAAAATCCCATCCATCCTGTGGATCATCAAAACCATGTATGTGTGCTCTCCTTTCAATTAGATTTTTACTTTATTCCCACCCCCTTATTTTTTTTCTTTAGAACAGTTTTAAGTTTACAACAAAATTGGAAGTACAGAGATTTCCCATATACCCGCTTCCCCCATACATGCATAGCCTCTCCCAGGATCAGCATCAGTCATCAGAATGGTACATTTCCCACCAAAGATGAACACTTACCATCGTAATTCACCCAAAGTCCATAGCTTACCTTAGGATGCACTCTTGGTGTTGTCCATTCAGTGGGTTTGGCGAATGTATGATGACATGTATCTAAGATTGTAGTACCATGTTACCATTGCCTTTAAAATCCTCAGTGCTCCACCCCTCCATCCTCCCCCTTTCTATCACTACTTCCTTTTCTTGTAATCATATGCTAGACTTTAATTACTGTTATTTGTTAACAGAATTCTAAATTTTGGAGGGAACACATTCTAGAAAATATAAAGTCTTATAGAATTTTTTTTTTTAAATAATAATAGCCTCGATTTAAAAAGCTATTTCTTATAATGCCTTCATGCCAACCCAGTAGGCATTTCTGGAGGCTATGGCTATTATGCCTTTTGCAAGCAGAGTGTCTGGCACACTAAAGGCATGTAACAAACGCTGTTACAATGTAGTGAAATAAGTACAGACTTTGAAGTTAGATACCCTTGGGTTCAAAGCCAGGCCCTGCCCCTCATCAGCTGTGAGAAACTGGGAATTTATCAAGCCTCAGTTGTATAAAACAGGAGCGACAATACCAACCTGATTATGCTTTGCAGGAGTTAACAAAGGTAATTTACAGAGTGGAAGCCCAGTAATTGGTAGCGATTATTATGACTTTCTAAGTTTTCACTTCTCCATCCTCTTCGCAACTGACAAGGCAGATGCTTGGCTCTTTCTTTATGTTGTTTGGAAGCTGAGGGATGTAAGTTTGATAAAGACAAGACTTAACATTAACAAAAGATAAGACCTGTAGGAGAAGTGTTGAAGGTACTATACAGTTTTGCTTATCATGCCACTTTTCTCCTTCCTGCCCACTCTACTGCCATAGATAAGTAAACAAACAAACAGGTGAAAAGCAGCAAGGCAAAAGATGAAATTATGTTAAATCATCCAAGGTCTTCAGAAAGGCCTGGAAATTATATACGTTCTCAATTACACCACCTGAGGCCACTCTGATCTCTGGAGAGAAGCTGGCTCGGGGAGATGTTAAGAGTTCAGCTGTCTCCCCTGAGGTGTATCTGCAATGCAGATTTTTCTGAGCCTTTCTATCTATTTCAGCCTCCAGACCGACCAGCTGCTCTCAGCCCGCCCAGCTGGCTTAATAGGATTTGTCTTCTCTACAGCCTGCTTCCAGGGATGTCTGCCACCAGAACATATCCTGGATAAACATTTTCCCTCCCAACTTACCATCAAAATCCCTACCAATCCCCAAAGCTACAAGGGTCCATTACTGCCTGACTCCAAGAAAGGTAAATTTAGCGAGGCATTATTTTCCGCACTGCCTCTTGCTTCACACTCGTTCTGCTTTGCAGAAGTTGTCAGTCCCTATTGCAGAATAAAGAGCAGCATACCTCCTTGCAGGACTGGTGGAGCTGGGACCCTGGGGGTGAGCTTGCAGGCAGCCGCTAGGAATTTGCAGGCTGGGCGCCTCCCCCACCCCCCAGTGGTTAGTGCTGTTCAGCTATCTGATTTCATACGCTCTTCCCTCCCTCCCGGCAGGACTCGACAAATTAGTTGAGCCAGGATTATGACCATAGCACCTTTCCTGAAGGTTAAGGTGATGCTTTCTTCATGTGCACAGATTCGTGCTCAGGTTTTTATGACTGAGCAAGCATATTGTTGAGAGGCCGATAGCTTTGATCAGCTCAGGCTGAGGTTTCTCTCCCTGACAGTTGTATATTCTGCCCAGTAACTCTGTAGGGAGAGGCTTCTCACCAGTAAAAGTCAATAATCCTGACTTCAAAATTGTAAGAAACAAATGTCACATGGATTATGAAATGCTTAGCAAGATTGTCAAGTACTTAATACATCTTCATTTTTAAAGACTTACATTTTGTATCTACAAATAAAAATTAGATGGTAAAACAGACTGTACTTAATGACTTTCTACTACAATTGGGTACTTGGAGGTGGTGAATAATAGTGGCTGGTATTCCAGTTATTTTTAATTATAGTTAGTGATAAACACTCCTTATAGATAGTCAATTAATCTTTTCCAGTTTTTCCTTGTTTTTCTTTTTAGTCATAAAAATGGAGGGGGTTATTTTCAGAACATTTCATGGACAAGTGTGTCATTCATTCTACATCTCACATGAAAAAAAAATTTCCTTTTAGACTTAACTTTAACCATATTTCATATTTCTGGGGAAAAAATTTTGTATCTAGAGAGAAAATTTACTTATCTTTATAAGATATTTAATAATCTTTGCTATTTAAAAAAAAAAGGTAAATAGCTACTCCTTATTTAGAAAGAGAATGAACTCTTATGAATTATGTTCAAAATGCAGTAGACTTGGGAGTCAATATGCTATAAAGTTGTGCTCCTGGGAGTTTTTATTTCTTCAATGTTTGTTCCCCATGTGTCGCTCATGACTTAGAATTTTACATTACATTTAGCTGGCAGTGTATTTTCTTGCTAAAGAAAGCCTGCAGATAAGAAAGGAGAAAGGGTATTCAGCATCTTAGTCTCCTTAAAGGAGTACTAATATTTTTTAAGTAAATCTTAAGGATTTACACTTTATATCTACAAATTAAAATTAAATTGTAAAACAAACTACTTGACAACATTTGAGGAAAGAGGTGGTTTACTTGCGTGACATGCCTTAAGTCTCCTAAACTTTAAGGTTCAGCTTCATGAATTCCTTTTGTCACAGACATGTGGTGTGAAAAAATCTCTCAAACTAATTTATACAACATCTGACTCAAGCATATAATGTGGTTGTTGTTTTTCTAAATTAGTTGTTTGGCTTTTGAATTTTATCTAGTTTAAAAAGGAAATGGACCAAAATGCCTTACCTTCAGGTCATCTCAAGCGAGGCCCAACTATTTGCTTTTTATATTCCCTCAACATGAAGCAAATCCACTCTCAGTTAAAATGAAAAAAGTTGGCAGCTGTCACTCACCATTGGGGGTAAAAATATAATTTTTTTTTAAAGATTTTATTTATTTGAGAGAGAGAGAGAGAGACAGCACCAATGGCACAGAGGGGCAAAGGGGAGGGAGAAGCAGACTCCCTGCTGAGCAGGGAGCTCAGCCTGGGGCTCCTCCCAGGACTCTGAGATCATGACGGGAGCCAAAGGCAGACGCCCAACTGACTGAGCCACCAGTTGCCCCATAATTGACTTTTAAAACAAATATAAAAGCTATTAGGGTTTTTTTTTTTTTCTCCTCAAATACATTTAGAGAGAATTAGCAAAAGATGCCAAGGGCCAGTGGACTACTTGTTCGGTCATGAACTAAGTGTGGCTGATCATTCTTTGCGTGTTCTGCTTCAGCCAGACCAAGAGCCATCGTGGTCTCCCTTTGCTGTCAGAAGAATTGAGCTTTCTGTCAGCTCACTGGTTCAGGATCCCAGCACTTTGAAGAGCTGGTGTAAATAGGAGGATGAAAACAAAAATAGACCCTATACTTCTATTACTAGTATTGACAATTAATACTACTACCAAGAAAAGTACACATTTGCACTGGGAATCTCTTTTCATCAGCTCATTGAACAGGAAGCAGCTCTCCTAACAACTGAAAGAGACCAAGAAGACTCAGGTTCTTATAAAAACCTTAGTGGATTTCGAGCACACCAAAACTAGACCAGATTTCCAATAGGATTTCTGTAAATGTGAAGTGCTTCCTATGGGGCTTGGTGTTACTTCTCTAAAATCAATATTACACATTGGAAATTCTCTACCAAATTTTATTTTAATAAACATATAATGTATTTTTATCCCCAGGGGTACAGGTCTGTGAATCGTCTGGTTTACACATTTCACAGCACTCATCATAGCCCATACCCTCCCCAATGTCCATTTCCCCACCACCCTCTCCCGTCCCCCTTCCCCCCCGCAACCCTCAGTCTGTTTCTTGAGATTGAGTCTTTTATGGTTTGTCTCCCTCCCAATCCCATCTTTTCATTTTTTCTTTTCCTACCTCCCCCCAAACCCCCCACCTTGCATCTCCACTTCCTCATATCAAAGAGATCATATGATAGTTATATTTCTCCGATTGACTTATTTCGCTAAGCATGATACCCTCTAGTTCCATCCACGTCGTCGCAAATGGCAAGATTTCATGTCTTTTGATGGCTGCATAGTATTCCATTGTGTATATATACCACATCTTCTTTATCCATTCATCTGTTGATGGACATCTAGGCGCTTTCCACAGTTTGGCTATTGTGGACATTGCTGCTATAAACATTCGGGTGCACATGCCCCTTCGGAGCACCACGTTTGTATCTTTAGGATATATACCCAGGAGTGCAATTGCTGGGTCGTAGGGTAGCTCTATTTTCAGTTTTTTGAGGAACCTCCACACTGTTTTCCAGAGTGGTTGCACCAGCTTGCATTCTCTACCAAATTTTAAAATGGCTTCATAACTTGCCCTGTTTTCTGGATTAGGAAGCAGCCTGGCAAGACACACTCTGGTGACCAGACTTCTCTGGCAGCCCTAAGAGGGAGGCTGAAGACTCAGGCAGACATCTCGTGTTCAAAAATCAATGACTTGAACGGAGTCCATGCACAACAGAAACTGTTTAATCTTAAATATCCTGGGGCACCAGGGTGGCTCAGATGGTTGGGCTTCTGCCTTCTGCTCAGGTCATGCTCTCCAGGTCCTGGGCTCAAGACCCATGTCAGGCTCCTGGCTCAGTGGGGAGTCTGTTTCTCCCTCTGCCTTACCCCTGCTCATGCTCTGTCTCAAATGAATAAATAAAATCTTTAAAAAAAAATTCTTAAGGTTTTTAAGATAAGATGAAATATTCTTAAGTAAGTAGATCATGGGCTGTGCACAGCCATTTTTCATCTAACTCCAGCTAAGAGTCAAACTGACTTCAAGCAAGGGCGCAATGGTAGTTGGTTGAACAGGATTGCCCTTCCAAACAGACCTGAGGCCAAGACGTGTCTGGGAAAAACAAACCCTTTAATTTATTGAAGGCTAAAGTACAATGTGGAAACTACATTATGGCATGGCTATTGTGTTTTTTTCTACCTAGTATGTACCCCGTGACTGATGCCTAAGAAGACCATGACACTAATCAATAATTAGTAGAGAGAGCTTTATTGCCTCTAGTGTACCTTCATAGTTATTGTCTCATTTGATGTACAAACTTGAAAGTGGAGCTTAGCACAGTCAACGGCATGTACATGAACAATATCCTCCCTAATGATGTTCCATTGACTTTTCGTATCTAGAAGAGAAAAACAGGTACAGAGAAAACATTTAAGGGTGTGCTTTCAAAGCTTTTCTGCTTGATGGTGGGCAGTTACTTTTGTTCAATGTTAATAGCTAAGTGGGGAGAGGGGTCTCCCTCCCTCTTTCATCCCTGTTTAGCCTTTGCTCATCTCTTTGTATCCCTGTTTGTAGCCAAATACCCCGATGGCTGTAGTTTTGCACATTTTTGGCAGAATCTCAATTTTTGGAATAAATGTAATGCTATATAAAAGGACCCTTCTTTTTAGTAACTGTTCTGTTCTTTTCACCAATGGAACAACCCTCAAGTGTTGTTACTGGTTTCAAAGTTGATATAACCATCTAAAGGATGTGTGTGCTCAGGTAACAAAAAGACAGATTGGGGGAAGTTTATGTAACGCCAAGGTAAAGCCACAGATGTCCTGCTTTTGCTGGACAGAGGAATGAGCAATTGCCTAGGGGAACATGTTACACATTCCAGCAAGCTGAGGGTTCTGCCTTGCTGAACCGTGGCGCGTCCCATGGTCTGCTAGAGGATTTTGTTTTGCATATTGTGTGCATTCACTAGTTTGCATTAATTTCCCTCTGAGATTCGCTGGATCTCTTCAGTGTTAATGAGAGGTACTAAAAAGAAGGCTATAGATTAAGGTGGGGACCAAGATAGATGAACAGATTTCACTCTGAAAATGATTGCACTTGTTTAATCATAGCTTCAGGTGAGTATTCCCAGTAGATACCAAGGTGTTCATTAAATCTGTGACCAGTGCCCTTGAAACAAGAATGCTGTACAAATCCCTGTCTTAATCTGTCCTAATCCAGATGAGCTAATTTGGTAGTTTGGCCCTTGCATTGACTACAATGATTGTCACACAAGGGAGTTCAGTGTCCTATCTACATAATCATAAATTGTAGCAAAAAGGATTTTACTCCGGGTCTCAAGAATCTTACCAAAATTCATTTTAGTGATTCATTTGTTCTCAGGTATGAACATCATAGTTAAAATAGAATTATAACTAAAAAAAAGGGAGCTCTTCTTAATGTGACTATCTCTGTTTCTCTTGGAAGCTCCTTGTAAAGGATTTCCATAAAATTGTGGTTGGTATTTTGCTGGAGTAACTTATAATGAAAATCTGTTTTATGGAGAGCAGTTGGGATTTTTCCATATTATGCAGACAGGCAGGCCAATAACCCTGTGCATATGAGTATTGTTTGTGGGGAGAACACTGTTAGGTTCTTTTATTGCTTAAGTAAAGTAACAAATAATTATCCTTATGTAAAAGAAAATACTGATAATTATAATTTGCCAGGCATGTTGTATATGGAGACAGGAAAGACAAAGTGTTAGTGTCGGCAAATCCCAAAAACAATACCCTGCAGACTGAAATGAACTCCCACATCTAACGGCCTCCCCACAGAAATCCTAAAAACTTCAGGGGCTGAACAAGACTGTATAGTTATGATATATTAGGCATAATCAGAGAGATGAAGATTTTAAACATAGTCCAGAATTTCCCACTTTATTTTAGCTAGTGTAGTGGAAATATACTGAGAGAGAGAGAAAGAGATTGAAAGAAAGAATGCACCAGTGAATAAATAAGCTCTGAAAAGAAGATATTTAGGTAAAAGTCACTAAGTCTTATAAGAAACAATTTTTAAAATTCAAGATGCTTCTAGCTCTATTCATTAGTAGGTTCTACTCAACTATTTTGGTGAGACTCAAGTCAGTATCCTAGGAAGTTCTGTATGACTTTAAGATAGCAGTTATGAAAATGGAATTATTCAAAATGAGCTCTTTTGCATTCAACATGTACAAAATAACTTCTTTCTCTGACAATAATTGATATAGGAAAAGGACATTTAATATGAAACCTCCATAAACACAGATCAAATTTCATTAAAAACATAGTGGGAAAAAAAAGCGTGAGGCAATCATTAGTTTGAAAAAATACAATTAGACATTAGGAAATAAGTTTTTTATAACTCTGCATAGAAATTTTTACATTCTAATTCCTCCTGTAGGCTGATTCTAAGAAAAAGCTATTGTTAACCAAGGGATGGAAGTATGTTTCAGTGAATGCTCATTTTATAAATGGTCAGTTCGATCTACGTTCATGTTATGATGAGGCGACCCAATAGAAAAGAAATTTTCCAAATTTGTAAAATGGTCTCCCTGATTTAAAATCATATATCAAGGCTTTTCTTAAAGAAATCACCCATTTACTTGACATCACCATGGAAGACCATTAGCAATAAGTTTTTCAGTCTTTTTGATTTCTGGCTCTTTCAGAAAATCACTTTAAGACTGTTTCTAAATATATGTCCATGGGTAAAAAATACCCACGCAGAGTGGCTGAGTATGACTACACATGTTTTGTTTTCAGATTCAGTAAAGGGACAAGTTGTTCCTCTTGATATTAACATGAGAAAAAATAAATAAGCAAATTGGTGTTAAAGTTCTAGATTCACTTTGTGGACCCAATTTAATCAGAAGCCAGTTAATTAGCATCTATCTCTGATTAAGTTGCGCATATAGAGAAGCTTTTGAAAAGTCTGTACAAATTCTTTCCTTTATTTTGATGATATCATTTTGAAAGCAATAAGTAATTATGACATTTGATAGTTGAGATCATGTCTATGAGTCATTTGCTTTTGCATCTATCAATGAGGCTGTCTTTCCTTTTTGGAACTAACTGCATAATTAAATTGTCATTTAAAGAAACAAAAACAGCAGAATGTTAAATGCTAACTGTAGTGACACATGATAAAGAAGATTTCATATTTGTGTTTTAAGAGGACTTCACTAAACTTATAGTATTAATGATACTAATTATATGATAACATATAATTGATTAATGATACTAAATTAATGATTACTAATTAATGATACTAAATATATCATTTGCTATTATGTTCTTATTAAATCCCAGCAGAAATATTTATTAACCTTAAATGTATTTTTAAGTTGTTTTACTTTTAATGAGCAGAAAAACTAATACATCTGCCTGTTAGTATAATAAACTAATGACAAGCCCATTTAGTCACCAATACTTCTTATATTACACTGGGCATATTTAAGGTACATTTCCAAGTAGGAGGTATTCTACTTTCAAAAAGAGCTGGGAACTGTATAAACATGGGTTACAACTTATCCTTAAAACATTTTCAAAAGTTGAGGGATGTTCTGAGTATTTAATTTTTTCCCTTCTACTAAATTAAGAGGTAATACTTAAATACAACTCTTCTATTGACTGAGATGAATTAGTGAAGAGAGTATATAAAATTTGATCCCAGGGTCGTTCCATACCAAACACATTTTGAAAGATAATACATTATTCTGCCACCCCTTTCAGTGGTCTTCAATGTAATAACATCCTGTGGCTGCCTCACCCCTGCGAGTGTGCTCCATCACTAGATCCTGACCAGCGTGGTTCCTTTGACTCCAGAATCCTCACTGTGAAAGTCCCAAAGCTAAAAGCTTATTGCTTAAACCTGTTTGTATATCTAGGTCCTACCTCCTTATCCCCCTTGCTATCCAAACTCCTTGAACATGTCCATCCCGCTTACTGCCTCTTTTCTTATTTGTCCTGTTGTCTTCATAGCATTTTGCTAGATTTTTTTCTTTCACCCTTCTGTTCACTGAAAACATTTTTGAGAGATCTCCTGTGCCGTCTTATTTAAAAAATCAAGTGATTGCCTCCCAGCCTTTAGACTGAATGGCCTCTCTTTGCCATAGCAACAGTGCTGTGGAAAGAAAACTGAAAACCTGATTTTGGTCTTGACTCTGTCTCCCACCGCTGACTGTGAGACTTCAGATAACGTATAAACTATGGAAAGACTGTCCGAGATTAAATACTGTGCACATGCATAAAAGATATTAGCGGCCACCCATTTCTCCTTGAAACCACTTTTTCATTTGAGTCTGCAATACTGACTTGTCTTTTTTCTCATTATTGTCTTTGCTAGTTTTTCCTCATCCTGCCACCCTACTGTTGGTCTATCACAAGACTATTGGTCTATCCCAAGACACTTATTCCACATATATTTGATCAGTTCCTCCATTTCAATTTGAGATTAATCTTCCTAAAACTCCACTGATTTATTAAACCTAAACTACCTAAAACCTCCAAGAAACCCCTGTTACTGCAGAATAAATATACATTCTCCCAATTAAGATTCCAAGCTCTCTGTCATGCCCCAACCTACATTTCCATTTCCCCCAAATTCCCTGTGTACCAACCACTGTTTGTTCTCATGGCCCACATCTTCTCCCGCTTCTATTCTTTTGCTTCTACTATTGTCTCAGTTTCTTCTATCCCTCATCCTTGCTTACCCAAATCATATATAACTCTAAAGTTCATCTGAAATACCATGCTGTCTTGAATAATTGACATTCAACATAATCTCTCATTTGATTCAGGGCAGTCCCTGATCTGTACTTTTCATCTGTACTCTTACCCTATGCTTTGTGTTGCAGTTAATTACCATTCCAGATAGAATGAGATAAGCTCCCTGAAATCGGGGTGGGGGGTGTTTCATACATTCTTTTTTTTTTTTTTTTTTTTTAGCAGGGTCTAAGAAGACAAGGTATTACTTAGTGTTTAATGTATAATAACCAATGAAGAAATACTCAGAATGAGTGTGCCTGGGTGGCTCAGTCTGTCTGAGCCATGTGCCTTCAGCTCAGGTCATGATCCCAGGGTCCTGAGATCCAGTCCCAAATTGGGGTTCCTGCTCAGCCAGGATTCTGCTTCTCCCTCTGCCTCTGTCCCTCCCCCCACCTCGTGGGCATGTGCGAGGGCTTGTGCTCTCTCTCTGTCTCTCTCAAATAAATAAACAAATAAATATTTTTTTTAAAAAAAGAAATACTCAGAAATACGTAAACCTCTTGGAAAACTTAAACTTCTCAAAACAGATAATGTTTACTGAATTATTTTGATTTTAATATTAAAACCACGAATTAATGTAGCCACTGAGTCACTGATGTTTTTTTGTATCAGCTATACTGAGCTTACCTCGCATACAAAAATTCAGCCTTCCAAATTATATGATTCAGTGATTTTTAGTGTATTTGGAGATATGCAACCATCTCCACTACCTAACTTTAGTACATTTTCATCATATTCTCCAAAAGACACTCTATACCTATTGGCAGTCACTCCCCATTTCCACCTCATTTAGACTCTAGGCAACTGTTAGTCTAGTTTCTGTCTCTGATTTGCCTTTTCTTTTGGACATTTCATATAAATGTAGTAATACAACATGTGGTCTTGTGAGAGAAGCTTCTTTTACTCTGCATAATATTTCAAGGGTTCATTCATGTTGTAGCAAGAATCAGCACTTCATTGTTTTTTATGACCAAATAGTATTTCACCAATGGATACGCTACATTTCTTAATCCATTCATTAGTTGATGGACATTTTGGGTTGTTGAGTCACTGATTTTTAAAACTGAAAACAAACCCAGTGATTATTTACTCAAATGCCCTCCTTTTGTACATGTGAAACTAAAGCCGAAAGAGGTATTCCTGGACATTTAGCTAGAAAGCTGTTGGGTTTCTGATTCTTTTAGATGTTAGGTAAATAACAATATGATATAAACTTTTTAAATTTGTTATTCTATATGGTTAATAAATAGCTATAGAGCACCAAGTCCTTATGGTCTGGGTAGCAAAAACAGTTATGGTTTTTGTCCTTGGGAAGCTTAGAGTCTAATGGGGGAATAACCATAAAACAAATAATTATATAAATAAGTACAAAATTAGAACAATAATAAGAACTATTATAACTGTAATATAAAGGAGAGATTCATGAACCGATCTGGTCAAGGAGGGTAATTTAGCTATGATCTATGAATAAGTAATACTTAACTAGACAAAGAGGATGGAAAAGAGAATTTCAAGCAGAGCAAAAGCACGCGCAAAGGCCCTGTAGCTACAGGAGCGTGCTATATAAGGGGGAATGCCAGAAGACTAGTAAAGCAGAAGACAAAGATAAGGGGGGCACAGTATAGAATGAGGCGAGAGAGAGAAATAAGTCCTGGTGAAACAGTATTCCAGGACATAGTAATGATCTTAGTCTTTTTCCGAAGAACATTTCCTAAGAGCATTGGACCATGGAAGTATTTTCATCCCAGAACAATGTGATCAAAAAGGAAATGGGCATTGCCTTATATTCCTCCCAGGGCTGAGATGCATTTAAAAAGATAAAATTTGCTGGGTAATAAGTATCTCTTTTACCAAAACTTGTGGTAGAATCTGTGGCATTTAAAGTTTGTTTTTACTGAATTCCTTGTTATCCAAAGTAGAAACTTGTGTTATTTTAACAGAATAAACAGCCTCCTTATTAGAATTCTCCAATTCAATTTTGTAAAGAGCTATTCTTTCCAAACCTCCTACAGAATAAGCAATCAAAGCTACTTGAGAATAAATAGATATATAAAGGTCACATTTTTTTTCCATTGCACAATAACCATATTTTAGACCTGTAAGATCTCAAGGGTACAGAAATAGTCCTCTAAACTGCAAATGGTTAATATCTAATTCTTTAGGCCAATTGCTTTTAACTTGAGGTCTGTTGGCTCCCAGGCAGTATTTGAATGGGACACAGGAAGCTTTTGTATAAATAAAGGTCATGCCTACATGGGCATAGATCCAAAGCTTTCATTAAATCTTATAAAGAGTCTATCACACACAAAAAGCTAAAAACCAGATTTTATTTTGAGAAGAGAAACAACCCATAAATCACCTGGAAAAATATTTGGGATTCCTTTATATCACTAATAGAAGTTTAAGCCTATACAATTAAAAATAACAAAACTAACATTTACACTGACAGCTATTACTAAGCTAGTATCTTGAGAACTACATCCTCCTTTAAAAAAAAATGATACCTAGTTACAGTAAAAAAAAAATAATTATGCTAATAAGATTAGTTATATATTATATAGCAGTTATTTCTCAAATTGGGATCTTTAGATCACCCTTTTGGAGATCATACTGAATACTTGTGAGGGATGTAGCTTCTTGCAGCCACTCCAAACATCTGGGAACAGAATCCCTGGAATGGAACCCAGGACTCTGAATTTTTAAGCCGGATCTCAGTTGATTGTGATGTCCAACCATGTGAAAGTAGATATTACTATTTACAATTTATAGATGAAGAAATTATAGATGAAGAAATTATGAAATTAAATATTATGAAATTAAATAACTTGTTACATAGAGGTCTGGCTGGCTCTTAAAACCTTTCTCTCCACTCTGTTAAGCAGCCTCTTGCTGTAACCATTATATCAGTGACCCACTGCAAGAAGTATCCAGAAAAAAAAAAAAAAGCGAATGGAGTCATGTGTGGGTTCTAACAGCCCCGGTCATCATCCCCTGAAATCCATCGTCATCAACTAAACTGTAGATATATAATGAACAAAGTCTAACACATGAGCCTCTCTTGCTAAGCGCAACTGTCTGACACGTTTCTAAAAGAAGCTTCCAGATGTAGCACTTTGCAGGCAGGAGTAGTGTGAATATGAGGAAATTGTTTCCAGTTGTTACAATTTAATAAGCAGAAAATACAAAGGAAATCCAAATATTCCATCACATTTTTTTTGTGACTCTAAAATCTACTGGTATGTATCACTACCAAGAAAGGAAGGGGAAAAAGTTCTGTGTAACTGGATAAAGGAGCTGGAAGATAGTTTGTTGGGCTTCTGTAAAATATGAGCTTTTTTAAAAGATTTTATTTATTTATTTGAAAAAGAGAGAAAAAGGGTGTGTGTGTCTGTGCGCATGCATGCGTGCGCACGCGTGTACACACACACACACACACACACACGTGTGAGGGGAGAGGGGCTGAGGGAAAAGCGGACCCAGCTGAGCAGGGGGCCAGATGCAGGACTGGATCCTAGGACCCTGAGATCATGACCTGAGCCAAAGGCAGAGGCTTAACCCACTGAGCCACCCAGGAGTCCCTAAAATAAGAGCTTTTATAAGATTTTTGCTTGTAAGAGATGGCTCTGTGATACGTGTGTGCTATATGACTTAATTATGCTTCATCTCAGTCAACACCTTTGTTAGGCACTAATTATGAAATTATTCAATTTAAGAAAACCGACAACCATGTCTATTTTATAGGCATTTATGTGAAAAGAGTTCAAACCTTGTTGCCAAAATAATGAATATCACATAATCAATTCTCATAATTTTGAGAGTGACTAAAAACAACTTAGTTATCATTTAAAATATATTTGCAAAAAATATATATATATATTTGCATTTCAGTAATGAAGTTATTAGATTAAGAAATTTAATTTGACTTTTATGATAATAATTATTTCTTTTTAAATATCTACACAGATTATTTCTTTTTGAGGAAAAGGATTTTAGTTGTTGAATTCTTTAAGAGAAATGGCTGCTGGTTTGTATAACACTCAAAACCAAGTGTCTGGGAAACTGAAAACCAGAAATTGCCCCTGAATCCATTGTGACAGTTAGGTCACCTGTCATATAATGCCATAAATGCTATTCCATGTGGTCCCTGCTGGAAACTGACTTTGCTATTCAGTCGGCAGCTATAGCAAGTAATTTGTTAGATGATTGAGAGAATATTAAATAGACCTTTCTATTTACACTGAAACTTCAGAGGCTGTTATAGGTGATACCACCTAATAATATGTATGATAGGCAAGAACATGGTGAGAATGGTAGATGTCTTTTATGATAGTGCATGTGATATAGGAAAAATGTTAGGGTTCGAAGCCAATGGCCAAGAAAGAATTCTTGAGATGTCTTTGGTGCAAAAAAGTGGTTTTATTAAAACATAGGGACAGGACCTGCCAGCAGAAAGAGCTGTGTTGGGGTCAGGAGGAGTGGCTCATTATATGTTTTCAAGATGGGAGGTTAGGGATAGCATTAAGTCTCTAAGGAATTTTGGAAGCAAGGTTTCCAGGACCTCGAGGGGGCTAGCTATTGTTAGGAAAAGGTCACTTATTACTGTCTAATAAAACCTGAGCTATGAGGTTTGTATATATATCGGTGGGTTATATACTTAGGGGATGATTGTCACCATGTGTTTTGGGGGGAAGAGATAAAGGAAGTTTCCAAGGAAACTTTTATATGTCACAGGAGACTTTCAGGATCCTGGGGGTCAGGCTAAGATTGCCTTTTGCCCTTAGCAAAGTGTTAACATCAAGGCAGCTGAGCTCATAGAAGAATGTCATTCTTCCTGTTTCAAGGGCTTGTCAATGGGCTTTAGGTAGTAAGGAAATTTAATAATTTTTTCTTCTGCCTTTGTCTTCTACGTCACATGGATCCCTTTAATAGACAAAATCTTCGTCTTAGAACAAATTTCAAAGGGAATCTTATTTAAGGACAGAGAAGCTTATAATGTTCTTCTGACACATAAAGGTCCTTATCTTTTGGTCAAGCTGTGGTATTACATGTGTTTTCTTCCGAACAATTTAATGGAAATCCGAGTTCCAGATTTCAGAGTTATTTTAAAGTTATGTCAGGATCTAATGTGTCCTCACCCTTTCATGTCTATGCTCTACTGTAATGGGTTTCAGTGAATTTCTGGAAGGAACTGATAAGATTACCTTCTATTAAACCAGGGTCTAATTTCCCTGCGGTCACCAGATCTCCAAAGAACCAGAGAGGTTGCTGAGGAGGTTGAATCTGACGTTCTGCACTTAGAGAAAATGCATTCAGTCCACACTAACTAGATAGAGCTACCCAAATCATGAGGCAGAGAGGAAGTCACAAATGGCTTCCAGCCTCTTTTTAAACCATTTCCCCCCCTTTCCTTTACCTAAATGACTTTCAGTGTGGCATGACATTAAAAAATAGGATGGATGTGAGGTGGAAAAAGTGAAATTATAAATAAATGAAACAAAACAAAACCCGTTTGCCATGGGGCCTTCATGGAGAAACTACTTCTGAAACCCTAGAAGTAGAAGCCTTTGTGTAAGGTGAAGTAAGGCAGGTGGCCAGGGGCAGGAGACACTCCCAAGGTGCCTTCCCAGTGCTTGGAAGAGCCTGCAGAGATGGGGGTGGTCAGTGGGAGTCGGGCAGGGTCCAGAAGTCTTAGACGACTCTAAGACTTCTCTGATGTAATTGGTGGGAACCACAATTTTAAAAGAGAACCCATTTTTAAACTCTCAGTAACTTTCCTGAAAGACTACTGACTCCTCTTTGGCTCTTCAGGAGCTCTAAGAACCATCCTCAGTGAGAGGGTGAAATCCTTCCTCTGAAGCAAACTTTGGTACCTGCAAATACCCCAAGTGGCTGATGGAGTCCCAGGAGAGCCCGGGAGAATCCCAGCGAGGCAGCAGCAGCCCTCACATTTCCTTTGCAACAACAGTAATTAGAGCAGCTGGAATATTTGCAACCACATTGGTTCACATGCTGTTTTTTGTTTTTTGTTTTTGTTAAGCTTAGACTTTAATCTTATTTTCATATATTTTTATATAAATCAGACCCATGTGGCTTGATTGTAGACGTTAAGTGGCCACTAGGAGCTTTCGATAAAAGCCTTGCAGGAGCAGTCAGTGCTTTGGGTTCTCCGGAATCTGGCTCTACAGCTCGCAGTCCCTGTCTCTCTGTGCCCCTCCTCCTGTGCTGATTTCTGTCTGCATCCTTCCTCCATTCCAACTGCCCTTCATCTCAGTGGTGTCTATTTACTTAAATCGAAGCCAATTAAATAAAGCATAATAATAGAACACCCTTCTGAAAAGAGCACAAAGGAGAGAAATTGCATGGCCACTGACAGAATAATAGAGGAGGGGAAAAACATTTTAAAGAGCTCCCAGCAGATGATTTGCCTCCTCCTTTGGCTCCTATTTATAGTGAAGCAAACTCTTTTGTTACCAGCATCTCTATGCAAAGCCCTCCCCTTTTGTTTGGTGAAATCTTAATGATATATCCTTGTGTGTTTTAATATTTCTAAGATTACTTGTGGGAGAATTATTGTATCATGCATGCATGAATATTGTTACAGAATTTCCGGAGCGCCTGGGAGTGCTAACACAGTGGATTCAGGTATACGTTGAGGGGAGCTGTTATTTTGATGTGTTTTTTCACCCAGTAAGTAATATTCTGACTCAATTAAAAAATCTTCACTTTTTAAAATGGGTCATTACTGGAAATTTCCTTAGTAATAAAATGTTGGCCACCACTGTTAAGAAAATAACTTAGGGAGGAAAGAAGTGATTTCAAATTAGCATTAGAGTACAGGGAGGAATGGGTGCCATCTCAGTACCCACTATGCTAATTAAGTTATCACGCATTGCCTCTTGAACAATATGCAGCAAAAGATGAAGGACCTGAATCAGCTGGAGATCACACTTAATTGTAAATGCTTCCCCGAGACGTCAGTGGGTTGGTGAAATCCCTCTGCTTCTAGAGCTCTTAGGACTTTGGGCTAAAAGTAGATTTGCCAGAATTTCATCTTTCCTGTCAGATAACTCCAGCACAGCATGGACTTTCCTCTCGCTGGTGGAGACCCCTTTCCTAAAATGCATGTTTTTTCAAGTTCTCAGAGAGCGCCGAAGCTCAGGCAAAGAACACCATCACTCAGCCGAATTCTGACTTTTTTAGACCACAGCTGGAATCTGTGTGCTCACAATAGCCTCAGAAGTAGCCCGGTGCTTTGGCACCCGGGTTCAAGCAAATGCCTCTTCTCCTTCCCCTGTGAAATCTCTCTGTGCTCCTGTAGGTTGACAGATGGCTCCCAGCAGGTGATCGTGGGGCTATTAGTAAATGAGATGCTTTCTTTCTGTGGCACAAGCCTTCTCAAAGAAGCTCTCTGTCCTAAGAACTTACAAAAGGCATTTGGAGTTGAAGCTAAGAAACCACGTATTGGCAAATGAATATATTGTCTCTTCACGAGAAATACCACCTGAAGACGGATACTGAGACCTCACAATTTTACACCATTGTCCAAGCACTTTCTACAAATGATTTTATTTAATTCTTGCAGTAACTCGATAAGGGAAATCTCATTAATAATTTCCATTGTATTGATGCTAAAACTAAGGATTCCAAAACTTAGAAGTCATGCCCAGTGTTTCACAGCTGGTAGGAGATAGGCCAGTGTTCCGACACAGCATCCGTATCCACAGTTTGTATTATTTATTTATTTATCTTTTAATCTACGTTAACCAGGGCTCCTGGGTGGCTCAGTGAGTTAAAGCCTCTGCCTTTGACTCCAGTCATGGGATTGAGCTCACATCAGGCTCTCTGCTCAGCAGGGAGTCTGCTTCCCCCTCTCTCTCTGCCTGCCTCTCTGCCTATTTGTGATCTACTTGTGATCTCTGTCAAATAAATAAATAAATAATTTTTTTTAAAAAAATCTAACTTAACCAAATTCTAGTCAGAATGCTTAGGGAAATAAACTGTTATCATCCTTATATTTATTCACTCATCTACTTTCAAATCAGGGAAACAGGAAGCCAGGTAGAGAAGGAGATTTCATTGCCTGGAACAAAGGAGTTCGTATACACGAAATTAAAGGATCAACACACTTTTCTATTTTTTTTCAGTACAGACCTCCATTTTTCATCCATCTGATGAACAGTTCTTGAGCAAGTACTTGCCACCAGACAAGGACTGTGGTAGCAAATATAAAAGAAAATGGCCCCTGCCCTTCTAGGTCTTACAGATTCCTTGGAGAGGGGTGGAGTGAGCAGACATTAAATACAGCGCCACCGATGGCATAGGGAAATAGACAGCGGTAGGAGTGCAAATTGCTAATACCTCTTGAGACAATTTGATGAGATTTGATGAGATTTGATTTGATGAGATGATATGGTAGCCTAGTTTGAAGTGTAGTGTATACTCTTATATGGTTTAATATTTTTTGTTCTTCCTTTGTATTCGTTTTGAATTCAGAATACTACGGAAAAAAGGAATTCGTATATTTGATAGAAACCAATGGCTTCTAGGATTGAAATAAAGCAGAAAAAGGGTGGGGGTAGGGATTTGTTTCAATTACAGTAAAGTTTGTTAACAACACAAGTTCATTCATATGAATGCCAAATAGGTAGTAAAAACAGCAGCCACACACCTGCAAGTGGTTGAGGGGACTTCTACAGAAGAGTGCTCCAGTTCAAGGTAGAGCTGACAAACCTAGAGTTGGGAGGGGAGGGAGGGGGTGTGGGAGAGAGGGAAAGAAGAAAAAGAGAAAGAAGAGTACTTTGTGGAAGAAGAGAAGGAAAATATGAACTGGAACGAAAAGAGCAACTCACAGGTCCACAAAGGAACCGGAGGCTTCACGATGATAGAAAGTTGGGGATAAAGTTGAACCAGTTGCGCATAGTCACAGCATAGAAGCCCTAGAGGCCAGGCCTAGAAATTTGGTGGTTTTTTTTTTGTTTGTTTTTGTTTTTTCATGTTGGCAGAAGAGGTTTGAACACTTGAACACGAGAGTGACATCACGAGGAGGTCTCCTAGCCAGGTCAGTTCTGTGGCTGCCTGTTGTATCCTTAGTGCCCTTTCCTAGTTCTTTTTCCTTGTACCACATGAACCTGCAGATCTGCACTGGCTTATTCTACCATTTTAAAAATGGTTAGTGTTTGTACGAAAATTAGAAACAAATGAACAGATGGCTTTCTGTCAAGCAAAGAAGTGTTCGTTCTTCAGATATATTCTGATCCTGAGCAGAAAGCAGAAGTGTAAGATAGACATAAGTGAAAACACGGGCGCATGTGTCCTGTCGCTGCCCAAGGTTCTCTATACTGCAGAGCCTCTTGTATTTTATTTATAAAATAAAGTATTTATTTATATTCCGTCGGAGTCAGCATATGTTAACAATTTAACAAATGAGTTTTTCGCTGCTATCACTGAGCATTTCTTTTCAACCCTTTTCAACCAAGAAGGAACCGAAACTTGACCCGGAGCTACTGGACATTTCATCATGCTTCTTTCAAAGTAATGTCTGGGCCCAGTGGGGCTCAAACACACAGCCCCAAGATCAAGAGATCCATGCTGTACTAACTGAGCCAGCCAGGGGCCCCACCAGAGCTCCATTTATCCTCCGTTTTTCTCAACCTCTTATTCAGGCCAAGCCATGGTAGTAGTTAGTTCAGTCCAGTGAGTGGTGAGAGGAGGTAATGTGTGTCACTTCTGTGTTAGAGAACTTAAGAGCTGGTGTGCAGCCTGCTCATGCCTTCCTCTCTGCTCCCGCAATCTTGGAGGCCATGAGTTGAGCCACAAAAAGAATGTACTCAGATCATGGGAGAGAGCAAGCCTGGAGCATTATTCCACTCACATCAGGATTTGTATGAGCAGGATAGAAACCTTTATTGTGCAAAGTCTCTGAGATTTAAGCTTGACTTTTCTGACTAATCCAGTCCTTTATCCTTCACCCATTTGTATCCTATTTTTAAGGCCTTGAATCAGATTGAGGTGCTTTGGACAAGACCAGCTAATTTCTACTAAGCCAGCTTAACCCAGTCTGCTAGTCCTCAGCAATAGCTTGGAGTATCAGGTTTGGGAATCAAAGGCGAAAATTCTTACTGTCTACCTTACCTGGATTCTCTGGTCAACTGGAAATCATGTGTTTTGACTAGCGCTCTTGTTAACTCCTTAATTCATATATTTTGAAGTATGTTTCCTTTGCAAGAAACATAATGTTCTCCAACAAGGAATTTGGCAAAAGCCCCAAGAAAGGAAGATCTTTCTCTGATTTAAAGTATCGTGACTTTGGTTCACTGTAACTTTTGGCCACTTACAAATAAGTAGTAATAATGAACTGCTTCTAAATGTGTTAGGGAATAGAAGTGGTTTAGTTCCTGTTAGACTAAAAGATTTTATGTTGGCAATGGCTCTCCTGTTTAAAGACTGCTTGGATAGTGGATTTTTTCCCCAACAGTACTGGCAATTCTGAATGTCCTCAATAGATGGAATCTTGTTATCCTGCACAAGTGCACTGGATTAAACAAACTGTTCAAAATCACATAGAGCAGACTGGCAGAGGAGGTGGAGAACAATGTTGCTATTGTTTATTTGAGAGCTGAGTAGGCTAATGATAGCCAGTGAGGTCAAGGTTAGCCTTCAGAAACGCTTTTCAGAATTCCAGCAACTTCAAGCATCTCAATGTTTAACTTATCGGACAAAGTCTATGAAAAGATGAAAAATAACCAAGTGATACTTACACTAGAATATGTTTCAAAGGTTAATGAGTAGTATATCCTGGTCTAACAATCCAGGGAAGATTTTATCTGGACTTTGTTGCTTAATGAAACACGGGTTCTTACACCACTTGAGAAAACCACACCTTGGCAATATTTTCTTCCTGAGATTCTAAGTCTGCATGAACTTACCATTCTTAACCTCAGTGTAGGGGTGTCATGTAACTTGCACATAAATATCCCAACTGCTGGACACGTATTATATGCAGACTGAGTGCACTGTATGCACATCTATTTATCTGAGTCATCAGCTGATAAAAGCTAATTTTGTCCATAACCAAACAAGAGTCTGTCTTGGGCTCCTCATTAAATGATGTACTCAACTTATTTTGTGATGCCAGCATACACCCTCTTCTCTATTATGTGTAGGCTAGCCCTTAAATATAGTTGTTAACCAAATTACCTTTGTCAAGTGTTGCCAGCTATGTTTCTCAACATTTCACACCCAACTCTAAGAGGTTCTGGAATGCGGCATAAGCAAAACTGGTAGGAATAATGGAGCAGAGAACAGAGACAGAACTGTAGTTGAGTACATTATCAAATTGGTCAAAAAGCTGAATATACTGAATAAAATAGGGGCTTAGTAGGTATTTCTAGTAAACTGAAAGTTGCCACTAGTGAAATGCCACTTCTCACTGAGTCCCAACACCTTTCTCTTTGAAATTGTCTTTAGCCAAAGTTGAAGACCTAACACCACATCTCGGGGTCTATAAAAAGTTGGTATAGTGGTGTCTGAGTGGTTAAGTTGGTTAAGCGTCTTATTCTTGAT
Source organism: Martes martes (assembly GCF_963455335.1). Taxonomy (NCBI): domain Eukaryota; kingdom Metazoa; phylum Chordata; class Mammalia; order Carnivora; family Mustelidae; genus Martes; species Martes martes. The sequence continues at coordinate 175,961,609 of NC_137890.1, read as the reverse complement.
TTCAGCTCAGGTCATGACCCCGGGGTTGTGGGATTAAGTCCTATGTTGGGCTATAGGTCCTGGTTAGTTTGTCCTGTTTGTCCCTCTCCCACCCCCACTGTCTCCCACCCCGCCCCGCTCTTGAGCACCTGTGCTTGAACTTGCTCTCTCTCTCTCAAATTAATTAATTAAATCTTAAAAAAAAAAAGAGTTGGTATATGGTTGAGAGGATTGTCCACTTTCTAGTTATGCAATGTTGGATAGGGCACTTAAGGTCTGTTGGCCTCAGCTTTCTTTAAGTGGGGATTATAATAGTCACCTGTCTCACAGGGTGATGGTGAGGAATAAGTGAGTGAACATGTGTGAAGACTTGAAACACTGGTGCATAAAAAATGCGGCATCATGTTAGCAAATACCAATGTAGGGATGTCGCAGCCACTCTGTATGAGGTATCATATACTAAGACTGTGTCAAATAATATTCATAACAAATCTATGTTAAGATAATTTAATCTTTTTGATCTAGAATAAAAATGATCGCTTCTAACTGCAGTGTGTTCATTTAAAATGACTATACAGGGGCACCTGGGTGGCTCAGTGGGTTAAAGCCTCTGCTTTCGGCTCAGGTCATGCTCCCAGAGTTCTGGGATCAAGCCCCGCATCGGGCTCTCTGCTCAGCGGGGAGCCTGCTTCCTCCTCTCTCTCTGCCTGCCTTTCTGCCTACTTGTGATCTCTGTCAAACAAATAAATAAAATCTTTAAAAAATAATAATAATAAAATAAAAAAATAAAAAAATAAAAAAAATCCCAGGCGGCATTTATCTCTTTCTCATAAAATAAAGTCTAGAAAAAAGCATAGCCATTTTAATTTTATAACAAACAAAAAAACACAAAAGTCACAATGATGGGTAAATGGGGCATTATTTTTATGACTAAAATTTTTACGACTCAGTAACCACCGTTTTCTCATAATCATCTCATTCTTTGGCCAATAATTTCCCAATTCTGTTAGAATGAAATTAGCTTTTAAGTGTTCAGGGCTGGGAATTTCACTTTCACTGACATTTAAATATTGAGTTAATATTTGGAAAGACTATAAAAGACAGGATATTAGTTTTTTAATATTGCTTTTAGTACTACTCAAATGAACGTGTTCTTTGATAACAGGTGTGAACAAATTTTTTTTGGTAAAGGGCCAAATAGTAAACATTTGGGTCATATATAAATACGTGAAAGGCCATACAGTGTCTGTCCCAGCAACTCGACTGTGGCATTGAAACACAGAAGCAAGCAAGGACAACAAAGAAATGAATGAATGTGGTCACGTGCCAACAACACCGTATTGAGAAAAACAGGCAGCAGGCCTGATCTGGTCTATGGACCACAGTTTGCTGACACTTGTTCTATGCAGTTCTTTCTTGTTTGTTTGTTTTTTAAACATGTATGTGTGCATACATGTATAATGTGTATTTGCACACTTAGATACATACACGGACGTGTATTTCAAAATCATGAAGTGTAAAACATGCTTTTTAAGGAATTTAAGGAAAATAGGGAATTTAAAGAAGAAACAAAAGTTTGATATTCTATTTAGCATTCATTGATTAAATACCCAAGGCTTTCAATTTGAACAAGGTGCACAGCTGCTCTACCATTCTATTTTTGCTCTAAAATCAACCTACAATGTTTAATACGGTTTTAATCAAAGCTACCCTTAAAAATGCTTTCAGTAGTCTAAAGTTATTGTGTAGGACTCTATAATAATGTTATATATATCCCAAATTTGAGAACCACTGAGCCTAACTAAAATGGAAAAAAAAAAAAAAAAGCTGTGTTCAGATCAGATGTGTGGGCAGTGCAAACTTTTTTTCCTAAAATAACTATCAAATTTTATGAGGGATTGGAGAATTCTATTGTGTTTCTTCCCGCCTGCGAATTTTCTGTTCTTTTTCTTTTTTTAATGCTAAGCCTTTCTAACTTTAATATGCATTAAAAGACTTGTTTGCTGCTACATATTCTGTGTGAATGTTCACAGAGTAAGTGAACTATTACATGTAAAAGCACTTAATACAGGACCTGGCTCAGTCAATGTCTCTTACACTCGAATCAAGCTCTGTCTGCTCATATCCCTATACACATTTTTCTTTGAAGGGTGATGAAGAAGAAATGAGCCAACTGCTTGCTTCTTGTCTTTCCACATTTACATTTCCTCTTGGGTCTTGAAGAAGAATTAGTAGTTATCAAAATCTGAGTCTTGGGGCCCTTTGCTTGGAGAGGAACCTCTTCCTTGAGGATATATGATGGGTCCATCCACTCTTCCAGGTGTGAAATCACACAGCCCTGGTGCTAACTCATAGAGATGCATAGATTTAGATACCTGTTGTAAGAGAGCAAGATTTCAAATTGGGCCTCACCTCTGCCCTTGCTTGTAAGGACAAATCACTAATGTGTTGAGGATGATGACACCTGAATGGCTGAAGAGATACAAAGCAAACCTAGTGCCTTCTATAAGTGGGCTTATTTCTAGAAACCACTTCAATAAGAAGTAGCCTGTATTGTTCTAGTGAAATTTGTAAGCAGAACTACTAATCCAGAGTGACTTTTAGGATTCCAAAAGTCAAAGTAAGTTGAGTACACTGTAGGGAAAATTTAATTAGTTGTTAAAAAATTCCTCTCGATCCTGTGCTGGAGGAAATCAATGCGACTGGGCTAGAGGCCCAGTCCTTTAGAGATATAATTAACAATTTACCAGGATGAATATATTCTCTTGTGAGAGAATACAATTGCTTCTATTTATTAGCTGAAACCAGTTTAAACAATCTAAAATTTTATTTTTCCTTGGATATAATACTTATGAAGCTTCACTAGAGCGAAGCTAAAAAGTGAGAAAAATTATGCAGCTGTTAGCATTTTCATTTCTCTATTCCAAACACCTGAAAGAGCACTTAGCTGGTTATAAATGCTCAGTGTTTGACTATAGAGAACAATCACGAAATTCATCTCATGGCCTCATAATTACCCAATAGAAAAAGAGACAGCTGCAAGTTGAATTTGGTATTGATCTACATGATGTAACAGATTTATATGGATCACAGATTAAATGATTAATTTCCTAAATTCTCTCTCTCTCTTTTTTTTTTTTTGCAGAAAGAAGCCAGAACATATTATTAACCCTTTGAGAATACAACATAACGAATTTTACCATTTTACTACTTCCTTGAGTAGGTAAGAAAGACCCTATCTTCTCTGCAATAAAAGAGTTATCCATACTTGTGAAAAACAACTCTCTTTTGACCACATTTTTAAAAAATCTTCATGAAATGAATATCAGGTTTGATAAGGGAGAAACATATGTGAATCCTATTAAGTAGTACTTCATAATGTTTTGAATGATATAATAGTGAAAGAATGAAAAGATCTTTCTCACTCTTTTAATGAGAACTAAAAACTATGAAATGAGAACAGAGCTCAGCCTGTTTCTCCTGCTATGGGTAAAAACACCAGCAGTATTTCCTCAGCACTTACTTACTATGTGCCAGATGTGACTTGCATGACTTACTTTACATAAGTAACCCCTGTATTCCTTATAAGAACTCTGGGAGTAGATACAGGGATCATCCCCATTATACAGATTAGGGATTTGAGGCAGAGAGAGAAGAGGCAAGTAGATGTACCCAAGGTTTTACACATAGGTCTGAGGGCGGAAGGCACTGGGAGAATACCAGCCCCAGCTATTAATTACTTTGAGAATAACTTCATGTTGTCATAGAACTGCCTAGCCATCAGATTCCCCTATGTCCTTAATTTCTGGAAGAAATAAGTAAATAAATAAATAATGCATTTACCAAGAGTCATAGCAGGCAGCATTTATTTTGTGTTTGTACTTGTTACTTTACAATTGTTGCGTGAATAAATAAAAGAATATATATACGTTAGCACAGTTTACAAACAGAACTTTTTCTTTTATTTTACATCCTTCTTTAAACTCAAAATTCCTATGTTAAAGCAGAATAATGGGACAGAAAGAGTACAAATGAATGACTTTTTATTCTACGAAATGAAGAATGTATTTTAATTTAATTCTTTCTACTAAAAGAACTGAATATGTGATCTTAAACTGGCTACAGCAATATCTGCTTTACTGTCTTCATTATTTCTTTATCACCTTATTTTTAAGTTAGAAACTTCACAAAATTTTCGAAGAAAAATACAGAAATATTGTAATAAATACTGAAACATCAGCCAGATAGATTAAACAAATGCTAATATTAAACTTTGTTCAGATCTTTTCTGATGAAATAAGTCATCCTCAAGAAAACGAAAGTTCTCTTGCTTCTTTTCCTTTCTTTCTGAAAGGTTTTACAATCCTGAAGATTATATAACCTTCCTATGTGTGTTCTAATATTTTAATGGTGTATGTGAAACAATAGGCCGTATAGTAATTTACATTTTGAAAGTTTACCTAACCAGTACCATACTGAGACTTTCTTTTGCCTTCACCCAACATTATATTGAGAGATTAAGCTATATTGATACATGAAGATCTGGTTGACTCATTTTGTCATAAAGTTTATTCATTCTAACATTTCAGTCATTTGGTACTTGGTATTATTAATTGCTGCTTCCAAATAACTTTTAGCATTTTGAAGATTTAATGCCAAAGTGGTTTAACCGTGGCTTTCAATGCATCTTTGTCATTTGTGTATAAGAAATCCAAAGTTCTTAATATGTGTTACTATGCCAATTCTGTTTATGTTTTAGTTCTTTTCCTATTAGAAAACGTATCTTTTAGTGGCTTTAAGGATCTTGCTAACTAATTGGATTCCTGGTTTTTTTAAACTGTTTTTGCCATAATACAATAATTGAAATCTGTTTTATTTACCCATGGATGAAATACTGACTATTCCCAAATGCAGTGTGAATACTGCCTTTGAAATTTAAAAGGTACTTAGAAACACTCTCATTTGGTCCATGTTAATTGCTCATATTTCCTTCAAAAATCATGAGGGAAACTTAAAGAAAAGCTATTTTCCCTAATTTTCTCTAACAGTATAGTTAATTCTAGCATTTGTTTAAGGTAAAATTATGAAATATCAATATGCATTAGTAAGATCTATAGATGTAGAATCTTTCATAACTTATTTTCTTAAGGGAGTAGACGATTACTCTGGCTCAGTTGGTGAAGAAAGTAGAGATAAATTAGCCTTTGGTGGGTATATCTGAGTAAATGCAAGACTGTGTAAGCCTCCCAGGCCAGAAGTGCAGCAAATTTGCAGATGGGGAAATCAAGGCCCATATACGTCAAGCAGCTTGATTAAGATATATAATAGCTTAATAGATATAGTGATATATAATAGCTTAATAGATATAGTGATTGCAGAGCTAGATTCAAACTCATTTCTCTTGGATTCCAAAACTGTACTTTCTATAGAAAGAGAATCGAGAAAAACTACCTAACCTATTTGACACAGAAATAGCAATTTCATTTATTCCACTAATATTTACTGGGATCCTTTTATCTGACTTGAAGGGACTGATTTTAGAAAAGCAAGGATGAGAGGCAGGGGAGACATAATATCTATCCAGAGAGAGAAAACAGGCTATTTAGAAATGGCAAAGATTCCTTCAGTAATATCATGAAAGTGACTATTTAATTTTTGGTATGCTAAACAATTTAACATTGTTTACCAAATAATTACCTGTCCGGTCCCTGAACCATGCCAATTAGATTAAACTGAATGGGATAAGAAGAGTAAAAATGCTTTGTAAATAACATAATCTTTGTAATCATTTGCTGATATTGCTAATTATTCTATAAATTTATAATTGAATATTTCAAACCTAATACATGTAATTCTAAATGTAGAGCTTGGTATATGTATCTGAGGTTTAAGAGTCTTACTATTTCATGTAATAACATCTCTTTGACACGTAAGTTCCATGTAAACATAACAGTGAGATGAAGAACCCTGACACTTGGTTGATTTTCAGCCTCTACTACCTACTAGAGTATATATTTTTTATCCCCTTAAGCCTCACAGCAGATAATAATGGTACCAAGCTGGTTCCTGTCCAGAATGTGATCATTTCTCATTATCTCTACTCGTAAGGTCACTTTCATCTTGACCACTGCAATAGCCTCCTGCCCCCAGTCTTGCTCTGCTATGGTCTGCTGGTCACAGAATGCGGTCTTTTATAGATCTTAATCAATTGATATAATTCTTTTGCTCAAAATCCACCCAGGGCTGCCCATAATATTCAGGATAAAGCCCACCCTCCTACTGTGGCCAACAAGGTGCCATCCAAGCTGACTTCTTGTCCTTCCCTGATGTCATCTCAACATCCTTCCCCCCAACTGAGGACTGAGACTGTGTGACATTCTCAGCTGTGTCTAGAACAGTATCTCCATCTTGGTGGACCCTCACTTGCTGAAGGACTGACTAGGTATGCAAGGGTTACTGTGGAATAGACACGATGTCTTCAATGAACATCAGTGATGGTTGTTGCCCTTTTAAGGATTCTTTCAGTTTGTCTTAATAGAGTCAGTTGCTTCTGGAATGCTGAGGAACTTTCATGCACGATTTTGACACATGATTTTATAGCATTATGATAAAACTTTATTCTGGGGCGCTTGGTGGCTCAGTGCGTTAAGCCTCTGCCTTCGGCTCAGGTCATGATCTCAGAGTCCTGGGATGAAGCCCCGCATCGGGCTCTCTGCTCAGCAGGGAGCCTGCTTCCCTCTGCTCTGCCTACCTACTTGTGATCGCTCTCTCTCTCTCTCTCTCCCTCTCTCTCTGTCAAATAAATAAATAAAATCTTTAAAAAAAAATAAAACTTTATTCTACTGATACTTAATCTTGGATCTTAATTTATGGTATCAAAACTGTAGAGACAAATTAAGCACAAATCAGCTGGGTAGAAATGAGAAATCCATCTCAGGAGCAGAAAATACTTATTTTATAATTACCAGCCATCCTCTATCTAAAGAACAATATCAAGACTTGCTGCAACCTGGGGAGCCTGGGTTGCTCTGTCAGTTACGCGCCCTACTCTTGATTTCAGGTCAAGTCATGATCTCGGGGTTGTGAGATCTAGCCCCACCTCAGGCTCCGTGTTCCGCCGGGAGCCTGCTGGAGGATTCTCTCTTTCTTTTTCTATGACCCTCCCTCCATTCACAATAAATAAATAAATAAACAAACAAATAAATAAAACCTTAAAAAAAATAAATAAATAAAACCTTAAAAAAAAAAGACTTGCTACAATCCGATATTACTTAGATTTTGCTTTATCTTCACTCATTGATGGGTGGATTTTTAACACAATTTTCTGTAAAATAGGCTGACTTTTTTTTTTTCTTTTATTTTCACAATGCTCCTTAGGAGCAGCACTTGACGAGTGTTTACATTGTTGAGAACACTTGGCAAGAGAAAGACAAACAGTCAGACCACAATAACCTCAACAGTAGGGAAAAGAGAAAGAAAAGTTGGTATTTTCACCATCGTCTCTGAAAATAAGTATCTTGGCTTATGCTGATTACTATCTCATCAGCACTCAGCTCTGGCCCGTGGCCCTCTGTGTGAATAATTTTAAAGGCAGATTAAGCATTCCAAAAATAAACTGTATTGGTAAATTAGGATATCCGATGTTTCCTTAATGAAGGCCTCTGCTCATCTGTACTCTCAGCTGGCGGTTATACCCAGACCCCAAATTGTTCTGGCTCTTACCGAGCAAGAACCTATTCCAGGGGTGAGGTTTTCAAGAAAGACGTTTCATGGTTAACCAGAGACAGAAAAAGGGAGAATTGCCCACATACTCTGGCAGGAGTTAAAATAACAATAACAGTCCTCCTACTCAACGGGCTGAGTCATAAGCACATTCTACTGATTCCTCGGCAATTCCGAGCAGACTGTTTGGGCTGCAATTCCGTAGGCAGAGGTGGGCACCACCTGCCACAGAAGGCTGTAGTTCTTGTCAGGATGGTGCTGTTCGTAAGCCTTGCCTTTTCACAGTTTGGCCAAACGGAGATAGGAAAAGGCAACAATTGGGTGCTGATGAGCACTCTTCCTAATGCTTGGACTCCGAAAGAATGGTCAGTATGCATTTAGTTATTTTGTTGCCCGTGAGTGTAAGTCACTTAAAGAAAGAGACTTCCTGTGGAAGGTCTTAAGAGTCAAATCTTGTTGGATGTTCACCTGCAGAAAATTCTTGACCACTGGCAGTAACCTTGTCTCCGCCAATTTGGAAAAGGAGCTGAAGCCAATGGAAATCTACTTTCCTGCTTAAGCAGATGAAGGAAAATGTTGTGGTTACTGAAGTACCTCATAATCCAGGGGCTGGACACCCTTGTTCCCTCCACCTGGCCTCCAGTACCTTTCCTGAGCTGTTCAGTGCCCTTTGATGAGTTGCCCTTTTCCTGATACTTTTACAACCTGCCTCTCCACGTGACTTTTTTTTCATATACATCAGATCATTTATTTTTCCTACTTAAAATTTTCCCATAATATAAAGTAGCAACTCAGTAAAGACCCTTCAGAACTGGGCTCCAAGCAGCCCTTTCTGGACAATCTCCAATCCCTCTGCCCTGCTCAGTTGCCTGCGCTTCATTCTAACCATGGCAGGAAACTTGTTTCTTCTTTAACTTACTTATTTCTCTTGGTAAGGCGTGTTTCTCTCACATTGCTCTTGTCTTTGTTATTTCTGTAACTCCTGCCTAAATACCCATTGTCCCCTTGTCTAAAGAAGAAAAGGTATATGTTTTCAATCCACATGTCATTCCTTCTCCAGCCCCCCCCCCCAAAAAATGATATTAAGTGTGCCTTTGAGGAAGAAGGGGCTTCCGTAGCCCTTTAAGTGTATCTAAACTACAGAAAAGGGGATGCCTGGGTGACTCAGTCGGTTAAGTGTCTGCCTTTAGCTCAGGACATGATCTCAGGGTCCTGGGATCAGCAGTCTGCTTCTCCCTCTTCCTCTCTCTCTGTGCATGCTTTCTCTCATGTTTTCTCTCAAATAAATAAAATGTTGGTGGGGGGGAGTGTGAGACCTACAGAAAAAAATCATCTTGCTGTGTAATTATGTCCATCTCTGGCTTCCTCCCCAGCTCTGAGAAGTCCTCCAAGGCAAAAGTGTTGTCCTTTGCCATATTTGTGCTTCCAGGACCATGTAATCAGATTTGAAACAAAATAATATTTTAATAAATTGCTGTTAATAGTTAATAACAACAATAAATAATGAGCAAATAATGATTGAAAGAGGATATGGCCAATAAATGAGAGATAAAGTAGGGGGAAACGATACAGGCTGTAGCCCTAGGTAGCAGATTTACAAATGGGTTTTAAGGTGGTAGTGGTGGTTTTACTGTCATTTCTTTTGTGTGTGATCGCTAACAACAGTAGGTTTATAGTCAGAAAGAAAAGAGAGGAGAAAGCAAACACCATGAGTCCCCAAGGAGACAGTTTAGGAAACAAAGCTTTGGAGAAGACAAGAAAAGCTATGTTAAAAGACAAACAGACTAATATTAACAAAAATGGGGCCCACTATCCCTCTAAGGAAAGGTGAAGCCAGTAAGGGGGGATGAAAAGACTGGGGAGACCAAAGTAGAGGTTGTGTCAAAGCTTCTATCTTCCACCACCTTCAGGAAAAACAGAGTTTCCACTTTGTCCTTGGCAAACACGAGACTGTCCTAAGATTATCTGTAAGTGGTTGCAAATTCTGTCTCCATCTTGGCTGGAAGACAGATGCTACAAGAGGACCAAGGGAAAAGTTGGGCCCTCTTGGCTCCATTCACACGAGAGAGTGGGGGGGCATGAAGGAGGTGATTGTGGTAGAGCAGGAAATGCTCCTTGCTCAAGTTTGCCCTCCTGCTTCCTCCATTCCAACACCCACAAACTATCCCAGTTGCTACCAGGATTTGCAGTGCAGGCCATAAATGGAGTTTCATTTAACTATATTACTTCTATTAGTCTCATCCTTTTTTTTTTTTTTCTTCCTAATCTTACCATACATTGCTTTAAACCAACTATGTTTTTTAGGATGGCTAATTACTAAAACAAATAGATGCAGAAATGTATTATCACTTCATTTCTTGCTCAGTTAACAGTCCTGCCTGGGTGTTCGGGTTGGGAGCCTGTCTTGCCTTCCCATAGTCAACCAGGGATAAAGATTTTTGGGATTCCTTTCAGACAAAGGGATCGTTCCATTTATGGTTTTACTTTGCCATTGTCGCCATCCATCTGGTAGGGGGGCAAGGACCAAGGAGGAGCACATGGGAGTGTAGAAGAGCCAAACTTCCATTGGTTAGAGTTGAATCGTATGACCACACCCAACTGTAAGGATGGACAAGAAATATACTCCTGCTGTGTGCTCAAGAAGAAGAAGAAAGAGATTCTGATGAACTGCTAGCAGTCTCTGTAAAACCAAAGGAAAATCTGTCTCCAGTAAAAATGCATTTGAACATTTGGGTCAAGTAACTCAAACCCTAGTGAGAGTAGATGCTAATCATACCATAGAAACAAAACTGTGAATCATAATCTCAGTACCATGTTTAAATAGTAAATGTATTTGATATATCAGTTCATCAAAGTTAATTTTTACAGCACTACACAAATAAGATATTTTTTTCAAACCTTCCTTATAGAACTAAGCATTGTATCCAAGAGGATAATGGTGAAAAAAAAGCATAGTGCCCAATACTGCTCCTATTTTTTTCAATAATTTCTTAAAAAAAAAAAAAGATTTTATTTATTTATTTTAGGGAGACAGAGTGAGAGAGCATGAGAGGAGGGAGGGTCAGAGAGAAAAGCAGACTTGCCACTGAGCAGAGAGCCCCATGTGGGACTCGATCCTGGGACTCTGGGATCATGATGTGAGCTAAAGGCAGACGCTTAACCAACTGAGCCACCCAGACATCCTTTTCAATAACTTCTTGCAAAGTGAATCAATTGATTAATTAATAGATGAAGAAGCTTTATTGGGGAACAAAATAAATGCTTGTACTTTAATGAATTTCTAAAATTCATTATAAAAAGACATGACTGGGGGCTTAAGCCTCTGCCTTCAGCTTGGGTTATGGTCTCAGGGTCCTGGGTTCGAGTCCTGCATCAGGCTCTCTGCTTAGCAGGGAGCCTGCTTCCCCCTCTCTCTCTCTACCTGCCTCTCTGCCAACTTATGATCTCTTTCTCTGTCAAATAAATAAATAAAATCTTTAAAAAAAAAAAAAGAAAAAAGACATGACTGGGACAGTCAAAACTCATTTTGAAGCAAAGAAGAATGTTCCCTTTTAAAGAAAAATAACAAGTAAAGATAAAATATTGAGGGAAAAATATCCACAGTTTGTACTTTTGCAAACATCTTAAAGAATTCTTGTTTTGATGAACTCACGAATAATCATGCATAAGCCTCACAGAATATTTTGTATTTCTTTCATGTATTTATTTGGAGTAAATATTGCTATTTATATGTAGGGTAGCAGTGCTTCTATTTTTTTATGAATGGAATATCATGCCACAGTGTTGTATAAAAGCCATTCTATTAGCTAGATATTCTATAAAGTCAGCTTATCTGCTAAATAATTCTGTCATGGAATTTCAGTTTCCTGTGCCTGTGGAATGCTTGGATATGTTAAAATACTGCATTGCAGTAAAGGTATGATCACTGTTCTTTCCTGGAAGGTTAAAACTCCTTATCCCTTTTGAGGATTGGTAGCAATTTAATCAAGTTCTCATGGCATCAGAGAGTATGTTTAAATGAAGAAACCCTAATAAAACTGGCCTTTTCTATAAGCACAAAAAGAAAGGAAATCTGAGGTTTCAGCCTGTGTGGAAAGAATGGGAAATGATGAACAAAAATCCAGCATGGCTGAACCCAGAGGCTGATTCCTTCTGTGTTTCTGTTAGATCTTTTTTCCTGAGAAGTAGAATGATTTACTTAAACCTCCTAATTTCTTGTGATTTTTTTTTTTTTTTTTTTTTTTTACTTTTTCTCTTCTCACCCACCCCTTGCACTTTTTTTTTTTTTTTTTTTTAATGAGTGTCAAGGACTCCAATTGTACCATGTGCTTGGTAATTACTACAGAAGGCAATCTGAGTGTAAGACAGTTGCAGTTTCTGTAAAAGAAATTTAGAATTCACCAAGGCAAATACTTTAGTGAGGGGGTGCCAAAGCTTGAGTCATTTAAAACCATTGTGAACAGAGCTCTAGGGAAAATCCAGTTGTAATCAATCCTAAATAAAGAGCAAAGGACCAAACAATCAAAAACACCTTTTTCCAGAACAGACTGCTGTGATACTAGAAAGTTCTTGCCACTGGGAAAGAGTGTGTATACATTATTGTTTTTAGTACTTATTTCCTTTTCAGCATTAACTAATTTGCACTGCAAATACTGGTAGCAACTAGTTTACAATTAGTTAACTAATTTCGGTTTACAATCAAAGTTGGTCTTGTTTTTGGAACCTAAGAATTCCTCTTTTTTTTTTTTTTAATTAACATAAATGTGTTATTTGTTTCAGGGGTACAGGTCTGTGACTCATCAGTCTTACACAATTCACAGCACCCTCCATAGCACATAACCTCCCCAGTGTCCATCACCCAGCCACCCTATCCCTCCCCTCACCCAGCAACCCTCAGTTTTTGTGAGATTAAGAGTCTTTTATGGTTTATCTCCCTTTCTGGTTTCATCTTGTTTCATTTTTTCCTCCCTTCTCCTATGATCCTCTTTCTTGTTTCTCAAGTTCCTCATATCAGTGAGATCATATGATAATTGTCTTTCTCTGATTGACTTATTTTGCTTAGCATAATAGCCTCTGGTTCCATCTACATTGTTGCAAATGGCAAGAGTTCATTTTTGATGGCTGCATAGTATTCCATTGTGTATATTTACCACATCTTCTTCATCTATTCATCTGTGGATGGACATCTAGACTCTTTGCATAGTTTGGCTATTATGGATATTGCTGCTATAAACATTGGGGTGTACATCCCCCTTCGGATCACTACTTTTGTATCTTTGGGGTAAATACCCAGTAGTGTAATTGCTGGGTTGCAAGATAGCTCTACTTTCAACTTTTTGAGGAAACTCCATACTGTTTTCCAGAGTGGCTGCACCAGCTTGCATTCCCACCAACAGTGTAAGAGGTTCACCTTTCTCCGCATCCTCATGGAACCTAAGAATTCTAAAGGAAACTTTGTTTTAAAAAGCACCCTGAATAGCATTTGCATTTTCTCGGAGCTTACCTCCTTGGAGGTGCTTCTCTGACCATCCTATTCAAAATAGTGCTTTCCTCTTGCTTTGCTATCTTCTTCTCATGTTCAATTTTATATTAAATACACTAAAGGTTAAATTTAGTAATTTAACACAAAAATAACGTTAATATTCTTATATGAAATATTACATTTTACATTTTAATTAGGATTTGTGTTACTGTATGATCACCTCATTAAAATGTAAGATATCAAGAGGATAGGAATTTTGTGTTGATCTGTGGCATTTTGAGGGACCTTCCTGTGTGTCAATATAAATATCTTGTATCTTCCCCCATTTCCAATCCCACTGCTCCCTCCATTCAGACTCTTAATTGCTCACTCATTAATTATTGCATTATTGGCCATCTATCTACTTTTCCTGTTTTTGATCATAACCTTCTGCCACCCTTTTTCTGGCTTATCTTATCAGCATTGTTCAAAGCTTCTCAGTGGTATGCCATTAATAATGATACAAGTTACACTGCACAGCCACAAGTTACACTGCACAGCCTGACAATGGATATCTCATCGTCTAGATGCTTACCTCTCTTGGCAGCATCTTCCACTACCCTTATTTCTCGCATTCCGAAACTTCCTTGATGTTTTCCAGCACGTTTCCAGCTCCCTCACTGCATCTTTGCATCATTGTTTTCATGTGTAGAATTGTGCCCTTGCCACCATGAATACCCCCTCAACACTGAAAGTAAGTTTGCCATTCTGAAGTCTCCCATGAATTTCTGATTTCTTGGGAACTTCCCTAATTCCTTTTACACCTCTATTAAAGCATTTATCATATTGTCATGTGTCATGTGGGACGTGTTAGTTTCCCTCAGTGGCCCCTGAAGGCCAAAAGTGAGTCTCATTTTTTTTTAATATTTTTTAAAGATTTTATTTATTAATTTAACAGAAAGAGAGATCACAAGTAGGCAGAGAAGCAGGCAGAGAGAGTGGGAAACAGGCTCCCTGCCTAATGTGGGGTTCAATCCCAGGACCCTGAGATCATGACCTGAGCTGAAGGCAGAGGCTTAACCCATTGAGCTACCCAGGCGCCCCCAAAAGTGAGTCTTTTTTTTTTTTTTTTTTTAAAGATTTTATTTATTTATTTGACAGACAGAGAGCACAAGCAGGCAGAGAGGCAGGCAGAGAGAGAGGAGGAAGCAGGCTTCCTGCTGAGCAGAGAGCCCGATATGGGGCTCGATCCCAGGACCCTGGGATCATGACCTGAGCCGAAGGCAGAGGCTTTAACCCACTGAGCCACCCAGGTGCCCCCCAAAAGTGAGTCTTGATAATATTTGCATATCCTCAGCATCTAGAACCATGCCTGTGACACAATAGGTGTTCAATACATATTATTAAATTTCACCATCAGAGGAGAAAATTTTCTGATCTTGTATTTCTTTCTTTTATAGCCCATGCTTAAGATACTTGGCTCACTTTTTATTTTCTTATAGATAAGAATGAGGGAGATAGTCTCTGTCTTATTTGTAGAGTATTCCTGAAAACACTTTTATTTTTTCCTGAGAAATGTTAGTTTCTTTACATTTCAGGTCTATGGTTTCTCAAAAGATATGTGGCTTTGTCTCATAATTTGTATTATCCTGAGTTTACCAGGAAAATATTTATGTTTAACTGAAATGTTCATTTCCTTTTGTCTCAGATTACAAAGCCAGACATGGGATGTAATTTTAGTTGTAACAATTAATTCTAATTTATTTTTTAAGTTAAAACAAAGAAAAAGGCTAAAAAGATGAAATTAAAACTTGCTACTTAGAAATTCTCAGCTAAAATGTCTACTGGAAATATAGATCTCGTGTCAAGTTAAAGAGTGATTGTTTAATAACCATTTTCTTGGAGAAAAGCTGTTACCTAGAGCATCTTTGTATCACTGAGTTTCTCGATTCCATCTTGAGTTCATGTTTTTACATAACTCAACTCTGAAATTCCTAACTTAAATTTGGAGAATTTCCTTTGATTTACCTCCTATTTTAACTAAAATAAGAAATTTTGAAAAAAATCAAAGCAGCAGATCTTTTGGTCCCATGCTTTGTTGGGTAAAAATAATTGCTTTTTCCATCTATTTCTATCACACATTTTTCAAAAGTCTCATCTGGGATTAAGAGAATAAACTGTCAGGTTACCTGGGTGGCTCAGTTGGTTAAGCATCCAACTCTTGCTTTTGGCTCAGGTCATAATCTCAGGATAACGAGATCAATCCAATGTCAAGTCCCATGTCAGGCTCTGTGCTCCGTGGGGAGTCTGCTTGAGATTCTCTTCCCTCTCCCTCAACCCCTCTTTTGCTCCCTTTCTCTCTCTCTATCAAATAAATGAATCTTTTAAATAAATAAATAAATAAATAAATAAATAAATAAATAAATAAAACTGGCCCTTAGTATAGATGAGTGGTCTGCTACTACTTGGTTTGGCCAAATGGAGATCTGTGAGCCATTCTCTGAAAGTCTTATACCCACATCCTCTAATCTGGTGCTATATCCTAACATTTCTCTTTGGTAATAGTACACTGTATTCTTTATAGGCTTTCAAAAATCATAAGAAAAACATTTTTCATTTTACTTATCAATGCTTAAGCATTTTGAGAACCTTAAGTAGATTTTGTGATTTTCTTTCCTTGTTTTGAACCAAAGGCTCTATATACAGCCTTTAAAAAGACCATGTAGAAATAGTCCATATGCTTTCCCATTGTTGAGAAGCCATTTCTTGGTCTATATATTTACTTCTGGTACCCAAGCTCTTCAGCAGAAAATTGAAAAGAATTTCAAAAAATAGTTTAGAGATTAAGACTGACAGAGACAGGAAGATTCTCCAGATTTTCCTATTCATTACTTCTATAAAAATATTCAGGTGACTTCTTAGACTTATGTATCAAAAATCTAAAAATTACATAGTGCCAAAGAAAAGCTCAGACAGAACCTACCTAAATGAAGCAGATTTACTGCTGTCATGCTCTTCTTGCCTCAGTTCATCTGGAAACCCAGGAAGGTGAGAAGTCCATAGTGACCTTTTCTTTTATAGAGATGTTATCACCAGTAACACCTCTAACCTGTCCAGAGATTTCTCAGCAACCCTATTTGTCCCCATGTCTCTCCTCCTACTGCCACTAAAAAAACATAAAGTTCCCAACCTTTATCATGTTAAAAATGTATTAGATTTAAATTAAAAGTAAGCACAATGAGCATATTAAAAAAATTAATATACTTCAAGATTCTGACTTTCCCAGAAATGTGTTTATTTTTTTTAATTAATTTAACATTTTTTACATTCCTAGTCATGTTTTTATTTACTCTTGGCCAGTGTTAAGTTTGCTGTATGCCTGATTTGCCTATGATAAGTCAATTTTTATATCCAAATGTTTTATGTATGGGCCCACCATATAATATCGCCACATCTGTGGCTACATTAAGACCTTCACATATAAGACTGGAATATATTGTCTTTTTAGAAAGATTTATCATTGTGGATATTTGTTGACTTGAATATTTTTTCCATCTCCATTTTTTACCTTCTCATAAACATGGACAAATTACATACATTTCAGTCCTAGAGGATTTAACAAATTTATGTCACATCATATCACTCCAGAATTTTGACAGAATACAAATAACAAGCCATAAAAATTGAGCTGATTTCTTGAGTTCACTCCAGGGTACACAAAGATAGGTCTGCTCAGAGAAAGAAGTCAAACAGTATATGAAGACAATTGGATCAGACTTGAGTTATGAGGGAATCCCAAATGATGCCCAGCTCAACTGATGGAATGAACAAGCTATTTTCAACTTATAGTTCCCCTGAGTCACCATCACAGGCAGTGGGGGCATAGCATGACATAGCACACAGGCTGCCTGAAATCCAAGAGAAAGAAAAAAAAAAAAAAGAAAGGAGAAATTTATCTGCATTTATGACTCATACTTTAGTCTTATGTGACTCATAGTTTACTTTTCTCTAGAAGAAAATTAATATTAACTAGATGTGGGGCTCTCCATGAATATAGATGGTCAACATATTTTAAAATGCATGTAATGCAAATATTTTGCCTTCTTCCATTTTTTTTCTTTTTAAATACATATGACTCAGAAAGTTTATATTCATGTAGCACCTGCTATGTCCTCTCTCACTGCATTTACTGTGTTATCTTGTAACCTACATTTTTCACCCATATCTGCCTTCCTGATTATAGTGTGAACTGTTTGTGGTCACAATCCATATCTTAATCACCATTGTATTCCAAATGCCTAACAGGATTCTAGTATAAAGCTGGTATTCAATAAATGTTGATTGAATAAGATACCAGAAAGCATAGTAAAGCAGTTGATGATTGATAACTATCTGAAAATTAGATGAGAGCTCAATACATACTCATTAAAGTAGATTATTATAAACAATGCCTCTCAAGGAAAAACCTAGTTCTTCAGTCATGTGGGCTCCAACTTTTTCTCAATATTGTTCATTTTTTTGTTTGAATATCTAATCAGATGAATGCAGACCTGACCAGACTGGTGTGTCTCTGTAACCTGCTGTAATATCTCAAAAAAAAAGCAATAATAATAGTAATTCTGTCTTATATTTCACATCAAAAATCAAGTAAAACATTTTCTAACACTATATAGTTCAATGAAAAAGAGCTCTACAGAGGTATTAGCTGAATGGACAATAAACTGAAATCAAGAAAATAAGGTAGAGGAGCCTGAGTGGCCCAGTCAGCATCTGCCTTTGGCTCAGGTCATGATCCCAGGGTCCTGGGATTGGACCCCACATCAGGCTCCCTGCTCAGTTGGGAGCCTGCTTCTCCCTCCCCCTCTGCCATTCGCCCTGCTTGTACTCTCTCACTTTCTTTCGCTGTCAAATAAATAAATAAAATCTTTTTGAAAGAAAGAAAGGAAATAAGGTAAATTTCTTCCAAAGTGGTATAAAACCAAATATTTTTATCATTCCCTATCTTACAACAAATGGATGTAAGTAGGCAGATGATACAGAAAATAGAGACACTTTATAAGCCATTTTGTTAAAAGAAAAGGTTATGTTTTTCTTTTAATTATTAATTTTAATTAATTATTTATTTTAATTATTTAAATATAGAATCCAGCCTCTCATTTGAAACCCAGTCACACCAGCATAGTTGAGGCCTACAGGCTCCTTTCCTAAAGGGACTGTCTCTAAGAAACTCTCATGCCTCCTTCCAGTTCATGTCTAATACCACTGCTGGATTAATCATTCTACAAAATATGCTTGATTATGTCACTCCTCTGTCTCACATCTTTCATGGGTGTTCTGTGGCCTTTCAGACAAAGGCTAAGCATGTCTCCTTTGACAGTTCTGCCATTGCCTTCCTGTCAGGCTCATTTCCCCATGTCCCACATCACTTCTGGAACATAGTGAACAATTGTGGGCTTTACACATGTTCCTCATTCATTTGTTTAGTAAGCATTGTTTTGTTGTTGAGCCTGCTTTGTGCCACACACTGTACTAGGTGCTGGAGGTGCAGAAATGAATCAAACACCACCCCCTCTCTCCAGGAGCTCACAGCCTCCTGAAGAAGACAGACAAAATAGGGAGGAGCATTCAACACCAAGTGGAAACTGGAGTTTCAGAATGTCAAGATGATGCCTATGTCAAGTCTTAAAAAATTGTGAGATGTGATCCTCCGTGCTCATTCTGCCTATAAAGATTCCCCTCCTTTCTTTGACTAGCTCCTACTGGTCCTTCAAACTCAACTCAGGTGTTATTTCCTCCTGGAAGGAGCTATTCATGTCCCTCTACGACTTCCTTTTTTTTTTTTTTTTTTCTGGGGGTGGTCTTTGTGAAACGTTTTACTGGGGGAGGTTCACACATTCTGACCCTATCTTAGGCCAGAGCATGATAAGAGGGCGACAAGAGCTCTGGAACCCAGAGGTGGCTCAGATGGAAACTGTAAGAACCATGTCCAAAGGCCAGCTCCTTGGTACTTCAGTTTTCCCTTTGGGAAAACTGGGACAGTGATGTTCCCTTCCAGGTCAGAAACACTGTTGGATAAAAGTGGGGCAAAAGCCACAAGAAGGAGGTTCTCCACCCCCAGAACCTGCCTCAAAGCCCCAACCATATATCATGGAGCCAGAAAAAGGGAATTTGTCCTAGAAACCCTGTTATCCAGTGGTCCCTGCTGGGGGAGTGTGAGAGTGCTGCTCTCTCTGAATACCGGGAAGCTGGGGCAGGGACAAAGGGAGATTCGTATCTGGACAACATATTGACTTTCCAGGATACAACTTCCTGTCTTATCTGCACGTACCACGCTGTATTTTTGTTGCTGGTTTGTCTGTGAGATCCTTCAGCAGAAGGGCTATCTATTTTTCTTCTATCCCCAATGCAACCGTTCCCTATTTCTTGTTACATAGAGCCTTTCCATTAATGTCTTAGAGTAGGTTATCAGTTACTTGTTTGATGAATTAAGATTTGTTATCTTAGAATTGAAAGGCATTTTAGCAGCTGTATATGCCATTGTTCCATCAATCAAAACCACAATTGATTCTATAATAGTCATAATAGGATGGACGTTTGGCTTTTGCTTAAATACATCCACTGTTAAGGAGTGCATTAGGTTCAAAGAAATATAGATAAATGCTATGACGTTCTATGACGTTCTATGACGTTCTATGCTATGTAAGCCCATATACTTACTGTATTTGGAATAAGACTTCAGTCTAAACATATTAGAAGAAATCTCACATGGCTTGCATTTGTGGAAGGAGAATTGTTCATCAAAATATGAAGGAATTGAATAGATGAGATAAAGTAGTGGGAAGCAGCATCAACGATATCTTGTTTGTAATTCCCCAGGTTTTCATCCTTCCTTCTGTCTTAAATAGCTAAAAGCAGGTTCCTGTCATGGAAAACCATAAACTCATTAATTTTTGCCTATATCCTTCTATACCTCCTTCACTTCCAATTCTCCATCCTTCATTTATTTTCTTTTCATGATGACCATTTTCTTCTCCAGCTTTTTGGCTTTTGTTTGGTGGTTTTTTGTTTTCAATTCTAGTATTTTGTGATATATAACACAGCCTTCAAGTTTATCTAAGTTATAGCTCTGTTCCCCTCCTATAAAGAAATCGCTGAGGCATATTTTCCTCAAAGGACTGGTCATTGTTTTTAGATCATAGCCACTTGACTACCCAGTCAGGGCCTTCTTAGATGTCCAGAACTAAAGGATCTTTACTCCATAGTAGTGCAAGTAAATGCTTAGACCTAATTTTTCCTTGGGAATGTCTGTAATTCCATAGACACATGGAATTGGTAACCAAAAGAGATTTGTCTGACATGTCTAAAATCAGATTTTAAACTGGAAAAATTTTAAGACAAAATCATTAATTGTCTAAAATCCAAATTACAATTTCTCTGATGCTTCAATTCATACTTATTTAAAGAAAACTTCAGTGCAATTCTTATGATTGAATTTCTCCTTGTATAGATAAGGATTGATGTTTTGTTGTTGTTTTTGTTTTTGTTTTTGTTTTTGTTTGGTCAATGTTGTTCAATATTGATGTAAGGGTCAAAATGTATTTGTTCAGTGCTTTGTAGTTTGTTTCATGCATCTGAAACTAACATTTGGGTTTAGTGCCCTAAGTTTACAAAACTAGTAAGTGGGAGAGTCAGGATTCAACCCTAATTTTCTGGTGGGAAATCTATTATTTCCTCCACCGTATCTTGGTACCTAAGTGCTGCTCCTTAGCTAAATAACATCAGTAAAAGCTAGAGCTTTAGAGCATTTTAATTAGTATTTATTTCTATTATGTATATAAGGTATGCATTAGCCCTTTTATATACTGTGAAAGATGGGTCAGAAATCATGTAGAGCTGTGAAATAGAGGTTGTACCCCCATGGTCACAGAAAGTATCTTACCAGTCCAGTATGGTAGATTGTTATCAGTGGAACAGGTTTAGGAGATTAGTGTTATCTGGATGGACTTTCTAGTTCCAGTCCATTCCACTAGTCTCACCACTTGGTGAAGGAGCAAACAATGACATGGATATTAGTGGATTTGGCTTTCATTCCAGATTTCCCTAGCAGGGTTTAACTTGGTGAAATAATTTACTCTCTCTCATCTCAGTTTTTCAATATGGGACAAACCACACACTGGATCCAATTGCTAAAAATGTTTACATAAAAGGCATAAATAATAAATAATGGGTAGAGTTCACTGAGCACTTTCAACTTATGAGGGATTATGCCTTATTTCTGTTTTGTAATTCCACCAATAACCTAATGCTGGGTTTTGTACGGTGTTCAATATCATGAGAAATAATGCAGCTATCAACTCTCTTCATACAAATTGTTTATTGGTCACGGTGTGTGATGAAGGATGAATCCTCTTTACAGGTATTTTATAGTCAAGTCTGAAAAGAACAGAGAAGACATGAAACAAGTATCTGGATTCTCAACTTAGACCTTTTTCGTGCCACCAAGACCTTTTTCCTCAGTTTTGCATGGAAGACAAAGAGAAGGGATAGAGGGTTATAGTCAGTTCATCGACAACTATTTAAGCTTTGAACTCAGCATTTGTAAGCAAAGATGTGGATTCTACATAAATTTCTAATACCGTTAGGGGTCAAAACAAAAGTTTCTGTTTTGCTATACTGATATGGATAGTAATAGTATAAAGCATAATAAGCCTACATGGAAAAGGGAAACAGTATTTATTAATTGTATTATATAACGAGTTGTTTTACTCTTTTGTTCGTTCTTGGATATGTAGCAGTACAAAATTGCAATGCCAGTGTTTTTATTGAATTGGTACATTACATGATGACAGGGCAGAACATATCATAGAAAACATTCTAGAACTATCCGTGCCAAGAGCATTATAAAAATGGAGACATGCCTATCTGGCACAGAGTGTATTTTTCCTTTAGATTTTCCAAGTTTTCATTGTTTCTCCTTTTGCCAATTTTTGAGAGTATTTAATGTTGCCTAGTAATAACTATAATCAGTGACTATTTCTGTGCTTTGTGATCTTTTTAATATTGTAATCCAAAGAAAAACAGTGTGGTTTGTGGTCATATGGGAATCCTGAGAGAAAAAGTCCTACTCTGCTAAATGACATTTTCAGCATGCATCTAAATTATCTAGATATTAAAACATTCAATTACTTCCTTGAGAACTTTGCTACTCCAGAATATCACATGTTCACAACATGTTTATTAACCTACATCCATTTCTAAAATGATTTAATGGATAAAAAAACTTATAACCGGATTTGAGGTATTTTAAGCAAATGTGCTTTTGTCCTAAACCGTTATTGAATGCCAAGGAGTATCTAAAATAAATATCCTAAAGACAGTTTGAAGATGTAGATTGAGGACAAGTTACTGCTTTCAAAATACAAAGTGAATTTTACCACAAACAATGGGTAATTTTAACCGTTCTTCTGAGATATTTCTGCCTCCCTCAAGTAGGATTAGACACAAAAAACTGGCGTATTACCAGGAAGCTGACTAAAAACAGTCAGTCCTGTGATTGGACCCGATTGCCTCCTCCTAAATGTACTAGACTGAGGAAGTGAAAGCTTTAGCCTCTATTTGTGAGAATGACCTTGTGACCTATCAAGTTAATTGTCTCAGAGACATCTGGGTCGCTTAGCTGGTTAAGTGACTGCCTTCAGCTCAGGTCATGATCCCAGGACACTGGATGGAGTTTCGCATTTGTATCCCTGCTCAGCGGAGAGCCCCCTTCTCCCTCTGCCTGTGCTCCCCTGCTTGTGCTTGCTCTCTCTCTCTCTCTCTGACAAATAAATAAATAAGTAAAATCTAAAAAAAAAAAAAAAAAAAAAAAAAGATTATTGTCTCAACCTTCTACTTCAGTTATTCTACAGGGTGATTGTGTATGTAATACTATCACTCCCTGTTCTTTTCTGAAATCCTGTGAAGCAGGCTTTCCTGGAAACATGAGGCTCCAAACTTTAGTATATCAGAATCACCTGTTGAACTTCTTAAACCAATTTCCAATCCCCATTCCCAGAAATTCTAATTTATTAGATCAATAACAGAGGTAATTGGCTGAAAACACTTTAAGGTACATTGGAGTAGATGATTGCCTAATACTGTGTCAGTTTCATGATTTAAGTACTTTTTCTGAAATGAGACAAAATAGTTTATCTTAAAGATATTTCTAAACCTACATGTCACATGGTCTCTCTTATGTATACTAGGTCTTGCTCAGGTCTAGTTATTCTTTGAACTTGGTGTCATTTTTTACACGCCCTTCAATGGAGTTAGAACTTGAGTCCAAAGCTACCATGCCTGAAAATTAGATTCAAAACCATTGTCTTCTCACCCAGTGAGCTAGTGTTGGCCAAACATCCGTAACTGTCAGAACGTTTTTCCATGTGTTTATCTCAAGGTAGGGGATTGATAATTAATTCATTCAACATTCAACAAATATTTGAAACCCATCTGCATTTGGGCTGGTTTATATATTACTTTCTGTGTTAGTTGTGTGCATCTAACTTTTGCATGACCCTTTTCAGACTTTGAAAGAGACTTTGAAAGAGAAATATGAAAACCTCCAACTAAGTAGGTGGAAAATCAGAAAATGGTGTCTTTTTTTAGTACAATGTGTCTCTGCTTTGCATCTTTAGCCCTGAGAAAGGAAATTCATCTGTAGCTTAGGAAGACATTAGAACGGTCAGGGACATTTTCTTCTAGGTGGTTCTGCTTACTTTTTATTTCTTCCCTTAAAATAGTGGAGAAAATGTGACAGTTGTACCTTCTTTTCTTCTATCTGCAAGCCCTCAGGGCATATGCGCTCAGGAACTTTTGTTTGATATGCTTGAATAAGTCTATCTATGTGCTACTTGCTCTAAAGAACAGAAAGTATAAGAACTTTCAGAGTTTAATCAAACTATTTTTTTTTTGCATGTACAATATTCCAGTAGTCCAATGATAAGTGGAAGTCCAGATGAAAATGACTCTTTTTAAACCAGTCTTTAAATGCTTTTGTTTTAATGTGCACATATTAAACCATTAGGCAGAACCAACAAATGTATGGTTTTTCACCACCTCCAGTATAATAAGTCACTTGTCATTTGAAAGTTACAATTCACTTATTAGCAACATTTGCTTGAATGGTAATTAAAAGAGTATTCTTTTTTTTTTTTTTAATTTTTTATTTCTTTTCAGAGTAACAGTATTCATTGTTTTTTCACCACACCCAACGCTCCATGCAATCCGTGCCCTCCCTAATACCCACCACCTGGTTCCCCCAACCTCCCACCCCCCGCCCCTTCAAAACCCTCAGGTTGTTTTTCAGAGTCCATAGTCTCTCATGGTTCACCCCCCCTTCCAATTTCCCTCAACTCCCTTCTCCTCTCCATCTCCCCTTTTCCTCCATGTTATTTGTTATGCTCCACAAGTAAGTGAAACCATATGATACTTGACTCTCTCTGCTTGACTTATTCACTCAGCATAATTTCTGCCAAACTGTGGAAAGAACCAAGATGCCCTTCAATGGATGAATGGATAAGGAAGATGTGGTTCATATACACTATGGAGTATTATGCCTCCATCAGAAAGGACGAATACCCAACTTTTGTAGCAACATGGACAGGACTGGAAGAGATTATGCTGAGTGAAAAAGAGTATTCTAAGGAAGATAGATAAAAGAGAAATACTATTTTTATGGGGCGCCTGGGTGGCTCAGTCGGTTAAGCCTCTGCCTTCCCCTCAGGTCATGATGCCAGGGTCCTGGGATCAGGCCCCGCGTGGGGCTCCTTGATCAGTGGGGAGTCTGTTTCTCCCTCTTTCTCTGCCCTTGTCCCCACTTGTGCGGTCTCTCTCTCTCTCTCAAATAAATAAATAAAATATTTTTTTAAAAAGGAGAGAGAGAAAGAAATACTATTTTTAAAAAATCAGTAATGTTAGTTTTTCTAAGAAATCATATTTCTCATGAGAATTTATTGACCTAGTAGTTATCTGAAAGATCTAGAATATTAAGTAAGATCTTATACATGTTTTGTGTAAAGAAAATTTAAGTTTATTTTGTATTTTATTCATACATGAAGGATACATATTTTCTTTAAATACAAAATACATAAATACATACATAATTTCTTTAAAAAGTGATATCTTAAAGTAAATTTTCAGAAGGCAATAGGTCCAGTTATTATTTATTTATAACATATATTCTGCCTGATTTCAGAAAAGATTTGATAAGTTTTATAATTAAATTATATATAAAATAAGAAATAGAACATAGTACCAAAGTCTTAGAATGGGGTAAATACTGTAGCTAAGCATTAAAGTTCCTAGTAATTAAAGGAAGATGTGGAAAGTGATAGATTATTTGATTGTCTAAGAAATACCAAAAATTGGCAAAATACATATCTTATTTCTAAATTACAATATAAATTAACTTATTGTGTATATCCTTGTGCTAGGTACAATCATATCACAAAAGGGTGTATTTTCAAGAGTGGTTTTACAGAATTAGAAGCAGACTTTTGGTTTGCCTATGGGCAAGTCCAAATTTTTTTTCACAGGAAAAGAAAAATAACTATTTAGATATATATGAATTCATGTAAGTATCTGGATAGAGACTCAAGTAAAATCCCAGAGTTTTGAAACAGAGCATTACAGTCTTAGGCCCGGACAGTTTGAAAAGCAGATACACTTAAATACAATAGAATCTCAATATAAGAGAGATCTAATTATTGATACTGCAATCAATATTCTAGAAATCTGATAAATAATAGTGGGGCTGCCTGATACACCCATCGAAAAGCTACATAATGTATCTCTAAAAGTCTATATTAATTATCATATGAGATATAAATTTTTCTATATATTAAGTAATTAAAAATTGGAATATATCTACCCTAAACCATGAACTGTTTTGCCATACAGACGTGTTTTATATGAAGTTAGTTATTTAATTTTTTTCTGTTCCTTTTTGTTGTTGTTGTTTTGTTGTTCCTTCCAGTGTTTCACTTATGTATCTCTTCTCTTTCTTGGAATTTCTTAGCTATAATTATCCAAGAGATTTGACTACTTATAAGGCTCCTGATTCAAGGTAATAAAACCTTCTACTCAGTATGAGGAAAAGTAGTTATTTTACTCAGCAGCCTTAAACATCTATGCATCACATCTACCTCAAAACAAAATTGAATAATTTTACGTAAATAGATAAGGAATTAATCCATATACCATTTCAACTGGGAACTTAATCTGTAGAAAGACTGTTTTCATTCTGGTTTTAATATGAGGTGATATACATTGAGTCTTCAATAGGTTAGAAGTCTAATCAATACCAAGTCATATCATTTGGCTCCTATCCTTAGAATCAAACGTCAATGATAGATTGCCAAATACTCATGAATCTTACATTTTTAAAAAATAATTAGTCATCAAAGAAATGAATTGGAGTGTAGCCATGGTCAGTGGTTCAACAGCTGGGTTGAAATCATGTGTGCTTTTGCCAAAGAGCGTTAGATTGAGAGAATAGACCTAAGGTTTATTGAGGGGAAAAAGCTAGGATTTTAAGAACTAGAATTTTTAAAGCTGGAATTTTGATTAAAGAAGAAATAAATCTGTTCTTAGAGAACTTTTAAATATCAAGAGGAAATGGTTGTATTAAAAAGGGTAGGGGACATCTGGGTGGCTCTGTCAGTTAAACTCTTGGTTTTAGCTAGGGTGGTGATTTCTGGGTTCGGGATCAAGTTCCACATGTACTCTGTGCTCTGCACTGAGTCTGCTTGAAATTCTCTCTTCTCCCCCTCTGCCCCTCCCCTGCCACACTCTCTCTCTCTCTCAAATAAAATGAATAAATAAAATCCTTAAAAAAAAGGGTAGCAAAGATTGAAGCTTACCACTCAAGTCCATGACTGACATTTTTGGTGGCACAAGATCTTCTCCCAGCTTTCTTTCCAACCGTGTATCTTAATTGAGATGAACTCTGGCGCCTTGCAATATGCGGTATAAGAGCAATGATATGATCAAGTCATGCAAGTATCTCATACTGATATAATGAGAAATTTGAACCTCTTGGATCTCTTTGTTAAAAATCCATATTACAGGTAGCTGTATCCCCATTAATACTGGCATTTGTGTTTAGCTCTATCAGGTAAGATTCCCATTGGAAATAAGTGTCTCGGACTTAGTACGTTTCTATTCAACTTAATAATTCCCTTGTCCACATTCTCAAACTACACTTTTGGAAGGGAGGTAGGGGAAGGATTCAGGCAGCTTTTCAGTTTAATAATCAAACCAGGTGATTGTGTGGTAGATCCCCCCCAACTGTTCAGCTGTTAGGAACAGTTAGGATCTGTGATCTTTATGTGGAAAGAGGAGAGTCTTTCTCATTATACAAGAGAAATGGAATGTCACAATTCCTGGTACCTCACAAGTTTCCTTTTATAGATTTGGAGGGGATTGGAGTTTATCTCAGCTTTCTTATCTTCTTTAATACTACATTCACAGTTTTGGGGGAGCGTCAGATAAAAATAATACATCAGGAGGAAGAAATTAAAAGACACTGTGATCTCCTGTAACTATATTGTAATGCCATTGTGAAGAGTGGAGATAATCTATGATCCCAAAACGTGGATTAGGAATTTAAGTGAAATTTACTATGAGTGGGTAGTATTTTAATAATACCACGTTGCGATTGTGAGTGAGTGTGGCCGAAGAGTGTCTCCTTTGATTTCAGCAGCTTTTCAGTACAGCAGATGAAAATCTTTCCAAATCACATTTTCTGTCAAAGTCATTTTGTCAGAGCAATGCTGACTATAGCTTAAGGTCTCCCCAAATGATTGTCACTTACTAGATGGTTAGACTATGTACATTTCTTTTTTTTTTTTTTTTTTTTTTTTTTTTTTTTTTTTTTTACTATGTACATTTCTAATACCCAACAAATAAGAAAGTGATGTCTGATTAATCTGCAAGCATTTTACCATGTATTATCTGAATAGTCTTATCAGGAAGTCAGATGATGTATTTTAGATAATTAATTCACTGTATTTGTGCCACTGACATTAATTAAAACAGCATGGCCACCCAGCTCTTTCTTTTTCCAAAATGAGCTTTTTTTTTTTTTCTTGGAAATATCACCTTTCATTGATTAATCGAAAAGAAAGAATACAAAACTCTAAAGCATTTACCATTAAGGAATTTACAATTTAAATGCCTGGTGTGTTGAAAACAAAATATCTTAACATTTTAACATTTAACATTAACATTTAACATTTAAGTGGATGATAATCAAGTGATACTCTTCCTCAGTCAGGTATTGTTTTTTTAGGTCCAAGGTGAGGAATTTTTGTCACTGACAGATTTTTTCCAGAGAGCCCTGGGGGAAAAACTGCCAACTTAAACTGGGAGTTTGGGTGTTTATATTATTTTATTTATTTTGAACATCTGTGGCTAGGATACTCTCAGCATTAAACAAAGGCTAAAATGCAAACCTAAGCATTTCCCAAATCCTTTTGAACATGTTAATAAACACGGCATCAGAAAAAGTTTCCTATGGCCAATTGGTTGGAATTCTTTGGACATCACTGGCCCTCCCTGAGATTCCAAAATTCCAGTAGCATATCAAAAGCTCTCTGAAAGATCAAGTTATACACACCCCTATGACTCAGCGTTTCTCAGGCTTATTTGTACATGTAAGCACTGACAGTCCTCCTCCCCAGAACACATCCCAAAACTAATCATGAAATTACATCAGATGCATTTCAATAGAGGAATTATTCTATCTATACATGACCAGTATTTTTCAAAGTCATCAAAAACAAGGAAAGTCTGAGAAATTCTCACAGCCAAGGGAAAACTAAAGAGATGTGAAAAGAAAAGAAATGTTAATGTCTGCAGGATGGGATTCTAAAACAACAGAAAAAGGAAATTACAAAAATTAAGGTAATCCCAGTAAACTATGGACTTCAGTTAATAATAATGTATTAATATTTTATAATTATAACTAAAGTACCATACAGAGGTAAGATTTTAGTAACAGGAAATTGTATACAGGGGTGCATAGAAACTCTTTGTACTGTATCTGCTTAGTATTTCTGTAGATCTCTAAGTGTTCTAAAATTAAAACCCATTAATTTTTTTAAAGTGGTATTGACAAGGCATATACTTCTTTTGGGCAAACTTCCTATTTACAAGTATTCATTCAGCATGCAAAATAGATTGGACAGTGTAAGAATATGGACATTTTAATTGAGCTGTTTTGGGAAAGGAAACCGAGGAATGTAAAGATAGGGATGCCGAGCCAGCGTCTTAAATACGAAGGTCACAATTGGAACCCAGGTGTTTCTTCAATCCATTAGACTTATGAAGATGCCACAACAGTTCAGAAAAAATATAATCCTCACACTCCTGGATGAGATCCTTTGATATTTGACTGGAAGGCAATGATAGACTGCGGTCTAGAATATTGCAGAATCATCCTTGTAAGGATGGAGTAGAGTTTTCAGATATATACATGGAGTGCTGAATTCTGAGGGTACGCTCCTCCCACTGGGCTTCTGCATCTTAGACATCTGCCATGTCTGCCTTGGAACATTCTTTCAGTTCTATATAATACCTGTAGACATTTGCAAGTAACTCTTGTTGTTGTATTCACCATGTTTTCAGCCTCTGGTTCCTATAGCAATAATTCCAGAAAACTACTTAAAATATTTTATGTATAATGATTTCTGGTATGATTGGTAGTATCATTCTAATAACAATAACAAAGATAGTAACTACTATTTATTGAGCATGACTGGGACTGTGCTGAGTCCTTTATATTTTTCTGTTCACATTTTATAACAAACAATAAACTGGACATTGTTGTCCTCACTTTACAGATGAGGAAACCGTTCCGTGGATCCAGTTCATTGCACACTGTTAGTGATGTAAGGATGCTCCTTGGCTTATTCACAAGTCCTTCAATCAATGTTTCAAAAGCGAAACTTCTGGGGCACCTGGAGGGCTTAGTGGGTTAAGTGCCTGCCTTAGGCTCAGGTCATGATCCCAGCATCTTTGGATGAGTCAGGCTCTCTACTCAATGGGAAGTCAGCTTCTCTCTCTGCACCCCTGCAGGCTCGTGCTTTTTCTCTCTCACTTTTTACTCTCTCTGTTTCTCTCTTGCTCTCAAATAAATAAATGAAATCATATAAATTAATTAAGTGAGTATGTAAAATAAATAAATAAGTACTAAACTTCTTCTATCCTTTTTAAATATGTTCTTAAGAACAATAAATAGAACCCTTATGGGAAGGAATTTGGGGGGAGGTTTGGTATTGTAGTCAAATTAGTTTAAATGAGTTAACTCATCCAGTTCTTCCTGGTATGAATAGAAAACTAGAATTAGAACCTGAAGAAAGCATTGAAATTAAGTTAAAAAAAAAAAAAAAAGACAAATACTTGTTAGGAATCCAGTAGGAAAACGTACTTTCTATGTAGCTTAATTTATTTGTGATGTCCCTATACAGAGCTTAGTAACAGGATTAGATTTATTTTAATACAATCTTGTTTGCTTCTTTGGAGTTTTTTACTTGTTACTGTTTTTGAAAACAGGAAACTGTTCTTAGTTTCCCTCAGAAACAGTCATTGCCTATGTCATTATCGGCAGTGTGGAGACAACAGGCCATCCATGAGTCTACCTTGCCGGCAATAGCTTTCTAGAACTGAGTGATGAACCACCTTTTCTTGACTATGTCTCTAAACCTGGTGGCATCAGCATAGAAACGAAGGCTACGCAATATCTACCACTCACTTAACACGTGGAGAACACCCATTCCATGACTTATTCAAACTTTACTATAATTTATAGCTACCTGATATATGTCAGTGATTTAACTTCTCCAGATCTGATTTGACTTACCTGTGAAATAACATTATAAGGTAGGATGTGGGCCTAATACTGTATTTTTTATTCTTTCTCTATATAAGATTCATACTAAGAGAAAATCTTAGTACATCTATATATACTCTTAATCTGTAGATAAGGTTTAGGAAAATTTGCTACAAAATTAAGTCAAAACTCTCTTTTAATATTCAGTATCCAGGAAAACATATCTACCTCTGGTTTGAATTGAACACCTTTGAAATGGAAAGAACTACTACGTTAGACAATGCCTTTTCTAGGGTTCGGGGAGAGTTGTGTTTTTAAGAGTACTTGGAGTGATCTTCCCTAATTCATCATTTCCCCTTAGCTATTTGTTTTCTTACCTTTTTCTACCCAATGTCTTCATACTGCTGTTTCCCCTATCCTGAAGGATTCTTCGACTCTACTGTGCAGTCAATAACATATGTCAATGAAAGTTAGATATCTCCTTAAATGCTAAACACTAGTTTAAAGTAAATTAAAGTGATGGTGGTCACATAGTAAAGGAATAGATAAGCCAGAAAAGATCTGTTAAAAAAAACAAGGTATGAACAATAACTCTTTGCTTAATATTAGCAGTGGATTATTAAGCATGTTTTTTTGGCCATAGCTAACCATTGAGTTTGCTATAAGTTTTCCCTGTCTTAGGAATAGTCATATCAGATCAGATTTTCCCAAAGTGATGGCGACTATTTTTCTGATTCCAATCTCAGGAGAGGTCACAGGGCGTGGAAGAATGGCAGATGATCGGAAAGATGAAGCAAAGGCGCCTCACTGGACCTCCGCTCAACTAACAGAGGCATCGGCACACCCACATCCACCTGAGATTAAGGACCAAGGCGGGGCAGGGGAAGGACTTGTCAGAAGCGCCAATGGATTCCCATACAGGGAGGACGAAGAGGGCGCCTTTGGAGAACACGGGTCACAGAGCACCTATTCAGATACCAAAGAGAATGGAATCAACGGAGAGCTGACCTCAGCTGACAGAGAAACAGCAGGTAACTAAGGGCTCCTCTGTGCCCAGGGCTGGCTTCGTGCTTTGAAGTCTGTTTCATCTGAAAGTGAATTAATTTACTGCAATGATCCTCTGTCACTAGTGCTAGGACTGAAATTCCAGTCAGTCAGGGGAAATAGACACCAAAAGAAGAGAAAAATCTTGGGAACTAGCCCGACATTCCCCCAAATTAGTTGTATTCTTCGTCTCCTCTCCCTATTTAGTTTTTACCACGTTAGTTTTAATAGACACATGGCTCAGGGTATGTGTGTTTTGCTAGTAACGGTCAGCTTTTTAACTCACCGAAAGAAAATTTCACAAATAGTTACTTATTGATTCTCTTGAATGATATTGGACCTAAATTTGATTGACTGAATAGAAGCATATTTATTTTGGGGGGCAGAAAGCAATTTGGAGTCTATCTCCCAGTCTTTAAAAAAAGAGAGAGAGAGAGAGAGAGAGATTGAGGCACCTGGCTGGTTCAGTTGGTGGAGCATACAGACTTTTGGTCTTGGGGTTGCGAGTTCAAGCCTCATGTTGGGTGTAGAGATTACTTAAAAAAAAAAAAAATCTTTGAGAAAGAGAGTGAAAGAAAGGAAACAAACACACACACATGCATAGGAACCATTCCATACTTCCTCAGAGAGTTTTGTAAGAACTAATATTACAGATGCTAGAAGGAGAACATAATTTGAGTTACTCTTAAGTACTTCCTTTCAAAGTATAATTTCTACCAATAGTCCTCTTTCTTCTGTCATTGATAATATCATCATTGATGGTGTGGTCATTACAGCACATTAACAGCATCAGGAAACACTTGCCTGCACTGTATTTGTCACCATTATTTTCCTTTTTTCTGTAATCAGGATGTAATGTGTTTGAACACAATAACTCGCAGACATGCCACTCCAAAAAGAGTAGGTAAACTACAAGTAACAGGAAAGGCTGTGCCCCCTTCAGAGTCTTCTCTTGCTTATTCAAACCCTGGTTTCCTGCACTCTATCAATTAGATAGCAACACTTCTCTACTGTACACTTTGTTCAAAAAATGTATTTAAATTTCAATGGGTATGATTAAGGGCATCTCAGATAACTGAGGAGCCATTACATAAGGACATAGTGTAATTTTTTTAATCCCTTCATTCGATAAACTACTGTTGAGCCTTTTCTATATGTAAGATGTGCCAGCTTCTGTGCCAGGGCTTGTGCAAGGTATGTCTTTGAACTTCACAAAGCAGATGACCCAGGAGCAGACATGAGACCTGTGCACACAATTCAAATGTGAAACACAATGTGTTCCATGCCAAACCAGCAGTATAGAAAGGCATCGTTGACAAGGGATCATTTCTACGTAGGACCAAATTTCCGAAAGTGTGCACAGAAGCATCTTGAAAAGTCACAGCAAACTCACAGGGCGATGGCAGAGTATTTTAATTGCTCAAAGGGAAACACAGTGATACTCAGCATCTGTTAAACACCGCCGGACCTCAAGATAGTTCACAGTTTCAACATTCGATCACACCACATTCCTTTTTAAGACTTATCTATGTGAAGTCAGGTTTTTGGCAGTTGCCCTGATAAGAAGCAAGGATCCTGCAGAAACTCATGTGGAACAGGAGAGGAGAGTGAGTGTGCAATCTAATTCAAGCATTTGCGAGTCTATGCCGTGCTCGATGGGCACATATGGCCTGGTAGTAAGAAACTGTGGATACAACTGAAATAAAAATGTTATTTTTGCCTTTCACGGTCACCATGAGGACTAAATGAGATGGTAAAGTGTACAAAGTCAACAGATCAGAGAATAGCATCTGTTAATTACCGTTATTGTTATTGCTGGTGGTGGTCCTGTCAATATGGACAACGGGGCACTCTTGATCAAGGCATCTCTTTATACTGCTGAGTGCAATATAGCTTGAACAAGGTGGGACTTGGGTGTCAGGAGAACTAAGTAGGAAGGTTTTGAAGAAATTGAGGCATGAGGGGGTGAGGACATCTGGAGCAAAATGACTGTGGGGAAAACAAGATAAAGCGACAGGCCAAGATTTTTCTCATCCTCCTATCCAGCAACACCCGATGTTGCACTTCAAATGCTCAATTAATGTATGTTGAATGAGTGCATGAATGAGTGCATGAATGAATGCCAAAGAAAAAAAGAAAATCCTTTTCAAAGTAATGGTGACACTACTGAAAAGTCTTATCTTACCAGCTGAATCTTACAGATAATGACAGCAGCTTGTAATACACTAAAGAAAAAAGTCGCTCTGTGTGCTCGGTCAAGCGGTGAAGAGCCAGCATCACTCCCTATTTCTTTTCAGTAGTCTTAATTATTTAAGAACATCAGAAAAATCGCTTTGCCGGGTCAGTGTGTCTTCACCTGCTTCTTTGAGAAAATAGTATAAATTAAAAAGAGGCTAACAGATGTTTCTTTTAATTTATGAGTTCAGGATCATTCAGAGTTAATTTTGAACTCAATTCATCATATTTCACTTGAATCTTATCTTATTCTTGAGACTCTAACTCTGGAAGTTCTGTATGTATGTTCATAGTGACAAAAGTTGTAAACAGCCAACTGTGGGTAACCAGAGTAAGATGTACAATCCAAACTAGGGTATGATTTTACATTAACCTCCCTCCAGATATAACAAGACATGTAGTAAGTCCATATAATGTGGAAAGCTGTGGGGAAGAAAAATGTACAATATTGTCTCATACCTACAGAGGATGTGCCAGTGATAAGTTAATGTACAATTAGATTTCTCCCCAAACTTTAGCTTAAAATAATAGTACATTTTATTATTGATGGTTTGTACATAACAAAAATCATTCCCAGTAAGAAGTGTTCTTAAATCTGAAATACAGTCTTTAAAAATCCTATCCTTTGATGGTAGGGTTCGTTAACATGAACTGACACTGTCTTTTGAGGTCATTAAAGAGGACCAGAGGAGCAATACATGAGCCTCCTCTTTGACCATTCACATGTAATCTGCCAGTATTTTGCATTTTTCCCTTAGAAAAGATACTTCTCGGGGCCCTGTTAACATGGCACACTTTCCAGTAACATCAGGTCTTCAGCTACATGCTGTGGTATCCAGGCCACTACTGGTTGAATCCAAAGATCTTCCTTCTCTCCTACTTTGCTATAGTCCTCTCTTCATTGTTAGAAACAAACTTATCCACAAGATTGTTTATTTTTACTCATCTCTAAAAGAAAAAATCACATAATAAATGCAACGCAATTACTGTATCTCCCTCCCCTCTTCCTTCATTAGGCGGACTTACTTCAACCAAAGATCAGACCCCGTCCTCTCTCATCTACACTTTTCGATGTGCACCTTCATTTCTGAGCCATAGTAATTTTTAATTTTTGCAAATGCAAGCCCATAGGCAGCTTATCTTTGATCCTATATGCTGAGACTGAGGGAAAGGGAGAGAAGGGAATTCTATAAGGCGATAATATTTTAAATTCTACTTCTTTATGGATTCCTCTTCTAGATTTCCTCTCTTTCCTCACAATTTAAAGCTAATCCATAGAAAAGTAGATAGAATTATTTGCCCACCCATTGTAGCGTAACTTTTGCTACTTCAAGATGTATTCACTAAGGTAACCTTTTTAGAAGCCATGCCACAAAAGCCCCCAGAAAGAAACGGGAAGCCATTAAGAATCTAGTCACTTCGGAAATCGATAATTATGAGACTAAAAACATCATTTTTTAAATTTATTTTTTTTACAGAAGTGGAGCTGACACACAACGCTACTTTAGTTTCAGGTGTACAACATAGTGATTCAAGTTCTCTGTACGTTGTTATGCTCTGCTCCCCACAAGTGCAGCTCCCATCTGTCACCGTGCAATGCCATTACAGTGCCACTGACAGTGTTCCCTAGACTATACCTTTTATTCCCATGACTTACTAATTCCATAACTAGAAGCCTAAACATCCCCCTCCCCTTCACCCATTTTGCCCCTTCCCCCTACCCCATTCCCCCTGATTAGATCAGTTCTCTATATTTATGAGTCTCTTTCTCCTTTTTGTTTGTTTTAAAACCGTCATTCTTAAATTGTCTTCCAAAGTGTGAATCATAATAGGCTTGTAATAAACCTTTCCTCTCTTCTCCACTTTATCATTATGGAAAAAGAGCAAGAGGACCACATTTGGTACCCCCAAGAGTTCCAAGTCTGAGTGAAAATTGGGAACCCAATCTTTGAGTTTCTTATCTGAGGGTGGGGCCCAAACTCATTAGATTCTTATCAAAATAACTAGAAGAAGGCATCTGGGTGGCTCAGTCAGTTAAGTGGCTGCCGTTGGCTCAGGTCACAGTCCCAGGGTCCTGGGATCCAGCCCAGTGTCCAGCCCTGTGTTGGGCTCCCTCCTCTGCTTCTCTCTCTCCCTCTGCTGCTCCCACTGCTTGTGTGCCTTCTCTCTCTCTCTCTCTTTCTCTCACTGTCAAATAAGTAAAAAAAAAAATCTAAA
Organism: Martes martes; assembly: GCF_963455335.1. Lineage (NCBI taxonomy): Eukaryota > Metazoa > Chordata > Mammalia > Carnivora > Mustelidae > Martes > Martes martes. The sequence goes on along the minus strand of NC_137890.1, from coordinate 175,925,082 downwards.
AAAAAAAAAAAAAAGATAAGTGGAGGAAACCAGTAAGACCACCTTTCACAGGTGTAGTCACCCATCCGAGATCACATGACTACAGCCAGACTGCAGGTCCCCTGCTGCATAGACCAGTGCGCTGTCCACTACCCTACTGCTGCCAGACCCAGAACACGCCAGCCAGCTGTCACAGCTCTCAATGACAGCCCCCTTCTATTGTAGAACACCTCATCCATGGACCTTTAAACACAACAGAAAACCATAACTTTAGTCTTGGTTTTCCATATGAGTGGAGCAGGAAAGAAGGTGGTTCTTGGAAGTGTGTAGATGCCACAAACCCCGAAGTACTGAAAATCATGCTTCCGTGATTTTGACTATCCTGGGGTACAATGCTTTCAACACGAGTAGAAAACACCAGAGTATAAAGTGCCTTTGTGGTCAGCAAAAGCCGGTATCAACTATCTCTTGGAGTAAATTTAAAGATTAAAGAACATTTCCTCAGTTCCCACCCCCGGTTCCCCAAGGCTGCTTTGTTTTCCCAGCATTCCGGGAATCCTCTTCTGGTCTGCTCCCTCCTGAAGCAGTGAGATCCGGAAAAGCTCTTCCACACTCTCGCTTTTCCAGAGCTTACCAATGGAGCTGTGCCTTTAGAAGCCTTGACTTGCCCTTTAACATCCCCATAACTCAGGCAGCCAAGTGATAAGTGTATCCTTGCTGGAGTTGTAAGTTTCAGCTTAAAAATATGTGACGGCGGGAAAGTTTGTCATCATTTGTGTGCAGAAAGCTGAATATACCTTTAAGCTTCTCTCTATTTCCCTTTCCAGTCTTGGAAAATTTGAACCTGCCTTTTCTCACCTCTCTCATCCTTCTCGCTTCCATTCCCAGATTTGAGATTTACTAGGAGCAGTCATCCTTCCTTTTAAAATATGGCATATTGTATATGATATTATATTAATGTACGCAATGCCAAAAAAAATGCAGAACCATTTCTCCTGGGAAACGACTAAAGCCATCTGCACCACCCTGCAAGGCAAACACAGCGACCTAACAATAAAAGAGGTTGCAGATTTTCCTTTCCTTGTTGCCATGGCAACCACTCATCTCTCCCGCTGCCATTTCCCTGAGCTCTGCGGAGAGAGGAGCGTGCAGAGCAGAGTTATTTAGCATTCGAGGGTGGATCTGCAGAAAAGCACACGGCCTCACCGCGATGCCTCTGGGCCTGGCGGCGCCAATGGATGAGTACAGAAAAGGGGGATCTTGTCAGCGTCTTCCTTGAACGGTTAGGCGTCTGGGGCTAGAAAGAGTAAGAAGGACAAGGATTGATAAAAAGGGCAATTCCGTCGGGTTTGTGTTTGTCATGTTTGCTTTGTCCTGTGTGGTCTCTATACCATTTGAAGCAGATTTGGGGTATGAGCTTCAATTATAGTATGTGGCTTCTCTTGTTGGTAAAGGAGATGGGTCTGTACCTAACTGAGCAGTAACTTATATGGGCATTAGAGTAAAGAACTGCATTTCTTCCTCTTGGTAAGGTAGGAGCTTCTATTGCTTATATTGCTAGTTATATTGCTAGTTAGAGCTTAAAGTGTTTTTACAAAGTGGAGGGAGACAGGCACCAGATAATGTTGTTTACTTAAATGTGCAGTTATATATAAGGTAGCTCTTCCTATAAAAATCCACTTCACATCTATCTTTGCTCTACAGCACAAGTCTTAAAGTAGGATGAGATCTGTCTTAAGCCAATAATTCTGAATCAAAATATAAGGAAAACTTGGTTCCTCTAGACTTCTTTTAATTAAACCCAATGACTCAACAAATTAAAACATGTTTTTGTTCCTTGGAATTTTAATTGCCTACAAACACTTCCAGTTGTGAAGAGCAAGGCTGTATCTAACACAATGTAATATGATATTTAAAAATTAAGGTTAATTTGCATACACAGTTACTCCCATGTATATTCTTCCAGAAAATTCCTCCCATGCTCTTGCTGGAAATCAGTCTCGTTTCCTTACCGTTTTGTTTTACACTAAATGTCAGAACCACAATCATAAGCACTAAAAAAAAAAAAGGTGTTTTATCATTCTCTTTGGGCCACTGATACTTTGAAAAATATTTTATTGAGTTTGAATCTTGGTGCAACAGATTTGAGCAAGAACAATTCAGATCTACTGGTAAAATTCTGTCTGGCTTGTTTTTAAATGTAAATATAATTTAATTATCATTGTATTTTCTTACTTGACCCTCCCTCCTGATCCTGTATTTTACAAGACTTTATCAAATTTTCTCCTCTCTAATTTGCTGTCACATTCTGTCACTTTTTTTTTCTTTTAAGGTATTCCCATTTTTTGAGGTTTTAAAATCTCCACTTGGGGAAATGTTTCATAAAACCTTTTTTATTTGCAGTGAGCAGATTTCAAAAATAATCAGTCATGAAAGCATGTCTTCCTGGATTCATTTTTGGAAAACCTAAGCCTTTGTTTTGATGAGGATAATGTATTCCCTTTATCTGTCTCTTGTTATATTTCTAAGTATTCTCTCCTCACAAAAGAAAAGGAAAAAAAAAAGAGAGAACTTTATTTATTTTTTTTTAAGATTTTATTTATTTATTGACAGAGAAGGACACAGCGAGAGAGGGAACACAAGCAGGGGGAACGGGAGAGGGAGAAGCAGGCTTCCTGCCAAGTAGGGAGCCCAATGTGGGGCTTGATCCCAGGACCCTGGGATCATGACCTGAGCCAAAGGCAAACGTTTAACAACTAAGCCACCCAGGTACCCCAGAGAACAACTTTAACAGTAATTTGCAACAAATAAATTGCTCTCATATCTTGAGAATATATTAATCACTGATCAATAATGTATTTTTTGAAAGGAATAACATATATATACACATTGATTCTATTGCTTGTATGTACCTGAGAAAAATATCTGCCACGGTATACCAAATACCACCTCAAGGGCTGACTCTGGTTTTGTTGTTACTGCTGCTAAGAGGTTAGGAGACTGAGGAGTAGCTCACAGTCATCACTCCTCTCTCTTTCCTCCCCAAGCTACTGGGATGAACCGACTCTCTCTGCTTCAGTTTTCCTCTTGCCCTCATTCCCTCACACTTCACTGCTCCTTAACACATTACATAAAGCACGTGCTTTGCCTGTCAGGGGAGTCTGGAAATTCATCTCTGGAGCAGATGAACAGAACAACTGGTGCCGCCTTGCAGATCTGGCCGTGAAAGCATGATCTGACTTGGCATCATGAGACCTGAGGGGAAAAGGACACTGAGCTGCTTGCTGCCTGCTCACGGAGTGGCTCATCTCCCAGCATGAGTCATCGTTCAACAACACACATAGGAAATACAATTCAAAACCCAAACTGTTGAACAAAGGAGGAACGTATATGTCCCAGGCTCTCGTTGCAACCTTTAACAGATATGCAAATGTTAAGTGGTTATTAGAACACGGAAATGGGAATACAATGTCTGTTTTTACAACTTATTTCAGTAACCCTCAAAACTTAAGATAACAGTAGGCAAATGAGTAATGACAGAGGAATCAAGATTCAGAGGAAAATCATCTTTAATAGTGATGATTCAGCTTTAACAGCCTATAGATTGGACTCCAGATTTTCAGTCCAAATTTTCTATTTGGAAAGACAGATTGATACAGTGCTGGGTTATGAGCACCTCTAGCTTGTCCGTAAAGGACTCCAGCATGAATGGTAAACCCTTCCGAGTGAACTAACAATCTTCCCTTTGGCAAAACAGGTTACATTTGCCCAGCGAATCTGTGGTTTCATTCATGTGCTGCACTGAAACAGGGATGGGAAAACATTTTGAAAGGGTGCATACCCCACAGGAAAGGTTCTTGGAGTACACAGTCAAAGATCCAGACCTGACACTGATCTTATCCTCTCCAGGGAATGTCCTCCTCTCCTGAACACTCCCGTGTGGCGTATTCATATCTTGTTAATACCACTAATCATATGGGCCATTCTAATGAGCTTACCTGTTACTCGTTTCTATCTGCAGCACTAGGTTATAAGTGTTTTGGGGCAGAAGCTGTGCATCGTTTGTCTTCATGTTCCTTTTGGTGTATAATGCCGTGATTGTTTCTATAGTAAGTGCTAATGCATTTTTTGGAATGGATATAAAGAAGAGAAAGAGTTCACGTCCATCTTGGGTTTTGAGGTTGGAAATCTCGGGAGCAAAATGGGGCTACACAAATTATACCACAGCACGAGCAATGCCCTTGTGGGAATGATGGTGTTGGGGGGAATAATGGACATAAAGAAGCAAAAGAAGCACCTGAGAGAGAGAAGGCTAGAAAAAGTGAGGACTGTAGAACCAGTGGCTTGAACAGAGAGGACTTCAGTAGCAACTCTGAAATACTGTAGTGAAAAGAGGGTCAAGAAAGGATATAGCAGAAGATCACATGGTCTGAAAACAGGGTTGAAGGTTTGGAGTAAAGAAAATATACCTCTGACTTAAGATAGCAGTATAACCTCTGATGAGAGATATTTTCCTGATGATGAAAATGAATGAACTGGAAAGAATATGGAAACAGAGTAAATGACCTTTCTATGAGAGATCTGTAATCTAAGAGCTAAGAAACACATGGATAGTGAATAACTTCTTATGCTCATTCCTGCAAAATTGAGCCCAGTGTTACAGTTGGCTGCAGTTGAAATGGCACTAAAATATCCTGCAAACAGAACTTTAAAATTCATGTCCACGTTGATCCTCTGGGCGTAAGGTAAGGACTGCCTCACTGTTTAAGTCAGGAACTCACATTAAATTTCAGTTCTGACAAATGGACCATCTGAATCTTAAAGCAAATGGATGTTCTAAGGCATAGTTTTGTTTTATGTTGTTTTTGTTTTTTTAAGGATTTTATTTATTTATTTGAGAGAGTGAAAGCACGAGAGTGGGGGTGTCAGAGGGAGAAGCAGACTCCCCGCCGAGCAGGGAGCCCCATGTGGGACTCAATGTGGGACTCTATCTGGAAACTCCAGGATCATGACCCAAGCCAAAGGCAGTTGCTTAACCAACTGAGCCACCCAGGTTCCTCATAAGTCATAGGTTTAATTATCCTTCTTCTTTAAAGAAATATACCAGTATTGTCCTGGAGATATGTATGCTGTTTTTGAAGATCAACCTACATAAAATATCACCAATGCTCTTTTTTTCTCTACTTCATCTTAGAGTCTATAAAATGATTTGCGAATGATAAGTTCTTAGATAACAAACAGCATTTCTCTACTGAATAATAGGGATATTTACTTGTTAACTTCTCTAGTGTCATTATTTTTTTTTTTAATGAGAAAAGCAGGGGCGCCTGGGTGGCTCAGTGGGTTAAAGCCTCTGCCTTCGGCTCAGGTCATGATCCCAGGGTCCTAGGATCGAGCCCCGCATCGGGCTCTCTGCTCAGCAGGGAGCCTGCTTCCTCCTCTCTCTCTCTGCCTGCCTCTGCCTACTTGTGATCTCTGTCTGTCAAATAAATAAATAAAATCTTTTTAAAAGAATGAGAAAAGCGTTTTGTAACCCATTTTTTTTCTTTTTGATAGATTAAAATGAAAGATGCTCCCATATACATGTTCTGATTCTAATCATGAAGTATTTCAGTATTTAAAGGATTTTTTTCTTCTCTGTAAGGAAAAAATCATCATCATCATTTACTATTACTTTTATAAGCAATTTTTAAAATGAAATTTTTAGATACTTTTTCTTCTTGCTACATTTTGCATACTACTATCCTTTATCTTCAAGCCCATATACATTTTCTTTTCCATGAAAAACTGTCTACTGGTTGTTTTTTTTTTTTTTTTCCTCATCAGCTTAAAAAAAAATAGAGATTTATGACTAAAACATTGCAAAGACTGGAATAAACCTGTTCTTCTCAGAGCTGTATCAGTACAAAAATGCTAATATAGGGAAAATTGCTTTTTCTCCCCCCCAAATCCACTAACTTGACCTAGGTGCCAAAGCATGTAAGATACTACTCCAGGTCGGTTCCCACCCAATTCTTACAAGTCTCAATTTCACTCAGAAAGGAAACAAAGAACTGAGATTGAAGCAAGTGCAGATGCTACTTTCAAAAGTCACATTTTTAGGAGGGGAAGTTCATTCATTCATGGTAACAATGATCCCTGTCCTCATAAAATATCTGCCTGAAATGCCCTGTGGACCACATTGAACTTGCACATATGATCTAAATGCAACATTGAAAATACTGCTCAAGAACTTGGATGTTTTGTGATACAGATTCCTTTATAGTTGGATTTCATTGTTTAAGGAAGGGTGAATTACTTACCCTTACCCTCCCTGATAATTTAATATCTTAAGACTGGAATCACCAGATAAGGCTGATTTTTTTTTTTTTTAATGGGAAAGAGTATAAACTTCCCAGATTATGCTTAATTTTTAAAGTAGATTTTTTTAGGTGTCGAGCATTTCTTCAATTCTAATTAAAAATGCTTGAGTCTCCTGTGTCCCCAAATAATAGTGAATTTCCACTCTCCCTTATGTTCTCTGATGCAATTGAATATGACAAAAGCTATATAAATACAAAATGCTTTTCTTCACCAGGTCTGGAGAGAAATGGAAATTACCAAGTGTGCTTTTTAGAAAATATTTTAGAAAATCTAGTTGATTAAAACATTGATGTGGTTCTTTTATTTTGTTCTATAAAAGTTTTAAGTATGATGCTTTGCTTAATGTGATTGCATTGAAACCATACTTCTCTTCCTATAGATTTTGCACTTTCTTGTTACTATTAGACCAAATTATTCACACCTCAGTGTTTCATGTTGCATTTCAGAATTATCCAAGAAAAAAGAGAGCAGAAATTACAAAGTTCCCTGATTTCATGAGAGTTTTTCCTTTTACAGCAAACTTTTCTTCAACAAAATAAACCCCAATACAAGCTCAAATAAAACATTTTGAAGGGTAGAGGATCTAAAAGTTGGAATGAAGGGATTGATAAACTTTCAAGGGAAATAAAAATGAACCAGAAATATTCTTAAGCATATTCTTAGAACGAGGAGTTGGGCAACCTCTTTGTGATCAGAGTTACCACATATGAAATAATGAAATTGTAACTGCATTTTGAAAAATAAAAAGCTACAAGGCCTGATTTAGACAATTTTCTTATATGCCAGTAAGAGAATAATATACCTTTTGATGTGTCTATAGTAAACTGGATTTTCATTGCTATATTTTACTAAAATGAAATGAAGATTATAAAATCTGATTTACCATATCATGAAGAAACCCCACATATCCCTTACATAGGATTGTGTTTTTCATGTTAAATGCTATGTGTTTTCAAACATAGTATAGCTTGTAGTTGTAGTGGCATCTGCCCACCTGGGACCTGCCATGAGCAAAATTATCAAGTAAATAAACCTTGCTTTGAGCACCTTTTCTTTTGCTTCCTGAATCCTATTTCACTTTTCTTCAGGTTATCAGTAGTCACCTGAAGCTACCTCCTATGGTCAGGATCCCACACTCCACCCCACTGCAAAACGCACTTGCCTTGCCTGGTGTCACACTACATTTAGATGGCATCCTGTTCTTACATTTTTCTCAACTCTGCCACTCCATCAAAATCGATCTTTCTCTTTCTGCTGGGCTCACACAATAGAACAACCAGAGCTATTACCATAATCAATTAGAGTTTTATGCTTTCTAGATGCCATTTACATTCCGATATAAAGCTTCAGTGTCTTCAGAGTGAATACTTTGGCTGTTTTAAGTATGCTGTATATGACACCAAGGATTTGCAGATATTTCTAGAATATTGGTAACAGTGAGATGAATATACAGAGAAGAGATACAAATTGACATAGTAAACAACATTGAAGCAAAATCATCAATGTGTAATTTTATTTCAACAGACCTCTAAAGGGTATTTTCTAAAGTAGAATTTGTATTTTATTTGCAAATTTCTGATGATAACTTTGAAGTTACTATTACTTCTTTTTTATTTTCTATAATGAATCTTTTGTATCTATGGATCAAGAGAAATTAATTTAATAATATTTTACATGGGATGCATTTATCAATCCAGAATACAAAACAAGTCATCTTTATTCTAGAATAATTTTTGTCATGAGGAAACTAAAAGTTCTCTTAAAGTCTTTGCTTTTTTCCTGTCAAAATATGACCAATTACAAATATAACATTGGACTTGACATTTAATTGTCTGATAAAACATGATCTTGCAAAGTCTCTTCATCTTGCTACTCAGAGGTCCTACAAGAAAGTCTTTAACTATTATCAGTTTTACTTGTTTGAAATTTTTCAGAGAATGTGCCTCTCTCTTGTGTTATGGCTGAGCTCTTAATTAACAAAAATTATTAATGAATAATAGAGGGAGAGCTCAAAACTATCTTGCTCCTTGTTTTTTATTTTATTTTCACTATGGTGTTTTAGTTTTCAGAATTTCACAATGTAATTAATTCTATCATATCTTTTCATATCATCATATCATATCTTTATTAGAATATGGTTCTCTGGTTTTATGTATTATATTATATCATGTCATATATATCATGTATATATAGGTACAATTTGAAAATGATAAAGATTTACCATCTACACTTATTAGTGACTTAAGAGTATGCCAAGTGGTTTTAGAGCTGGTGTAAAGAGAATATTTGTGGATGATATTTTATATAGCTACAATGATAAAAATAAAATGGGCAGTTATAGAAGATGGAGAATCACTTACTTAAACCATTTATAGTTCATGAGAGACTTGTTAGGAAGAAAGCACATAAGGTTGATATTGTATGCTGCTATTTGCACATTCATTCTTAGAAACATGGTAGGACTGGAGGTTGAAGAAAACTATAATTACATAAAAGTCATGTTGGTCTCTCTATGTGTTGGGAACAAAGTGGTTTTCCCATCATCTAGTTCCTAAATTCCATATGCTTCTAGGTCCCAAGGCCTCCAAAGATTTTATATAAGTTATACTATGATGGGGATGAGAAGGACAGAGTGAACAAAAGGTGACTTTTACCACATCATTGTAACAAACAGTTTCTCTTAAAAGAAGGAACTAGCTTTATAGAGGTAACTAGTAAAAACTATTCCTGGTACATAGAGAACTATATTTTGAAAGTTTACTTTAATGACATTTTTTGGATCCCAGAAAATTTTTCCATTTTTCCATCATATCCTCCAGCTCAGGCATTCCTAGGTTTTGAAATTACAGAAACATTAATTCGCCCAAATCCTAGCCTTGCTTCAGGTGATCAAAGTCTTTGAGGTTCTCAAATACAGGTGAAACTTGGAGAGACTTTCCTGGCATGAAAGGTGGCACATGCATAAACACACATACACACACTGTACTGCATTTCTACACACACCTTTGTATTTTGTTTATCCCACAGTTACTCTGTGCGTTTATTTAAGTTCTCTAGTTTTATTGCTATTTCATCTTTCTGTTAATGTTATTAATAATGTCTCGTGCCACATTCTTTTGACAATATGATGTGTTCAAGACTTAATGCAAAAGATGATTCAATTCTCACAGGTTCACAAGGAGTAGTACAATAGCAATGACTTTGACAAGATGCCCAACTTAGCATTGAAAAGTTCTAAAAACATAATTACCCCAGTGCCTTATTGATTATATTCACTGTATGTATATTAAAGCAATCTGAAAATTTGAAAGGGGAATATTCTGCCAGAAATTTCTCTTTCTCAAATTAATTTAAAATCAATGGAATATTATAATCTAGCTTAATTAATAAATGCTTAATACATGGGCTAAAAATGGCAATATAAATAAGGGTACATTAACACATTGGAAATCCCCAATACCACCAACAGCAAAAACTTTTAACTAGAATAGTTAAGTATAAAGCTAAACTTTATTTGCTTACTGTATTTCTTCTGCTTAAATGTGTTTTTTCCTATTTCCAAGTGAACCCTTAAAATCAGGAGCAAAATTTTCTAGTAGGTAATATTTCTGATCTGTGCTTTTCTTTTCTAATTGCTTTGACTCCATAATACAGTATGCTTAACCTGTGGCATCCTTCCACTGATAACCATCTTAATTAAACCCTTGACTGAATTTAAATGCTGGGCAGATTCCCTTCAGGTTTTAAAAACTTTATTTGAGTAGGTTAGATTATCAATCTAAACAAATTGTGGATTAGAGCCCATCAGTTGCAATGGGGGAAAAAAGAGGCAGAGGAAAAATTGTCCTACAATCATAACTGCTCCCAATCAGAGCCTAGCCAGGTTAAGTGCATTTTAGAACAGGGCCTTCTGAGTAACTGTGGTTGGGTGAGCCAAAATCGGTGGCCATTTTTCACAGAAAAATCTTTGAAAACAGAAGCAAAATTTCTCCTTTAATGAGATAACCCCATTTCAAGCACAATTTACATGTAGGAATACCCTGTCTTATCTTTATATTCTTCATCCTGGCTAAGAATAGTTCCATTGTCTATAAGGGGTACACAATAAATTTTCTTAAATTTAAGCATCCATCGGAACTGAATTTGTGCAGTCGTGAGTCCTTATCTCAAAATGTGTTTATCCCCATAAACTAATTTTACTCAAGTGCATTTATTCCCATAAACTAAATTTACCCTTGTTTTAATCAGTAACTCTTTAGAAGAAATCTTTGGAACAAAAAGCTGGTAGGGCAAAGATCTACAGCTGCAACACTGGCAAGGGTGACCTTTGAGATCAAATCAGAGTCTAAGGAAGGAGATGCCAATGTTGGCCTCTTTAATTAATGCTAAGGTGTCAAGGAAATAAACAAACAGAAAAACCAACAATCTGCTCTTTTAATTTCCTTCTTCGCCGGTTGATTACAGGAAATAGTTTCGGAGGAACCATTTGCTCTCCAAATTAAGCAAGAAACTTTTCATCTTTCCCTGTTTTTATGAATTTATCAAGGGTATTTGTTTAGCAGAGTGCCTCCAACTACACAGTGCTTTCCTTGTTGACTTGCTTCCATCAGCAGCAGCAATTAGCACCAGTTTCCTAGGCAACCATTCTGTACCCTACTGAGAAAAACCTTTTCTTGACAGGAGCATTCTGTCTAAAATTGTTTTGTTTTCCTTCTTTCAAAGTCTACCGTAGGCTTACTTGTCATTTCTTTTAACACAGCGTTATTATGTCCATTATTCTTAAAAGCAGAAACATTTACTGGCTTTTATATTCCATATGGTTGAATTTATTGTCGGTGTCTCTTACTTCTCTCTTAACAACCTGAAAGAAATCAACAAAAATATGTTCTCAAGCATATGCCAACTTGTTTTGGATTTTTTTGTTCACCGCCTAATTGGTGAGCCTTTGCATGTTCAAGTAATCACAGCTGGTCCTGACGAAAACTCAAAGGGTATACACATTCAAAATCAAACTTCTGTGTCTACCAACAAAGTCATGTGTTGCTCCGAAGTGAGTTGAAATTTCCAGGGCCACTGAGAAAGCTTTAACTCCATTGTTTTTATTATAAATCAACCAGGCAATATCAATAGATTCATATAACAAAATAACTAAACTAGAAATATGTGCTAAGGCCTGAGACTGTGTTAAGAAATTCGACATGACAAAATACCAGAAGAGCATAGCAATGGTACAGCATGAATCCGCACGTGGAATAAACCGGAAGGTGACAACCCCTATAAATGCTGAACGGTATGGCACAAGGGTAAAATAAAATTTAATTCATCATTTTAGCTTAAATAGGAAAGGGCAGGAGCCTTATGTATTGTCTATGAGGTCATGGTTCAGCATTCAGGCAGGGAAATACTCATTGGTAAAAATGACAGAATTACCTCAGTGAATGACAGACGGTTTCAAGTCTTTAAATTTTGTTGATCAAATGATGGTTATAGACTTAGATGACTAAGACTTAGAAGACATCAAGAGTGATTAAAACAGTGATACAGGATGAATTAATTAATTAATTTATTTATTTATTTATTTATATATTTTGGTGGGGGGCAGAGGGAGAGAGAGAATCCCAAGCAGGCTCCACACCCAACACAGACCCCGACATGGGGCTCCATTCCACGATCCCAAGATCATTGCCTGAGCCCAAATCAAGAGTCGGGCACTTAATTGACTGAGCCCACCCATACACCCTGGTGATACAGAAGTTAAATAAGCAATTTGATATATATTATTTCATTTAATTGCCACAACATACCAAAGGATGAACTTGAGTTTTATTCCCACTTTATGGATGAGAAAATCTGAAGGTTAGAGAGATTGTCACTTACTTACAGCTAGTAAGAAGTAAAGGCAGAATTTGATTTCAGGTTTTCTGACACAGGGATCTACTATGATAAAATATTTGTACTACACTAATGTAAGTCAAAGTGATGTCTACCTGAGACAGTAAGTGACCTTTTATCCATCATTTTGCCAGTTTTTCCATCTAGAATGTGTGTTGTTGTGTGCATTCAATATGTTGATGGGAAATAAAAGTGCCTGAGGTAGCAACTTGTCTAATAAATTCGTGTCATAATATGATGTTTATTCATCACTTAGGTAAAATATAAGTAGCTCAGCATGATATCTTTTCGGTATGATCAGGTAGATTTCTGTAGATGGGAGCATGTCCCAGTTTGTCTCATACCTATTTACCTCCTATATGTATTTCTACCAAATTACTTCCCCAATACCAAGAAAACAATGTTTCTTTCCAGAATTCACTTTATCTATCAAGGACCCCTTTGATACTATTTGCAGAATACTGACCCCATCTCCATTGCCCAGAATAAGTTTTCAAGACACACTTCACTTATACTTTTAGGTGTTTATCTAGTGATGATCTGTTACCACCTATATTTCTGTTACCTGGGTTGTATCTGAATCCCTTATTTTATGTCAGCTTATAGTCAACAATACTTTTTATTAGATGAATTTGTTTTAAATAACTTGCTTTTAATGTTTTCCTGCAAACTGATTTATAGGCAGTTTACTTACCATATTAGTTCCCATTGTCATTTGTTTTATTTAGACATGATATGACTTTAGAACCATCTCATGAGATATTTTTGTATTACTTAATAGAAACTGTCTCATTACGGTCATGACACTACTAAAAAATAACAGTACAAATACTGGTTCACATTGCAATGCAAAACTACTGTTAGTTAATTACATTGAGAATCTGACATTAACAGAAAGAGAATAAAATACATATTACAAACACTCCTTAACTAAGACAATTTTTTTAAAAATTATTTATTTATTTGACAGACAGAGATAACAAGTAGGCAGAGAGACAGGCAGAGTGGGGGGGAATCAAGCTCTCCGCTGAGCAGAGAGCCCGATGTGGGGCTCGATCCCAGACCCTGAGATCATGACTTGAGCTGAAGGCAGAGGCTTAACCCACTGAGCCACCCAGGTGCCCCCTAAGACAATTTTTAACATAAACTAAAAATGCCCACTACCAGAACACTTTAGGTGTTCAAAAGGAAGACAACTGAGACTTTCATAATTTCAGTTTACACTAAGAAGTGTAATGTTTCTAGCTGTGAAGATCCATGTTACCTTTCAGTTATGTATAATGAATAATTTCCTAGTAATAATCCCAGTGCAATATAGATTCATCTTTAATGTTCTGAACAACTAAATCCTATTCATAATTTTATACATATAATGTCTCAAAGAAAAAAAAAACAAAAAATAGAGTAGAAAAGGGAATAAGTCAAAAAATAAACAATGAAAAATTAAAATGTACATTAATCTCTTACCTCAAAAAGATTTTTTCATGTTGCTAATTGTCCTCAAGGGTTATCGTGCCTTCTGTCATACTGTCCAGAATATGGTCCTGAATTGGAACTTGCTAGCAGTTATCTAGAGCCGATCATAGCCTAGGACCTACAGAGCCAGGAAAATGAGTATGAAACCAGAAAACAAATAACAAGGAAAGTTTTTACTTCCCACTAGTTTTGTCCAAGAAAACAAAAAACAAAACACAAAACATTGTCCCTAGCATCAACATAGATGACTGTAAATTAACTCTATTATCTGATGTTCATAAGAGTAATAGCTTAGATGGGTTGGACCTTTAGTTACTCATAATTTTTTTTTTTAGAATTTTATTTATTTGGGAGAGAAAGAGAGAGACTTGGGGGAGGAACGAGGGAAAGGGACAAGCAGATTCTGTGCTGGGTATGGAGCCCAATGTGGGGCTGGACACAAGGCTCGATCTCAGGACCCTGAGATCCTGACCTGAGCTGAAACCAAGAGCCAGAAGCTTAACCAACCGAGCCACACAGGTGCCCCTAGTTGCTCTTTCTTTAAAGCAGAAATACTAAGGCAGAAGACCTAAAAGGATGCATCACTGGCGAAAGTAAAGACATCTTGGTGAAGAAATATTTGCAAGTCTTGAGTTTTTGATGTGCCGGTCCTGTTATATAATTACTCAATTGAGTCTGCACAGCAACCTGTGGGACGGGGTTATTATTATTTCCATTTCATGGAAAAGGCATTGAAACCCAATGAGTGTGAGCATGAAATAACTAGAATGTAGCAATGCTAGAGTTTGTACGCACATTTCTCTGAATTAAAGTCCATGTGACTTACTTTAATGTACAATATGAAAGATAGTGATCTCCTGTATAGAAAGAGGATGGATAGATAGATGGTTGGATGGATAGCATGTACGATGGATAATGGGTAGAATAAGGAATATATACATATATAGAGAGAGAGATAAGATATATAGAGATCTAGATCTCATACACATATCATAAGTCTTATATTTTCATTTTCCATAGATTTGATTTTTTTTTACTCTTTTTCTTCTGTGTTTGTTTGGCATGTTTATCATTAATCTTCTCTGAACTTTACCCAAACCCTGTGTGAATTTTCTCCTGTCCCAGCAGCCAAGGTGTAAAGGTAAAGCTTACCCCAGGAGATCTGCTGATTACGTTTCCATTGGGAAAACGCCATCTCTCCTTGGGGAAAGCTGGCACCTCTGCCTTGATAGCAGGCTTTGCTTAGAGGAAGATTTTTTTATTTTTATTTTTTTTATTTTTTTATAAACATATAATGTATTTTTATCCCCAGGGGTACAGGTCTGTGAATCACCAGGTTTACACACTTCACAGCACTCACCAATAACACATACCCTCCCCAATGTCCATAACCTCACTCCCCTCTCCCGACCCCCGGTCCCCAGCAACCCTGTTTGTTTTGTGAGATTAAGAGTCACTTATGGTTTGTCTCCCTCCCGATCCCATCTTGTTTCATTTATTCTTCTCCTATCCCCCAACCCACCATGTTGCATCTCCACTTCTAGAGGAAGATTTTAAAGTGGCTGGACCAGTTGAAACCCCGGAACAATCCTACGCTCATTTTTTTTCACACTGTGAGATTAATATTAAATAATTCAACATTGTCTGTTTGAAGTTTTAGCAATATTATTTCCTCCAAAAAATTGAAGATAATCTGTCATTAACGGGGGCTCCCACACACCCTGTTTGATTATTCTAAAATAGCATTTCTTAAAGTCTGTTAAATTCTCTTAAGGAAAAATAGTGAATATTCCCAAGACTGAGTTAAATTATTTTCTTACAAGTTTTGCCTAAACATATACAAAAGTAAAATTGCCTTCTTCATAAACTCTAATATATACATTGCATATAACCTAAAACCGTGATACTGTGAGTTAAATTGCATAGGATAAAACAAACTTTTAAGAATAAGTCATATCCTTATTACTTTGAAATCATAATTATTATTTATATTTTTTTGCAATATTAAAAAAGATTCTTCTTAGTTTAAACTAAATTGGGAATGCAAACTGTGTTGTGTGAAAAAAAGTTTTAGGAAAAGTACTTGGCATATAAATATCTGAAACAAATTAGCTGGAGAAATTAAAACTTTTTCGAAAATGATTTTAAGTAGCCTGTCAGTCCTTGCTCTTTGGATAATTAAAGTTTGAATGAGGTCTTCAACTTCATAAAATTATACTTCAAACATAATAGAAATATTAAATCACATTTAATTTAGTTTTACTATCTAAGGCATTTTACAAGATCCTAATTGAAAGTTGGTTTTCTAAGTATGATATTTATAATAAGAAATATCTGACTCTCTGGCCTAACACTATTAGTTCGCTATTTTCTCATCTGCAAAATGAGAGTAATAACAGTAAATCATTCATTGAAATAATGAGGACAAATAACAGAGTGTTAGGCACATGGTGAGTACCATAATATTTTTAAAATACTACTTCTATTGCTATGACTACTACTCACTCTAGATAAGGATGTTTACAATGTATCCCTTAAGACCATACATATTTTTTTAGAAAAGACTGTATATAGGTTATAGTGTCATGCAGCTATTAAAAAAATCAGAAGTTAGACATATAAAGGCAAATATACTCAATCAAGTAATCTAGCTTTTAAAATTCAGATAAATCCGATTCAAGTGGATTGCTCATCCCAAAAGCTGGTTCTTAAGCACTATTCTCTCTGTCATCCTGGGTGGGGTGAGAAAGGTTTCCCAAAGAGGCAGAATCTAAATGAACCAGGTAAAAACAGGATTCCACGACCCCCCCACCCCTGCCCAACTCCTGCCAACCTGCTTGTAAATGTGTAAATTCTGGTCATAAGGAAGTTCAATGAAGTATTCTCAAATCTTGGCTAAAATTATGAGAACAAGTCCCATTACCCCTTTCCTCCTTGTTTCTATAAGGGCTGTAAGTGGAATGATGTGCTAGTATGATAGATGTTTGTAAATAAAGATAATGAAAAGTTAAATTCTGGAGAATTTTTTTTTTCACGATTTTATTTATTTATTTGACAGACAGAGATCACAAGTAGGCAGAGAGGCAGGCAGAGAGAGAGGCGGAAGCAGGCTCCCCGCCAAGCAGAGAGCCTGATGTAGGGCTGGATCCCAGGGATCATGACCTAAGTGGAAGTCAGAGGCTTTAACCCACTGAGCCACCCAGGCGCCCCTGGAGAATTTATTTCTAATCTAGAATGTATTTTTAATCTCAAAAGTCTTTCTTTTTTTTCCTTTTTTTACAGACAGGGTGAAGGTAAGAGCAGAGGGAGAGACAGAATCTTAAATAGGTTCCATGCCCAGCAGGGAGATGGATGTGGGGCTCGATCTCACAACCCTGAGATCATGACACGAGCCAAAATCAAGAGTTGGACACTTAACCAACTGAGCCACCCAGGCACCCTTCAAAAAGTCTTCTTTCATTTTTTGTTGATGATATATGGAACATTATTTCTTGAATATTTTTTGACTTGGTTATATAAAATTAGCATTAGGATATGCTCTCGTAGGTGCCACTTTAGGCCAAAAATTAATTATCTGGCATTTCACAGACTGGTCATTTTAATGATGAACCTCCCCCTACTTTTTAATGAAATGATTACACTGACTAGGTAGGTATATATTATATGGCCTCAAAGATCTTTAAAACATCTGCTATCTAGAAAAGTAGTAGCTCTTTAAAAAGAGGCCGTCTGATATATCATTTCCATGTATTTTATTCAAATTTTCTCTTTCCAGGTCTTTCTTAATCACTCTTGTTCACATTGATCCTGGATAATGCTGTTTGATCACAAATTTGCATTTTGAGGCATCTTCTTTAGGTTTTAAATTATGGTATTTCTACAAATCGGCATAGAAACATATTGTAAGGAAACTTTCTAGAAAACTACAAAACATTTTATATTAAATCCAAAATGAATCCTTTTTTTTTTTTCCTGAACTTATTTTACCTGGTGTAAAAGTTTTAATTGTTTTGCTTGTATAAACAGCTTTTTAAAAACAAACTGCCATACAAATTGTTTTTCTTTGATGGTGTGTTCATTTTGCCTAGTTCCCAGAATGCCAATCCCTTTAATTTCCTCTTTTTTTTTTTTTTTCTTCTTTTCTGTTTCTGGTTACAATCTATGAATTTGCATTTTAGGTGCAATTTAATAAATTGTATTGTATTTTTGGGGGGGGGAGACAGAAAAAAAATTCTAATCAACTATATTGTTTCATTAATTTTCCTCTTTGTCTCACCCATTTTGTCTCACTCTTTTATTTTCTTTTGTTACTATTTATTACAGAGGAGGTGTCTGCAAGGATAGTTCAAGTAGTCACGGCTGAGGCTGTAGCGGTCCTGAAAGGTGAACAAGAGAAAGAAGCTCAGCAGAAAGATCAGCCTGCAGCTCTGCCTTTAGGTAAATGGGAAAGACCTCAGTTCAAGAGCTGTTTCTGCTGCAGTGATCACAGGACCAAGTCTTCGTGGTCAAAGAGAGGCCCTATCTCATACTTGATCCTTACACAAAATATTCATCAAACACCTCTGTTGGGAGGCCCTGGCCCCCTTTGTCACCTTTCTTGACAGACTCATTTGTAATATATGGACAGTCTTCAGGGTGATAGGCTTATAGTTAGACTTTGCCCCTAAATTTCTCTTAAATTTTCATTTCCAGACCACTAGAGGAATTTATTATAAAAATAAAGCCAACGCATATGGATGTCATGGCACGCATTTGTAAAGAAAACGTGTTAATACTCCAATTAGAAATGAGTATTTCCCTTTATGGGTTTTGGGAAATGCTTGTCTTGATTATTTCCCTTTATGGGTTTTGGGGAATGCTTGTCTCAAGACGTCTTATTTAGGTCCCCTGAACCAGCTACAGAAAACCTATAGTCAGGGCTTTGTTTGAATCATGGGTGACTTTGTATCCCATTTAACGTACCGATCTTCACTTGGTTTATTTAAGGACACTGAGATAACATTTCTCTCTCCCTTGGTAAAGTCAGATGACAAATATTTCCTTTTTGCAATCCCTTACCTTCATATGAGCGGTCAAGAAAAAAGAGTTAACCGTTAACTTTTAGAACCACTCTCTTTGGTTCTTCATGTATAATGCCAAGGCCAGAAGATTACTCAGCTCCCACTAGTACATGTTGTCTGTTTGAAGGTTGCCTTAGGCTATGACAGCTTCATTTTTCTTTTCTGAGGATACATAGAGAAGATGCATTTTGACATCAGACTCAGTGGACAAAATGTTGTTTAAAAAACACATCACCTGGGGCGCTTGGGTGGCTGAGTCGGTTAAGCATCTGCCTTCAGCTTGGGTCATGATCTCAGGGTTCTAGGATTGAGTCCTGCATCGGGCTCCCTGCTCAGTGGGGGTCTGCTTCTTCCTCTGCCCCTTACCCTGCTCCTGCTTTCTCACTCTCTCTCTCTCAGATAAATAAATAAAATCTTTAAAAAAAAAAATACATCACCTGTAATACTGTGGATGATGAAGTTTACATTCGTTTCCAGATTAAGAAGTTGAACAATATAGAGTTCTGATATTTTTTTAGTCAGTCAAGCTAAATCTGAACTACAGTGCTTGCCTGTGTGTTTGACTATAATAGATTAGGACTAGAATAACATATTTTATTAATTGAAGCAGACACAATTAGTGGGATTAATGATAGAACTTTAGCAAGCATCTTTAATCTGTTTTTATAGGGGAAGCAAAATGATTTTTTCTTAAATAGTGAATGCTTTTCTTTCCTTCTAGGTTTTTTTAAACTATATGAATCAGGTAATAGGACAGAGAATAAGTCAGATGCAGTGTACTAGTGAATCTTGTCCTAAATTTCATAGAGAGGCCTTTCTACAGATGGCAGAGCTGTTCTACATCTAATGACCTAGTAGGATTAATCGTATCTCATTTT
Source organism: Martes martes (assembly GCF_963455335.1). NCBI lineage: Eukaryota > Metazoa > Chordata > Mammalia > Carnivora > Mustelidae > Martes > Martes martes. The sequence goes on along the minus strand of NC_137890.1, from coordinate 175,905,434 downwards.
TCCACTGTTCGATCTTTAGCAGCTGAAGAGACAGCTAATCTGCCTCCTTCTCCACCTCCATCACCAGCCTCAGAACAGACCATCACAGTGGAAGAAGGTAAGACCCAGTGGACTTTGCGAGGTTTGTCTTCTGATAAAGGGTAAATTAGTATCAGTCCATAAGCACTGGACTTTGGTGTGGGTTAGTATGTGACCCAGCTTGAGAGCTGTTTCAAACAGCCCAGAAGAAACAAAGACTTAACATAAATGTGTAATCATTTATCTATACAAAATCAGAAGTAGGAGGAATATAGTAAATTAAAAAAAAAAAAAAACCTGCTCGATCGAGAAGATAACTTTGTGTTTAAAATTGCTAGAATAGCTACAGACAACCAGTTCACTTCATTCACATAAAATGTTTGGGTACAGAAGATACAATCCCATCTTATAAGTGACTGAACAAAAATAAATTTATTGATGAAATCATAAGGAAATGTTGTCAGGAGTTGTCTCTGTTCTGCTCACTCTTGTACTGCCAAGGGCTTTCCTAGGGCCTGGCCTACAGCAAACCCTCAATAAATATTAATGAATAAATGAAGAAGTCAGTGAATGACTCTGATATTGAGAGCAGTGAACTGGAAGCTGAGATCATGGCTTCTTCCCTGCTGGGACCTATTATTGTCCATGAATGTATTTATGCATTTAGTCAACATAGAATGCTATGTCAGCTTTTCAGTTCTCGTTAATAAAACAGAGGGATGCCTTTGAAGAACATTCATTCAGAATCTGAGCTGAAAGGCACTCTTTAAAAACAGACTATTATTGGATTTCTGACTTAAGTCAGTTAACTTTTGTGTATTGTTTGAGTTACAGAAGGCAGACAAGAGCTATCACTGAAGTGTTGTTTTAATATAATTTAGTTTTCATCTACTAAAATCAAAATTTTAATACTATGCCATTTTATTCATTTATTTTTTTCCATTTGTTGTCCCTTTTAGCAATTATTTTAGTGTTAAAAATGGAAAAATATTGAACAAGTTCTCACTGTCTTTTTATAATTTGTAATTACTTTCATTTAAAATATTCTTTGACTTTCTAAATACAGATTTTTCTAAATTACAGAACTATGAACTATCAATAAACATAATTTACTTTTGTCACAGATTTATAAACCTAAACTTTTTTTAGTGAGCCTTTTCTTTCTTAAATTGAGGCTTTTTTCTAATTTACTGCCTGAAATAATGTTAACCAAACTAAATTATTCTAAAGAATAAAAGAAAAGTTGGGGACTATAATCAGTGGCAGTTATGATTGTTAGTTAATCTCCTACAAATGTGATTTGATCTTTTAGTTTATAGATCTGAAAGATTTTTTGCCCTCATCCATTCATTGGCACGTATTTATGGAGCACCTACAGTGTACTCCTCGAATTCTAGCTATACACTTGTGAACAACACAGATATGTGATCCTGCCTATAAGGGACACGCAGTCTGGTGGAGAACAGAAAGCCAATAAAGAAGTTTACAAATAATTTCAAGTTGCATTAGCCCTAGGAAGGAAAAGAACAGAGAGCTTGAAGACAGAACAAGGGAAATCTTAATTTTTTGGGTGGCGAGGAGACAGTTAAGTAGCTGAGCTCAGAAGCATGAGGAAGACTTGGCCAAGCAAAGATGGAGGGAAAGGGTGTTTGAAACAGGAAGACCAGGAAATGCAAGGGGAAATGCAGGAAATGCCTCAGGTAGGCAAGAGCGTAAGGTTTCCTAGGAAATGAAGCTGTGCCATGGCTCCTAGGTAGTGAGAAAGGGCTAAAACAGTAAAGAGGTCTGAGAATCAGCAGTACCTGCCTTGGTTCCAGAGTCTCGATTTCATCTGGAAAGCAGTGGAAAGCCTTCTATGACAGCTGTACTTCCCTCAGGTCATTGAAAATGTCTCTACGCCCCCACTTTAAGCCTTTCAGAGAATCTTCTTTACCCAAGACGTTCACTGGGTACTTGTGACTTGGCAGTCATTTCAAAGTCGGATAGAGGTCAAGTAATCTACCCTTCTTGCTCTCAGATGAGAGTTGGAGCACAAGGAGCAGTAGGGTCTGCCCATCCAGTTGGGAATTCAACCAGTCTGCTTTCTGGCAGGTGACATCATGGATATAATGAAAATATAAATGAACCATATATAGAATCATTTTCATTTTCACATTTCAGTATACTTTCCAGTGTAACTGTTTCCTTATTTGGGGGGATTGCTTTCCCCATGTTGTTTGAGTGTATTTGGGGAAAATCTCAACTTATTTCCTATTGAAAATGAGTGAATATATTTTTTTCTTAACATTTTTCAAACCAAACTTGTATTTTTATTGAATTGCTCTTTTTCATATTTTCAGAAGAAAGTATTAAACTATATGAGACTCTTTTTTACCTACTTAACACACCCTCAAAGAAACTTTGAAGGCAACTGACTGCCAATCCATTTATATGAATATAAAAGAGCTCATGGATTAAATTGAGTAATTCAATGATTTTGAAGATATGGTTACTTTTTACCGATTATCAAACATTTTTAAAAGCTGTTCTTTCCCAAAGGGGAAGCATGAATGTTTCCACCAAAGATAATTTGAGATGTTAATTACTGTAAGTTGTGAAAATTCATTTGTTATAATTGATGTAGTATTAATAATTTGCAGGTTGTGTGCTTATTCTGGAAAACAAAGAGATTTTGATGGAAAAAATAAACAAGTAGCACACTTAAAAGGAAACTCAGGTACAATGCATCAATCCCGCACTAGGTGTGGTATTTGCAAATTAATCTCCTATTTCTTTTTGCCCTAACCATAATAATTGTCATTTAGACTGAACTGTTAGGAGTTGGAAGCCTGTGCAAGAACAATGGGATCATCTGAAAATAGAACCAGGAAAAATCCTAGAGTGGATATTTTCCTGGGTCAACGATGTCACTAATCTAAAAGGATTTTCCCCTCCATATCTTTATGGGCAGCAAACACAGCAAACTAAGTCCTCAGTGAAGAGCCTGCAGCATGGAAAGGGCTTAGAGAGAGTGGAGAACAATGTAAGCAGAGCCAGTTGCCCCAGATGGTGGGGCAGAAGCTGTGATTCTAGAGCAGGCAAAATCACTGAGTCACCGATACTCCCCAGAGACTCTGTTTCTCGTAAGAATGACTTCTCATTTGTACCAAAGGGGGCTGACAGATGAAGCCTGTGTTTTTATGTGGCAGACCTTACTTTAACTCGAAATAAATTTTCAAATGCTTTTTTTTTTAATTGTATGAAAGTAAGTTAGGGAAAATGTATTCCTCCGCTGAAATCAGGTAAGCTTCATTTTTATAGATTATCACTATGCAGCAGAACTATGTAAAAGTCCAAGGTTCATAAGACAACCTTATCCTTTGAAATATCATATTATTAAATGAAATAGAATATTTTGTGGAAAGAGCAGAGTACCCCAAACATGTGTGCTTATAGTAAAAGGATGACATTCAGTCCTGACCTTAAAGAACAAAACTAACGTATGAAATGAATTCACTTTTTATAAATCTCTCAAGTCTAGATCCTATGCATCCAATGAAGGGAAAGCAGATGTACATGACAATTTGTCTGAGTATATTGAAGACAAAGATGCTAACACGCATGGAGTCCAGCATTGTGCTTGGCACTTTCATAGATCTCTCCTCATTTAATCCTCCCAACAACCCACAGATAGATAATATTCACTTCCAATTCTTGCCCCTGGATGTCATGGCCAGTAATCCAGAATTCGAATCCAAGCCTCAGTCCCTGCAATCAAAGCCCCACTGTGTCCCTAAAGCCATCTCTTATCTAGGTTCTTAATGTGGGGACAAGAATGAGAGGTTTTTTTTTTTTCAAGGTACTAGACCAATTTCTTTTCTTTTTTTTTTTTTTTTAAGGCATACCCAAATAAAGAAGTCATTACTTATAATTAGTATGTATCCCACCTCTACTGGGATGCCATACATGATTCTATAGCAAATAGGATCTATTTCTTCTGTCATTATTGTTGGGATCAAACACACTGTTTGGTCTTAGCTAGCTATGGTCCTCTTAGTCGAACTTCCCCTAGCACATCTCTGGGACTTGTAGACGAAGTTCAGGTTCGTAGGTCCCAAGCAGAGATGTGGGGCACACACACAGCTCATAGTACCAAGACTGGACTTCGCCGGGCCGTCTTTTTGAAGCTGCTGGCTCAGTGCCATACAAATACTACAAAGAAGCTCCTTTCCACTACGGTCCTTAAAGCTTTTTTTTTTTTTTTTCCTTCTTCTTCTCTTTTTGTCATTCTCTGTTTAGAGCAAAAGTTTTCAGAATAGAAAACACTGTTTCTTTGAAATGTTATAGATCTGAAGCAAGACTCTGTGATGTTTTCACACATTGGCCCTTTCAGAAATGAGCAACGGCAACGAGAAAGAGAAAGTCAAAGTCTTCACGAGGTTCAAACATCCGAGGAGTATTGCCTCTAAACTCCCGGCTCCCCATTTCAGATTCTTTAGTTTTATATTGCGGTCTGCTCTACTCCCCAGAAGACGTTGCCCAGCAGAGAGACAACTGTGCCATTTTCACGGACGGATTGTCCATGCAATTTTTTGAGCCTACTGAAAGTGTTAGAAGTAACTTGCATATGTGCAGTGTTGAGAGCCTCTGGGAGTCCTGGAGGAAATATGAATGGCTAGGACATGTGACAAGCCCAGGGCTTATGATTCAGCCAGTGTTGTAGGCCAGATCTCAGCCAATTATGTGCTCGGCTGAGAAATCGTGCCGAGTTGGAACTAAGAATATCAAATGTAATTTTAGGCTGCTGCTATCCCATGATATAATAAGCAGCATGGCTGAAAAAGTTCTGAGCACCCATCCAGAAAAAAAAAAAAACACGGAACAATCAGTAAACAACATGCTCAAAAGATTTAAAAGTATTCCCTCTACAGAGTGTTATTTTAGTCTCTTTATGATTTCAACCTTATTTTCGGTTGTCAGCCCTTGGTTGCTCAAAATAAGATACTGCCCTAACCATACAGTGCATTTTCAAATAAATTGCTATAATCTGGCTACTTAAATGTTGATAGAAATAAAAATTAGATACACAGACTTTCAATAAATTCTAATAATTCTTATTCTTGAAAGTTATGAAATCTAAAAATGATTTCCTATGTAAGTAAATAAACAGTGATTAGCAAATTCAGTAACCTGCCATGAAGGCCTGAGATGTAGGGTCTGTACCACATTGGAAGCCAAATATTGTTTGTTGCCACCATCCTTAAAGCTTATTGAAATATGCCAGAATGCAAGTGCTAAGCAGACTGACCTATACTTGTGTACTTAAGGAAATATATTGAAATAAGGCAGAGTTCTAAGCCAAGACACTGGAAAAGACACAAGTAAGAGTAGTTACTTTAGCATTGCAATGAGAAATATGCAATGAGGGTTTGAAATGTAAAAACAGCCAAGAGTCAGAGGTGAAACCACATAGAATAATGAAACCACATAGAATAAAGTCTTAGTGAATCTGAATCCAGCTCTGTAGAAATCATTGTCAGCTAATGGTATCTCTTTAAAGCTTTCAGGAGAAAAAGAAAAGAAAATGAGTTTATATTATTAGGAGCTTTCTTAAAACCATGAGAACCAGTGTTTGAAAGGATGCCCCTAAGAGTTAGCCCCAAAGAAGGAGCTACACCGCTGTGCTCTCCTTAGCGGGGCAGGGAAGAGGAATAATGCACCTTAGATTTTTCTTAACAGGCCTTAACAGGCTTTTCTTAACAGGCTTTCTGGTAAAAGTCATTAACAAAAAATTAAAATAACCCAAATGCTAACTATATGGGCATCCTAGATAATTAAGGTTGTGCTTCAAACAGGATTCTTTTCCCTGTTATTGTTGTAATGCATCGGGTCCTAACACCTTTCTTCCTTTTTAACTTATAAACATATTGACAGACGCATGCAAAGAATGTACTTGAAAGAATTTCTTCCGATTCACGCATTTGTATTGTCAGGCTTTGTTCCTATTGCAGTGTTTTTGTGGTGATTCTGAGTCGTTTGAGGGGAATGTATAGTTAATCTCTATCATGCAGTAAAGGGAGTGACTAGTGTAAATTCAGTGGCTACGGAAGCATGGAACACTCGCTGCCTCCCATCCTCCATCAGCTTGGTCTTGCTAATTCCCCTCCATCCCGCTGTGCTGCTTCTGTGGCCCATTGTGTCCTTGTGCAGGTGCTTGTCTCGTTCGTCTGATCTTGTGTCTGTCTTGTCCAGTTCTCCCTGCAGTTTCTTCCTGTGTGTCTGTTTGTAGATGAAGGAGCTGAGGACCAAGTGGTTCCTCTACACAGTTTCCCCAGCCACGAACCTGCCACCAGCGGGGAGAGGCGTAGACTCCTAGCCCCCTCCATCTCTGTATCTGTGCCTGATGATGACCCTTCCCAATCCGATGAGGAGTACTATGAGCATCCTTTGTTCCGCTCACAATGGACTACCTCTAGTGCGCTCCCCAGTGTCCCAGCGCAGAGTGCAGAGGCCCACTTAGGCCAGGAGAAAGGTGAACCGAGCATGGTCCCCTTTTGCTCCCCCCACCCCACCCCAGCCTGCGGCTTTGACCACATGCTTCATTCTCAGTGTAGCTTCGGAGTGGGGTGGGAGGGAAAGGAGCCTGTTTTTTCCATATGAAAGTGAAGTCCCTATATAGTTTATACGTCTAGCCAAATACTTCATCTACAATAAGCCTGATTTGAGGCATAGGAGTATTTTCTTGTTCTGTATCATTGCTTCTGAAAACAAAGCCCAAAAAGGGGTGGGGGAGGGAGGAAAAAGAGTTCAGTTAAAGTATGACTCCTTTCTGCTCCCTGTAAATAAATCAGCGGGGGACAAACACATCCTCTTATTCAAACTGAGGAAGAGGATCCTGTATATAATTTTTTTCCTCCTTGAATACAGAATATTACTAGGATCAGACTTAAATAGCATTAACCTTCTTTTTAGTGCCATGTCAATCGTAAGCTCCTTGAAAGAGAAAATTCATGAATCTGTGTAGGGCAGAATGCATGTTACAGAATGAATGTATTTCTCCTAATCACTTAATCGTCTACAGAAACTACAGAGGCTCCCCCAAGTGACTAAATATTGGCTCACATGAGCAGATCTGGGCTGAAGTGAAGGAAATGATCCAAAGCCTTTGTCATTCCACGCTCATAAAGCTAGCAGACCCTAGTGTATAACTGGCCGTGATGAGGGCGGTGGGCTGAAATTTATCTCATTCTAACTAGGTAGTTTTGTAAAGGAAAACAAAATTAAAGCTAAAATATGTTTTGCGTAGGTTAAGAGCTTATTCTCAAATAGGGAAAAATGACTTGTATGCACCAAGAGTTTATTTCCATACAGGACAGTATTTAATGAAAGATCAGATAGTTCCAAGGCAGTGGGAATAAACTCAGAGACTACCAATGACATTCATGATAATAAACTTCTTCGAGGATCCATGGGAAAACAAAGAGCATTGATGGCTCAGACACTCTACTAGAGAAATATAACCCACATGGAGTAAAAGTAAATTCTTTTAAGAGCGTGAACTTAACAACAATTAAGAAAAATACGTGAAATTTTGAGTGAGAAACAGGTGGAAATAGGCATGATTTATACAAAATGAGGAAATGGAAAGCCAGAAGGTTATGTGGATTTGGAAAGTATGCTGATTAAATTGATTAGGCTTTACCCAAGAAGGTGCCATGAGTAAAGCAGCTACAGTGAAAGTCTCTCACCTGTAGTCGAAATCTCTAATACTGTGGCATTATAAAAATGGCCTTAATAATAACTTGGAATCTGAATTTTTAAAATGTTACTTACATAACTGAATGACAAACATGAAAGTCCCTGAGTGCTAAGTTGGAGGAAATAGATGTAGTACTTCTCCCCTCCCCCACCCCCTGCCCAGGGGTCTTAATAGTTCTCAAAAAAGAAAATTCCTTTCCTTTCCAGCTGTAGTCTTTCTCACCGGGCCATTTAAACAATGTTTCATAAGAATTTTATCCAAATCTTTCATTTGTAGAACTGTAAAGCAGCTTATATACTCCCCTTTAATTTCTTAAGCAATAAGATTTATTTTAGTGACATTTGAAAGTGCAAATGAGAAGCAACTGAACGTGATAATTCATGGCCTAAGTGTGCTTTTTACATTTTAATTATTAATATTTTTCCACATGATACACCTATTTGGGGAAGATATTTTGGCAGTTTGGTTGCCATTCAGTTATCTTGGTGGTTTGGTTTTGAACTGCAGAAACAAGACTTTCCAGGTAATGTGCACATTGTCGTACTCAGGATCAAGGGCAACTACACACAGTATATCACAGGTATAAGCAATATGGTAACAGTTCCGTCCCCGAGGTAGACTTTTCTAAATGCTAAGATTCCATTTTACCTGGACCTTGCTTTTCAAAATAGTTTGCTTACTCCTTGCACTTTTTTACATTCTCCCATATCATATAATGCAGTGAAGGGAAAATAAATTGAGTTAGGAACTCTTTGGCCTTAAAAATATTGCATAAGTTACATTAAAATACTATTTAATACTTTAAATACTCGAGACTTTGGCCCTTAAATACCAAATAAGATAGTGTTGATGGATTCCATGATAAAGCTGTTAGGGTAGTTGATGATTATTATTGTTGAGGCCAGGTGTTTTTTATTCTCCAAGATTCTTTACTGAAGTTTGCATGTTTTAAATAAAGTAATCAGAAATTCATATGTAGGGGCTTACTGCATTGGAGAAAACAGCCCATGTCTAGCAAACGTAAAGGTTTTTTCAGTCCGTCAATGCATCTGTCTTTTCATAACCATCTGTTACCCAGCAGCACCATCTCTTATTTCCAGCAAGCTTCCTACATGTGTGTGCAACTGCCATCTCCACTAAGGGGAATAGAGCAATAAAACCCTTTCAGCTCTCAAGTTTTCAAATAAATAGCCTTTTAACGAGACTTTAAAAAGCATCATTATTAGCAGATTATATATATATATATATATATATATATATATATATATGACCATTTCCCAAGCAATACATAATGCACGTTGCATTCGAATCTTAATCTGCTCATCCAAATGGTAAAGAAGGTTCTGGCGAGGTCCATGTGATGGAGCTGAAAGTGTTCCTTGAGTAGTATTTCTGCCATTGTGTGTATTGTTCTGTGGTCATGATGTCAACATCTTTTTCATCCCTAAGAAGAAGAAACGCTAGAGGGAACAATGGCTGAGGAAGAGACACCTGCCACTCTTCCTGGGAAAGAGTGCGGGGCTGCCAAGGCCTCAGACCAACCCCAGGCCCTCAGGGAGGGCCACGCGGAGTCTAGTGCGGAGGCTCACATAGCTCCTGAAGAGAGTGTCCCAGCAGGGGCCCCACAGGAGAAAAGTGTAAAAGAGGTCACGGAGGTGTCTCCAGAAGTAACAATTCCTTCCTCTGCCAGGGAAGGTGTGTCTTTCCTAGGATTTGCATGTGTTTTGTTGCAAATGATCTCTTCAGCAGCTTACCGACCTGACGCCTTTCCAATGCTATCCCATGGCTTGGTCTCCTCATGATCCGAGACCAGTGTTGTAGGTTTAATGAGCAGAGTGTGGCTTGCACAGGTGCTGTGTGGCAGCTAGGTTTTCCAGTGCTGCAGCTGAGTCTTGGTTTTACTTTGCCATGATACAGTACGCTTTGCAGCCAGGCTGACGATGCTGTGTGAGCTTTTTGTCTGCCCTCCCCCACCCCGCCCCCGCCTCATCTCCAAGTGTTTGCCAGCCACATTGCTAATACATGTATATTTTTATTTTTATTTTTGGGACAGCGATTCATATGCTTTTCTTTCAAACTGTGGAGTTGGATTTTGGCACATAGAAGCTTAAATGGTAGAATTGTTTTTGTTTGCAACCGCAATGTGCTATATTTTTTATGCTCCGATGAATACTGGTTTGGTTTCCTTAAAAGCTCCTGCTGATGCTTCTCATATCATTTCCTCTCCATGGCAGCCAACATCTTTGACCATCACCATATCTCTTGAGTTTTCATTCATCTAACCTCTATTAGAAGTTCATAAAGTATTTCTTTCCTACTGTTCCAACAGGACACACAAGTGTATAAGGTAATGATGATCCATACACTTGCTCTTCGAGCAATGACTGAATTTTATTATTTGTCCCTAAATCTTTTCCAGATAGTTACATTTAGCCCTAATGACCACAATGAGACACCTGTGACCTTAAAACACAAGTGAGATTTCTGGTTGATGAACAAAGGGAAATAAAGAGCCTTTTAATTTCTGTGAAGCATCTTTAAAGCCACTACTTAGTGCCTCACTGTCAGTCACGTTCCAAGGAATGAGGTCATGACCAGGGAGAGAAGGATATTATAATTGGCTCTTTTTAAAACTTTTATTCACATGACATCCCAGTATTTTTTTTAAGATTTTTATTTATTTACTTGACACCCAGTGTTAACCATATAATTCAGATTTTCTTATATCTGTTGTAAGGTTAACTAATGATTAGGAATTAAAAATGTTGAATTAAAAAAAATGTTGAATTTGTGGTAGAAATCACCTTGTCAATTTTTAGGTCCTATCATTTAAAATTAATAGCAGATATTTACTTATATTCCTGAAATTTAATCTCAGATGACTCCTAAAAAAATTATGTCAGTATCTTTTCCATGGTCAAAAACTTGGTCCTGGCATTTGTAAATCAATTAACTTGATTTTAACATAATACTTACTAGGAATGAATTGGCCTTCTGCCCACGGCCTGCCAGTTCATTTTTAAATAAGAACACAAATGAAAAAGTTCAGTAGACATTCATCCATTTTTCATATTTAGTCCTTAATGTATTTTTGTACCTAATATTACTGACTTATTCAATATTCTTTAATTTATCATTTTTGTCTGCAGGAGGCACATGAAATTTTTTTGCTACTGCAATACACATTACATAGTATTTAGGAGAGCCCAAACAAAGGAGAAAAAAGTATTCAAAATACACAATTCCTGTATGCATTAATTTGCAACGGGAGTCCCTTTCAGCAGTAGGACAAATATATCTCAGTCCTGACATTTCCATATTGATTTTTAAGTGGGTAGCATGCTTGCATGTTCCATAGTTTTGTTTTGTTTTCTTACCCTGCCATTCATTTGTCATTTCAAAATATAATTTGAAGCTTACTGCCTGAAAGCACTTGCCTATTATTTGTTTAAAAATCAACCCAATTACTTCAGGTTTACTTCCAGCCTTGAAGATGGAGTTCCATGACCAGCAGGAGTTGACTCCCTCTCCAGCTGAGCCATTAGACAAGGACAAGGAGTCAGAGAAACAAAGTAAGCCTGGTGAAGACCTTAAACATGCTGCCTTAGTTTCTCAGCCCGAGACAACTAAAATTTCTCCCGACAAAAAGGACGTGCAAGGCCCAGAAGAAGAAAAAGCGCCTCTCACTCTATTGGGGCATACTCTTGGTGCCGGGCTCGAAGACACGAAACAGAAGACAGAACCAAGCCTCGTGGTGCCTGGAATTGGCCTCTCTGCAGAGCCCCCAGCTCCAAAAGAGCAAAAGGACTGGTTCATCGAAATGCCACTGGAAGCCAAAAAGGACGAGTGGGGTTTAGCTGCTCCCATCTCGCCGGGCCCCCTCACCCCCATGAAGGGAAAAGATGTCCTCGAGGATATCCCCAGGTGGGAAGGGAAACAGTTTGATTCTCCCATGCCCAGTCCCTTTCAGGCTGGCAGCTTCACTCTTCCTTTAGACGTCATGAAGAATGAAATCGTTGCAGAAGCATCGCCCTTTGCCCCTGCCCTGTTACAAGCCGATGACAAAACATCTCTGGAAGAAACCAGTGGCCCAGCAACTGCCAAAGATAGTTCTAAAGCTCAAGAGCCCCACAAGGACAAACCGGACAAAACGGCAGAAGCACCAGCCCCAGAGGCAACCACCTTACCCAAAGACGCCCCCATTCCAACCGTGGAAGAATGTGTCCCAGGGACAGTTTTAGGAGAGGAGAAAGGGGCGATGAAGCTCGAGAGTGCACAGAAAAGAGAGCAGGATGCGGCGCTCCCTGAAAAGGAATCTCTGCTGAAGCTTGAAGAAAAAATAACCATTTCTGACAAAGAAGCCGTGCCGAAGGAGCGTGAGCCCCCGAGACTGACAGATGGAGACACGGGCATTATTCCGCCCTGCATGGAGCACACCCTCTCAAAAGAAGAACAGAAAGGCCACGAGCCTACCACAGAGCCGTTAAAACAGGACTCATTCCCCGTCAGTTCGGAGCAAGCAGCCGCAGACTCAGCCGTGACCTCTAAGACGCCGGAGAAAGTCACGACCGCAGTGGCTGCAGTACGTGAAAAGAGTGCCGCCCGGGACCTTTTTGAAGAAAAAGTTGCGGACAAAGATATTAAGCTGGAAGGGGCTGGGGCTGCGGCAGCCGCCGAGCTCGACGTGCCGTTTTATGAAGATAAGTCGGGAATGTCCAAGTATTTTGAAACATCTGCCTTAAAAGATGAAGCGACAAAAAGCATCCAGCCGGGCAGTGATTACTATGAACTAAGTGACACCAGAGAAAGCGTCCGAGAGTCTTTCGAGACCGTATCTCCCGTGTGTAAAAACGGAGACGAGGGCCTGCAGGCGGGTGAAGAGGCCCAGCCCGGTCCTCCCGCCCAAGAGACAGGGTACAGCACTCTCGCACAGAGTTACCCGTCCGATTTGCCTGAAGAACCCAGTTCTCCTCAAGAAAGGATGTTTACTATCGATCCAAAAGTGTATGGGGAGAAGCGGGACCTCCACAGTAAGAATAAGGACGACCTGACGCTGAGCAGGAGTTTAGGACTCGGTGGGAGGTCTGCGATAGAACAACGGAGCATGTCCATCAATTTGCCCATGTCTTGCCTGGATTCCATAGCCCTTGGATTTAACTTTGGTCGGGGACACGACCTCTCTCCTCTGGCTTCGGATATTCTAACCAACACCAGTGGAAGTATGGACGAAGGGGATGACTACCTTCCAGCCACAACACCTGCTCTGGAGAAAGTCCCCTGTTTCCCTGTGGAAAGCAAAGAGGAAGAACAGTCAGAGGGGGAGAAAGCTGCCGGGCAGCAAACGACTCCAGCTGAGACCTCGTGTGAGTCACCTTTCTTAGCCAAAGATTATTACAAAAATGGTACTGTCATGGCGCCTGACCTGCCTGAAATGCTAGATCTGGCAGGCACGAGGTCAAGATTGGCTTCCGTGAGCGCAGATGCCGAGGTGGCCAGGAGGAAGTCAGTCCCGTCGGAGACTGTGGTCGAGGAGAGTGTTACCGGCTTGCCCCCTGTCACCGATGAAAACCACGTCATCGTGAAAACAGATAGTCAGCTTGAAGACCTGGGTTACTGTGTGTTCAATAAATACACGGTCCCACTCCCCTCACCCGTTCAAGACAGTGAGAATTTGTCAGGGGAGAGTGGCTCCTTTTATGAAGGCGCTGATGATAAAATGCGAAGAGATCTAGCCACAGACCTTTCCTTGATTGAAGTAAAATTGGCAGCTGCCGGACGAGTCAAAGATGAGTTCGGTGCTGAGAAAGAAGTGTCCCCACATATCTCGGGTGACACATCGGGACTGGGTAGGGAGTTCGATCAAGAGAGGAAAGCTAATGATAAGCTGGATACTGTATTGGAAAAGGGCGAAGAACATGCTGATGCGAAAGAACAGGCCAAGGCAACGGAAGAGGCCAGTGATAAAGTTGAAACATTTGGATTAGGAGTGACCCCCGAGCACGCTTCGACCAAAGAACCGACCGTATCCAAAGACGCGTCACCTCCCGCGGCAGAGAAAGCCGAGAAAGGCCTTCGTTCAGTGCCAGAAGTAGCTGAGGTGGAACCGTCCAAAAAAGCTGAACCAGAACTGGATTTTGTTGCAAAGAAAGCTGACCAGGGTCAATTAGATGTGAAAATCAGTGACTTTGGACAGCTGGCCGCAGGGCTGACTGTCGATGCCGGAAAGGCAACAGAGCTTAAGCTCGAGGCTGCACAAGATCTCATCCCCTTATCTCCAGCACCTCAGGAGGCGGATGCATTTATGAGTGTTGAGTCTGGCCACATAAAAGAAGGCATTAAGGTCAGTGAGACGGAAATCAAGGAGAAGGTGGCCAAGCCTGACTTGGTGCACCAGGAGGCTGTAGACAAGGAAGAGTCCTACGAGTCCAGCGGTGAGCATGAGAGCCTCACCATGGAGTCCTTGAAAGCCGATGAGGGCAAAAAGGAAACCTCCCCAGAGTCCTCTCTCATTCAAGATGAGATTGCCATCAAATTGTCGGTAGAGATACCTTGTGCACCCGCTGTTTCGGAGGCTGATTTCGTCCCAGATGAGAGAGCTGATGTCCAAATGGAATTCATTCAGCAGCCGAAAGAAGAAAGCAAAGAGACCCCAGATATCTCGGTCACGCCCTCCGACGTCGCAGAGCCCTTACCTGAAGCCACCGGGGCTGCACCTGCAGAGGCTCCGAGCGAGGAGGAAGAGATAGAAGCCCGGGGAGAATATGATAAACTGCTCTTCCGCTCAGACACCCTTCAGATTACCGACCTGGGCGTCCCAGGTGTCAGGGAGGAATTCGTGGAGACCTGTCCCGGTGAGCACAAAGGCGTGATTGAGTCCGTTGTGACCATCGAGGATGACTTTATCACTGTGGTGCAAACCACAACGGATGAAGGGGAGTCGGGTTCGCACAGCGTGCGTTTTGCAGCCCTGGAGCAGCCTGAGATGGAGAGGAGACCGTCCCCCCATGCCCAAGAAGAGCTCGAAGTAGAAGAGGCAGCCGAAGCCCAGGCGGAACCCAAGGATGGCTCCCCGGAGGCTCCAGCTTCCCCTGAGAGAGAAGAGGTTGCCCTCTCAGAATATAAGACGGAAACCTATGACGATTACAAAGACGAGACCACCATTGATGACTCCATCATGGATGCTGACAGCCTCTGGGTGGACACTCAAGGTGTGCATTTTTTAAAATTTTCTACTTCCAAATAAAATCCAATAACCTAATGGATTTCGTTCTTGTTTTAAACATATTTAAATGTCTCTTTATCTCTATTTTGCATTTTGTTAAATATATGAAGGATTTGGTACATTTGTTACTAATGTTTTCGCTGTTGTTGTTGTTATTGTTGTTGTTGTTGTCATGGTTTGCTTTGATCCGCAGATGATGATAGGAGCATCATGACAGAACAGTTAGAAACTATTCCTAAAGAGGAGAAAGCTGAAAAGGAAGCTCGGAGACCATCTCTTGAGAAACATAGAAAAGAAAAGCCTTTTAAAACCGGGAGAGGCAGAATTTCCACTCCTGAAAGAAAAATAGCTAAAAAGGAACCTAGCACAGTCTCCAGAGATGAAGTGAGAAGGAAAAAAGGTTCATTTCACTGTAACTTCTTTAAAAATGTTTTTGAATTCATTATTACTCTTTTGTAGAAGAAACTTCCTAACAGTGGTAACTAATTATTTATGAAATTCCGTTCGGTTTGGCTCCAAGTGTTTATTTTCTCCTGATGGTATGCTTTTTTGTGTTTTCTTTATTCGTAGCAGTTTATAAGAAGGCTGAACTTGCTAAAAAAACAGAAGTTCAGGCCCACTCTCCCTCCAGGAAATTCATTTTAAAACCTGCTATCAAATATACTAGACCAACTCATCTCTCCTGTGTTAAGCGGAAAACCACAGGTGACTCTTCAGTTCTGCAATGTGGCTGGCAAACATAGACATGTATTTTTTTTTTTTTATCTCATTCCTGTAGCAGCTTCTTCATTTTGTTTTTCTTCCGAGAATCTTAGCAGTCATGAACAATTTTGCTATTAAATGTCTTGTATCATTATTCTTTTTTTTTTTTTCCCTCCCTGCAGAAGAGGTCATGACCATCTGTTTCTTTGTCATGCTCAGACTTAGCAGTGATTTTATCTTGGCATTGTGCTCTAGTGTCACGTTCTGGGGATTCCTCTTTTCATTCTGTGTGTTTGGTTAGACGATGACGATGAATATAACCGTGGTATGCATTCTCATTATTTTGCTTATTTATCTCTCTCATGCTTAAACCCATACTATATTTGTCCTTTTTTCTACATGGTTACTGCCAAATCTGTTACTGATGTTGATGAATTTGCCAAGAATGGGTAGTGATTTCAAGATTGAAAATGAAAAGCAAATCTGGGGTAAAATTGTGATTGCAAAATTACTTTGCTTCAGATGAAAGGAAAAAAAAAAGATGAAATTGCCTGCTCATCCCATTAGATTTTATTCCTCGTATCCAAAATTAGCAAGGCTTTCAATTCACTGTACTACGTCTCCTCACTGACAATTTGCCATTGGGATTTTCTTAAATGTGTTGGATTGAAACTGCTCATTTTTCTATATAACTTAGTATTCAGAATTCTCAGATAAATCTCTTTCCCCCAGAATTTCTTAGAACTTAGGTGTATTTCTATGTTGCCATATTCTCATTTTTCTGTCTTTTTCAAATACACTTGTTTTTAATTTCTTAAAAAAGTGGTGAGATGAAGGAGTGAAACTTATTACAAATCACAATAAAAGCTCTTACAAATATCTATAATGCAAACTCTATTCCTAAATTTCAGTGCAAAGTATTCATTTTAATGTGTAATTATCCCAGGGTAATCTTAATTTGTAATGCATTTTATTGTAGCAATTATTAAGTAGCACAATTGCAAGCTACAAAATTAGATATCAAATTGCTAAATCAGAAAGGAATATTTACCTTTACATTGTATATTAGAAGTGCCTTTATATAGGGGTAAAAAAAAAAAAAGAATGCCTTTATATAAACCTTCTGATGGCTTTAATGATTAAGAGCAGCATTAACCTTTGTAAGAAAAAGAAAATCAGGGTAATCTATGGTTTTATGATAGTCAATAAAATTTCAAGTATTCTGTGTTGTTCATATGGGAATCATCTCATGAGCTTTCCTCCAAGAACTAATCTTTAAGGCAATATTTGAAAGTGGATGGCTCATAAATTATACAGAAACCTTGATGATAAAAGTTCAGGATGAAAAGTGTTTCTCAGAAATTGATATGACATCTCCACTCTTCTATTCGAATTCATTTGCTTTCCATTTGGAATTTTACTTCTAATTAGACAAATGCTTGAACAGGCAGACTCTCTTGGTTGGGCATAAAAATCCTATATCATGTATAAGAGGATGAAAGAATATATCAGTATTATGGAATTTTGGAGGAAACATCAAATGTTTTGGTGAAGTGTTTGACATGTTATTGGTATTCGATTTACCACACTGAGAATGAATTGCCTTTTTAACTCATTCATTAAAGGAAATTTAAGATCTTTGGACTAATTAGGATCTTCCCTTAGTCTGTTCAAATATTAAAATACTCAAGCAGATAGCATATACCGAACACGGATGTTATTGGCTTGAAGCAAACTGTATGTCACAGAAATTTAAGAAATACTACAGAACTATTAGTAAAGCATTATTTGCACTACTTCTTAAAAAAAAAAATCATTCCAGAGTCTGTGAATAATCTTACTAGCTAGTCCTAAATAGCATATAGCATCTTGTAGACAGTTATATTGGTGTTAGAGTTGCACATGATGTAAGAATCCTTTTTGAAATTCATTTGGAGTGCTTATAAGCATAAGCTTTTTCCCCCCTGGGATTTTCTCTTTTCTGAAAGAAAATAGGAAGCCGTAACTATACAATCTTGTGCCTTACGTTCTCTAAGAACAATTTTTAAATAGGGATAGTTTTTCCAAAACTCAAAGGATTGTTTTCAATCATGAGAAATATTCGAGTCAAGTCAGGTAAGTCATCAACAGAAAATGTGCTGGAGATAATGGAGTTTAAAACTGAAACCAGAGGTATAAAACAGCACCAAGAGAAACAACAGTAACAGATGTGGTAATAATTTCATACAGGAAGTGCATGTGTAGAACATGTTCTGTATTACTGAACTTAAAATTCCTCTCGTGTTTTCTTTCCTTGACAAGCTATTTTTCTTCTCATTTGGTACGTTTCACGTCAAACAAGTGTGTCATTTATATTGTGAAATGAAGGGGTACAGAGGGAAAGGGGTTGGCTGAGTTTGGAATAAGAAATGTAGGAATATCTGTGGGTATGCCATTGGCTACAAAAAGAGGGCTTGGGAATCTCCATGAACACTCTTTAATATTGTGCCAACCCTAGAAACCAATCACTCCCCCTTTTATTAAATTCTACAGCATTGGATTGTTGTTCTGTGACTTTCGTTCTAAAGGATCTATGCTCGTGTAGTAACAGTATTTAGAGGTACCGTGGTAACCAATAGGAAATTATTTGGTGTGCTTACCTGTGCCTTGGTACACCTGGGTTATATTAATTAGCACACACTATAGCAGGAGCCACATGCTAGAATGTTCTTATTCAGGTTTCTTCAGTTACTCAATTCGAATCTCAAAATGAGCAAAGTTCTGCTTTGCATTATTCTGTTGACACAATTGAGTATCCAAAAGATACTGAAAAATTCATTTGTGTGGTTGTTAAACCACTAAGTTTGGGGTTGTTTTTATCTTCTTTTTTTGACAGCAACAGGTGGTGAATCAACTCAGGCTTCCAGTGTATTTAAACAGGCAAAGGACAAAGTCTCTGTGAGTAAAATAATTTTTTTTTCTTGCTTTTTGCTTGAAGTTCCCTTTGGTGTTGGTGGCAACATCTCAGTAACTTTAGATATACAGTAGACTTTAGATGTTTACTCTTAAATATAATTTTAAATCGTTCATTCACCCACAATGATTCTTGGTGGCATTGGGGCATGTCTCAATGTCTTCTGGAATGACATGTGATAGCAGTTGGTGAGGGCAGAGCTGGGATGTAGGCTGCCTCTTCTTAGTAAAATGGAAACAAATGATAATCTGGCAAAAATAAGGGGACTCGATTTATTTACTTTTCACAGAATTGAGATAAATGAGATAAATCATTACGATCAACACTAAACTGTATTTGATGTACATTTTCATTATCGTTACTACAAAATAAGAATATGAGAAAATTAAACAACATGGATGAGCAACTATAAGTAAAAATGTATCATAATCCTTTTACCTAAAGATGCTATTTTGATGGCATCAGTTTTTTAACTAAACAATAAACAGATTTCCCTGTCATTAAACATTCTCGTACATCACTTTAATGACTACATTGCATTGTGTTTTATTTATTTATAGTGATATACTTGTTCAATTCCTTATTGTTTGACTTTCATACTATTTTTATTACCATTTTAACAATATTACTGTAGAAATCTTTTTGGCTTAATCTGTGGTTGCATCCATATGCTTTTCCTTAGGATAATTTCCTAGTAGTGAAATTACTGTTTTAAGAAGAAAGTCTACATTTAAAGTTTGGCTACACATTGTCAAGTTGTCCTCCAGAAAGGTTCTACTGACTTATATGTCCTCTAGCTGTATATGAGAGTGCACATGTTCATTATTATTACTAGATATGCTTTTTCTATATTTGCCAAGTTATAGAGCTAAAATGTTTTAATTCGGTTGCATTGATGATACTTAACTTCTTCATGTTTATAATCTTTTGTATTTGTTTTTTTTTTTAATTTTATTTTTTATTTGATTGACCATTATTTTTTAAACTTCCAAAAGACCAAAGCCAGCTCTTTTCTGACTGAAGGAAAAAAAATTAAAAGACTACTAAGAGGGGCACCTGGCTGGCTCAGTTGGTGGATCAATTCATGATCTTGGGGTCATGAGTTCAAGCCCCACATTGGAAATCGAGAT
Organism: Martes martes; assembly: GCF_963455335.1. Taxonomy (NCBI): domain Eukaryota; kingdom Metazoa; phylum Chordata; class Mammalia; order Carnivora; family Mustelidae; genus Martes; species Martes martes. The sequence goes on along the minus strand of NC_137890.1, from coordinate 175,885,671 downwards.
TACTTCAAAATAAAATCTTTTAAAAAAAACCACTACTAAAGAATTCCTAAAATTACAACAAATGGTTTGAACAATATTAACTAGTAGTGCATCACAATGTTCTGGAGTTTAGACATCATATAATATGTAAGTCACAAGTCTCTGTTTAGCATTCTAATGACTAGTAAGATTTTGATGCAAGCAGTACAGCCACTCTGGGAAACAGTGTAGAGGTTCCTCAAAAAGTCAAAAATAGAGCTACCCTACAACTCAACAATTGCACAACTGCGTATCTACCCCAAAGATAAAAATGTAGTGATCCGAAGGGGGCACATGCATCCCAAAGTTTATAGCAACAGTGTCTACAATAGCCAAACTATGGAAAGAGCCCAGATGTCCATCGACAGATGAATGCATAAAGAAGATGTGATGTATATACAATGGAATATTACTCAGCCATCAAAAAAGTGAACTCTTGCTATTTGCAACAACATGGATGGAACTAGAGGGTATTATGCTAAGTGAAGTAAGTGAATCAGAGAAAATCATTTATATGATTTCACTCATATGTGGAATTTAAGAAACAGAAGAGAGGAGTATAGGGGAAGGGAGGGAAAAATAAAACAAGACAATTAGAGGGGGAGACAAACCATAAGAGACTCTTAATCATAGGAAACAAACTGAGGGTTGCTGGAGGGGAAGGAGGTGGTGGGTGGGGTAACTGGGTGATTAACATTAAGGAGGGCATGTGATACAATGAGCACTGTGTATTATATAAGACTGAATCACTGAACTCCACCTCTGAAACTAATAATACACTATATGTTAATTGAATTTAAATCAAAAAAATAAAAATAAAAGGGTTAAGAAAAATAAATTAAAAACTAGTAAGATTTTAGATTTCCATTTTTTTACTGTGAAAAACAGAAATTCTTTTCCAATGACAGCCAAACTTTTTATATCATTTTGAACCTAAGGGACTGCATGTTAATTTAAAAAATTGATTTTTATATAATGTTTTCAGACGTATTCCTGAACATACAGCAAGCAATAGAATCCATATGTTGCTTTGGTAAATATTGGGCTTGAGAATACTGTAACTTCAAGATTTCTTTCTCTTTACCTCTTGTTTCTGATGGGGAACCAGTGAGTTGTGTTGGTTGAGAGCAGAGTTATGAAGCAGACCAGGTCCAGGTCTTGAATATTTATTAACTCTATGATTGTTTTCTCCATATGTCTTAATTTTCTAAAAATAAAGGGAGGAATAAAAATTCCCATATCCTAAGTTAGTTATGAAAATTAAATATGGTTAATTATAAAACAGTATACTGTATAGTGCCTAGAGCATAGTATTTATTCAATAAACAGTGATAGTTATTGTTGTTGCTGTTATTTGAAAGGTCAAAGTCTTTAGGAGCAGATATAGAAAGTAATCCCCCCATTAAAAAAACATTTTTAATTGGACATTGTTCAGAAAACCTTTTTTTTGAACGTTTAATTATTTTTTGACTTTTAATTCCAGTTAGTTAACATATGGTGTAATCTTAGGTTTGGTTGTACAATATAGTGAACCAACACTTCCATCCACCACCTGGTGCTCATCACACACAAAGGGCACTTCTTAATCACCATCACCTATTTAACCCATTCCCCCACCCACCTCCCCTCTGGAAACCCATCAGTTTGTTCTCTATAGTTAAGAGTCAGTTTCTTGGTCTCTCTCTCTCTCTTTCTGCCTCTTTTGCTCATTTGTTTTGTTTGTTTGAAAAGTATTTAGGAAATTTTCAAGTCCCTTTGTCATCAAGTAACCTAATGAGAATTTGTGTTTGATGCTTACACTTAGGAAAAAAACCATGTACATCTTCTGACACAAAGCTAATTTTTTTTTTTTTTTTTTTTTTTGCCTATAAATGCCCATCTCACCTTTCTGAAGAAGAGAGATTAGGCCACGATTCCTTCTAACTTTTTCTCATTTAACATTTTTTTTTCTTTTCTCATAACTTCATCCTCTTCCTAAAAATTTCCTAAAACCCCAAGACCAACTCTTATTTATCTGTGATTTCAGTACATCCATCAGAACAAATCTTTGTGATTTTTCAATTGATCTTTATCGTGAACCTGACCTATAATTCTTCATTTCATTTGTTGTGTATTTGTTGTGTTTTGTTTTTGTTCTGAGCAAGTTGTCTCTCTTAATTTGAGTTAATGCAATTATTCCATTTTTTTCTTTCCCGTATCACTTTTGAAATTTGCTGTTCTGTGGCTCGCATTAATTAGAAAAGAAAGACATGGGTCAACCCAGACCCACTACCCACACAGGACACTGGGTCTATAAAATAAGAAGTGATGCGTGCAGTCTGTTAATGGGTTTGCCCCCATTAAAGTGCCGGTGGAACTTAAAACTTGAGATAAAGCCATCAATCTCAACTGCTGTTTTTGTAACAGCTAAATCATATTAATTATTGAAGACAAAATGTTCTTGGCTTCATCATGCCTTTCTGTATTTTTAACAAAGTCCCCCCCATGAGACATGTAGCATGTGAGCATCAGTGTCCTTCCAAAGCCGTTCATCCAACCCACTGATTTTTACTTGCTGACTATCTCTCAGGGGACTATCAACACCTGGAAATAGTGGTTTTCATGGGCAATATCTTTAGTGCTAACTTTCATTTTTAGAATTTCTAACACGTTATACAAACTGTGGTCTATGCGTGAAGATGTTACTAATTCTATAGCATAACTTGGCCCCCAGTAGGCATTTTACTCATAAAATGAGCTAATTTTATATGAAATCTGTGATTTTCTGATGAAGTCAATGTAGATATCTGAAAATATATTTTCTCAACTTTAAGAAAGTACTTTCCATTATGAAGCCTTACATATACTTTGTTCTAAAGTTCTTGAAATGTGATCAAGACATTGATTATAAATATACCTCCAAGGTTATATTTATTAAAGGAACAATTCCAACCAACTCTCAAGATGTTTTCCAAATACAGTATCATTGGGAGACTTATGGATTAACCAGAACTTATATGTAGAATTCATGAAGAATATTTTGGTCTATATTCTCATATATGAGTATTCTTAAGTTAGTTCCAGTTAAAAATGAGTTACTCAATGAATATCTCTTGTTCTAACATAAATATATGTTTCTATCATTGATTATAATCATTTATCATGTGGTCTTATTACAAGTAGGCATTTAATTTCTTATATGTTTATACATATTTTTTATTTTCCTTTTACTTCATAGTTTGGTTTATTTTGTGATTTTGTTTGTTTTCTTTCATGGCTAGAATTCTACCTTGTCAAAGATTCCTGCCTTACAGGGTAGCTCAAAGTCCCCAAGATCCAGTTCTGCTTGCCTTAGTACGTCTCAAAGGGCTTCATTTTCTGACAGTTTTTCAATACAGTCCACCTCAGCAGGCTCCACAGACCGTTTGCCATACTCAGAATCAGGGAACAAGGTAAGGCAGCAGGTCAACTGAAAGTTCAGAAAAGAAAATAATTTCGGAGGTTATAAGACACAATTCAGTAAATATATAAAAAACAAAGACTAAACTTTAAAATATTTGACATATAAACCATAAACCCTCTTAAACACAAATGAAAGTCTCAATAGTTATTAATAGTCAACCAGTAAAAAAAAAGTCTCTTTCTAGGTAGACTGTTCATTATTATTTATTTATTTATTTATTTGGTGTTTTGTAGAATTTCAAACACAAACCAATAAAATAAAATGTATTATATATAATACTACACATATTGTATGTAATAAATATATATCACTTGTAGTATATAATATATAATATTGTATCATCTAATAATGGCGAGTTATATATAATATAATATGCCATTTGGACTCAATCAGACACATCAAGATTTAATACTACCTCTGCTACTTACCAACTCGGTGATCTTGAAAAAATTACATAAACTAATTCAGCCTGTTTCCTTGGCTATGAAATGCACATAGAATTTTGTGGCAAGAATTAAATCATAAATGGATGTAAAGTACTTAGAATTCCAATCACATAATGGACATAAGTGGTCATTGTTAATTGGTATGCATGCAATGCCCCTTGGCAGCCCTTTCTGATTAATAAGTTATTAGGCTAATGAAGATTTTTTTAGTAAAATTATTAATTCACTGGAGATTACCTGAGTAAATTCATTTTACCCATTTATTATTTAGAATTTGAATTTCATGACCAATTATTAGAACTAACTCCAAAATAATATATTTTATAAAACTTCTAGGCAAATATAGACTCTAAGTTTCAAAGTAGAAATGCTTATAAATACATGAAATGCAGTAGTGTATACTAAAAGAAATTTATCTATCCGCACAAGAGGAAAAATAGAGCAACGTAATCACTGTGTGTAATTGAAGATTGACAAGAATCCAATTTTTTTTTCCCCCAATCAGGATGGAGTAACCAAGAGCCCAGAAAAGCGCTCTTCTCTGCCCAGACCCTCCTCCATTCTCCCTCCTCGTCGTGGTGTGTCAGGAGACAGAGATGAGAATTCCTTCTCTCTCAACAGTTCCATCTCCTCTTCAGCACGGCGGACTACCAGTAGGTTTATTTTCATTTGGCTTCCTTTTTAATCCTTTAAGTGGCATAGAGCTTATTATGTGTTTGTATTTTACATCTTCCAAGGAAAACACGCACTGAGAACAGATTATATTTCCTCCAAGAATCAGAAAATCAGCCTATTGATGGATCCAAAACAGCTGTGTGAGTTAAAATGATTGTTGTGGAAAATGAGACCTACAAAGAAGTAATTAATAGAGAAAACCAATAGTCAGGAATTTTAAAAAATATGTATCTATGTAAGCTTAACCCTTCTTAGGAATCCAAGTCCTAAAATCTTACTGGAGACCCAATAATCAAAACCTCAGATTCTGCTCAATTTGTTAACAATTTGCATCCCAATGAGGATGTACACATAACATGTTCAGAGCAATAGTTTCAGTTTCTTTTGACGGATAGCCCGTAATGAACTGGTTGGCAGTTATCACAGTTTAAATAAGAAATATAAAAATGTTCCAATCATTACCCACTCAGGAGTTGTGTTACTACCAAGATTATCTAGTTAAAGCATGGATTCAAATTATTTTCATAAACATGTTTCTATTACAACAAAAATAGTACCATTTATTGAGCATGTATAGATGCTAAAATCTGAAGACACATTTTTCATTCAATTTAAATAACAGTGCGGATGGTTAGGTATTAATAACCTCATTAAATCTACTGATAAGAAAAAAGAGAGTAACTTGTCCAATGCTACTAGGATAGAAAGTGGTTGAATTTGGTTCTCAGCCCACTGATAACTTCACGACCTGCCCTCTTAATATCTTCTTTCTATTTATTTGGAAGAAATAGTACTAGAAAACTGCTATGTAGAATCGCTTGGAGAATATAATCTCTGTCATTTAAAATCCATTAAAAATGGTAGAAATTGCAACTACTATCTTATTATAGTTGATTTTACCACTTATTCTTAAAATATTTAATAATAATTGGCCCACTTTAAATGTGACTATTTTGTATGGCACTTAAAGCATGTTTTTTGCCTAAAGTGAAAATGTTTATTGTATTTAGAGCAGTTGTGACCTACACACAACTTAGTTTCCTGAAAAATTAATACTCTTTGAAATACGTGCCAGGAATACTTTAAAATCACTAAACCCTTTCATAACGAAAATATTCAAACGAACTAGCAAAGAAGGCATTTAAGAGAGTAATCACTTGAGAAAAGACCTTAACTCCAAATATACGGAGCTGGAATTGGGCATCAGTAATATAGAAGCTCTTCAGATAACTAACTTTGAATTATGCTTCTATTTGTGGTTATGGAAGCAAAATGGCATTTTATCCATAAATCCACATCTTCAAACCACTGTGCTCTGCCTTTTAAAGTGCATCTGCATACAAATTGTTTTTATTTCTGAACCAATTCTATTTTGACTTTCTAACTCATGTTCATAAGCATAATGTATTTTATTATGTGGTAATGAACATAATTCATACTCTGATAATCTCAGGGCTTAGGGTTTATTTTCTCTATATATAGCAATAACTAAAAAGCACGGGGACAACTAGAAGAGCAAGCAATATGCCTCCTCCCGTTTGCTCATCATCTCTGTAACTGCACATAGACATGTCGTGGCATTTTGTACAGCTATTGAAAAGAGTTGAGGGAAACAAAGCTACGCAGTTAGCCCAAGTGGAGAGAAAGGCATTGTCATTGAGTAGTTGACAAGTTAGTAAGAACCAAAATTAATAAGCTTAACAAAGTAATTCGTGAATATGTATTTTTCATAAATTTCTTTAAATTGTTTTATTAATTCAGATTTAACTTGGTTTCGGAACAAATAGGAAATGTTCAACTTTGTCATTTTGAAGACAAGAATATAATTTATTACACTAAAAATTGATTGTATCTGTTGAACAGTGGTGTTAGGGCTTAATGCTTTTGGTTTTTCTTCATTCTTCAGATGTAACACAAAACTTCCATTCCTTAGTTTTCTGAAGTTTAATGCCATTTTCTATGAGTATAAAAATGACACTTACTTTAAAAAATTTTATTTCCTTTAATGAAACTTGTTATGCACATGCAGAATATTGCTTCAGCTTAGTCTCCATGAAGTAAAAAACACCTCAACACACTCATAAATTCTGAATCCAATTTGTACTGTTAAAAAGGAAATATGTTGAACTCCTACTGTATTCAGGGCCCATGAAAGGCATCTGTGCTAGGTACATTGGCAAATAACAGAGAGAATATCCTGCTCCCCAAAAGACCTGAGCTATTCAAAGGTGATGAAGTCATAGAGAAAACATTTAAGGAAGAAATGATGTTTCTGAAGAGATTTTTCTGAAGGACACAGTAACTGACTCGAACATCAAAAACTCAGTCCAAAAACAAACTATGTATGAAGGAAGTTGGATGTGGCTGTATCATCCTGGTCTTGAAATGCCTTTTTTTGTGGAAAGTGATAAAAATCATAGAATACACACTAATTTATTGCATAGTCTTCTTATAGCCAATTTCAAATTGTTGGTTGAGGAGTCCACCTATTGTTTGCCCTTACGTTAAAAAAAAAAAACAAAGGACACAGGGCAATTTTCACTTCATACATAAAAACTGTTCACTGAAAGAAGTGAAATGATTCTGTTTCTTCAGGAGACTGAACCCAGACCAATGGGTAAATAAATATTGCCTGTAGATTATAATTATCTATGAAGCTCTCTTGAGCTCACTCTTTGTAATTATTTCAGCAAAGATTAATTATCCCCTTTCTCAGGAAGAACTTCCCACACCGATGACTCAAAGATCCCTTCCACTTCATTGATTTAAAAGTTAATGAGTTATACCTTTATCCTCTACAAAATTTCTAGAAGATTTATTGATCCTACAAAGTATACATACTTAGTAATAAAAAATAAAATTCAAGCCCTTCCTATAAAACACCCCCCAAAATTGAAGGAATTTGAATAATAAATGCAAACAATGTGAATAAGTGCCCTATTATTAAAATCAATGTGTTATTTTAAGCAAAAGATTTTTAAGGCTAAGAAACTAAATATCGTATGTGGCTTGGAATTTAGTATTATCTGGGTAAATGAGACTCAATGTCCTCATTTTTAAATTAGGAATGATAAGAGCTGTCTCTAACTACTGTGTTTGTTGGCCATCAAATGTTTGGTATTCACAAAAGGGCTTTGAAATCTGTAAGGTGGTATAGTCTCATCATAGTGTTACACGTTCAAAAAAGTATTTGAAATGGCATTCAAACACACAGTTAAAAAGTTAATACGAAAGAAACATAGTAAAGGAAGAAGTTAAATAATAAAATGACCCTAACGTCAAGTTGAGGCAAAGAAATGCATCTTAAATAGCCTGTATCATTGACAGCGGCGGGGGGGAGGGGGTGGTTATTAATTCGACTCCAAACTGCAAACTAGTAATGAAAATATAAGAGAAAACAATCAGGCACAAGATTCATTGTGATTATGTTATCAAAACATCCCATTTTTCTGGGGGTACTTGGGTGGCTCAGTGGGTTAAGCCTCTGCCTTCGGCTCGGGTCATGATCTCAGGGTCCTGGGATCAAGCCCCGTATCGGGCTCTTTGCTCAGTGGGGATCCTGCTTCCCCCTCTCTCTGCCTGCCTCTCTGCCTACTTGTGATCTCTCTCTGTCAAATAAATAAATAAAATCTTTTTTAAAAATCCCATTTTTCTAAGAAGAGAAATAGGTATTTTTTTGGTATTAAGAGCTGAGCCAAATTTTCGTAAAAAGGAAATACATGATACTGTAAAACAATGTCTGATATAATTGCATAGATTTAAGTAAACACATTTGCAACTCAATATAAGCTGAAAGAGTAACGTTGAAATACAATTCAATAAATGACTTTGCACACAGGTCAAAATTATTGCTAGCAGTACACAGTTGTATGTCTACCTGAATCCTGGAATGAACTTATTGCACAAAAGAGCAAGTGATCCACACATCATTCAAGGAAATCTTTAGTAAATACTAACCCTTAACATAGAACATGAAGGGCAGATTCTTCTGCCAACTTACAGCAGATCCACATGCCTTAATGATCCCACAAGGATAAAAAAACTTTTGATGCCTTCGTAATGAGAAGTAAGAAGAATACATCAAGAAAACCCAAGTTCTTTCTTTGCACTGATAGCAATGCATGTTCAAAAATGTTACCAGGTTATAAGCCTAAAAAAAGGAACTTTCACCTTTTGGGGGATTGTTGTAATCCACAAACATTCTAAACTCTTTAAAAAGTTCATGTATCGTGAATTCCAACAACCCGAGGGAAAAGGATGTCGCAAGAATTTTCTGATGCTGTGGTGTGAGTTTGGTTTGGTTTTGTTCATTTATATAGGGTCAGAGCCGATTCGCAGAGCAGGAAAGAGTGGAACTTCCACACCCACTACCCCTGGATCAACTGCCATCACTCCTGGCACCCCACCCAGCTATTCTTCACGCACGCCAGGCACTCCTGGAACCCCGAGCTACCCCAGGACCCCTCACACACCAGGAACCCCCAAATCTGCCATCTTGGTGCCCAGTGAGAAGAAAGTTGCCATCATACGTACTCCTCCAAAATCTCCTGCTACTCCGAAGCAGCTTCGGCTTATTAACCAACCACTGCCAGACCTGAAGAATGTCAAATCCAAAATCGGATCGACAGACAACATCAAATACCAGCCTAAAGGGGGGCAGGTAAGAATCACATGAACAACATACTTGCTGTCAGAAGTAAAATCCCACTAAAATCCCCTTCTTCACATTATAAATGAACAGTTCTTACCGTGAAAGGGGGTTGGAGGTGTTAAATTGTTCCTGGTTATGATTCATTGCCAAGAATTTGGATCTCGTCTGAGAAAGCTGGCTTATAAAATATAAGGAAAATCACATGACATATCCATTCCTTCTGGTTATCGGGTAAATTTGATTTCCCCATCTAGGAGAATCTTTCCATTGATTGCCTAGCCGACCTTTTCTGAATGTGTCTATTGCCCTGTGGACTTTAGCATAAGAGATTAAACTTACATTTCTGATATGAATTTGAGTGGTGTAGGTTAGATCCTGACTGTGATCTCATTTGATGATCTTTTTAGTGATTTTGCTTTTATCTCCTTCCTTTCTTCAGTGATTTCCTATGATATCTTCCCCATGTTCCCCTATTTCCCCATGTTCACTCCCAGATCAACATGGTTCACCAGATTTCTTCTCCGGCAACTCATGCTTAAAAATTGTAAAGGGTGGACATTCATGTTGATAATAGATAGTTCTGAATAATTCTGATGAATGAAATTATAGGATTAGAACTTCTCCTTAAGATTAATTGTATTGAAGAGGATTATTAGTAAAGCTCTACCTATTAATTCTTAACTTTAGCTCCAGTACAAACATTCACATTTTTTTGCCAACCAGGAGCCTTTGAATTTTGCCTTGACCTCAACCTTGCTTCTACACTGTGTGTTTAGATGAAGCAACTATCCTGGAAGGAGATAATACAAATATCATTTTGTATTTCCTTTGTGATATTGATCTTCCTTTGGGATCATTTGCCTTTTCTTATCACTAAAGAGATAAAACCCATCTTGAGAGAAAGAAGAAAGAAAGAATTTCCTTTGTATATCAACAAACTTGTGGTGCCCTCTCAACATTCCCAAAAGACTTTCTTTTAAATACAATGCTCTTTTCTGCCACTCTTTCTTGTCTGTCTTATATTTTCTGTCACTGATTTTTGGTGTCCATCTTTCATGCCAAAGAAAATGTATTTTCAGGCAGGTTTAGGAGAAAGATCTTGCCAAAATGTGAAGCTATCAAGGACTCCTACTAACTGCTGAAACAAAAATTCAGCATTGCTTCTTCCTTTAGCAACAAACTTCTTTGCTGTCTCTCTGTGATTCTGTTCAAGAAAGCCCAAGGAGTTACGAAAAACCCACCAAAGGAATTGGGGAAAGCAGAGGGTGGTGGTAGTGGTGGTCCATATGCCCTTTGTGGAATGACTAACGTTCTGTAATAATAAAGTCATAGACAAATGCTTTTTCATAAAAAGATGTTATTAAAATACGAGCTATAAGAAATCTTTTTAAGTAAAACAAAACAAAAAACTAATTCTACCAAATTTGATCCTGTGATTTCATAAATCTCATATTGCTCTTGCATTCCTCAGAGTTTTGCACATCCAAGAAAATGAAATATTGGGGGCCTTTTGGAAATATCCAAATATAAAATATTTTTATATAAATAAAACATTGTTTTATTTATATAAAAATAATAGACTAAGTTGAATAAAATCAATTTAGTGCCAACTTGAAAGTTTATCATTTTAATTTTTGATGAGATACCTCTTAAAAGGGTGTAGCTATTATTTATATTTAAAATCCATTCTCTTTCTATAAATGTCCTTGTATGTAGTGTTTTTCTTATTTAAATGTGGGGTTTACTGGCTTATAGTCCAGAAAATACTGATACTGAAAATAATATGTTTCTTCATAGAATCACAAGGGAACATAATTTATCTCAGACATTTTCTTGAAACCGAAAAGAAAATTCAACTAAAATGGAATAATTATTGATAAAATTTGACACAAAAATTCTATAATATTTGGTCCTACTTAAATGACTCCTCAGTGTAGAGAGGCATGAAGAATGGCTTTAGCCTGAGCTTTGCCAGAATCACTAAGGTTAAACCAATCCAAAAAAATAGGAATCCTTCTTTTTCTTTCTGGTTCTTTACCATATCTATGAATATTTTTATGTCTAATGTCACTTGACTTTTGCTATACTCAGTAATTCATTAAACTGACATAAAGATGCCTTATTCTTTTGAACTCAACTAAAACTGCCTTAGAGATTGTAGTAATTAAGGACTAATAAAGACAAATGACAAAAAAAATTGCAGAACAGAAACAGCCTTACACTCACAGTGTCATTTGAAGAACATCTCTTCTTTCATAAGGTGAGTATTAAACCTGCTGAAAAATTATCGTATCTCAACTGCAGATGACTGGGGAAAAAATCTACAACAGAGGAGTTATGAAGTGACTTTTGTTGGAGAACCAGGAGGTATTTCCACACTAAGATAAGAAACAGAAGAAAGGAAGATATTTGCCTCTATTTTGTGATAGATGGGATAATATGTTTAAATTAGAGGGGGAAATGAATTGAGAGATTGAGGTGCACTGCAGTTGAACTGTCTTTGTAGGAAAAATATATCACTTACCACTTTAACGTTATCCGTTAAAAGCCTCAAACACAAAAAGTGAGGCGAGATTCTTTTTCTGTACATGTTAAACTGCAGGTTTTGACTGGATTGTTAAGAGTTTCCACTTCGAAGAATGACTAGGAAAAATTTTTATGTTAAAGCTTCTTAGAAATTGTCGAGATGATACGCTCAAGACCCTTGTTCTCTGATTAAGGATGCCTAACCGCAGTCTGTTGGGGAAATTGAAGCTACTGGCACGTCGTTCCCAGCTATAAACTGGATAATCCCAGGATGTTGGAATGACAGTGGTCAACTCAGAATCAATGACGAGGACAGGACAATAGCAGTACTTTTTGTAGAAGGAAAGTTTTGTAATAGAGATAGACAGTCTGTAGATATTGAGAAAAATAGTCACACAATTCTTATTGATAAATAAGGGAGCAAATTTATAGATGTAACCTTAATTCTTCTACACGGGCTCTGTTGTTATAAAATCCAGAGTGGTTAGATTGTGTGTGAATAATTTAATTTTAAAAGCTATCTTATTGCTGTTTGTGCAACCACTAAGAATTGGGAGGGGAAATATATAATAAAAACTATATATGTGTTGGAAGTTCAACCGCTTTCCAATTTGGGAAGCCTTATTATTTGCTTCAATTTGGGCATTTACTGCTCTTCCATATGTATAGGTTGTATGCTCACAGTGATCATCACTTCTATTAAAGGTCTGATTTTGTATTAGAAGAGAGACTTAACTTCGTGGCTCAGTTCAGTGAGGCAAATCAATGCCTAATGGAAGAGATAAAAGAGATGACAACATGAGGAGCTTCACAGAAAGCAATAAAGTTAGTCTTTTCAGCTGAAGTACAAATTCATTCTACTGGAAAGAGCATACGCAATGTTAGATTCACTGTAGATAGTGACCTTGGTTGGGGTTAATTTAACTCAAGGCTCGGGTAAGACTGTGTTAGTAAGTGTATTAATTTAAAACTATTTCAATATAGTTAGCTCCTATTCTACATCAAATCTCAATCTAATTTTAAAATTTAAACAAAAGTAAAGAAAAAAATTTCTCTAAATGCATGGCATAAAAAAATTAGGCAGGAACTCAGTGAATAATACTTCTTACCTTTTCTATCAATGCATGGGCTTTTTTGTAGGTGCTTTGATTTATGTGGATTACTTTTACTTGCTTTAATAAGTTTCTTTTTTTTTCTCCATCAGCTTTATGAAGATCAGTACACAAACCACAATTTTTGTGTACTCTTGTCATAATTGAAAGTTACTGGTGAGGTGGTTTCACAAAGGCTGTTTCCATTTATAGTTGTTGGATAGGGTGGTTATTACATAGGTCATGATGTCTGCAAGGCAGTGCCTGTGGATTTGATTGCTTGCCCTGTAAGTTACATACTTCTTTATTCATGGAGCAGTCAGTCATTTTAGATCAGGTGAACTAAAAGATGGTGGTATCTTCAAGCAAGTCACTCCTGTTCAAGAAGAGAACAGTACTTCTCTTTTATATAAAGAATCTTACAGAATTTGTCAATCTATTATCTTCCCAATCAGTGTTGCCATAGCATCTTTCTGACTAGCAGAAAATCGATTTAGATAAATCCATTAGACTAGGACCTATGAAGTATATCCTCACATTCTAGAAATAAAATAATCTATCTTCTAACCCTCACTTCTATATCAATCCATTGAAGTAAGGAACATTGGATATCAGAGCTATTCAGCTTCTCATAGTCTAAATTTCACATTTTCACAAAGAAACAGAAGTCCTTATAGTACCCACATCTTGCGTATACAGCTTCTAATAACATCCTTTAAAGTCGGAGCTGTAAATTCAAGTTCTAGAATTTTGTATTTAATGAAGAATCACTTTTCTACAAAGTATGCAATTTAATGTACCTTAGTTATTGTTTGTTTGCTTTAACTTTGGTTGCAAAACATGAGGATGGCAACACTTTATTTAATACTCCCTCCTACACCTCCCACACTGAGGTTTTATCACATCAGTATTGAAATGTAAGGGTTTTGATCCTTTATAATATTTATGTGAAATAATTTAATGCAAATAATGTGTTAGAGTAATACCCTACTGAAAAATAGAGACTATTAAATTTGGAAAGTTTTGTTGTATTCTTATCATATCTTTTATTCTCCTACAACTGGCAGATTATTTCTTAAAATAATTCTAAAAATCAATCTTTTAAAAAGAGTATAGACACCAACTTCCAAATTCCCGTAGATAATATCAAGGACATATAATGAAATATTAATTTTAAAATCTACCTTGGCATCTTTAAAATAAATGGTGTTGTCTTGTATTTCTTCAATAATTCCAGAAAGTCAAAGTTGTACATTCATTTTACTCATTATTTATTCAACAGGTATTTATTGAGTACCCACTATGTTCCATACTGTGTTCTGGATACTGAGAATATAACAATGAACAAGACAGACAAAAATTTTTGAAATTCCTACCTTTGTAGAATTTACATTCTAGGAAGAAAAACAAGTCACAAAATATTATATAGGAAAAAATATGTCACAAAGTAAGAAAGGCAACAACAAATCGAGGAAGAGATTTAAAATTTGTGGAGAAGATATGACATGTCTTGATAGAATGACTAGAAAAGTATCAAGAAGGTGATAATTGAAATATTTTAAGGAACTGCTGAACCACATAGATAACTGGGAGAGAGTATTTCAGGCAGAGAAAATTGCACATGCAAAAGCCCTGGGGTGGAAGCAGACCTTGCGTGTTTTAGGAACACCAGAAACATCAATGTGGCTGATGCCATGTAGATATTTGAGAGTGGAAAATTCAAGTTAAATGATTCTTTTTAAATATCTTTATACCCATTCAAATAATAGGACTTTGCCAAGTCAAAAACCTAAGAGTCATCTTTTCATCTCCCTGTCCTCATCCCATATCCTGGCCATCATGAAGTGCTAATGGTTTTGTGTCCAGAACAGCTCTTAAATCCACCCATTTCTCTTCGTCTGCTCTGCACCACTGTAGCACAGGATCCATTTTCTCTTGTCTGTGTCACTGCAGTAGTTGTTAAGTTTTTTAACTGGGCTCCCTGCATCTGTTCTTTTCTCAATCTGAAATACTTTGCGTGGTGTAGACAGTGCTTCTCGCCACACGTAGAATTTAGTATTCCATTGTATAATTAGTTATTTAATGTCTATCTTGTCTCACCTACTAGACTATAAGCTTCATGAAATTAAGGATGATGTCAATCCTGTCCTTAGGGTCTAATACATAGTAGGTACTCAATAAATATTTGTTGACTGAAAGTTAAATGAAAGTGGTGGAACACCATATGCATGGACTTAATGAGTGGGAATGCTTGGTGCCATTACAGTTACGACCCAAAGAAACTTCCCATGTTTGGACTATAGTGAATTCTGGCTAAAAGAATATTAGACCAGGGTATAAGGGCTGAGTTCCAAGCCCAGGCTTTTCATTATGTGACCTTAGATACTGACATCTCTGGTCCTTAGTTTTCATACTTGTATAACAATAGGAACAACAAGGGGCACCTGGGTGGCTCAGTGCGTTAAAGCCTCTGCCTTCAGCTCAGGTCATGATCTCAGTGTCCTAGGATGGAGTCCCGCATCGGGCTCTCTGCTCAGTGGGGAGCCTGCTTCCCCCTCTCTCTCTGCTTGCCGCTCTGCCTACTTGTGATCTCTCTCTCTCTGTCAAATAAATAAATAATATCTTAAAAAAAAAAAGAATAGGAACAACAAAATACACTTCTGTAGTACCATCTCATTTAATGTATTAGCACCATCATAATGTAGCAATAGCTCATTTAAGCAAACCGTGAGGTCACTTTAAGCTCTCAAATGCATGGTTCTACTTAGAGTATGATAGTATTTTTACATTAGAGCTCATTGAAAATACTCATTTAGTTAGTCTGATAGATTCCTTAATTATTTGTACTACAAAGGGCAAGCTGAACTTGAGTAAAAACTCAGTGCTTCTGAAGTAAGAGGAATGTAATTGGGAAAGAGGGAGCATTAAGAGAGGGAGGGAATGAAATGAGTGAAATGTAGAGAATTTTTTTATATTTTCTTAAAAGTTTTAGGCATTATCTTGAGACTTTTTTAGGCCTTTCACATCTAATTTGAATAAGTTGCTTTGAGTTTTATATTCAAGGAGAAAATGAAGTTAATGCTAGAGGCAAGTAATGAATTATACTGAAACTTTTTTTCTCATTATATAAAATTATGATGGCCACCACAATGAAGGATCTACTGAGTGCTAGTAACGTAGAAGTAAATTTATAAAATTATAAACTAAAAGAGAACTGAAACACATTTAGATTTATTTCTCATTCACATGGATATCATTTTGTCAAATATTTACTAAACTCCTGTTGCATACTATGTGACAAAAGGGGAACAAGACAATAATACATGGTCTCTACCATCTATGCAGGAAAGAAATGACTTTTTTTTTTTAATTTTTCATCTTCCCCTAGTGCCTTGCCCTTGTGTAATTTTTAAGTTCTTTCCAAGCCATTTCTTTCCATCTCATTGGGCTAAAGTAAGTGCTAAATAAGAAAAGTAATAAAATATCCCATGAACTTTAAAATATTGTCAACCCAGCATGAAGGAAAGCTGTTCACTGAAATGCATTGTATTGTATTAACAAGGTTGTATGTGTGTGTGTGAGAGAGAGAGAGAGGGAGAGAAAGTCAATATTGTGTCAAAAGAAAAGCTCCTTGATATCATGGTCCCTGTCTTTATGCAAGACATAAAGACATAGCCTGTCGAACTATAATTCAAGTATCATTTGTAGGGTAATGAAAAGTTTTGGATCTAAGCTTTATAAACATTAATTATTTTTTTAAAAACTATGAAAAATAATTACTATTTTAGGTTTACAAAGCTGAGACCTATAGAGTCCTTTTTTTTTTTTTAAAGATTTTATTTATTTATTTATTTATTTGACAGAGAGAAACACAGCAAGAGAGGGAACACAAACAGTGAGAGTGGGAGAGGGAGAACAGGCTTCCCGTTGAGCAGGAAGCCCAATACGGGGCTTGATCTCCCAACCTGAGCTGAAGGCAGATGCTTAACTGAGCCACCCAGGCACTCCTAGAGACCTTTTTTGTTTGCTGTTCATTTACAAGCCAAGCAAGAACTTGGGAACAACCTTGAATCTCAGGTTGTTTTCAAACAACTGAACAAACTCTTTAAAAGTCATTGCCTTTATGCTTGGTCCTCTATTCCCTAAAATTTCTTAAAAAATTTAAACTGAAGAAAAAAATGTAATGCCAATGTTTAACAAAGAGGCCAATGCCTAAACTCAATGTCTATTCCACCAAACAATTCTTTACAAACTTTTCAGCATGATTTATTCACCTCAAGGTTTTTAATGTGGTTCCCTTTTCTGTGCTGTGTGGCACAGCCTGCATAGAAAAATTTGTCTGACCCCTTAATGGGTCCTCCAATTTATCCTTTTCCTTTACAGCTCTGGAATTGTATGTTTTGACATGAAGTGTTATTTCCGTTTAAATGTGTACTCTAATGTATTTATTGCTTGTATTTGATCCATTGAGTTTTGAAGAAGTTATTGATCAGTATAGTTAGGGTTATTTAAAATTTGAAATAGACTATAAAGTTTTTATGCATTTTAATCTGGACACAGGGTTAACAGATTAATCTTTGAAAAACATCATCTATTCCAGAGAACTTTCATTCTTCAAAAATACCTGATGTGGTCATATTTTTTGTTTGTTTGTTTTAGTATACAATATCTCAGAACTCTATATAGGATGGATAAATAGTTTTCATTAAAATTGAATGCTATGGAATGGAAAATATTTTGGGGAGAGATAGAGAAGTGTTTTTATAATGCAAGGACGAAGAAAGGCTTTATTTAAGCACTCCTGGAAAGTGATGTAAAGCCAAAGGAAAAACTTAATCTCCAATAAAGTTGAAGGGTTACGGGCCACTACTACCCTTTCAAAAGAAAAAAAAAAAAAAAAAAAAGACATTCTTTCTAAAACAACATTGGATAAAGAAGAAAGAAATTTACAGCAATTGAGGTTCATACCTAGAGGATGCCTGTAGAGCCTAGCAATATCTTGTAGGAGAGCCAAGACCAGAATCCAAACTTCTGGACCCCAGTTACTCTCCATAGCTTGCTATCTTCAGCTGACATGTGGGTCTTTTGATAAAGAAAACAGCATCAGAGAGTGTCAAATCAAAAACAAAACAAAATCAAAATCCCATTGCTTAAGAAATATAAGTTGACCTGTGATTAATGCCTCTGGTTTATAAATTGTTTTACTCAAAGTTATAAATTAGGATTGCATTTTCTTTCGTTTTACATTTCACATTTCCAACTAATGGTCTATAAATTTTTTACTAAAAGTTATAAATTAGGATTGCGTTTTCTTTCATTTTACATTTCACATTTCCAATTAATCTCTAGTTGATGATGTATGTAAAGTCTGGCCAAAATGTAAAGTTTTGAGAAGAGTGCTCAAAAAATCAAAATTTCTGAGAACCGTGGTTGCCTACCTAAGAAATTTTGATGCATTTAATAGGAAATAGAGATTTTGGGAGAATTTTGAACAAGGCAGAGCTTTAGAAAGATGAATCATTTGATAGAAATAATACATTTTTCCCTTCCACTCTGAATACAGAAGGAAAGATTGTCACACACTTTCAAATCACCCCTTTTTGCATTAATAGTGCAACTAAAAATTTTGGTTGAAATTGATAAGAATAAAATGTGGTTTAGAGTTATCCTTGGATAATGATTATTCAAATATTTTCCCTCCATATCATGAATATAGAAAATTAGTTCATCAAATAAAGGTTTGTTGTATTTTTTTCTAGACCATCTCTGAGATGTTAAAATAATTTTCTCTTGACATATAGGAAGACAAAGCTCAATGGAAATTTCTTCCCCAAAAAAGTCATTTTTATTTAGACTCATCCAAAGAGCACAGAGAGTTAAAAACTTGACTCTCTGACTTAAAAAAAAAAAAAAAAATAGTAATCTGGAATAAAATTTTGTCCTTCACAGCAACCATCTATTTTTCTGTCTTATGCAATAGTTTCTGAGGATGGCTGGTATTTGTAGAATTAACTCTTTAAAGTGTTAATTACTGGTAAATAATTCCAGAGATCTTTGGCATGAAGTATTTTATAATTTTGCTAAAGCATAAATGTGCACCACACAGATTAGGTAAGTGCTTAGGTGCAAGTTGTCAGGCTAGAGCATAAATCTTACTGAGCATCAAGCATCCAGTGCCCAAAGTGATTTCATTTCTGTCTATTCAACCATCAAGCAAAATGCTAAATGTCATGCTCTACCTTATTTGAAACAAAGGCAATATACTCTGAAGCTATTGCAAATATGGAAATATATAAAGAACATGACATTAATCCATGTCAAATGTCTGTTTCACATTATGATTAAACAGATGTAGGTTGGGAAAGTCCCATTGAAAAATGCCAGCTAATTGTTTCACTGGAAAATCTATGATTCTCTAGAAAATCTGGGGAAAATCAACACAAGGCAGCCTTTAAGTTTTAGGATTTTAAATTTTAAATTGTCTCTAAGTAATGCTGGCAATGTGCCCCCATGGAGTTTGAATCATTTGTTTTAGAAATCATAAAAATTGCCAGTTGATTAAATGTTAGAGTCAAACAGATTCATGCAACTGAATTTGGAATTTCCATTTTTGCAACAAGTGAATCAGATTTAACATTTAGCTTTTGATCACTGGGTAATGAGTCACTTGATTGGTACTCTAATGATCTCTAAAATAAAATTTGCAAATGAAATATGAGGCCCTATATATCCCCAAGGATTAGGAAAAATGGCTTAGATGAATTCTATTTCATTGCCAAAATAGACACTCAAGGAAGATAATTAAAAATATTATTATTTGAAATAATGAAATTACTTGCTTTCTAAAAGTTATTTATCTAGAGGCTTAAAATGTAATGACCCTCATTGACTTAAAGTTACTGGCAACTACATTTTACATGAAACTCTTAGCATGCCACTATATTTATTGTTAGATATAGACTCTGTGATAGTCCCCCCTTCTTTTTAAATTGGGATTTTTATCATGCCCAAAAGAATGACCCAATCATCATATTTTCTGACTTCAGAGTTTGACAAGAGGCCTTTCCCTTGGGCTGCCAATGAGAGCTGTCAATGATATTTCCCTGTAAGCGACAAGCTGTCTTGTCAGTGGCAGGCAGGCACAGCAATTTAAGCTTTTGGTTAAAAATAGTCAGGATTCAATGTCATCTTGAATTTTTTATTCTTTTTTGCAAACACCAAGAGATGTGATACCATTCTTGGAGATGGCTGTGTATCTAGATATATTTATTTAGTTTTTTTTTTAAAGAGGACAAACTTTTTTTAAAAGAGGACAAAGCATTGAAAACATAACTTCTCTTTAGCTATTGAGGGAATATAGGGAGAAGAGTTGAAGTAGCCAAAATAAAATAAAGCAAGCAAACAACAAAAGTAAACCTTTCTTTCCACGCTTACATCCTCATGCACCCTCCAAAACATGCAAAATTTAAGACACATGGGAAAATGCCACAAGAGCTATTACTTTGCACGTTACATTATACCAGAATAATATCTATCTAGATTTAGATTTGCTATTGTCTTCAAGATGAATACTGAACTTCCTGAAAATAGAAATAAAACACCTAACCTCAAATCTCTTGGACCTAGCCAAGGCCTGGACTGCGTCTACATGACCTACTATAAGTCAGTTAACTAGCAGTCCTAAATTTGCTCCCCTCTGAAATAATGAAAAGAATGCTTTGGCACCAACCATCCAAGTATTATGGCTGTGTATGAGCAGCTGTCAGAGAAAAGACTTTCACGAGGCCCTGAGCCTCTTTGTTGACCCTCTTGGGAAAGCAAGTGTTCTACTGGATGAATGAGAAGTCCATCTATGGCATTCAGCCCAACCAGTCATGAACCTCACCTGTATTATGCGGACCAGTAGTACAATCAAGCATACCAGGTGATTTATAACTGTGATGGTTGACACTGTAGGATTGAACAGGGGTAGGACAAGAACTACACTGAACTACACTATTAGACCTTCCATAGAGTGGAAACAGAGTCCCAGTGTTGCCCACAATATCAGAAGCCTCCCAGTCACAGATGATCCAACTTTTATTTTTCTTTTCTTCTGTTTCCAGGTTACACCTCCTGTAACTTAGATATCTAAAGTTCTTGAGCATTTGGCCCTTGGGGACTCAGGGGACTAGGGGCTCATATTAAATGATAGATCCGTTCTTCAATTCCAGTATTAGGTTTTTTTCTCTTAAATGATTATGTAGGTGGAAGGAATTTTGGAGCCTCCTTGGCACCAACCCTTTCTGGTTCCCTATGCCAAGCATAATAAAAGAAAAATGCACAGTAAAGTTACCTCCAATTCCTTTTAGGTTAGGATTTTAAACAAGAAGATTGATTTTAGCAAGGTTCAGTCCCGATGTGGTTCCAAGGATAACATCAAACATTCTGCTGGGGGCGGAAATGTAAGTAGAAGCTTCTGTTAGAAAGCTGTCTTGATTGTGTGGAGCCATCTACACAGCCAGCGCCCTGTCTCTTTTCCTGCCTCTCTCACAATACACACCTCCTACTTATTGCTGCTCCACAAGTCCCCTGGTCTGGGAGTTTGTCACCCTTGCATTTTTGCTGGTGGGCTTCCCATCCTTCCCTGAAAGATTATCAGCAAATTTCTTGCTTTCAGTTGAGGAATAAAATCTTACAGGGCTGCATCATGTCTTTCAGGAGGATGGCAAACACACCTCACTTGCCAATTTCGTTTGCTGGCCTTCGGCTTCAAGGTTCTTCCTCATGTTGTCTCTATTCCCCTGCAAACGTCAGCTGGGCACACCATTTTATAGCTCCATTTCAGTTACTCTTGAGGCAAAGACTGACTTACATGAAAGTACCCAAAGGGTGTAATGTCCATCTTTGGTACATCACTATTCATGAGAGTTAGGATATCATTTGAAATAATTTAAAACTAGTGAAGCACAGTTCATCTGTCATTCAAAGTGAAAAGACTCAAGTCGCAGTATAAACTTTGTCTTGATGGGATTTTTTTTTTTTCCTGTGTCTTGAATTGAGTGGAAATAATATCTTTTGAGAGGAAGGGAAAGAAGAATCCATGTTTCTCAAACCTAGTTGAGGCAGAGCTGAAACAGGCAAACTCAAGGTAAAGGAAGCATGGTTCATTACACAATACAAATGTTAAAGGTGACCCAGGCTGACTCTCTATTCTACAGATCCTTGTCACCTAAACTTCAGATTCTGGGCATCTGTGACTCAAGAGTGTCATGTCCAGAATTCTTGCCTGTTTAATAACTCTTGTCTCCTTGCTCCTCAGCTAGGCAGAGATACAGTCAAGCAATGAAAGAGGTGACAAGCCAGTGCCTTCTACCAGGACCTGTCACCTGTTGCTTGAAGTAGTTCCACTGAGCCTGAAAATGTCACTGTCATCGAAAGTCCATAGCAAATTTTGCTAGGCTCCTTAAGGATGCTGAGCTTAGCCTCAGGATCAGTATTTACATTGACATGGTGGCCCTCCTCCTTGTGTCCTGACTATAAGTGCAAACTATGTGGTAGTCTTGCAGAAGCAGTCTCAGTCCTAGGAAATACCTGGAGGGTGTCAGAGGACAACCCCTATCCTCTCCTGCAGGCCCTACTGGCCAAAACAACTAGGTGGCAAAGGATAAATTGATATGACAATCTTAAAGTAGGAAGGGGAGCTTCCAACCTCCAAAACAGTTGTCAAACTTTCCTCTAGAGAAGAATCACTTGTTCAGATATGCAGATTCCTTGGCCCCATTTCCAATTCAGTAATACCCTTGTACTTCTGACGCATTGGACAATGGACCACAATTGGAAAAGCACTATTTCTAACACACGGGAAAAAAAGTTATTTTATAATTTGGTAGATAAGAAAAATTCCATTTAGGCAAGACATGACCATGTTAGAAAAGCTTTGAGCTTTCTTCTTATATCTAAAAGCAATGCTGGTCTTCTTGTATCTATGAGCAATGTTGGTTACTTTTATGTAAAAATCATTTTTTAAAGAATAATTCATTTCTTCACTTGGCTTTTTGCTTATGGAAATGTTTAACATGGCGTGGCTTCATTCTGTGAGTGGAAGCTTGCCTTATTAATCCAGGTGTTTCTATCCTCTTGTGGCATGATCTCTTTTCTACTAAAAAAAATCTTCTTTTCTAAGATTTTCTTTCATTTTGGTCCTTCTTTCCAACCAAATGTGGGAGGACACTGGGAGGTTATGTTTTCCTGTGTGTGTGTGTGTGTGTGTGTGTGTACTTCAGTTTGGGTTTCTGTGTTGTTGTATGTTGTGAGTATGGATATGTTTCTGGATTTTATGTGTGAGCTTGGGGACTTGTCCATGTCTCAACCAGGTTAAGCGTATTTTATGTGGTTCATACAGGTGCAGATTGTTACCAAGAAGATAGACCTAAGCCATGTGACATCTAAATGTGGCTCTCTGAAGAACATCCGCCACAGGCCAGGTAAATAAATACCTCTTGGTAGTTTGGGAAATATTAAATTGCTCAAGAAATCAACAAGCAAATTTTTTTGTTTTAAAATACCTAACTGGAAAAAATCTCAAAATCCTGAAAATTCATGCTTTTATTAATGGAAACTTAAGGGAGAAACTTTAAGGCATCTTCATTTGGACAAGTAAATTCAATTATCACACGGAGGCCACATATCATAGAACAGGTTCAAAATTAAAGGTATATAAGATGCATTTATCCCTACGTACTCGACATGCTTATTGGAACTCTTTTGAAATATATGGTTTATAAAATACCTTGGGCCATGTATTTATACATAATTACATGGATTGAAAGCAGCATTTCCAAAGATTTTTCATGAAGTATTTTGTCTACATATGTGAAAGAAGGATTGTGTTTAAGCAAAGCTGATGAATCTGCTAAATTTCTCAGATCCCACAGTAGGTCAATAAGCATTATAAATCCTCAGCAGAATGCAGTGCTTAAATGACCCATCGCTTGACACAGTGCTTGTACCAGCTTATTTAACCACTGGCCTCTTGTTTTTCTAGAATATCATATAGGACTAGTGCTCTAGAGTACAGTTTACATTCATACTTATTGGGGATTTTTTCCTCTTTAAAGTATAAATCTAACATATTATGAGTCATTATTCTGAGTACCATTATTCTATATTTTTGCTAAATTCTACCTTCATGTGTATTTAAATAATGGACAACTGTCAAATTTGTTATTTTCTTGAGATTATTTTGACACAATAGATACCGTTGAATTATAGAAGGACAAGAGGAGGCCTTTGCTATGCTTGATGTCTTAATTAAACCAGGTAATAGGTTATTTCCATAAATCACTGTCTCAAATGTTATCAGAAACAAAGTATAAGAAAAAATCAAGCCCAAAAAAGATTTCTAACCAAGAAAAAGATCACTAAGAAGAATTTATTAGTTGAAAAATAAAGGGAGATAGGCTAAGTTTCAAAATGGATAAATGCATTGGAAACATGTTTAGAAGTCAGGTTTCACTTTGACAAAGGGTGTTGATAAAACAAGTCAAGGAGTTAGAAAATACATATATGGAATCTCTATTGGTCCACAACTGTCTTGGGAGGGTATAATCTGAAACTAGCCCATGTACTCAGAAGACGGGGGGGAACCAGAGAAAGAGGCAGGCCATTCCAGGTTAGTAGATGGCAGTTTTAATAAGTAAAAGGGAACTTTACATATTAGACTTCTCTTGGGTAGCAGTAAGATGGATCCTCACACCCACCCACCAAATCTTAAAAGTCTATTGAAGAGGCCTTAACTGGGTTTAGTCATGCATCCTGTGTAGGTGTTCTCAATACCACATCATTATCGTAAGGCTCTGTCCTTGGAGCAGCTTGTTGAAGCAGAAAAGGCAAGCAGGGGAGAAAATGAGAAACCTCCAAGTACCCAGGTCCAGTTTTCAGGTCAATTAGTGTCGTGTCTTTTTGTAGATGTTCCTCAATAATCTCCAGTATTAATTTCAGAGCCATTACCCTGGAATTAGCTTCTCTGTCATTACTGAGGTGGCCCGGACATGGTCTCATACTGCATATCTTCACAGTTTTGCTCTCTATAACTCAAGCTTACAAACTTAGTTGACTCTGTGCTGCTGTGTCAACAGTATGACTGAAATATTTGGCCATACTGCCTATTTTCCTCCAAAATGCAAATGAAAATATAAGATTCTTTAGTTTAGACAGTCAGTATTCCATTAGCCAAATTCAACTGGACTCTTGTGCAGGAAAATGTGACATAGTTAAAGAAGTAGTCTATGTAAGATTTATTGGTCATAAAAGACTATTGTTGTGGACTCCCACCTATTTCTAAATCTAGATCTTTCTTTTATAAGAACTGAATCAGATGACTAAACTCATAAGGAAGTGTTAACACAATGATCCTTGACAATGGCAAGCTTTTCACAAAGTTACTTTGGAATGTGGAGTATCTAAGGAGAAAATAAAGGAAACAGTTCAACATGTGGAAGCCCAACTTTAGGACATATGGAGCTTGATAAAGATTATAATCCTTCATAATTAGTGCTCCTGGTGGATGCCAGAATTCTTCAGAGCCAAAGACATAGATCTGTGAATACAAATGGTCTTCTCTAACAGTTACATAAAAATTTCTAGCAGGATTTCAATAAAAACAGATTTCTCAAGCTTCCTTTTCTGAATATATTTTGGGTCAATATTACCTTTTTTTCTCTCCCTCAAAATAGAGTTCAACAAAAATTTTAACAGGATTATAACTCTGTCCAACATATAATCATAAAAGAAAGCTTGCAAAGGCCATTTCTATTAGTGGTAACAAAAAAGTAAAAAGATCCCAAGTAATTTGATCTCTTCAAGTTGAAACTCAACATCCTCCAGACTCTAACCAAGATAAATATGTTTTATGAATATGTTTTATGAATCACCCTAATCCCATCACAACATCTCACAACACGTGAGACCCATGTGGCTAGGGGAAATGTTGGAAGAATAACACTTCCTACAATAATGCATATTTTGGCAGGGGGACAAGTACATGTCTCCTATAAACATGAGTTAAATAACACTGTGCACATCCTAAAGCTTCAGGAGAAGATTGAATGGATATATTTTTAAAATGTAATCTAATAATACCACGTAATTTTGAGGGGCCCCTGGCCAGGTAGTTGGGTGTCAATATAAATGTCTGGGTATCATATGAGAAAAATACCACAAGGTCTAAGTCTATGAAGACTTAACAGGCCTTCTTTTTGATCTCCAGAAATACAAAAGCATCAAGAGTCCAAAATTGAAAAATCTTCCCCATGTTTCTCCCAAGTCAAAATCCTTTTTAAAAGAGAAGCAGTTACAGTAGTAGATGGTCATGTCATTTACCACTGGCCTTCCAAAGAAATGCACACACCCAAAACCAGATTGAAAATGAAAGTGAAAGCAAATCTCAGTTGGAGAGGTACAGGGGTCTAATTTAGTTTCTTTTCAAGTCAAAGACATCAGCAGGCCCTCAGAGGTGCTCAAGGACAGGCTAAAGGACAGTGGGTACCTACCAGGATTGAACTCCCTGCATTTACAAGCTGGGAAAGGCATGCAGAGATAGGAACACCACTCTGCATTCTCAATGATCAGCAGATCTTCAAGCTTCAGACTAATTAGCATTTAAGGAAATGACATGGTCAAAACTGTCTCCACATTATCAGATCAAAGTCAGTGTCAGATTGTTCCTATGCCGTCTGTACAAGAGTGGGATTTCCTAAGGTTCTCTTCCTATCACTCCATCTGCTAATGACAATGGGAAACTCTCAATGCTCACTGGTAATAAACAACTTAGCTTCCAACTTCAATTTCATCAGTCAAGCTATCAATGTTGAAAACATACATACAAATGAATATATTACCCATATGTGTACCATTTCTAACCTAATAGTTTAGTTTTTTAGGCTTTTTTTTTTTGAAAAGTGACCTATTACCATGAAAAAGAATAAAAATCTTCATTTCAATTTAATTTATTCCCATAAGAGTAAGAGATTAAACATTCCAAGTTTTAGAAAGGACGAAATAGGATATATTCACTGTGTTCTTTTTAGAATTTTTATTATACAGATAAGAAAAGCCCCTCTGATATTTTATGTCAGACATGGTAGATTATGAAGAAGAATTTATTAGTTGAAAAGCAAAGGTAGATATGATAAGTTTCAAAAGAGATAAGTGCATTGGAAATTTATCTAGAAATCAGATAATTTAGCTTCAATTCAGCTTAGAAGAAAAGGGTATTAATACGTAGGTCAAGCCATATAATGGTACAAAAAGAATGTCATTACCTTGGGTGATATGGGACAAATGGTACGGACTAGAAATTCTAAAAAATTCCTTTCACATCCACGGTTAAAAACTAGTAAATTAAGTCTGTGTTTTATAATGATCTATCTACTATAATCATTTTGGGGAAATAAGCACCACAAGAAGATGTTATTGTAGCAAAGCACTTAAAAGCCTTTCTTCTCTCACAGGTGGTGGGCGTGTGAAAATTGAGAGTGTAAAACTGGATTTCAAAGAAAAGGCCCAAGCTAAAGTCGGCTCACTGGACAATGCTCACCATGTCCCTGGAGGTGGTAACGTCAAGGTAAGAACCAAGGTTGTGAGCTGATCCTGTCTTCTGTTTTTTAATTATTCTGAAATGCTCCTCATCAGAATGGGTCACAGATCAAAGACTGGACAGGTAGGAAGTAGGAATGGCAGAGCTCTGAGACACGGTGAAAAGTCTAGGGACCAGTGAAGACACTTGAGGTAACAAGGACTGATGCTTGTCTTGAACAGATCGACAGCCAGAAGCTGAACTTCAGAGAACATGCGAAGGCCCGTGTGGACCACGGAGCTGAGATCATTACGCAGTCCCCAGGCAGATCCAGCGTGGCATCCCCCCGACGACTCAGCAATGTCTCCTCTTCTGGAAGCATCAACCTGCTTGAATCCCCTCAGCTTGCCACGTTGGCCGAGGATGTCACTGCTGCACTCGCTAAGCAGGGTTTGTGAATATTTCTCGTTTAGCATCGAAGTAATAATATTTAGGCATGAGCTCTTGGCAGGAGTGGGCTCTGAGCAGGTGTTATATTCATTCTTTACAAACCATAAAATAAATAATCTCATTCCCAAACTGTAGTAATTGTTACAATTTTATAAAAAAAACAATAGTATATGCAGAAATTGACTTGATTTCCATTTGCAACAGGAAGACACTGGCTTTACATGAGTACAATTGGACAATTATTTTTGCTCTGCTCTGTTTTGCATGGAGTATTATTATTTTAAAAATTGCATTTTTACCTTTCATGTGCCTGAAGGCTATCCATACATTCTGAAAGGCCTTGTTGAAATCCAAGCTGCTCATTCCACTATTCTGTTGCTGGGTGAAAAGATAAAAGCTGCCCATTTTAACTTATTACAGGTTACATTAAATCAAGGAGTCTGATTGCAGGAAGGAAAGAGCATGTAAGAAATAAGTTTTTTTTTTTTTTTAAAGCGTTATTTTGTATAAATGGGAAGGAAGATTCAGTTAAGTTATTAACATTTGGGACCTGGATAATTATATCAGAGTATAAGTCAATCCAATAAATTATTTAACTAATTAAAAATAGTTACGAAGCATTTGAGCTGTGGTTGAGGAAGCAGTTTAAAAGTGCATCTCTTAGGAATGAGGCACTTTCATTAGGATGGACTCGTGTCTGATTAGAATGTCAGTTGATCAGCTAGATTTGTGTCCACACTACCAGTTTCACACTCCCTTTCCATCTGTTTGATACAGTATTATAGATATAAATATATATATATTTCTCTGTGGCCATTTGTGATACTTCCTCATATACTTGAATATTATACTTCCTTATTCACAGTATCTGTGTCTCCTGCACCCTTTGGTGTTGCAATTTTAGGTATGTGAAAGTAGATGTTAGCAGGGTTCTTTCCCTATTAAAAAAAAAAAAATACATTAAAAAAGAACAAAAAGTTTTAGCATGAAGTTGCTTCCTGTAACAACTCAGAGCTGTAACCCTGTTCTAGTGCCAGATACAAGTCTCTCCCGTGATGCTAGGAAAATTTATTTTTCTTTGCTTTCACCAACATGGAGTTTGTGGGGGTGGGTCCAGTTATACATTAAAAGGGTTTACAGATTGTTGGTTTAAGATTTTGGATTTATCTCATTTTGAATTATGGAATACTTTGGGTTTTATTCCTGTAATCATTCATGAAACAGACTTCTTAAGATTTTTTTTTTTTTTTCCATTTGCTAAAGTTGAAACTAACAGAGGGAGTTTGGGACATGTTGTCCCACTCTTCCAAACAGTGCCTGCTAATTAAATTATCTGAGAGAAAATATTTGGCTTCCTTACCCAAAGTAAAGATCCCTTGATCAGAAAGGACAAGTACAGTAATTTGAGAAGCCAGAGCTACAAAACACTCGAGATACAGATATCTAAATCAGTTTTCTTAGGATTCCAACATTGACCTCTGTACAGGAACCCTATATGACTTAGTATTCCTTATCAATAGATGATACTGGTCTGACTTAATCTACAGTCTGGGAAATCACCAATTAATTAATTCCTCTCACAAATCATTCATCTTGGACTTGTGAATAAGCAACGAAACAGTCAATGGCCTGAATAAGCAATCAGTTACCAGGCTGGGTGGATATTTTTCAGTATTTTATCTATTCTTTCTCTTGCTCGGGGCTGGTAGGTTGGATCTGAACAGTTAAAGGCAAAGAGTCTGATAGGTGTTTGATCCCCGTGAGCCAAATTAATTCCTGACTATATAAGAGGAAATGATGGGCATGGATGAGGCAATGAGGAAGTATAGTAGTATCTAAGAAAGCAGCCAAGGGATGCAAAGACAGACAGACATGGGTGCCATTTTGTGACCCACTAGATATTGCAACCAATGTGACTTCCACCAAAAAAAAACTCTAGGATCAAAAAGATAGCATTCATCCTCAACTAAGAGGTTTTACATCAGCAAATAGGTTGACAAATCAATGTTGACAAATGAAAATGTTGACAAATCAATTCTTTTATACAACAGCCAAAAAATTAGAAACTACTGAGTATGACTATGGATGTGTCTATTTTCTGCCTAATAATTGCTGTGATGTGGATTTGACCTATCTGAGCATTTTATTCATCAGCTTCCCTTGAAATGCTCCAGAAAAGCGGACAAGAAAGAGTAGTTGTGTGGAGACCTATGGTATTTTCTTATATGTTTGACAGTGTTCCATAGTGACTAAAGTTCTCTAGAAAGAAGGAGTGAACAGTTTTAACCTACAAACTAAGTATTTTTTACCAACTGGGTTTAATTGTTTATAAACGTTAAGAATAAGTAATTATGCTTTACATGTGAAAATTCTGTTTCTTACAAATACATGCCCAAGTACAGATTATATCAAGCCCTAAAATACTAGATTTGGCATTAAAACAAATGTTTACTTCGAATTATAGTAAAATTATAATGAGTAAATGCCCTTCCTTTGTATAGAAATATTATGCTTTATAGTGTTAACCCTGGTAATCTGTACCAATCCAAGAGAGAAACACACAGGCTAAATGTCTTCCTATGGGGTTAGGGTGTGGAACCTATCTTGCCTTCACTCTCAAGATTAACGACGCAAATTAAGCTTTTTGAACACCACTCTTGTGGGGATACCCATACGCTGATCTAGAAATTAAAGCTTTATAGTTCCAATTCTAGATCTATTACTGCCAGTTTCTCTCTGGCTTTAGCCTTTGAGAACCTGTTTAAGGATACATAAGTAATCCAGAGCTGTGAAGAGTTAAAAGGCCAGCTTCTTCAATGAACTCACCCTCTCTGGGTCACCTGCAACCAATAATTGGGTACTTTATAATGAGGCAGGAAAGATCCGAGATGATGATGAGTTTCAAAGGCCCTGTTCATTTAGGAACCAACTCTCTCTGGATTCTCCTGCTGAGTTCCAGCAGGGTGATAGGTTGAAATCCCACCCACAAGCAAGACACCTGTGTAACACCAACTGGGTATGGCTGAAGAAGGCTGAAGAGAGAACTTCACTAAATGGAAGAATCTGCTGATGGTAACGGGCCTTCTCCACACATTCATACAGAAATACAGCAGGAAATAGGATCATCAGCCAAAATGTAACATCATGTCAATATTGTTAAAGAAATAATCTCAATGCAGTTTATTCTGACCTTGTTACAATTACACTTTTTGTCCGATTTTTCATGCCACAAAAATGAGAAAAACAAACTATTCATGGTCTAAGTAGCCAAGAAGAAAAAAATAGATTCATGGCTTGGAAAGGCAAATTCTAGGCATTCCTTCCAAAATTGATGTGCTAAAATCAGCACTGATGTTTGTTTTTTTACACCTAGGATTTTTAGCCTGGGTGTGTAGGTTGAGGCCAAGTCCCTCTGCAGGAAAGAGCTTATTTTTAAACTCAGAAAATGTCAATCATGAAAATCTCCTTCAACTTTAGCAAAAAGAAAAAAAAATCAACAAAAAGTATACTCTGTATGCTGGGATTCCAAGGTTCCAACATGCCGCTACAAATCTCTGGGGGGTTTCTTTCTTCTGATAATTCTAGAGCCTGTTACCATAGAAAGGCATTTCTTCAATGGCTGGTTGTAGTTAGTTCATGTTTTTCAATCAAAATTTGCAAATGTATTTGTTGCTGTATAGTGATTGTTTTGCAAAATAAAATTGCTTGTCACCTAATCCACAGTTTCAGATTGTTTCTTCTCTGGGAAAAAAAAAATATTACACACACACACACACACACACACACACATGGCTCAGTCCAACCAAGGAAAATTTATGATGAAAAGGCTCTTATTATCTCCCCAACGTGTGTCAGGATTTAACCACTCCTGTATTTAGCAGGATGCTATCTGTTGCAAGTGACAGAAACTGAAATCAAATTGACTTAAGCATAAGGGCAAATATTGGCTCAAGTAACCAACAATACAGGCCTAAGGCATGGATGGATCCAGGCATCCAAAAGATGTTAAGACTTTTTTCCGACCCTGGATCCAGGCTTTCACAAGATGTCATCGGGAATCTTTCTTTTTCCAAATCTCAGCCCTGCTTCTTCTGTGTTGGTTTTATTCTCAGGCAGACACCCCTTTCATGATAGTCTCTGGGAGCTCCAAGTTTCACAACCCACCAAAAAAAAAAAAAAAAAAAAAGCCTCTTTCCCACTAGCACAACCAAGATCTCAGGTCTGAAAATCATTGAACCTTGGATCACCTGCTCACTTCTGCTGATTATCCATGGTTAGGTCACATTCTTTTCTCTATCACAGGTGGTTGGGGTAGGAGAAAAGTAAAGGGAGAAGGGGCTTCTACTGAAGTACATAACCTAATCATGAAGAGGAAATATTCCCTTCTAAGTAAATAAATGTTCCCTCCTAAGTAAAGTCAGTCTGCTACTGCAAGAAGAGAGAGGAATTGATTCTGAGCAGATCATAAGGCAGACATCCTGTAGGCCCACGCACCTTATCCCTATATTTATTTAATCTTTTAGCTCCTTGCTACTCAAATTGTGTTCAGGCTTCACCTGGGACCTTGTTAGACATACAAAGTCATAGGCTCCACTCCCGGCCAACATACAGCATTCCCCTAGATGAATCATCTGCTCATTAAAGTCTGAGAAGCATTCAGCTCATCTAGTCCAAGGAGAAAAAGCTCCACAACAACCCACTGACAGGTAAGAATCATTTCTAAGACAACAGGAGGTAATATCACCAAGTCTGATGTCAGAGTCTGAGTATCAAGTGGTAGAAAATTGAGACTGGTGGAAGAAAAGTCTTTGCGTCGGAAATTGGCCAGACCCACTGTTCTAACTTGGCTGAAACTTAGTTCTACCAATGGAGTCATCACCTTGCATTCAGTTTTCCTTTGCTAATAATGCAGATTTGGAACTATGTAGCCAACATCATTAGACTTTCAAGAGTTTTTTTTTTTTAATTTTAGGGGTTCCTGGGTGGCTCAGTTAAGTTTCGGACTTCAGCTCAGATCATGATCCAGGGTCCTGGGGTCGAGCCCCACATTGGGCTCCCCAGTAGGAGGGGAGTCTGCTTCTCCCTCTCCCACTCTCCCTACTTATTCTGCTGCTCTCGCTATCTCTCTCTGTCAAATAAATAAATTAAATCCTTTTTTAAATATTTTTTTAAATTAGTATCCATGTTATCCTTCAGGGAAGTCTCTACACGGGATTTAGACACTTATTTGTCTGGTAGCATGAATCACGAGAAAGTTAGTTTTCTTTCTTATTAACAAGGTAAAGAAGATTTTGCTTGGCTTGAGAAGAGACAAGTAACTCATATATAATGTAGGATTACAAAATAACCCTGTATGTAGCTTATATAGAGGGGAAAACACGCTCTTCTTTTACGATATGGCACTTGTAGAACTTTGACCCAAAATTGTTTTAAGACACTGTCCTTTACTAGGTTTTCTTGAGTATGTTGAAGAAACATCACAGTCACACTCCAAAAAGCCCACTTTTTTTATTCTCTCCTGCGTTTTATCACAAATATAGTACAGCTGTTCCCATTTCTAATCCTTCACATTCTGTTAAAATCTCCTGCCTCAGGCCTGGTTGAGGTAATAGGCCTGTGGCTTCCAGATGTGCTTTGTTTGGAGGGCGCCGTGTTTTCAAACTCAAGAAAGTTCACACACTCACACACTCTTTCAGATTTGGATCTTTCAAAAGTTAAAGGTTTATAACTTCAGGTTTAGATCCACTCCTTTTTCTCTCCCTCCCAAGTTTTTCCTCATTCTCTGAAACAAAAACCCAAAAGAATAAACCCCCAGTTCTAAAGTGGGGGAGGGAATGGTCCGGTTGGATAGGTCAGATCAGAATCCTCAGGGAGACTGGGAGCCTGAAGAACCAATATTTAATAGACTTTGCCCTATCTTGAGAAAGACAAAAAGAAATCTTTAAAATGTTTATTTGACAGTAATTGTTGGTAATCTCCATGTCCATGATAAACATACTTCAGATTCTTTTCCCACCTATGTTTTTTATTAAAGCAAAGGAAAAAAGAAAAAAAAAAGTGGCATTTGTTTGCTTGTTTCCCCACATAGGATTTTTTAAAAATCTCACAGCCAAGTGAGAAATGAAAAAAGCTATCCTCTTGGTAGGCCTGAACTTGTAAGGTCCTGGCTTATACCTTTTGGAAGTCGAAAAAAGACATAGTGGAAAGAGGTTGTAAAATAGTCAAGCAAATAATGTGTTCTTGAGCCCAGGGCCGATCTTCAGCCAACACACCCCTATTCAGCTGAATAAGTTGTCTTTGGCCTCCACAGACCTCATCAGTTCTAGCACCTGTAAGGCCAATCCCTTGTATGGCAGAGAACCTCCAAGATCTGTCCCAGTACCCCTCAAAGCCCTACCATTTAAATATCACCAGTGGCTTTGATCTCAGGGGCATTACCAGCTGTTCCAGGAAGCCCAGATATAGCAGCCTGCGAGCCAGCCACAGCTGTCACTTGCCCACCCCTGTTCCTGCTTTTGCCCGCCTTGGAGCTCCAAGTCAGAAGATGGGAATCCCATAGAGGAGATGGGATCTTTTCTGGCATACTGGTAGGCAAAGAGCTGGTACTCAGTAACCATACCTTGGCTATGGTCCCCTGTTACCAGTCTTCATTCCACCCAGAACTTCCCTGATATGTTTGTTTATGGGAACTGCAGTGGCCAGAGGACTTTAACTCTTAACAGAATATAGAGATGAGCAAAAGGCACTGAGGAGGTAATGGGGTTCCTGAGGCCAACAACAAAAGAAGGTTATGAGCAATAGATAGGCCCCACGGGGTAACGTGTGGTTAATCATGCCTAAGATAAAACCTTTTTAATGGTCTCTGTTGAAATTCGCCTTCAGCTAAAACCCACCAGATGTGCAACTAAAGTGGGCATAAGCATTAATTTTATAATTACTTAGTGATTGTCTCTTCCAGGCATCCTTACAAACACAGGTTAACTCCTATGAGTACTGTTATCATCATCCCCATTTTACAGATGAGATCACTGAGCATGGAAAAGTTATTTAAAACTTAATGGGCAGAGGGGGGGTTGCTCAGTGGCCAATAAACTGCCTTGACTGCTCCCGACTCCCCAAAAAACTTAATGGGCAGAGGCTGAATTTGAACCCAAGCAGCACAGATGTCTCATCTCATCTAATGACTAGGTTTGATCTCTTTAAATATTCCAATAAGCAATTTTCCTGACAGTCAATAATGAAGATATCAAATATCTGTCATATAAAAATCTGAGCATTAAATGGGCTAGAAAAATGTTTATGTATTTGTCTTTAATTCGGCAAATAATGAAAGGGGATTATGTCTCATAAACAATATCATTTCTGTAAAGAGCAATTCTTTTTTAAAAAATTGAAGTATAGTTGATATACAATGTTACACTAGTTTGAGATGTACAACATACTGATTAGATAATTCTATACATTGTGCTCTACTTACCACAGGTGTAGCTATCATTTGTCACCATACAACACCATTACACTACCATTGGGTATATTCTCTATGCTGTACCTTTTAACCCATAACTTATTGCATAACTGGAAGCCTGTGTCTCTCACTCCCCTTCACCCATTTTGCCCATCCCCCACACTTCTGGAAATCATCAGTTTGTTCTCTGTATTTTTGCGTCTATTCCTGCTTTTTGTTTATTCATTTGTTTTGTCTTACAGACTCCAGATATAAGTGAAATCAAGTGGGATTTATCTCTATCTGACTTCTTTCAATTAGCATAATACCATTTAGGTCCACCCATGTTGTTGCAAATGAAAAATCTCATACTTTTTTTTTTTTACTTTTTTTATAGCCATTAATTAGCCACTGTATAGTACACCATTAGTTTTTAATGTAGTGTTCAACGATTCATCAGTTACACATAACACCCAGTGTTCATCTCATACTTTTTTATGCCTGAGTAATATTCTATCATGGGTGTATATATACCACATCTTCTTTATCCATTCATCTATCAGTGGACAATGGACACTTGGATTGCTTCCATATCTTAGCTATTATAAATAATACTGCAATAAGCAGAGAGGTGCATGTATCTTTTTGAATTAGAATTTTTGTTTTAGGGGGGCAGTAAATACCCAGTAGTGGAATTACTGGATCATATGGTATTTCTATTTTTAATTTTCTGAAAAATCTCCATACTGTTTTTCACAGTGACTGCACCAAAATACATTCCCACCTACAGTGTGTGAAGGTACCTTTTCTCCACATCCTCATCAACACTTGTTAATTCTTGTCTTTTTGATTCTAGTGATTCTGACAGGTGTAGAGCAATATCTTACTGTGGTTTTGTTTTGTTTTGTTTTAAATTGTATTTATTTATTTGAAAGAGATTGAGAGAGAGAGAGTATGGGAGCATGTGGCAGGGGCAGGGAGAAGAAGAAGCAGACTTCCTGCTGAGCAGGGAACCTGACTTGGGGCTCTGTTCCAGGACCCTGGGTTCATGACCTGAGCTGAAGGCAGACACTTAACCAACTGAGCCACACAGGCATCCTCATTGTGGTTTTAATTTGCATTTCCCTGCCCTCGCTGTGGTTTTAATTTGCATTTCCCTAATGATGACCAATGGTGAGCATCTTTTTGTGTATCTGTTGGCCATCTGTGTATCTTCTTTGGAAAAGTGTATATTCAGATCCTCTGCCCATTTTTAATTATTATTTGTTTTTTTGGTATTGAGCTGTGTAAGTTCTTTATATATTTTGGGTATTAACCCTTTATTGGATATATCATTTGCAAATATCTTCTTCCATTTGGTAGGTTACCTTTTGGTTCCATTGATGGTTTCCTTCTCTGTGCAAAAACCTTTCATTTTGGGTAGTCCCAATAGCAGAATTTTGCTTTTGTTTCTCTTACCTTAGGAGAGATATCCAGAAAAATATTATGATGGCCAATGTCAAAGAAATTATTGCCTGTGTTTTGTTCTAGGAATTTTATGATTTCAGTTCTCACATTTAGGTCCTTAATCCATTTTGAGTTTAGTAGGTATGAGAAAGTGGTTCCGTTTCATTCTTTTGCATATAACTGTCCAGTTTTCCCAGCACCATTTGTTAGAGATGTCTTTTCCCCATTATATATTCTTGCCTCTTTGTCATAGATCAATTGACCATGTAAGCATGGGTTTATTTTTGAGCTCTCTATTCTGTTCCGTTGATCTATGTCTCTACTTTTGTGCCAGTACCGTACTGTTTTGATTACTACAACTCTAAAGTATTTATTGAATTTTGGATTGTGTTACATCCAGTTTTTATCTTTTGTCTCAAGATTGCTTTAGCTAGGGGCACCTGGGTGACTCAGTTAAGCATCCAACTCTTAATTTCACCTCAGGTCATGATGGAGGGTTCATGGTTGTGGGATCGAGCCCCACACAAGGCTCTGTGCTTGGCATGGAGTCTGCGTGAGATTCTCTCTCTCCCTCTCCTCTACCCCACCTCCCACTTGTTCTCACTGACTTATGGGAGCTCTCAATCTTTCAAAAAAAAAAAAAAGATTGCTCTAGCTGTTTAGGTTTTTTGTGGTTCCGTACAAATTTTAGGATTATTTTAGTTCTGTGGAAAATGTTGTTGGTATTTTAATAGGGATTGTGTTGAATCTGTACATTGCTTCAGGTAGTTTGGACATTTCAACACTTAATTCTTACCCATGATCATGGAATATCTTTCCATTTTTTTGTGTCATCTTCAATTTCTTTCATCAGTTTTATAGTTTTCAGAGTACAAGTCTTTCACTTCCATGGTTAAGATATTCATAGGTGTTTTACTCTTTTTGACACAATTATAAATGAAATTATTTTCTTAATTTCTCTTTCTGTTATTTATTATTAGTATATAGATATGAAACTGATTTCTGTGTATCAATTATGTATCCTGCAACTTTACTGTATTCACTTATTATTCTAATAGCTTTTTGATGGAAGGTTTTCTATGTATAGTATCATGTTATCTGCAAATAGCAACAGTTTAACTTCCTTCTTCCCAATTTAGATGACATTTTTGTCTACTGAGGCTAGGACTTTTCAGTACTATGTTAAGTAAAAGTGGTGAGAATGGACATCCTTGTCTTCTTGCTGACCTTAGAGGGAAAGTTTTGTTTTCACCATGGACTATGATGTTAGCTGTGGGATTTTTGTATATGACTTTTGTGATTTTGAGCTATAGCTACGTTCCCTCTAAACCCACTTTGTTGAGAATTTTTATCATGTATGAATTGTGAATACTGTTAAAAGCTTGCTCTGTATCTATTGAGATGATCATGATTTTTATGTCTTATTGATATAGTGTATCACATTAATTTATTTACAAATATGTAACCATCGCTGTATCCCCAGAATAAACTCCACTTGATCATGGTGAATGACCCTTTTACTGTATTGTTGAATGCAGTTGGCTAATATTTTGTTGAGGATTTTTGCATCTATATTCATCTAATATCTATATTGGCCTATAGTTGTTCCTTTTTGTGGTGTCTTTTATCTGATTTTGGAATTAAGGTAATGCTGACCTCATAGGATGTATTTGGAAGCTTTCACTCCTCTTCTATTTTTTAAATAGTTTGCAGAAAATGCATATTAATTCTTTTTTAAATGTTTGGTAGAATTCAGTTGTGAATCTATGGTCCTGAACTTTTGTTTGTCGGGAGTTTTTGATTGCCAATTCAATTTGGTTACTATTGATTGCTCTGTTTAGATTTTCTACTTCTTGGTTCTTGTTTTGAAGATTGTGTGTTGCTAGGAATTTATCCATTTCTTCTAGGGTGTCTAATTTGCTGACATATATTTCTTTGTGACATTCTTTTTATAGTCCTTTGTATTTCTGTAGTGTCAGTTGTTCCTTCTTCTCTTTCTGATTTTGTGTCTTTTTTTTTTTTCTTGATGAGACTTGATAAAGACTTGCTTTATCAATTTTGTTTTCAAAGAATCCACTCTTGTCTTTATTGACCTTTTCTATTGTTCCTTTAGTTTCTATTTTATTTATTTCTGTTTTGATATTTTCTTCCTTCTACTAACTTTGGGCTTTGTTCTTCTTGTCCTAGTTTCTTTAGATATAAAGTTAGATTTTGTTTATTTGAGGTTGTTCATGTTTCTTGAGGTAAGCTTGTATCGCTATAAACTTCCATCTTAGAACTACTTTTGCTACATCCCAAACCTTTGAGACCCTTGTGTTTTCATTTTAATTTGTCTCCATTATTTATTTCCTCTTTGATTTCTTAATTGACCCTTTGGCTATTTAGTAACATGTCATTTAGCCTCCACATGTTTGTGAGGCTTTTTTCCTAGTTTTTGTGATTGATTTCTAGGTTCATACCATTGTGGCTGGAAAAGATACATGATATTCTATCTTCTTAAATGTATTGAGACTTATTTTGTGGCCTAACATGATCTATTCTGGGAGATGTTCCATGTGGACTTGAAAGGAATTTGTATTTTGTTGTTTTTGGATGGAACATTTTATAAATGTGTTAAGTACAACCTGTGTAATGTGTCATTGAAAGACACTGTTTCATTATTGATTTCTTACCTGGATGATCTATCCATTAGTGTAAGTGGGGTATTAAAGTCCCCTACAATGGCGGCATCTGGATGGTTCAGTTGGTTAAGTGTCTGCCTTCTGCTCGGGTCATGATCTCACGATCCTGGGATCAGGCCCTATATCAGGCCCCCTGCTCAATGGGGAGCCTGGTTCTACTCCCTCTGCCCCTCCCCCTGCTCGTGTGCTCTGTCTCTCATAAAAAACATCTTTTTAAAATAAATAAATAAACAAATAATAAAACCCCCTACTATTATTGCATTACTATAAATTCCTCCCTGTATGTCTGTTAATATTTGCATTAAAGTACTCCATTGTTGGGTGTGTAGATGTTTACAACTCTTACATTCTCCTTTTAGATTGATCCCTTTATCATTATGTAATGATTGCCCTTTTGGTCTCTTGTTATAGTTTTATATTTTGTATTGCCACTTTGGCTTTTTCTTTTCTTTTTTGCTTCTATTTGCACAGTGTATCTTTTTCCATCCCTACACTTTCAGTCTATGTGTGTCTTTAGGTCTAAAGTTAGTCTCTTATAGGCAACAGATAGATGGGTCTTGCTTTTATCCATTCTGCCACCCAATGTCTTTTGACTGGAGCATTTAAAACCTATGCATTTAAAGTAATTAGGTATGTACTTACTGCCATTTTGTTAATTGTTTTTTGATTTTTATAGTTCTTGCTCTCTTTCTTTATTTTCTTTTTTATAAATACATTACCCAATAACAATCAACTAAATGGGAAATCATCAGAACAGTTTTATGCCATTTTCCATGTCAAGTCACAGCTCATGTAAAGGCATGTTAGCAAGTGACATTTACATCAAACATAGATCAACCAATAGTTTCTAAAAATCAACAATGTATTTGGAAATTATTAGGCAAATTGGATGAGCTATTTGTACTACAACACACATCACTTGACAAACCATCTTGTAATTTACACTTTTTTTAGAGAATAAAATCAGTTTTTCTAATGTATTAACTTACCAGATGGTAAATATTTTAACATCACCCTTGCTTCCAGAATTGTGCAGCTCTCTTAAAGGCTGTTTTTCATTCTCTTTTATGACATTACTAATTGAATTAAATCTCTTGGTTTTATTACAAGCATGTCATGTTACTTAAATTTTCCCTAGGAAACAAGAATCTACAATTCATAGCATAAACTATGAGAAATCTGATTAAGCCTTGGAAGTAGAATGTACACTTCAGATATTCTTATTTGATTTTTAATACTAGTAAAAAAACATCTGATTTTTTTCATTAACATCAGAAAACTAAGACCCAAATAGATACCAAGAGGACTTCTCAGTCATTTTTCTGCTTCAATGGTAGAAAAATCAGACACCACTCATTATATGGTCACTAAAGTACCAATATTTTGTCTTTTCCTGTGTAACCATTGTGTTGAACAAGCATGACTCATATGAACTGTGATCAAAACATGAATTTATTTTTGTCTCTTACAATTTTAACATTATGCAGTGGAAGAAATCTTCTTTGCCTCAAGCTGAAGACTTGGGCAGACTCGTGACTTGTTAGTCACTCTCAGAT
Organism: Martes martes; assembly: GCF_963455335.1. NCBI lineage: Eukaryota > Metazoa > Chordata > Mammalia > Carnivora > Mustelidae > Martes > Martes martes. The sequence continues at coordinate 175,844,688 of NC_137890.1, read as the reverse complement.
AATAAAATTCTTCTGGCTATAAAAAGAATCTCAATTATAAGAAAAGCATCTCAATTCAGAAATTAAAATGTCCAGCTCATAGAACTCTGAAGCTGATGGTATAAGATCTATACTATTTCCCAGTATGGATTTACCTCGGGCTACAAGCCTACTTTGGGAGTAGGGTATAGTCCTTCTACACAGATGCTGTGTTTCTGCTCCTTCTTGGTATAAACCAGAGTAAGACAAGTAACGGAAGGTGCTTTAAGTAGTTTTTCTCTCTTTCAGAGGATATCCTGTAATATACTTCCAGTTTCTTTCTGCTAAGGCTGGTCTCCTATCCAGGCAACCTTACTGGATGGAGCATAAGATGATTTTCTCCAGCTCCCCCCAACCCTTGCATGGCCATCCTTTGGCCACTTTATATTACTTCCTTTACTAACTCTAGGAGTGGAGACAGTTTCCAACTCAACAGCACTTCTTGGGCCACATAACCAGAGCCATCTGCTCTCCACTAGCCACTAGATTTCCCCAGTCTGTAGAAATCTAGTGTCTTCCAACATCAGAGAACAAGTTTCAATCTCTCCAAGTGTTTGAATACTCTTTTTATTAAAGCCTCAGGTTAGAAGGCATCACCTCCCTATAGCTCCCCCAAAAGGAAAGTATGACTCACAGATAGCATGACATCTTTGTCCAAAGACCTGGTCTCATCAATCTTCTCTCACCAAATAGCTCCCTACATTCCCTTTTTGTTTTCTTAATCTGACAGAAACAAAGTACTGGAGATCATTTCTCTTATAAATCTATACGTAGGAAGGGGCACTTTTTATTCACTTTTGCGTCTTGTTGTCAATCAGGCTATCCTTTCAGTAGATTCTCAGGCCAAAATGATCTAATTTTAACATTCTGTCTTCTTTTCTGTACTTTTTACTAGAGTGACCTCATAATGTCTATACCATTTAAAATAGAAATATAAATAAAATAGAAAGTAAATGGCACAAACAGTGTGAGTCTTCATTTGGTCAAGTGCACTCAAGATATCAGTCAGTCAAGTGAGAGGAACAGATCACAAACAATAAACCATAGGCCATGATAAACAGTGATAAGTGGTGGAAACTCAAGTTCACATAAGAAAGTGGGAAAAGAGAGTTTAGGAAGGATAGAGATTGGAGGCAGATTTCTAAAGCAAACAAATAAAGGCATGAGTGAAGGATACATTCTAAGACTATGAAATCACTTGATATATCTGGATTATAGTTGGTCCAGGGGGCGGGGGGGGGGACCTTGGAGACATATTTGGGATCTTCTATTCAGAAGTTTGGATTCAATTGTGTAACTTAGAGAAATCATTACAGGCTTTCAAAAGGATGAGAAGTGATATGATCAAATCTGAATTTTAGAAGAGCAATTTTGACACCAATGTGGAGATTGGATTGAAGAGAAGAGACCAGAGCTGGAGGAAACCAGGGAGAGGTGATGTCTGAGCCAGGAGAGTCATAGTAAAGACCAGGAGGAGGAAGATGCTTAAGGAACTTTTGAAACAAAAGGCATAGGGGAGAGTCCAAGATGGCAGAGGAGTGGATGACCTTCCTGTTGTCTGGTCCCAGGAATTCAGCTAGATAGCTATCAAATCATTCTGAATACCAGCACAAACTCAACTGGAGATCTAAGAAAAGAATTGTTGCAATTCTGCAAATAGAAAAGTGATCACTTTCTGCAAGAATGACAAGATGGAAAAATTCACCTCAAAAAGGAGAACAAGAGACAGTATTGACTGCCAGGGACGTAATCAGTGTGGATATAAGTAAGATGTCAGAACTAGAGTTCAGAATAACAATTATAAAGATACTAGCTGGACTTGAAAAAAGCATAGAAAGCACTAGAGAATTCCTCTCAGGACAAATAAAAGAACTAAAATCTAATCAAGTTCAAATTAAAAAGGCTATTACTGAGATACGATAAAAGGTGGAGGTTCTAACTACAATGAAAAATGAGGCAGAAGAGATAATTAGTGATGCAGAAGACAAAACAATGGAGAATAAAGAAGCTGAGAAAAAAAGAGAGATAAACAACTATTGGGTCACCAGGGGAGAATTCCAGAGATAAGTGATACCATAAAGCAAAACAATATTGGGATAATTGGGATCCCAGAAGAATTGGGGGCAGAAAGTTTATTGGAGCAAATTATAGCACCCTAATCTGGGGAAGGAAATAGGCATTCAAGTCCAAGCACAGAGAACCCCCCTCAAAATAAAAATAGGTCAACACCCTGACATATAGTAGTGAAACTTGCAAATCTCAAAGACAAAAAGAAAATCCTGAAAGTGGCTCAGGGATAAGTGATCCATAACCTACAAGGGTTTAAATGTTAGACTGGCAGAGTCCTATCCACAGAGATCTGGCAGACCAGAAAGTGCTGGCATGATATGTTCAGGGTGCTAAGTGAGAAAAGTATGCAGCCAAGAAAACTTTATCCAGCTAGGATGTCATTCAAAATAGGAGTGATAAAAAGCTTCCAGGACAAATAGAAACTGAAAGAATTTGTGATCACTAAACCAGCCCTGAAAGAAATATTAAAGGGGATCCTTTAAGCCAGGAGAGAGTCCAAAAATAACATAGACCGGAAAAGGATCAGAGACAATATACAGAAACAGTGACTTTACAGGTAGTACAATGGCACTAAGTTCATAACTTTCAGTAGTTACTCTGAATGTAAGGGTTCTAAATGTCCCAATCAAAAGACATAGGGTATCAGATTGGATTTTAAAAAAGCAAGACACATCAATATGCTGTCTACAAGAGATTCATTTTAGACCCCAAAACACCACCAGATTGAAAGTGAGGGAGTGGAAAACAATTTATCATGTTAATGGGCATAAAAAGAATGCTGGGGTGGCAATTATTATATCAGACTAATTATATTTTAAATCAAAGACTATAATAAGAGATGAAGAGGGATACTATATCATAATTAAAGGATCTATACAACAAGATCTAACAATTGTAAATGTTTATGCTCCTAACATGGGAGCAGCCAATTATATAAGACAATTAATAACAATATTTTTTTAAAAACACCAATAATAATACAATAATAGTAGGGGGCTTCACCACCCCACTCACTACAATGGACAGATCATCTAGCAGAATATCAACAAGGAAATAAGGACTTTGAATGACACACTGGACAAGATGGACTTCACAGATATATTCAGAGCATTCCATCCTAAAGCAACAGCATACACATTCTTCTTGAGAGCACATGGAACATTCTCCAGAATAGATCACATGCTGGGTCACACATCAGGTCTCAACTGGTACCAAAAGATTGGGATCATTCTCTGCATATTTTCAGACTGCAGTGATTTGAAACTGGAACTCAATCACAAGAGGAAATCTAGAAAGAACTAAATACATGGAGGTTAAAGAGCATCCGACTAAAGGTCAACCAGGAAATTAAGGAAGAATTAAAAATTCATGGAAACAAACAAAAATGAAAACACAACTGTTCAAAACTTTTGGGATACAGCAAATGTCGTCCTAAGAGGGAAGTATATAGCATTACATGCCTTTCTTAGGAAACAAAGCTCCCAACTATACAACCTAACCTTATACCTAAAGGAGCTGGAGTAAGAAGAGCAAATAAAGCCTAAACCCAGCAGAAGAGACTTAATAAAGATTAAAGCACAAACTGATGAAATAGAAACCAAAAGAACAGTAGAACAGATCAATGAAACTAGGAGCTGATTCTTTGAAAGAATTAATAAGACTGATAAACCCCTGGCCAGACTTACCAAAAAGAAAAGAGAAAGGATCCAAATAAAATCATGAATGGAAGAGGAGATATCACAACCAAAGAAATACAACTATAAGAACACATTATGAGCACCTATATGCCAATTTAGGCAATCTGGAAGAAACGGATGCATTCCTAGAGATGTATAAACTACCAAAATTAAAACAGGAAGAAACAGAAAACCTGAACAGACCCATAACCAGCAAGGAAATTGAAACAGTAATCAAAAATCTCCCAAAAAACAGGAGTCCAGGGCCAGATGGCTTCCCAGGGAATTCTACCAAACATTTAAAGAAGAATTAATACCTATTCTTCTGAAGCTGTTTCAAAAAAATAGAAATGGAAGGATAACTCCTAAACTCTTTCCATTGGGCCAGCATTATCTTGATCCCAAAACCAAAGACTCCACCAAAAAAAGAGAATTACAGACCACTATCCCTGAGGAACATGGATGCAAAAATTCTCACCAAGACACTAAGCAATAGTATCCAACCAGTACATTAAAAGAATTATTCACCAAGACCAAGTGGGATTTATTCTGAGCTGCGAGGGTGGTTCAACATCCACAAATCAATGACGTGATACACTACATTAATAAAAGGACAAGAACCTTATGATTTTCTCAATAGAAGCAGAAAAAATATTTGACATAGTATAGCATTATTTCTTGATTAAAACTCTTCACAGTATAGGAATAGAGGGAATATACTTAAATATCATAAAAGCCTCATAAAAAAGCCCACAACAAATATCATTGTCAATGGTGAAAACCTGAGAGCTTTTCTCCTAAAAACACACAGGGATGTCCACTATCACCACTGTTGTTCAGCATAGTACTAGAAGTCCTAGCCTCACCAATCAGACAATGAAAAGAAACAAAAGGCATCTGAATCAGCCAAGAAGTCAAACTCTCACTCTTTGCAGATGACACGATACTCTATATGGAAAACCCAAAAGACACCACACCGACATTTTATAACTAATGAAGGAATTCAGCAAAGTGGTAGGATATAAAATCAATGCACAGAAATCAGTTGCATTTCTACACAATAACAATGAGACAGAAGAAAGAGAAATAAAGTAGTCATTTACAATTGCACCGAAAACCATAAGATACCTAGGAATAAACTTAACTAGAGATAAAGGATCTGTACTCAGAAAACTATAGAACACTGATGAAAAAAATTGAGGAAGACACAAAGAAATGGAAAAACATTCCGTGCTCATGGGTTGGAAGAACAAATATTGTGAAAATGTTTATGCTGCCTAGAGCAATCTATATATTCAATATAATCCTTATCAAAATATCATCAACTTTTTCCATAGAGCTGAAGCAAATAATCCTAAAATTTATATGGAACCAGAAGAGACCCTAAATAGCCAAAGGAAGGTTGAAAAAGAAAACCAAAGTTGATGGCATCACAATTCTGGACTTCAAGGACTATTACAAAGCTATAATCATCATGACAATATGGTACTGGCACAAAAACAGACACTCAGATCAATGGAACAGAATACAGAGCCCAGAAATGGACCCTCAACTCTATGGTCAACTAATCTTCAACAAAGCAGGAAAGAATATTTAACGTAAAAATGTCTCTTCAACAAATGGTGTTGGGAAAATTGGAGAGCCACATGCAGAAGAATGAAACTGGACCTACACCATACACAATAGACTCAAAATCAATGAAAGACCTAAATGTGAGACAAGAATACATCAACATTCTAGAGGAGAACACAGGCAGCAACCTCTGACCTTGGGCACAGCAACTTCTTGCTAGACATGTCCCCAAAGCAAGGGAAGCAAGGGCAAAAATGAACTATTGGACCTTCAACAAGATCAAAAGCTTTTGCGCAGCAAAGGAAACAGTCAACAAAACCAAAAGACAACTGACAGAATGGGAGAAGATATTTGCATATGTCTTATCAGATAAAGGGGTAGTATCCAAAATCTATAAAGAACTTGTCAAACTCAATACTGAAGAACAAATAATCTAATCCATAAATGGACAGAAGACATGAACAGACTTTTCTCCAAGAAGACCTACAAATGGCCAACAGACATATGAAAAGATGCTCCGCATCACTTGGCATCAGGGAAATACAAATCAAAACTCCAATGAGATACCACCTCACACCAGTTAGTCAGTATGGCTAAAATTAACAAGTGTGGAAATGACAGATATTGGCAAGGATGTAGAGAAAGAGGAGCACTCTTACACTGTTGGTAGGAATTCAAGCTAGTGCAGCCACTCTGAAAAACGGTATGGGGGTTCCTCAAAAAATTGAAAATAGAGCTATCTATGACCCAGCAATCACACTACTAGGTATTTACCACAGAAATAAAAATATAGGGTTCCTGGGTGGCTCAGTAGGTTAAAGCCTCTGCCTTCAGCTCAGGTGATGATCCCAGGGTCCTGGGATCAAGCCCCACATCGGGCTCTCTGCTCAGCAGCGGGGAGCCTGCTTCCTCCTCTCTTTCTGCCTGCCTCTCTGCCTACTTGTGATCTCTATCTGTCAAATAAATAAATAAATAAAATTAAAAAAATACATAGTGATCTGAACGGGCACCTGCACTGCATGTTCATAGCAACAATGTCAACAATAGCCAAACTATGGAAAGAGGCCAGATGTCCATTGACGATAAATAGAGAAAGAAAATGTGTGTGTGTGTGACACACACACACACACACACACACACACACACACACATTATACATATAATGGAATACTACTCAGCCATCAAAAATGAAATTTTGTCATTTGCAATGACATGGATGGAACTAGAGGGCATTACGCTAAGTGAAATAAGTCAATCAGAGAAAGACAATGATCATATGAGCTCCCTCATACATAGAATTTCAGAAACAAAATAGAGGAGCATAGGGGAAGGGAGGGAAAAACAAAACAAGACAAAAATCAGAGAGGGGGACAAACCATAAGAGACTCTTAATCATAGGAAAAAAACTGAGGGTTGCTAGAGGGGAAGAGGGTAGGCAATGGGGTAACTGGGTAATGGACATTGAGGAGGGCATGTGGTATAATGAGCACTGGGTATTATATAAGACTGATGAATCACAGACCTCTACCTCTGAAACTGATAGTACACTACATGTTAATTAATTGAATTTAAATTTTAAAAAAGAAAGAGAGGCAAAACAAGAAACAAACTCTCCCATATATAGAGAACAAACTGGTGATTCTCAGAAGGGAGGGGAGGGAGGACGGGTGACATAGGTGATGGGCACCAGGTGTTGTATGAAACTGCTGAATCATTCTGTTATACACTTGAAACAAATATCACACAGATCACACAGTATGGTAACTAGCTGGATTTAAATAAACACTTAAAAATAGAAATAAAAGGCACAGAACTTGGAGACCATGAGATATGTGTTAGTTAATAGAGAAGGAGAAATACATTTGAAGTTTATAGCTTAGGTAACCAAGTAGATGATAATACAAGTACAGAAGTGAAGTATGCTGGTAGAGAAAATGAGTTGTCAGTGGAATATCCATGAGGCAGTCTCAGAAAATTGTTAATTCACATCTGGATCTTAGAATCATGACAAAGGATGATACGCATATCATCTCAGATTCTAGATGATCCCAAGCCTGGGAGTATGATGGGGAGATAAATAAAAAGAGGAGGGTGGCTTGCTCCAATCATTTTTAACCCAATCATATAAATCAATAATGAACAATGCTTCTGCTATGGGTCGATCTGATTTTAGGCCTTACCCCTTAGAGTTGATCTAGGGAGCAGTGCATGTGATGTTAGTAACCGCTCAGGCCCATGACTGGCCTGTTCCAGATCCCTGCAGATATTGTGTGTTTTAGGGATGGTTAGAAGAGCTGAATTTCTGAACTTCATCTGAGTCTAGTAGGATGCAGGCTATGGCAGTCCTGCCTTACACTGGTGCAGCTGTCTTATAATCAACTCTTCCGATCAGTGCTGATTCTTAAATGCTTTATTGCCCCTATAACATTTCATTTTAAGTGGGGAAAGGGTCCCTTTTTTCTAATTTTTGTGTTCTCGACATGTATCTATTAGACATTTTGGCTCCATGTATTTTGTTTAGGGACCAAACATCAAATCATCTGGGAAAAACATTCTTAAAGTCAAGTCAGGAAGGGCCAGAACAAAGTTGTTACTTTTGCCATGTTATAATAATACTTGACCTCTTTCTCTCCTCTCATTTGCCAAGGCTTGTGATCTGAAACAGAGCTTTGAAAAATTCCTAACGTGTAAATGAAGACACTAGTCTTAGAGAATGGATGAACTCCTGCAGACTCAGCTCACAAAAGGGAGAGAAGAGTTTAAAATGTCCAAAATTACACTTGTGTAATTCCTATATATAAGGGGCAAGCAGAGAAAACAAGTGATCATAAAAACTGCAGACCAGCCATTTGAGGGATGGTACTAAGAGAAAATGTCACAGAAGCCACAGGAGTGGATGTTGCATAGTGTTAAATTTGCAGAGTCTGCCAAGTGTGAGAAATGAGAAGCCGTTGAATTTTAAAATAGATCATTTGGTGACTGCAGAACAATGGTGAATGCTGAAGATAGAACAGGTTTCTTGGGCTGTACTTCATTTCACTTTTATATGACCTGGGGCAAATTACATAACTGAGCCATTGGTAAAAATAAACCAAAACAAAACAAAAAACCAAAAAAAAAAAAAGAAAGAAAGAAAGAAAGAAAGGAAAAAAAAAAAAAAAACAAAGCAAAACAAAACAAAACCTTCTCCAGCCCCAAAAGGACAATCTGAAGTGAATTTTCCCACTCAGCACTTGCAAACATTCAAAGAGCAATGTTTTCCTCTTAAAATGCCTTTCATCCAGGGTACACAGGGTTTGTCAACATTGTCAATGGGGGAAAGGCATTTTCTACACTGAACCAATGGCTGTTTTGAAAGCCACATGCTATTTCCTTTATTTCACAAGCACCTGCATTTATTTGCTATTTTGCTGGCACATTAGCTGCTAAATCTGACACTGATGTCTAACCAATGGAGCTATACTTACTTACTTGCTCATATAATAAAAAGCATGAATAAATTTTTTAAAAGAGTAAGCTGGCTTTGGTAAAGTATATGAAGCAACTCAAAAAATATCAGGGGTTAAAGGAAAAGTTTCATTCCTGATTCATTTGTTAATCTTTGATTAAACCTTTTAACCACGAGAATGAAGATAATAGTTTTTACTTACGTCCTGTGTTTTAGCCAATTAGATTTGCAGAGTAATTTGTGATTCGTAGATGAAAATTATTGAGTTTTCTCATTTACACATTATGAGAGTAGCGGATGATGAGTGAGGAGTTTAAAACCTTCTGCCTTCAGGGTCTGCCTGGAAAACCACAGTAGATTAATTTCAGTTTCCTAACTCATTGTGATTTCTTCTCTAGATAGACTTCAGTGCCTCATACAATCATGCAATCACTGATACATATTTGCCTTTGAATTCTATTTTGATCTGATTCCAGTTTTTACACACACACGCATGTGAGCACACTTCATATTCTACGTATTATGATGTGCCTATTCTAAAATTAAGTTAGTTTTCAATTTTTGGTTTCTTGGTAAATGAGACGTGTTTCTGATGACTCCAGAAGGAAAGGAGACCTGAGTCTGCAGGCTCACTCTGATAGCAGGCCTGTACTTCTTCCTAGCTAGATGGCCTGCGCATTTGTTCCTGAGGCCAGAGGAACAATGGTGGTTGATGAGAGAAGTATATTCACAGCAACACAACTAATTGCAAAGCAAGAAAAATCCCCTAGAGGAAATGGGGCATTTACCTATGCTTTACAAGATCATTTTTCACCAATAAAAAAAATGATATCACATTAAATATTAAATACTAAGGCATAAGTAGGGGACTTCATGACTTCTTTTGAGACCGTGGATTAAATATGGGAGAGTAAGTAGAATACTTCTTTCTGAACCTAAAATCCACATCTAATGTCATTTCATTTTTATAGCAAATTTCTCACCAATCTTCTCTAGAGACATTCAGGTTTCATAGCATCAATTTCGTACGTTTGAGAGAAAGATCTTAGCTGTGACATCTGTGAAAGATGTAAACACCGAGAGAAGCCTGGCATGTTTCAGGGAAAAGAACATGCTAGGAAAATAGAGATTAAAATTAGCAAGCGTGGCACAGCACATCTCATGAGACAAGATGAAACACCTTTGTTGTCTCAAAAGTGTTTCAATCTGTACAAGACACTTGACCGCCTCTGTTTTCTTGTGTGTGAACCAATGGCTGGCTCAGCTATTTCTGGTACTCCAGCCATGACACTTACAGAGGAGCCCATAGCAACCATTCCTCTATTGGTGGATTTTTTTTTTTTTTTTTAACCCACTAGGCTGTAGTCCTAACACTATTAGAAAGGAAATTTCCCATATCATTCTTTTTGAAGAATTGCATCTTTTTCTTGCCAACTAATATATTTTCTTCAGCAGACGAATATCATTAGGCAAGTTAGGTCAAACCTCTGAATGTGAAGTATGCCTGTTTGTAAACACAGGGACTATCCCCATTTTAGAGCAAGGGCTCAGAACATGACTACTTATGTGTGTCAGAAGTCAGCCTTTTTCTTTAGTGATGTTTCCTTAAAAAAGACAAACTAGTCATCTCTGTTACAAATTAGTAGTTACCAACTATTGACAACAAGTCTTAAGAAGCAGAACTAAGGGGCGACTGGGTGGCCTAGTCATTAGGTGTCTGCCTTTGGCTCAGGTCATGATCCCAGCATCCTGAGATAGAGTCCCGCATGGGGCTCCCTCTTCCATTCCCCCTGCTTGTGTTCCCTCTCTCGCTGTGTCTCTATCAAATAAATAAATAAAATTTAAAAAAATAAAAGCAGAACTAAATTACATAGTCACTGCTTAGTATTTTCTGCTGTCCATATGCAGAACCAGTTGTGGTCCTTATTTCTTACTATGTATTTAAGGGAATCAAAGTTGGTTGCTTTTCCAGTATGTCTCATGTGCTTTGATACATTGCTTCTTTTAGTCTTTATAATAACTCTTAGATAAGTATAATTGTGTCTATTTTATTTTAAGGAAATAGGAACTCATAAGGCTAAATAACTTGTCTCACACAGTCAGTAAATGGTTAAGCAGTGAATTACTTCAATCTCTCTGATTGGAAAATCCATAATTTTCCCACTACAGTATGCTATATCCCAGGTAGGGCATCAGTTATTTATATTAAAAGAATGTACTAAAGTGTAGTTTGATTTTTATTAAAACAAAACCTTCAATCTAATGCTAAAAGGAAATTGTGTCATGTAATTTAAAGAACATGAGCTTTCTAATCCCGGCCTTAGGGCTTCCCAAAGCACTATGTAACTTTGGGCAATTTACTTAATTTTTATCTGCCTCAGTTTCCATACTTGTAAAATAGAGATATTTGTAGGTACATTTAAAATGTGATTAAATTAAAAATTAGTGAATAGCTCTAGGGTTGTTGGGAATTTCAAATGAAATAATATGTAGGGTTGTCTGTGAGAGTACTTGATACTTAGTAAATGCTAAATCTTCTGTTCCATTTTTCATCTTTAAAAATTATGTTTAATGAAATACCACAGGATACTTTTACCAAAAGAACATACTATACATGTTCTTGTGTATCATGCTCTTCTACCCTAAACACATAGTATGAACATCTTTCAATTCAATAAACACAGGTGTGCATTATCTTTTTAAATGATTTTGTTATATTCCATTTGGTAGATATACTATACCTTGCCAAAGTAACACTTAGTCTGTTTGCAGATTTTCACTCTTATATATGATCCTGCTTGTCCAAATCTTTGCACAGATCTCTAATTATTTCTGTAGCAAAATTTTTATCAGTGGAGTTGAGTCAAAGGGTGCATCCAGCTTCAGAGGGGTTTTTTATACATGTAGCCACATTGCCTCCCGTAACTGTGTCCTACTTTTTATTCCCACAACAGAGGAATATTTTACTTCAATTTTTTTTTAATCTTTGCCAATGTGGTATACATACACTTGGTTTAATTTAAATACTTTGATAATAAGAAAATAGTGTCTGATCAATTAATTTCAAGTAAACACATTAAAAGCAATCAGTAATTTGATCACGTTTGTGAACTTGTTCTCTAACAATTTCAAAATAGGTTTAGTGTAACTAGTCTAAGTTTTACAAGCCATACCTTCCATCTTCTCAACTCTACTTAGAATATGAAAACAAACACCAACAACAAGTAAGCAAATGCCTGTGGCTGTGTTCCAATAAAACTTTATTCGTGGACACTGAAATTTGAATTTCATATAATGAAATTCTCATATTTTTATTTGTCTCATATTTTTATTCTTTTAATTTTCGTACTTAAAAATATAAAAACTAGGGGCGCCTGGGTGGCTCAGTGTTGTTAAAGCCTCTGCCTTCGGCTCAGGTCATGATCCCAGCGTCCTGGGATCGAGCGCCGCATCGGGCTCTCTGCTCAGTGGGAAGCCTGCTTCCTCCTCTCTCTCTGCCTGCCTCTCTGCCTACTTGTGATGTCTGTCAAATAAATAAATAAAATATTAAAAAAAAATATATATATATATAAACTATTATTACCCTACACACCAAAGGAGCTGATTTGGCCTAGGCTGTAGTTTGCGCACTCCAATTTGGATAGATGTAATGTGTTTTTATGTGGTTTATGCTTCCTAATTCTCATCTAACAAAGGCATGGGAGGAGACAGCATAACTAGCAGGATCAATCATTGAAGACACTGGTGCCCTTTAGCCTGGAGTAAAAAGTTGTATTCTTTCATGACACTAGACGACTTCAAATCTTTCTGTAGAATTTACTACTAGTGTGGACTTAACCGATTTAGCCTCCCTGAATCTCAGCTTTCCCTAACTTGTAGTAAATTTGGAATCCTCCATATGGTGCCCTTCCTTCATGTGAGAGCAGTTAAGTAATGGTCAACATTATTCAGTTGTTCTGGAAAGTTCACACATGATGTGTTGTATTAATATATTGGAGACATGAGTTAAAATGGACCGCCAAGCTGATATTTATTCATAAGCAGTTACCTTGCACTGTCTTCTTTACAATAATTAACCTGACATTCTGGTACACTGAAATAAAAATTCCTTTGCACTTGTCTGGTGCTTTTAGATTTACTGAGCATTTTCAACCTTTTATTTAATCCTTAAAATAATCATGTGGGGTATACATTCTTGCTACATTTTATAGGGAGAAAACTGATATGAAGTATTTTTCCAAGATTATACAGAATATAGCAAGTTAATGAAAGAGCTATAAATTGAACACAAGCCAAGGCCTCTAACTGTGAGGCCAGGCTTCCCCTCCCCTCCTGGAATCCAGATGGATCCTGTTTTATTTGAAGAAACTAAGCAGTTGCCTTTTCTGCTGCCCTTTTCCTGGAGTTGTCCCTCACTGCTCCACTCTCAGATTCAAAGTGAGCCTGGGCCCCACCCCCAAGGGCCGAGTCCCTGCGGTCATCATCGTGGTTACAATGTGTCTTTTCTCCTCCTGACTTTATCACTGATTATTGAACCTCTAAGAACGCTGTGACTCCAAGATAGCCAACCCCTGGCCAGGTGATGGAGAGTGGCAGGCCCGTAGAGCTTAGCCAGGACACTAACTAATCGGCTGCAGTGGATCCTCTTCACACTCTTCCCACCCCACTTCCATTTCAGCGAGACTTAATCACAACTTAGGTGTTTATGAGATTTCCTTCCTTATATTATCCTCCTTTACTTAAGCTAGTCTGAGTCAGTCTGTTTCTTTCAACCAAATAAGCCCAGAATAAGGAATACTGAATGATCCATGAAGCATTTTTTATTTCCCTCCTACAGTAGGTACAGACTTATGTAGATCTATGGGATTCTGAGGAGATCTATAAAAATAATCATGCATATGATTGCAAAAATAATAAAGGGACCTAGCATGTAAGGGTCAAAACAACATCAGAAGTTACATATTGATATAATATTGGGCATATTTTCAAAATATGATTAAAGTAGGCAAACTGTGTTTTGAGTTCTTTCTCATGGGAGGTAAAGAACATTAATTACTACTAACCATGAAATTTATGTTGGATGAGGATATTCCATGATCAGATACTGATCAAAGGCCTGAATATAGTCAATAGTAGATTGTTTTCCTTTTACGACATTTGTTTCTACTTTTCTTAGTGATAAAAGGACTTTCTTGATTAATCCTACTTATATGGCAGTTGGAGTTGTTTACTTCTTGTTTTTCAGTCTTTTGTGTCGTCTTTTCCATACTCAAATAACAAAAGTTAAATTATTGTCATTATGTGCCTGTAATGTATTCAGCTATCCTCAATGGCCTGAGCTACTTACCTGCTTTTTCTACTGTACACAGATTTTGACTTTAGGTGGATTAGAGCATGGGGGTTCTTAATCAAGTTTGTACAGTAGAGTCACCTGCAAAGTTTTACAAAAATATTCAGAAGCTTCCAGTTCCCCCAAAGATTCTGATTTAATTGATCAGAGATGGAAGCTAGATATTAATATATTTTAGATTTCTCTTGGTAAGATTCTAATCACTAGGATTGAGAACCATCCATTTCAGGAAACCTACTAACCTCTTTTAGAATCCAATTAGTCATCACTAGGGTTGATAAATGTGTGGTTTATTTCTTAATCAGATAAAGGGCTATGGATTCCAATGCACACTTCGGATCAGGAAACAGAAGAGATGATTCTTGATATGTCTGTGACTCAGAAGAACAGTGTGATATGGACTTCGGAAGCCTTGCATGAGCTTGTATCCCTTGATAGGAATGACCGTTCTATCAATCGTTAGTGCTTGCCTTTTTCAAAGAAAAAATTGTGAGCTGTCAGAATTTGCTAGTGTTCTTTTTTTTAAAGATTTGCTGATAATTTGGGGCGCCTGGATGGCTCAGTGGGTTAAAGCCTCTGCCTTCAGCTCAGGTGATGATCCCAGGGTCCTGGGATCAAGCCCCACATCGGGCTCTCTGCTCAGCAGCGGGGAGCCTGCTTCCTCCTCTCTTTCTGCCTGCCTCTCTGCCTACTTGTGATCTCTGTATGTCAAATAAATAAATAAAGTCTTAAAAAAAAAAAAAGAGTTTGCTGATATTTTAAATCAAGTTGCAAATGTTTCTGCAGATCAAATCCCCGCCTCCTCTAGAGAGGAAGTGCAGCCCATGGTTACTCCGCTGTGTCCTCTGGAAGCAGACTCTTAGATGCAGTTTGGAGTGCAAGCAATAATCATTATATTCACTGTGGAACAGAGAAAGCTCTCTCTGCTGAAGACCGCAGGGTCTGGGGTGTATGTTGCTGTCACATGACTGAGTCACACACACAGCTAGAAGCTGCCACCCTGGAAGAGGACACACACATGAAGGAGCAGAGGAGTGAGGGGCAGGAGCAGCACAGCGGCTGGGGATGGAGTGCTACAGCCAGACTTTCTCCCTGTCTATTTCCTAAGGAGCAGGCAAGCCATGTCTCTCATCACCACCTACGGCAGGGCACGCTAATTAAGGTATTTCTGAAATTTCAACCAGGCACACACAAACAAACCTTTCATTAGTAGGAAAATGTCAACAGAATACTTAAGTACAGATCTTGCATGTCTACATTTTAAAAAGATATACTTTCTGAAATCAATCCTTTCAGTTTTTCAAAATTGACTCTGGGCAGAAATGGTTTAGACTCCTGGAAAACGTGGATCTCCTCATTCCTTTAGCATGTGGTAACAGTATAGAAGAAGTTTTCTTAAAAAATAAATTTTTTTTATACATCAGGGAGAAAATTAAATTGAAGGCTAGTTTTCTAAGGGACTGTTCAGCGTCTCCATCTTCATAAAATAAAGCTTCCTTCCTTATAGTATAATATAAAGTGGAGACTTACACATCTTCGTTCATCAACATCATGATGACAAACAGTGTGCATAATAATAAAGCCTGAGAATTAAAAATATTTCAAGCTGTACCAATGTTAAATGAAAATGAACACTCAGTGACTCAGCAAACATGGCTTCTAGTACCGTGAAGCTTTCATACACTTTAAACAGAAAACACGATTGTTTGTAAAAGTAGCCATAAACAAAAAATAGGCTTTAAGATATTGACACCTACTAGATGACAATAGGCATCTTCTTTTCGTTTTAAATCCATAGCAGAAAAAAGGTTTTGTACTCCTGAAACAGAGCTCTCAGACCACTGACGACGGGAAGCAGAGGGCTGGGCTGTGCCTCCCATTGGTGAAGCCACTGATACTGAAGTCAAAACAGAGATCTGACCTATTCAGGAGTGACGCTTCATGTCTTAGATTTCAACTAAGGAATCCTCAAGCCATGTCCAGAGTTAGTGTCCACCCCCATTGTCCATATTGTGAGCCATTCCATATCCCTTTACTCTGTGCTTCAGGGATGTGTTGACAAACAAGCCCTAACGAGATGCCAAGTGGAAAAGAAAAATGTAAATGTAAATGCTACAGCCATCTTCTCCACGTAAATTCATTATTTTTAGGACATCGACTGAGAATTCCCAGAACAGTGGTTTGTCCGTCTCTGTCAGTGTCACTCTGTGAAGGAACACCATGGATTTGCACCATCAAGACAGAATGGAAAAGAAAACTAAGCTACACAAGAGTTTGTTCAAAAGGCAAAGAGGCTATGTTGTGTCAAAAGAGTAAGACTTGTGATAGAGTAGAACAGGCACTGTGACAAGAGCTTTACCTGTATTGTGGCTATTCTAAAATGTGTCCACAAGTTCTTTGACACTCCTCCCATTAAGAGGTGGGATCTATGTCACTCCTTTCAGTGCTCAAGGAAACCCTGTGACTTTTTAAATCAATAAACTACAGCAGCAGTATTGCTACATGAAGCAAGACCAGAAAAGGCTGTGAAGTTTCCACCTGGTCCCCTTGGGATACTCCTCCTGGTGAACTGAGCTGTCAAAAGTCCAACCATCCTGAGACTGTCACTCAGGAGAGGCCAGTGGATAGAACGTGGGCTGAGCAACCAGTTGCCAATGAGCTTCAGCTGTCAACCATGTGCACAAGCCCTCCTGGGCATATTGACCGTTCAGGTGCCCTGTAACTACGGTTGGAACCCACAACTAACCGTAACTGCATGAGAGACTCTAAATGAGAACTATCCTGCTGAGACCTCCCACGTTCCTGACTCACATATCATGAGCACAATAATCGGTTGTTTTATGCCACTAAGATTTGGACTAATCATTTGTTATGTAACAGTTGTAACCAGAAACTATATTGACTCATTAAATCCTCACAACAACCTTGCAAAATAGCTCCTCTTATTAGTCTCATTTTTTTTTTTTCCAAATGGAGATACTGACTCCCAGAGATGGTAAGTGGCATTTCCTTTTTTTTTTTTTTTTAAGATCTATTGATTTATTGGGAGGGGGGGAGGGGGAAGAGGAAGAGGGAGAGAGACAAAATCTCAGGCAGATTCCCTGCTGAGCACAGAGCCTGAGGTGGGGCTCCAACTCAGGACCCTGAGATCATGACCTGAGCCACAATCAGGACTCTGAGACTTAACTGACTGAGCCACCAGGTACCCCTGAATGCTGAGGCGCCAGCATTTTCAAGGTTACATGGCTTGCGAGCAGCAATGATGGTATCTGAATCCAAGTAGTCAGGTTCCAGAGCCCTTGCTCTTAAGGATCTTGACATGGGGTGTTAATATATCTGAAATTTTTATGTGCCATTTCACATCCTCTTATCCTCATCTGGCTCCGGCTTCAGAAACTTCTGCAGAGAGACCAGTACTGTGTGAACTCTTGCCAAGTTCACCTTGCCTTATACTCTTGCTACATGTACTACTAATGTCCCAGGAATCCCTGTTGGTACTGAGGTACAAGATGCTGTAGGATCCTCTCTGACCTCACATGTGTATGTCCAGGGAGTGTGGAGGGACTAACACCCCACAGAGCAAACCCAACCTCCATATAAATTCTTCTCCCTTCCTTCTACAGACACACTTCTGAGAAGCAGTTATTTTGAGAAGCAGGTTCTCAGAGGACCACTTGCAAATCAAGTAATCTATTGCATTTGATACAAATTAGTAGTCAGTTTTGCAATATACCACCTTTTTAGCTTTGTCTCCTCCACCTTATCTATGTTTAGTTCACTTCTACCTCCTTGGATTGCATTCCCTAAGAAGAAGAAACACACAAGCCATGGTTTCAAGCCCTGCTTTCGGTGGAGCTCAGGTCAAGATAATAGCTGAAAATATTTTCACTAAATAATTATGCCTGTGTATGCATAAAATATATAGCACTGTTTTGCATATTTTAAGCTTTTAAAGTATATGGCATTATATCATGAGCTCATTCTGGAAGTTATTTTGTTCACTCAACACTACATTTTGGAAATTTTCCTGTGCTGATACATGAAGCTATAAGTCATACATATTAAGTGCTATATATTATTTTATTATGTGAATGTGTCTTAGGTCATTATTCCATTCTCCTGTATACAGATGTGCATAACATGTTTAGAATTCACTGCTAAAATGTTAGTGTGATGAGTGATGTTTTTATCCTTTTATGTACATATGTGATAAGTCCTCCAGGGTCTACTTAGGGAATTGTTGGATTGAAGGGTGCACATATTTCAATTTTACTAGATATTGCCAAAGTCGCCTTCAAAATCATGGAAGTTCTACATATTCTTGAAAACACTTGATATTATCAGACTTTTTTTTAAACATTGCTTTTTAGAACAGTTTTAGCTTTACATAAAAATTGAGAGGAAGTTTCAGAGATCTCTCCCATATCTCTCACCCCCCCCACATGTCCCCAGACTGCCCCATAATTAATATCTCCATCACAGTGCTACATTTGTTACAATTGATGAACCTACATTGAGCTATCATAATCACTAAAATCTATATTTTACCTATGGTTCACTCTTGTTGTTTTACATTATATAGGTTGGTCAAATATACAATAACTTGTATTCATCATTTATAGTATAATACAAAATATTTTCACTGCTCTAAAAAATCCTCTATTCCCACATATTCATGTCACCCCTCCTCAATACCAAGCAGCCACTGATCTTTTTATTGTCTCCATAGTTTGCTTCACTCAGAACATCAAATAGTTGGAATCATATGGAATATAGCCTTTGCAGACTTGCTTCTTCCACTCTGTAATATGCACGTAAGTTTCTTCCGTGTCTTTTCATGGCTTCATAACTTGTTTCTTTTTAGTGCTGAATAATATTCCTTTGTCCTTTGTAGCACAGCTTGATTATCCATTCAGTTATTGAAAAATATTTTCATTGCTTCCAGGCTTAGGAAGTTATGAACAAGGCTGCTATTAATAGGCACGTGCAGACTTTTGTGCAGACATAAATTTGGAAATTTGGGTATGTGTTCACTTGGGTATGTGTCAACACACAAAACTGCTGAATCATATGGTAAGTGTATGTTAGTTTTGTAAGAAACTGCCAGATTATCTTCCAAAGTAGTTGGACCATTTTGCATTCCCCACCAGCAGAAAATGAGAGTTCCTCTAGTTCCACACCCTCATCAGCATTTGGTGTTGACAGTGTTCCAAATTTTGGCCATTCTAAGAGATATATGCTGATAATTCACTATTGTTTTGAGCTTCCATGATAACATATAAAGTAAGCATCTTTATTAAGTTTTTTTAAATTTTTAATTCAGCATGGTTAACATACAGTGTGATACTAGGTTCAAATGTACAATATAGTGATTCAGCAATTCTACACAATAATCAGTGCTCATCACAGTAAGTGTACTCTTTAATCCCCATCATCTTTTTCACACATCCTCCCTCCCCCACTCACCTTCCTTCTGGTAGCCATCTGTTTGTTCTCTAAGTTAAAAGTCTATTTCTTGGTTTGTATCTCTCTCTCTTTTTGTTCCTTTGTTTTGTTTCTTAAATTCTACAGATGAGTGAAATCGTATGGCATTTGTCTTTCTGACTGATTTCACTTAACATTATACACTGTAGCTCCATCCATGTTGTTGCAAATGTCAAGATTTCATTCTTTTCTGTGCTGAATATATTCTATTGTACATATACACCACATCTTTATCTCTTCATCAATTGATGGACCCTTGGGCTATTTCCATAATTTGGCTATTGTAAATGCTGCAATAAAATGTAGGGGTGCATGTATCTCTTTGAATTAGTATTTTTATATTTTGGGGATAGATACCAGTAATGTAATTACTAGATCATAGAGTAGTTCTAACTTTTTGAGGAAACACTATGTGGTTTTTAAAGTGGAGCATCTTTTAATATGCTTATTTTCCATCTGTCTATCTTCTTTGTGAGGTGTCTCTTAAGGTCCTTGGCCAATTTCTTTTTTTATTATTAATTGGGTTGTTTGTTTTCTTATTTCTGAGTTTCAAGAGTTCTTTTTATGTTTTGGACAGTCCTCAATCGGATATCCCTTTTGCAAATATATTTTCCCAGTCTGTGGCTCATCTTCTCATTGTCCTGGCATTGTCATTTACAAAGCAGTTTTTAATTTTAATGAAGTACAGTTTATCCATTGTTTTCTTTTATGGATTGTGCCTCTGGTGTTGTATCTAAAAAGTTATTGCCATACCCATGGTCATCTAGGTTTTCCCTACTATCTCCTAGGAGTTTTATACTTTTGCATTTTACATTCAGGTCTATGATCCACTTTGGGTTAATTTTTATGAAGGGTATAAGGTCACTGTCTAGATCTTTTCTTTTTTTTTGCATGTGCATGTCTAGTTGCCCTAGCACCATTTGCTAAAATGATTATCTTTGATCCATTTTATTGCCTTCGCTCTTTTGTCAAAGATCAGTGACTATATTTATGTGGGTCTATTTCTAGACTCTCTATTCTTTTCCATTAAACTATTTGTCTATTTTTTCACCAATACCACATTGTCCCGGTTACTGTCCTAGTAAGTCTTAAAATTGGGTAGTGTCAATCCTCTAACTTTGTTCTTCTCCAATATTTTATTGGCTATTCTGGGACTTTTGCCTTTCTGTATAAACTTTAGAATCAGTCTGGTAATATCCAAAAAATAACTTGCTGAGATTTTGATTGGGATGGCATTAACTTCATAGATCAAATTAGGAAGAACTGTCATCTTGATAATATGGAATCTTCCTGCTCATGAACATGTAGTATTTCCCTATTTATTTAGTTCTTGGATTTCATTCATCAGAGTTCTGTAGTTTTCCTCATACAGATGTTGTACATAAATAATTTTTAGATTCATACCTAAACATTTCATTTTATGGGGTGCTAATATAATTTGTGTTGTGTTTTTAATTTCTAGTTCCACTTGTTGACTGCTGGTATATAGGAAAGCAATTGACTTTTGTTATATTAACTGTGAATCCTGAAACTTGCTATAATCACATATTAGCTTCAGGAAGACTTTTTTATCAATACTTTTGGATTTTCTCCATAGATGATCCTATCATTTGTGAACCAAGCTTTATTTCCTCAGTCTGTATAGCTTTCATTTCCCTTTTATTGTCTTATTGCATTAGCTAAATTTATCAGATTTTAAAGCTTTTTTTTCTTTAATATTATGGATTTGGAGAGGAATTAAGTTTTTTTATTTGCACTTTCCCAAATTATTGATGAGATTGAGCACATTGATGTGATTATTGATGAGATTTAAGCAAGTTCTCATTTTTCAAATTTTTGTCTTGACTTATTGATTTTTATTTTTAGTAAACTTAATCTAATCTGGATTCTAATCTTTTGTTTATTGAATGCATTGCAAGTATCTTTTCTCATCCTAGGATGTATATTTTTATTTTTTGAGTCTCTCATTGCAGAAAATATTTAATATATTTGAGTTTTCTGTTTCCTTATATATCTTTAACTTTTTGAGTCTTTCTCAAGCAAGACTCAAAGTGTTTATTTAAAAAAAACAGGATATCAGAACTATTTGTTTGTTTTTTTTTAACTTAAATTTGCTTTTCACATTTAGGTCTTTAACTCATTTTGAATAATTTATTTTTTGGTAGGGTTCAGGAAAGAATCTCAATTTACTTTTTTTTCTGAGTAGAAACAACACATTCTACTGTTTCACATATGATTTTTTCGTATTTCATCTTTTGAACTTTTTATTCTATGTTACTGGTTAATTTTTCTATCCCCATGTTGTTATAAATCACATTGCCTCAATTACTATATATTCTGATAATTCCTCAACCTTTCCTTCTTTTTCAGATCCGTCTTGGCTATTCTTGACTCGTTGTTCTTCTATATGGATTTTAGGAACAGCTTTTTTTAAGGTTTGAAAAATCCTGAAAAAACAATGGATTTAAAGAATAGCAATATATCTTTATGAAAATGAGTCCTCCTACCTAGGAACATGGTATTTTTGTAAGTCTTTACGCCTTTAAACAACTTAAAGTATTTTTTCTACAAAGGTATTAAATGTTTTTGTTATATTTACCCCTGGATATCTTATAGATTCTTTTACTATTCTCTCAACTGAGCAGACAAACGTGAAAACAAGGAAGTATGACATTCAGAAAATAATGGGTTTATAAAGAAAAAAACAGAGGATTATAGTAGAACATTTCTGAAAGGGGATAAGGAAGATTATTTTAGGCAGGTTAATAAACAGTCTTATAGGAGGAGGTTACATTTGAGCTGAGACCTGAAGAGTGAAAAAGTGCCAGCCTCATATAGATATGGAAGAAAACCAAAAAATCCAGGTACTTGAAGGGCCAGTGTATCTAGAGCAAAGTGAAGCAGGAAGAGCTGTGTGAAATGCAGTCAGATCTTGAGGACCCTTGCAAACCAGAGTAACGAGCTTAAATGAGCATGGACGGTGGGATTTGGAGCTTTGTTCTACCCACTGAGAGACCCCTAGGAGGTGCCATCCTTAAAGAGGTGAGCTATTTGGACTATGAATGTCCAAGACACACTGGGTATATCCATTCTTGCATAATGGGAATGACCTTCAAGTGCAGCCTTTCTTCTAAAACTCCAAAATTACCGCATCAGTGTATTCAGCATTCACTCCTTAGTGACACATATAAGATAACAGCAATCATGCTTCACATTTAATTCTGAAAGTTTGCCATAGATGAATGGTGGGCTCTTGTCAAAAACTGTTTTTATTAATTACTATGAATGTTTTTATTTCTGCTAGTTCTTATGTACTTACACAGCATTCTGGATTCTGCTTACTGAAGCAATCTTTTCCAAGACCCAGTTAGAGTTCTTCTCTGCTCAGCCTATCCGCCAGGAATGTTTATTTGTATATTCACCTGACAACTCAACATCCGGTCACTATCAAAATTCACTCTTTCATTTAAAAGAGGACAACCTTTAAAGCTGACATACATTTAGCTACATCTGTCTGGATCTTCTTGCAATTCCCTTTCCCATGCTTTCTAAAGCCCAGTAGCCACTTTCTCTACTGTCCAAGGTCACTCCATCACTAGGTACTATCTTTGGGAAAGCTCCACAGCCAATTCCGTCTTGTATGGTGAGATAATGTCATGCAGTGATTACAATGGAGTTGGTTTATTAGCTGTGATGGTGTCATTGACCAGACTAACCCAGTTCTTAGCTTTCCTCCAATAGTGTTTATCTGAATTGAAAAAGAAATACATGACAGAAGGCAGTGTAGATGAAAGCATTTAAGGAGGGCAGGTTTCTTCCCAAAAGCAACCCCCCCCCCAAAACTGGAGGCTTTCAATGGTTGTAAGAAGTAAGCTATCATGAAAATCTTGATTCTCCACTAAAATATGATTCTGAATACTGATCTTAACAAGTGCTTATTATAGATTTCTTCTGCTTCTAGATGACTCAATGCTTTAAGGGCATTTGGGATTGAAAAGGACCATTAGCTCTTCTTCATCTTCTATCATCAACAGGGTAATTCTTTCATATGTCCTTGAGCAGTTCTTACCTACATGACTCATAACACTTTTTCCAGACCCTCATAACTGCACAACACTCAGTATTATACTAAAAACTTGGGGCATAAGTTTGAAGCTGACTTCACCATTTCTTTCATTACTTCCTGGATAACTTTAGGCAAGTTATATAACCTTCATGTGTCTCAGTTTTCTCTTCTTAAGATGTTGATTGCAGAGTTCTTTGGATCAATTGACTAATATATTTAAAACAGAATTTGACATATAACAAGTATTCAATTATGTTATCTATTAATATTTTTTTGACAAATACCCTATTCCTTCCCTATCAAACAAAACTTTTTTAAAAATGACCTTACTAATTACTTCACAGTTTACCTATCCCTGAACTGTCTCATATGGTCATCCTTCCTTTTCTGTTGATTTAACCTCTACTGTTCTCCCTTTTTGTCTCCCATCTTAGAAATTATTCCTTCACCAAAGAGTGATTAATCCTGCTGTGTGCCAGATATAGTATCCTCCAGAAACTTTTAATTTATTATCCCCTCTCTCAAATATCCTCAACATTTTCTTCTTCCAGGACTCTTTAATTCTGGACCATAAGTATGTTCACATCTCTTTTTTTTTTTTTTTTTTGAGTCTGTGGTACAACCATTTTGGAAGATAATTTGACAGACCTTACAAAGCTAATCATGGTCTTAAAATGCAATCCAGCAATTGTGTTCCTGGGTATTTATACAAAAAAAAAAAAAAAAGACTTATATCCACACCAAAACCTGCACATGAAATGTTTAAAGGATCTTTATTCATAATTGCCAAAAATTGAAAGCAACCGAGATGGTCTCCATTAGATGAACAGATAAATAAACTATGGTACATCTATACAATGAAACATTGAACAACAATAAGAAATGAGCTATCCAGCCACAAAAAGACATAAAGGAAAATTAAAGACATTTTACTAAGTGAAAGAAACCAATCTGGAAAGTCTATATACTATGTGATTTCAACTGTATGACATTCTGGAAAAGGTAAAACTGTAGAGACTATAAAAAGATTAGTGTTTGCCAGGCATCAGGGAGGAAGGATAGGTAGAACATAGAGGATTTTTTTAGGGCATGAAACTATTCTGAATGATTCATAAGGATGAATGTGTGACATTATTTGGCAAAATATTGTACAAATATTGTATAACCATACAATAGACAAAATGAACTTTATGGATTTAGTTAATATATCAATATTGGCTCACCAATAATAACAAATGTACCACACAAATGTAAGTTTGTTACTAATACAAAAAACTAGGGGCACCTGGATGGATCAGTTGGTTAAGTGTCTGACTCTTGATTTCGGCCCAGGTCATGAACTCAGTGTTGTGGGATCAACCCCTTCACTGGGCTCCACACTCAGCAAGGAGTCTGCTTAACATTCTCTATCTCTGTAGGCCCCTCCCCCAACCCCCTTCTCTTTTTCTCTCTCTAAAATAAATAAATAAAACTTAAAAAAATAATAATAGAAGGAACTGGACTGGAAGAGAGAGAATAGATGAGAACTATCCGTATTTTTGTTTTAATTTTTCTGTAAACCTAAAACTGCTTTAAGAAATAAAACTTATTAATAATTTTTAAAACCTGAAGCTTTACATACATCCTTTCACAGAAGCACCTAGATAAGTATCTGATTAATTGCTAGAAAGTATATATATAAACAAGGGATGGGAATCTTGGGCACCATCTTAGAACTCTGTCTATTCTACTATCCTATTATATGCTATCAACTCTCAACAACATCCTTTATGGCAATAGACAGAACTTGATGTCCCCTAGATTTGTAAATTGGTATTTTTTTTTCTCTTTCCATATATTTGCCTGGATTACTTTAACTACTTCCATAGTTTCAATTACTTTTTTTTACAGTGTTAACCATAGAAATTGATCTATCCTACCAGCTAACTCTTCTGAACCTCATACCCATCCATATTCCTAGCTGTCTCTTCATGATATCCACTAACATTTCCAATAGAGATTTAAGGAAAACTCATTAATGCTCCTATAGATAGACCTAAAATAAGAACATAATTCTCCCTATCAACTTCTTCTGTCTTCGAATGAGATCATTATTTACTCAGTTGCTCAAATCAGAAAACCTAGAGCTTTGCTTGTTTTTTTATTGAAATCTAAGTATAGATTAGGGACTCTCTTAAATATCTTTTTTGCGAGTATTAACATTTAATTCTCACACAACTCCATGGGGAAGATATGATTATTTGGAGACCTTGGCCAAGAACAAGATAGGTATTCTATCTAGGACAAGGTAGTTCTAGGGACAAAACTGTCTAGCTCAAGATCTAAGCTCTTAACCACTGTATATTTTTCTTTCCCCATGCCCACTTCGTTATTGAATCTTACTTAATTAAACCTCTGCAATATCATTCAAATTTATCTCTTTATTTCTAGTTCTGCTGTCATGGCCGTGGTTCAGCATCTCATGAAATATTTCCCTAAAGTTCAGACTGAGGTTCCCATCTACAATGCTTGTTTATTTAAAATGACCTCTACATCCCTGTCATATCAATTGCCCTTAAATGGAAACAAAGGTTTTTACTGCTCTACTTAAAGTCTTCTTATCCAAACTTTGTAGCTTGCCATACAAAACCTTTTTTCCATCCAATTCCAGCCCATGTTTTCTGCCTTGTCCCTTTGTTTATAAGTGAATCTGTCATGTTTGCCTTGGTACCCTTTTCTGTACATGTCTATATTCCTTTCAGTGCTGTGAGTTCCCTAAGAACAGCCATCTATATAGCATGGTTCTTGGCATATAAAATGGACTCAATAAATATGTATTGAATAAATTGTATTTAGAAGATGTCTTTCCTTGTTTCAAACTTCCTATTAAAATATTACTTTGGGGCGCCTGGGCGGCTCAGTGGGTTAAAGCTTCTGCCTTCAGCTCAGGTCATGATCCCAGGGTCCTGGGATTGAGCCCCACATCAGGCTCTCTGCTCAGCGGGGAGCCTGCTTCTCCCTCTCTCTCTGCCTGCCTTTCTGCCTACTTGTGATCTCTCTCTGTCAAATAAATAAATAAAATCTTTAAAAAATATATTACTTCAAGAAATTAAATGGATATTTTAATTTCGTGACTGAAAATACCAATATACACCACATAATTCCCTCTATATGAAGTAAAAGAGTAAATAGTTAATTATACAAGAGATATTTCTATGTTTTGAGATCTGGCCCAGGGGTCTCATTCTCTATTCCATGTGTTATTACATCAATATCTTTGTTCAAACAGGTGTGTGACTGTATTTGTTTGTTTTCAGGTAGTTGGGTTCACAGCAATGGTTTCTACTCCAACTGCTTCATACCCATCCCTACTTGTTTTGATGCTAGATGAAACACCTAAGAGCCTAATAGTAACCCATCTATAAATTATACAGACATGTGATGATGACAACTGAAGGGAAATGGCAGATATGGATGGGATGAACAGGATCGCCCAAGTACATTCAGGGACTATAATAAACAGCATTTCCTAAAAGCATGATTCAAATGTTCTTTCTCAAGTTATAATTAACTATACCCACAATTGGTTAGTTTGTGGATATTCCTGCTTTAGCAAAATAAAGTAAAATTCTTGTGGTTACCATTTTAAAATAAATTCTCACATTAGAAAACTTTCAAGCTTTCTGTCTTGCCAAGCTTGCTCTCTTCCTTGTTTACACTTCTAATAATTTTCATGTGCTGCTTCTGCTAAAACCCAAGGGTGGACTCCTGACCTCCTTGCTAGACGTGCGAATGATGCCAGGGTTAGTGACTGTTCTGCGGTTTCCCCAAGCTCCTCCTCCCCAGACCGTGGCAATACTTCGGATGCTGAGGTTGGGAAGCAGGACAGGGGACACTCCTGGGGTGCAGCTCGCAGGGAAGGAAGCCGAATCCTTGGGGGTGGAAGAGGCAGGAGGGGATCAGCGTGCAATGCGGAGTGTGGACCTTTTTGACCATCCCGCTGCAGCTCACCCTGTCGCCAGCTCTGCTCTGCTGCCCGGCCCGCCCGCGCGGGCTGCTGTCCACAGTGGGAGGTACTGAAAGCAAGGAGCGGGCGCGGGGGCGGCGAGGCGGACAGCTCCTCCGAGCGCCCCCCTCCTCGCTCCGCTGCTCCTCCAGCCCTCCCCTCCTCCCGCAGCCATGTTCCACGGGCGGGGAGGGGCGGGGGAAGGGGAGAGGGACGGGGGATCAGGGCGGAGAGAGCCGGCTCAGCCTCGGGGAAGGAGGGGATGAGAGTTGGGGAGAGCAGCGGGAGGAGGAGGAGGCGGTGGCGGCTAGCGAGGAGCCAGAGCTGGGTCCTGCAGTAGGACTCCCAGGAGCCACCATCATGGTGAAGAGGAAGAGCTCCGAGGGCCAGGAGCAAGACAGCGGCCGCGGCATCCCCCTGCCCATCCAGACCTTCCTGTGGCGGCAAACCAGGTGAGGGGCGCAGAGGGCATGCCGCGGGCCACCCTGGGCTGGGGACGCTCCTGGGGCCGCCTGGGTCACCGCCGCTGCCGCTGCCGCCACTGCTGCTGAGGCCGCGCCACAGCCTGCAGCTCCCTCTCTGGGGCTGGAAAGCAAGCCCTCTGCACCTGCTTAAAAACACGCATTTAAAAAAAATATTTCCGTGAAGTTTGTCGACAAGCAGATTGGCAGTTGAATAAATATATACATTATTTAGGGGGTGGGAGGGCAGAAAACCTAGGAAGAGGGGGCGGGGAACTAGGGAAGATAATTATGACTGGTTGTGCTCTTGCGTCCAATTTCCGCTCCATCTCCTGCTGTAATTCCAGGCCGGTGACCTGTTGTTTTTCCAGCTCCTGTTTGGCGAATATCGGCTATGCCCACTTGTTAACCATTTTTGCTCGGATTCAGCCAATATAGTCTTCCTGGTTCAAGACCCTGAGGAAGATGATTTTTGATAAGCATTTTTTTTTCCTGGAAGGATCTCTGAAACCTAGTCAAATAAACAAGAAACAAGATTTCCATTATTATTATTATTGTTATTGTTATTATTTTGTAAATTTATCAGATAAAAAATTAGGTTCTGGAAATCACACCCCACAAACTGTTCATTTTTAGTTTTTGATATAATTATACACATGAGCAATACACCACTCCTGACCATTGGCAATTTGGAATCTGATTAGGAAAAAGTCTTCAGAATAAGAGTGGATACAGAAAATGTGGAGATCTACATCTCTTTCATATATGTAATTACACATGTAAAAGCAAATGTCGTCAGCTGTTCAACACCTGCTCATTAACAAGCTATAGGGAGGCATGAAATTTGAGTTATGTAGCACTGTATCTGATCCGTTGAAAAAATATTTCATAAAGATGCTAATAATTTTACTTATAACCACTATCTCTATTAATTTTTCAGTGCATTTTTGAGGCCTAAACTGGGAAAACAATATGAAGCCTCATGTGTGGTACGTGATATTCAACATTTAATGATTGTTTCCATATTCTGTGTGGTCATTTCAACCCGAAGAAAGGCATTAAATTAAACTAACTATAGATCAATTCATTTAGCAAATATTATTGAGCACCTTCTGTGTGTTAGGCAGGGTTCTAAATGATGGGATGAAGCAATAATCAAAATACAGAGTTTGCATTCTAGTGGGAGGAAGTCAAGCCACTCATAAATAAGTAAAATACATAATAAGCCAGATAATGATAAGCACTATGGAGAAAATGAAGAAAGAAAGGAGACTGGGGGCACTGGCAGCTGGGGATTGGGGGCGGGAGTGGATTCCATGTTAAGAGCAGTGGATCGGTAAGGCTTACCTGCTAATGTGACTGTTAGAGAAAACTGAAAATAGGGAGGGTGGACTAGGTAAGGGAAGAGTAAAGGGGAACAGCAAGTCTAAAGCACCTTATCCCCGAGTGTATGGGAGTAGAGCAGTAGAAGAAAGGGTGGAGAGATTACAGAGAACCAGGTGGTGAAGGGCCTTGCAGGACAAATATAAGAAATCAATTCCTTCCTCAACAAAATTGAGACTGTTATGGTGGAAGTTAATGAGATGAGGGCCTATGAACAACTCAAAGTCATATACGGTTCTGAACTTGATGTCTTGCATGTTTTGTGCAAGTCTGAAATAGATGATATAAAATAATTATGAGAATAATGCTATTAATATGTATACCTTATAGAGTGCACTTGTCCTGAGAGTCTAAGGGAATCATATATCCTTACAAAGGTCCAAATCACAAATCAAAAACAAAAAACATGAAATCGTGAAGCAAAAATGGGATGAACTTTTCATAAATTTCATTAGAATTTGGAGCTCAAATAAGGATCTTCACATTTCATATATCATAACCTAAAAGTGGAAACCTATCCATTTAGACATTGCCATGAAAATTTGCAAATGACTACACAGATGACTACATAGTGAGGAGTTCTGAAATGTGTTAGGGCCCTTAAAAATGATGAAAGCCAACTAGAGAGTCTTAAACGTGCATGCAGGTACACACATTCAAGTAGGAATTTGTTTTGTTGTATCTCATGCCCTTCAAAGTTGCCACAGAGATATTTTTAAAATATAATCTTTTAATAAGGACCTTTTAATGGAATCTGTTGTTGTACTTAGCTCAAATTAGAGTAATTTGACACTTAAGAAATTACTGAGCCTTCCATAAATCATGCTTACAATTATACTAACTTAAAATAATCCTGAATTTTCCCTGTCCTTGGCAAAGATTTGGCATTTTTAATGTAGTCATACAATATCAAACAACTAAGTCACAGAGAAATAAAAATGTAGAAAGCAGTTTTTAGGGTTTAAAAAATAATAAGAGCTATATTAGTGACATTTAAGAAGGAAATGACATTAAGTACCCAGAGCACCCTATTATAAAATATACAACTCATCCTCTAAAATGTATTCAACAAGACTGTAAATTCTTTATAATCTTTTAATGCCCAACATACTCACCATTTACTTAATGAATACTTAGATGCCTGAGGGCTGAAGAATTTAAAATCATTTGGATATTTTTATTCAGTTTAGGAAAAACAAAAACAAAAACAAAAAACCATTATCTTTTTACACTCCTTACCAAAACCTCACCATGCTTTTCATTATGAAGATGGATTTCTTATTTTCCTTTTTTTAGTCAAAAAGTAACTCATTTTCTTCGGAGAATCTCTCTATTAAGCCATGTCTTTTTCTCTGGTATCCTCATAGTACCAATAATACAGCTTGAATACTCAGAACCTGTATTATGATCACTCTATAGCATATTTCCACAGTTTTCCTGATTACATGGGGCATCAGGTAGCAATCAGGTTCAATTCATGCAGGTCAAATATTTATTAAATTTATTTTAATATTTGGAAGCTATACTTTCCCTAACCCCTTATAGCAATATCCTTCCCCCCCCCCACCATTCAAATAACAACAACAACAAAAACTGGGAGTAGGTCAAATTTGTTCTATAATGTTTCACTTTCTGAAAGTATCCCTGGCCAAGAAAGATTGAATAAACCAGCAAAGCTATGGCTTATTTCCCATCATTCTCCTTGCCCTTCCTTCCGTCTTTTATTCAAAGCTGTATGAAGTATCTTTATGGTTACAGGCATTAGGCAAGGAAAGGTCTTGTGCCAGATTATTGCTTAGGACATGGAATAATTCAGAGACCCCCAAATCAGATTTCTTGAAAGAGTTGTATCTTATTTAACACTTGTTGAACCACATCAAAACAAATTCTGTCCTCAAGACCCTTTCACAAAAGACATTTCATTGTGTTCTGCAAATGTGACAGCAACCTTTGGATGCCACAGCAGCATTTTATAACATATTACATGAGTTAAATGTGGTGCTGTGCTCTTTTTTTAGATGATGCTAATTTTGGTGAAAATAAAAATCACTTAATAATTCAAGTCCTATATTTTAAACCAAAAACCTAAAAATGGTTAAAAAGAAATGATCATGACCCATTGTACATCAACATGAAATGCAATGTGAGTGCACTTCAAAAAACTTGATGCAGTGATTTTGCATCTTGGTGTAGTACTTTGATCTCCAGTTTCTCGTCAGACAGAATTTCCAATTCCTTATTTTACACATTTTTTTTCTTCTTTTTCGGCATCCGCAGTCCTTTGAACGTGTGTTGGTAGAGAACAAGCTGCATGGCCTTTCTCCAGCCCTCTCTGAAGCCATCCAGAGCATTTCCAGATGGGAGCTGGTACAAGCTGCTTTGCCTCACGTCCTGCATTGCACTGCAACCCTGCTTTCAAACAGGAACAAGTTAGGTTGGTTCTTCTTCCTCATTCCTTCTCCATGGCATGTAATTGCCAACACTCATGCTGACGACATTTACTGGGTACTTACTCTTTTTCCAGGCATTGAAAACGTGATTTCATTCAGTTCTCATAAATGCCCCCTCACGTGGGTACCACTATGATCTCCATCTTACCAATGAAGGAACTGGCCCTCTCATTCTTAAATCTTGAATTTTACAAGTAATACGTGAATATATTTTCCTTTTAAACATTAAAACGTTACAGGGAAGCTGAAGCCTATCACCTCTCTGAGATGAGTTCCAATCTGACTTCTCTTTGGGCCTCTCAAATCCTAAAGCGACCTCTTGCACTTTGTAGTACTCTATGTATGTGTATGCATGTGCATAGACACTCTTCCTTTTTTTAAGTTTCTCTTGAAACTGCTTTTCTCACGTAGTAACACATCCTAACGTCCACCCCACGTTCGCGCATATGCTGTTTTCCATCCAGTTCTTTGCCCTTTTTTGGGTCTCTGCACAAAAGTTACCTTTAGAGAGGGGTTTCTTGGTCACCCTGTCTAAAGTAAAGTAGTTGCTATCTTCAGAGCCTGGATTCTTAACCATCACACTGCCCATTTGGAGATATATATGGGTATCTGCCTGAAGAGAGGGGATGTGTGCAGTTTCTCCTCCTATGACACTATGTTATTCCGCAGAGACTGTAAACAGTTAGGAAGCCCTAAAACAAGAATGAGCCCTGAGCCCTTCCAGGGGCTCCTGCGTAACTCAGTCAGTTAAGCGTCTGCCTTTGGCTCAGGTCATGATCCCAGGGTCCTAGGATTGAGCTTTGAATCTGGCTCCTTGGTCAGTGGAGAGTTTGCTTCTCCCTCTCCCTCTGTGAGCTCTTGCTCTTATTCTCTCTCAAATAAACAAACAAATAAATAAACAAATCTTAAAAAAAAAGAAAAAGGATGAGCCCTTCCAGCCATGGATGTAAGAAGTATAGAGAAATGCTAGTGTCTCCCAGGAAATCAAGCTGCAGAGCAAAGCAAGAATGTTCTTTCCATACCCAAAGTTGATCTCCATTGTTCTGGTAGCAGAGTTTGTCTTAACTTGGCTATGTGATTGTCCCCATGCAGGCCACCAAGATAAACTGGGTGTTGCTGAGACAAAGCTCCTTCACACCCTTCACTGGATGCTTCTAGAGGCCCCCCAGGACTGCAACAGTGAACGGTTTGGGGGCACAGACCGTGGCTCCAGCTGGGGAGGCAGCAGCAGTGCATTCATCCACCAGGTAGAAAACCAGGGTTCGCCAGGACAGCCTTGTCAAAGCAGCTCCAACGATGAAGAAGAGAACAACCGAAGGAAGATCTTCCAGAACTCCATGGCCACTGTGGAGCTCTTTGTGTTTCTCTTTGCTCCTCTGGTACACAGGATCAAGGTAAGGAGAGGGCTAGTGTTAGGCTGAGGGGGGATAGAGGTGAGGTGGGCTTCAAATGGTGTTTCCATGGAGAGATTTGTTTCTATTATCAAACCATTGATTATGATTTCAAAACACAGTTCCTTGCATATCATTATCTACTTTAAAGTCTTCAAAGGTTCTCCTTCTGCCTCAAGATCATGTCCAACGTATTAAACATGGCACATAAGGTCAAGGAGCTTTTAATGTATCATTTGCCAGTCCCTACTGGCTTCTTCATGATCCAGCTCTGGGAGCCGTTCCCTGAATATACCCTTGCCATTCGCTCTGCCCTCTTTCATTCTTCTGTTCGTCTGACGATTCTTCAAACCTCAACTTCAATGTCATCATTTCCATGAAACTGTTCCTCTGAAACTCCCCATGTAGACTAAGTCGTTATCTCCTTTGTATTTCTACAGTACCTTGTAAGCTGTCAGTTCTAATGCAGGTCTAGAGCAGAAGTTCTAAATGTCTTCTATGCCATCGACTTCTAGACAGTGTGGTACAAGCTAAGAATTGCTTTCCAAAATATTTCTTAAAGCATAAAATACAAAACATAGGATGATATGGAAATCAATTGTACTAAAATGTAACTATAGACAAGTATCCTTTGGGTCTGAAAGAGACAATATGATTTGAAATTATGTGAAAACACACCACTTTCTAGCTGTGTGATCATGGTGATATTACTTAACTTCTCGGATCCTCCATTTCATACAGCTGTGATACTTCTGACACAGGGTGAATATGTGTGAGGATACAATATAGTTCCCACACGTGGAGAGAAATCAAGATGTATTTGTTATTTCTGTAAATGAAAATTATGGTATACCCTCTGAGTGCTAAGTTAAGAGATAAGAAGAAATTGTTATACTCAAGTGTTCTTTAATAGAATAATAAGATCCTAATAAATGATTCGAGTTATATGTATATATGGATGTATGTGAGTGTGTGTATACATACATATATGTAGGTGGCTGTAAGACCATTAATAATCACTATTAGGAGAATGAAGTGAATCTTTTCATTCCTTTTAGTTTTAGTTAAAGTTCACTTTCGCTTGACACTGTCCCATTGCTGCCAGGAATAGAATTGAAATTACCTGTAAATTTCCAAAATGCTTTGCATGCACTGGTAACATTGCTCATGAAACATACTAAAAATTTCAAATGTTGTGAAATCAAATTAAATAGTTGCTTTAAAATATTTGACTTTCCGTTTTAAAAAGTCTTTTATGATGGTTACGCTCACTAAAAAACATTAATTTAGACCATCCCCTGGTTTATGGGACTAGCGGGTCCAGGCTCCTGCCCATCTTCTTGGCCCCATTTCCTGCCATGTCAATAGCCTTTCTCTCCTTCACTAACCTCCAAGTTCAGTGGGGCTCACCCGCAAACTCATTCTTGCTTTCAAGTAATACACTTGTTTTTCTTTCTGTTTGAAACAACGACCTCTGCCTCCTCCTCTAAATTTTCATATGGCCATATCTGTCTTATCAGTTTACTCACAACTTAAATGTTACCACCTCAGAAAGAATTTTCCTGACTAGTTTTGTGTCACTAACACATGACTATCCTTTTTTCTTTTTTCCCTTTTTGCACTTACAAGTATCCAAAATTATTTTCTGTGGCTGTTTGCATATTTATTGCCCCTTATCCCCCTAGAACAGAGTTCTTGAGCAAAAGGACATTGCCTGTCAAGGTCACACTATATTTCCAGTGTCTAGTGTACTCAATAAATATTTAATATGTGACTCACTGAATAATCCACGTGCTACGAGTAATGATTATAGGTAGGTACATTGTCCTTAAAATGGAGAGGACAGGAAAGAAGGCTTCTTTAAATAATGAGCCCATAAAGATTTCTACCTGTGGACAGATATCCTCTGGATTAAAAAATGTGGAAGTGCAGAAGTGACTGGAACGGCTGTAATTTTATTTGAAGACATGACTGAAAGTCCAAGTTTTGGAAACAGGCTTGCATTTGAATCACACGTTTGCTTCTTCCTACTATGTGACTATGAGGCTTAGAAACTGAAGCCTCAGTTTCCCTCAAGTATTAGTTGGACATATGAATAGTTTTATGAGATATTGTGATGAAACATGATAATGCTCAACATTATACATAAAAGAGCCTTAACAAATGTGAGTTGCTTTTAGTGATGGCATTTTTTCGTTATTAGTATTTTGTATTATTAGTAGAAAGGGAGCCAGATTCTCTTCCAGCGGAGACTAAACAGACAGTTTCTGGCTCAAGACCCTCAAGTTTTACTTATAACCTGGAAGATTTATGAGGGAGTAATTGGAGAATTTATAAGGGAATAAGACAATGCATATAAAACATGGTACAGTGATTAAATCCTAATAAACTGTTATTATTAGTTGTTATTACTAGCATATTATTATTTCATCATTTTATTATCTCTATGAAGGAAATATTGTTCCAGATGCTATAGGGAATAAAAAATATTAATGAGTCAATAAATTTCTCCAAAAGCCTTTTTCCTTCTGAGCAAGGTGTTTGCTTTTTTAAATGTAGATAGGGAATACACAACCCCTAGACCAGGGTTTCTCAGCCTTGGCACTGTTGGTATTTTGGGCCAGATGATTCTTTCTTGTGGGACATTGCCTTGTGCCTTGTAGGGTATCAATAGCTTTTCTGGCCCCTACTCACCAGATACAAGGAGCACCTCCTCCCTCTGAGCTGTGATGACACAAATGACTCCAGACATTGCTAGGTGTCCCCAGTGGGTGGGAAGGGGGTGAGAATTGCCCCTGATTGAGAATCACTGCCTTCAGTCTTTCATTGACCTGCTGCTTATCAGACTCTGTCTGTCTCCACTTTTCTATCCATACCATACACATGTGAACTGTTCCTCACCAGCACCGTTAATGTCCTTTTCCCCTATCCTTCCTTTGCATTTGCCCTTCAAAATGCTAACCCCAAGTCATGACCAAAATCCATTTTTTCTACCCCTGCCCCAGATACCTGCTTGCTCCTGGGGGAAAACCACATAACCATTCAGACTGGTCTTTCTACAAAGTTATCATCTCCAACCCCTGTGTGCTGTCCCACTTGGCATTCCTTTTCTTGACACCACTCCCTCGAGTTGCCTATCAGCACTTACACAGACAATGTTACAGGCTTAATATTTGTTGAATGAATTAACTCATTAATTAGCAAATTAATATAAATGACTCATCTTTTTGTAAGACAGTATATAGTTCAATGCATGTTTTTCTCTTTTAATTAAGTTCTTATTTTAATTTCAGTATGGTTAACATACAGTGTTATATTGATTTCAGGTGTGCAGTAGAGGGATTCAACAATTCCATACATCACCTAGTACTCATCACAGCAAGTGCACCCCTTCATCCCTATCACCTATTTCATCATCCCCTAAGCCCCACCCCCACCCCTCTGGTAATCATCCATTTGTTCTCTAGAGTTAAAAGTGTTTCTTAGTTTGTCTCACCCTCTCTCTTTGTCTTTGTTCATTTATTTTTTTTTCTTAAATTCCACATGAGTGAAATCATATATTTGTCTTTTTCTGACTTATTTCACTTAGAACCGTATTCTCCAGCTCCAACCATGTCATTGCAAACAGCAAGATTCCACTCTTTTTTTGGCTGAATAATAGTCCATCATGTCTCTATACCACATCTTCTTTATTCCCTCATCCATTGATGGATACTTGGGCTACTTCCATAATCTGGCTATTGTAAATAATACTGCAAAAAATATAGAGACACGTGTATCCCTTTGAATTATTGATTGATTGATTGATTGACTGATTGGGTAAATACCCAGTAGTGTGATTACTGGATCATAGAATAGTTCTAGTTTTAATGTTTTGAGGAACTTTCATACTGTTTTTCACAGTGATCGTACAAGTTTACATTCCTACCTACAGTGTGAGAGGGTTCCTTTTTCTTCACATCCTCACCAACACTTGTTTTTTTTCTTGTGTTTTTGATTTTAGCCGTTCTGACAGGTGTGAGGTGATATCTCATTGTGGTTTTGATTTACATTTCCCTGGTGGTGTGTGAGGTTGAGCATCTTTTCACATATTTGTTGGCCATTTGTACGTCATCTTTGGAGATATGTCTCTTCATGTCTTCTGCCTGTCCTTTAATTGGATTTCTTATTTTTGGGGTGTTGAGTTTTATAAGTTCTTTATATGTTTTGGATACTAATCCTTTATCCAATACATCATTTGCAAATATTTTCTCCCATTCAGTAGGTTGTCTTTTAATTTTGTTGGTTGTTTCCTTCACTGTGTAGAAACTTTTTATTTTGATGTAGTCCTGATAGTTTAATTTTGCTTTTATTTCCCTTGCCTCAGGAGACACATCTAGAAAAATGTTGTTATGGCTGATGCCAGAGACATTACTGCCTGTGTTCTCTTTTAGGATTTTTGTGGTCTCAGATCCTTAATTCATTTTGGTCCTTAATCCATTTTGAGTTTACTTTAGTGTAAGAAAGTGATCCACTATCATTCTTCAGCATGTTGTTGTCCAGTTTTCCCAGCACCATTTGGTGAAGAGACTGTCTTTTTCCCATTGCGTAGTCTTTCCTCCTTTGTTGAAGATTAATTGACCAGGTAATTGTGGGTTTAATTCTGGGTTTTCCATACTATTCCATTTATCTATGTGTCTTTGTGCCAGTACCATACTGTTTCGATTACAATAGCTTTGTAGTATAACTTGAAATCTGGGATTGTGATATCTCCAGTTTTGTTTTTCTTCTTCATGATTCCTTTGGCTCCTCAGGGTCGTCTGTGGTCCATACAGACTTTAGGATTGTTTGTTCCAGTTCTGTGAAAAATGCTGTTGCTATTATCATAGGTATTGTATTAAGTCTGTAGATTTCTTTGTATAGTAAAGGCATTTTAACAATCCATGAGCATGGAATATCTTTCCATTTCTTTGTGTCTTCTTCAATTTCTTTCATCAGTGTTTTAGAGTTTCCAGAGTACTGGTTTTTTTGCTTCTTTGGTAAAGTTCATTCCTAGGCACTTGATTATTTTGGGTGCGATTATAAATGGGATTGTTTTCTTAATTTCTCTTTCTGCTGCTTCATTATCTATGTATAGAAATGCAACAGGTTTCTGTACATTGATTCTCTGAATTTAATTTATAACTGTCTCAAATATGTCACATGAAATAAATTTAAAAATTCTGTCAAATAGATTATTTTCAACTAAATTTAATTTGGTGAAAAATTCTGGGTATTTATTATAACTAAGGAATTTAGTGCACTTATTTGCATATGTACTTATTTCTTTAATAAATATTTATTGAGTGCCTAGTCTATGAGAGGCACTACTCAGAGTGTTAGCAAAATAGCAAGGAATAAAAATCCAAGCCTCAATGAGATTTTTATAAAATCCATATGTTTGAAGTAAACAACTTTAAAATTTAAAATAATATTAATTTTTAAACTTGATTTCTCTAAACTACTCGTACACATATTTAGAATTTCATGCCATCCAGAAAACAGGCTTTCGGTAAAAGCAAGAAATGTAACTGAGATGTGGAGCTATTGATTCTACTAGTGTCTGTGTCTTCTGGTTTTTCTAAGGACCTTACTAGACCCCCTGCCCCACAGCTGCTTGAATGATAGTGTCTCTTCCAGCTATCAACTTTTTGGCCATGACTGCATACAAAGAATTACATGACCCACGAAAGGGGACTCCAGAAGAGAAATTGGGGTCCCAGAGCTTATGCATTCAACCAACTTAAAAGGACTTACAAAGGAACATAGTAACATAACATTCTGCAAGTGTTCAAGTCTAAAGAATGATTTGATTTAGTTTGTGTTACTTGTGAAATGTAAACTATCTTCAGTTAATCAAGAGATCTGTATTGATGCTCAAGGAGAAATGCACAGAAGATCTCAATTTGTCTCCAATAAATATACAATCTATTTGGAAATATATCAAAGAAAGCAAAATAATAACTCTCAGTGAGTGCTAACATCGGTAGAGCCAGTGTTAAAGGCCGGGGTTTCAGCATAAGAGAGCTTACCTTTGGATGCAATGTCCACTGGGTTTTATTTTGTCCCAAGATTACTTATGAGGACCATGGAAAAGGACTGAGCTCAGAAGCTATGAAACTATCAAAACCAGGTCAATTGAAATTTGGCTTCCTGAAATTCTGGAGACAAATCTGATAAACTTTGCTTTCTGTTAATCCCCTGCTTGCTGGATCTAACACCATACATAATATTATGTTCCCTTATCTTTAAATCTGCCTGTCAAGCTCTTTACTCAGTATCTTTAGTTGAATGTCTAACAAGCATCTCAAACTTAACATGTCCGTAACTAGACTCCTGATATCCCCACACCTGCTCCTCCTTCATCTTGCCTATCTTTGTCAAAGCCAAAAACCTTTGACACCTCTTTCTCACACCTTCCACTTCCAGTCTTTGGACTGTGTGTTCAAAATGCATCCAGAATCTACCACTGCTCATTTCGCCCTCTACAAACTCTCTCTTGTAATTATCTTCCACCTTAATGATAATAATAGCTTCCTAAACTGTCTCTCTTTCAACTTTTGCCCTTTCTCGAACTATTCTTAATAGCCTCAGTAATCCTATCAAACATACATCCAGTAATGTCACGCCACTACTCAGAACCCTCGTGGTTCCCCGTCTTACTCAGTAATTGCTGAAGCCCTTACTATGACCTATCAGGCGCTATATTATTTGGAACTCAATAACTTCTCTGACCTTACTTTTTCCTTCTACTCTTCTACTATTTACTTGACTCCAGATACACAGTCTCCTGGCTTATTCTTGATAGACCAGGCATATTTAGGACCTTTGCACTTGCTGTTCCCTTCTCGTGGAAAGTTTTTTTCTGAAAATATCTACATGGCAGCTCCTTCATTTCATTTAGATCTTTTTACTCAAAAGCCACTTTCACAACAAGGATTTCCCCTGGCCATCCTATCTAAAATTTCAACACCTTGCAGACACAACCCATTGCCTTCTTTACTCCTCCTTTTGCACCTGGAAAAACAGGGATTTCTGTATGCTTTGTTCACTATTCTAGCCCAGGGTAGAGTAGTACCAGGTATGCAGTAGGTGGTGTACAAATATTTGTAGAATGAATGTTGACAGAACTTGACCAAGTGCTTTATGTACTTTCCTGATACCTTCACAGGGAGTCCTAGATGCTTTCCCATCATGGACCCTATTGTAGCCCCAGCATCCCAGTCCATAGCTTACAGATGAAGCTTCTCTGTATCAATGTGTGGACTTCACCGGGCTTTCCAGCTGAAGTTTCCTTGACACTGAGTCACAATGATTCACCATTTGCAGGATCACTTTTCATTTTTCCCAATTTATTCCTACTTCTTATTCTTCTAGATCAGTTGTTTTCTTTTCTTTTTTAAGATTTTATTTATTGATTTGACAGAGATCACAAGTAGGCAGAGAGGCAGGCAGGGGTGGGGGGGAAAGCAGGCTCCCTCCTGAGCAGAGAGCCCTATGTGGGGCTTGAAGCCAGGACTCTGGGATCATGACCTGAGCTGAAAGTAGAGGCTTTAACCCACTGAGCCACCCAAGTGCCCCATAGATCAGTGGTTTTCAACCATGGCTACACGTGAAAGTCAGCAGAGAACTTCAGAGCGATTCTAATTTAATTGTTCTGGGCAAGGGAAGGAGTTGAGACCTGGGCCTCCTAGGTTTTAACAGCTCCTTAGGTGATTATAATATGTAAGCTAGGGTTGCAAATCCCTGCCCCAAGTGAATTCCTGGGTGTCGGTTGTATTCAATAATCTGTAATCATATTCTCTGCTTCCATCTCTTTCTTTTTGAGAGGCCAAGATGTTTAATTTCTTTATTTTATTTCTTTTTTCTTTTTAATTTTAATTCTAGTTCGTGGCTGAGTTGTTTAAAATTTAATCTCAGATTGTCAAATATTTGTACTTAAAAAATATGAGATTGCATTTTAAACGTCTCAACCTCTCAAAATTATGTCATGATGAAGCAGAGAATGTTCTCCCTGGAAGACACTTTAAATTGTAGATAAACTGAGTAAGTATGGGTTGTAAGGTCAGTGTAATTCAGCAAGTGCTTGTTGAGCTCCTATTGTGTACCCAATTTCTAATGCTGTGTTAAATGTTATGATGATGCCAGGTGCTGTGGAAGGGGGAGAATGCCTGATAGACCCTCAAGAAATTTAAGATTTTTGAGAAGGTAACATTACAAAACAATATACTAGGAAGGTCTAAATATTTGTTCCTGATTCCATGAAGCAAAGACAAAAGATGGCCTGGAGAACAGAAAGTCAAAATAGCCAGTATCTGAGGATATTGATTTAAGAGGAAGAAAGAAGGACAATTAAATAATTAAGAGGAATAATAATGATAACCACAAGAGATCTGCCAAGACTCTTGAAATAAACAGGCCTTGATCACTGCTAACAGAAAACAATAATTTGCATTTCATGCTTTGTCCAAAGCTCCATTTTAATTATTAATTTTGCCAAAAGCAGACCACCGTGGTTTCCATAGTAATTGTGATGATAACTTAGGGCTACTGGTTTACCCCAGAAACACTCATCTGAGTGATGAAGGAGGGTCTAGAAGATCAACCTACTTTGACAATAATCTTATGAATGATACTAATCACTGCAATGACTGGGCCTTTCAAAGAGTTACAAGCCAGTAATTAGATATAAATCTTCTCTTCCCTTAGGAATCTGACCTTACCTTCCGACTGGCCAGTGGGCTTGTTATATGGCAGCCCATGTGGGAGCACAGACAGCCCGAAGTCTCTGGCTTCACAGCACTGGTGAAGCCCATCAGGAACATCATTACAGGTTCGTAACTTGGACATTCAGTGAAACAGGGGTAGCAGACTCCCTCACATGCAAGAGTAAAGGTGATGGAATGATTTGCCCTTAAGAAACCAAGAGGAAGAAAATTACTCCAAGGAGAATGTTAGTGTCCCAGGCACAGGACTCACTCACATGATGAGAAACTAAACCAGGGGCACATGCCATTGAGTTGTGTGGCTTTGGAGAAGTTATTTTAACTTCCCGCACTTCAGTTTCCTCATATGTAAAACAGGAGTTAAAATATGATATTACTAGTACTTATGGGTTATTATGAAGAATAAATGAATTAATTTATATAAAATTGTTTAGAAGAATGCCAGGTACATAGTAAGTGAATAAGCTGTAGTTATAATTGTATCATTATAATCATCATTGTAGTAGACAAAGTAACAGCTCCTTAATAATCTTGTCTTGATGTTGATTTGCTATCAAAGTGTTTCACTACAGGAAATGTCTAATAAAATAATCTTATTGGTGAGTTGTAGAAAGACTAACATATGATAGCTTGAAAAGTACCTGGAAGGCAGATGCTTCATTCCAGATCTATCTCTTACTAGATACCTAACATGAGGTATTACCTAACCTGAGTATTCCTATTTCTTTAAAATGGAGAAAATAAATACCACTTTATATGGCCTCATAGTGTGGAATAAGTAAGAATCCACATAAGGTACCCATTTTATAGCTTAATAACTTCCGTCTTTCTATTTCCAACCAAACTTTTAGCGTTGATAATAACATCTAGAAAGAGATAAATTATGTGGTACATCTATAGATGCATGAGATAAATATATCTCTATCATTTGTTTAGTTCCCAAGATT
Source organism: Martes martes (assembly GCF_963455335.1). Lineage (NCBI taxonomy): Eukaryota > Metazoa > Chordata > Mammalia > Carnivora > Mustelidae > Martes > Martes martes. Next base: position 175,801,643 of record NC_137890.1, on the reverse strand, counting down.
TTTCTGTAAACAGTAGAAGATTATGCATGTGAAGAGCTTCATAAGGTAAAGGAAACCATGAAGAAGTTCTTATGTATTTTACCCCTATAATTTAACATAACTTTGCAAGGTACATAATATGCTAAATTGTTTTCTATAAAAAAGAGTGCCATATTATTTATATACGTGATAAGATCCTTATAGTGACAAATCATGCTTACTATTGTAATTCAAACAAAAGATGGAAGTTTTTCATATGTAAAAGTAGACTAATTCCAGATTTAATGTGTACAATACATTAACTAGTGAAATAAGTTGTAAATTCAAGAGTAACAGTCTGTCATAAGATTCGAATAGCAAGGGACTAACTGTATAAAAATGTCATAGCCAGAAGTGATCTACTTCCGATTCCATGGAGGGAATGAGGTTAATTTCATCGAATTAAAACCATCTGAAAGTGAAGATGGATGTGCAAGGTTAAAAAATTGAAAACAATAGAAATAAGAAGAAAATAAAATATGTTACAGTAAAACAAAACTATTACTGAAAAAGACATCTTTATGTTGACTAAGAAATTTTTTTTCATATTTTTAAGTCATCACTTTCCTTTTGAATAAAGAGGTCACTTCACATTTAGGTCTCTCTCTCCATCTCTCTCTCATTAATACATAAACTATCATTTAACAGATGCATTAAAATTATTAAGAAATCGTGTCCCTCATGAATCACTGGGGCTGTTCACGTTACCATCCCTTGTTTCTGGATGATATTCACAGTGGGTTCTTTCCCATCTACCTGATACCTGTGGAAGTGAAACAGTGTCCAGCTTCTGAAGTGAAATTAAACTCAGCTCAGACTCATGGCCAGAAGAGAAAGCAGTGGCATGTAGGTGACACTCGCTGGGTCTATTGTTTTGTGACCTCAGTAAATCCCTTTCTCAGCATCAGTTTGCTCACAGTTCTCATGTGGCACAGCCAGCTTTACTCCCCACTGTTCCCAGTCCTCAGGAAAAGACATAATTGATTTAAATCTTGCCATAGGGGAAGCTTGATGTGAGCTTAGTGTGCTCGTAAATGCACAGACCCTGGAGCCAGAAAGCCTGGGCTTGAACCTTCAAGTGAGAGTCAAATGATCTTGGGCAAGTTAAACTCCCTGTGCCTTAGTATCTTTATCTGTAAAATGGGTCTAATAGTAGTCCATATGTTATGATAGGTTATTGTAAGGGTTAAATGAGTTGAGACAGTAGCCCTTCCCCCCTATCTGTGGTTTCACTTTCCGCAATTTCAATTCCCCGTGGTCCAAATGCAGATGGTTTAATTCTCCTTCTGACAAATCATCAGAAGGTCAGTAATTAATACTACGTCACAACGCCTATGTCCTTGACCTCACTTCATCTCTCCACATTGGCATTTTATCATCTCACATCATCACAAGAAGAAGGGTGAATGCAGTACAATAAAGTATTTTGAAAGAGAGAAAGAGACCACATTCACATAACTTCTATTATGGTATATTGTTCTAATCATTCAATTTCATTATTAGTGATTGTTGTTAATCTCTTACTATGTGTGATTTATAAGTTAAACTTTATCATAGGTAAGTATGTGTAGGAAAAAACGGTATAGGTAGGGTTCAGTAGTAGCCACAGTTTGAGGCATCCACTTGGAAGAGATCCCCACAGATAAGAGAGGAATACTGTATACATAAAATGTTTTTAAAAAGATGTGACAGATACTTAGTTCTATATAGATGTTAACTATTATTATTTTTAGTATTGTCAACTTTTTAGCACCATAACCCAAGTCAGCCTGAATAGATGAACAAATCTATATTGTTATAACCTAGAAATGTGAAGGGTTTTTAATTGGTTATTTGATTCTTCTTACAAAGTAGTCTATTAAATGTCTTTTTCAAGCTGGTAATGATATGTGAAAATGATTTTTTTTAAAGAAATGCACTGGTGAAATAAAATGAGCTTATTTTTCATAATCTTATAAAATTTGTGATGGTATTTCCCCCATCTTGGCAGCTAAGAGAAGCTCTCCTATCAACAGTCAAAGTCAAACCTGTGAATCACCTAATCAAGATGCAAGACATCGAGAGGTGAGTTTATTGTGATTGTGGGAAGAAAGGAGGTGTCATTTCCTGGCTGTAGTGTAGTATGAAGGATAAGACGTGTTCTAGAATGACACTACTTGCTTTCAAAACAAGTTCCTATTCCTGAATATAAAACTTTAAGTAGTCTCCGGTTTTCTGTCAAATATGGAAAATAACTTTAGGCATTTATCCCGGGTGGGAGTGCTGAGACAAGAGCATGTATAACTGTGTTTTATCTTTGTGGCAAGTGGGTAATCAGTGGCGTTTTCTCAATGACTTGTGTGTGATCAGTAGTGCTCTATCCCAATGGTTAGTGTGTAGTAAATAGTGCTTTACTTCAATGGCTAGTGTGTAACATTCAATAAGTGTTATCATTATTCCTCCTACATTAATTAAAGTGTCATCTTGTTCTCAATTATTAAATCTCCTTAATATCCGGGATGCTTGGGTCACTCAGTCGGTTAAGCATCTGTCCTTGGCTTGGGTCATGATCCCAGGGTCCTGGGATTGAGTTCTGCATTGGGCTCCTTGCTCAGCTGCTTCCCCTTCTGCTTGCCTTTCCCCGGGCTTGTGTTCTCTCTCTGTCTCCCTCTGACGAATAAATAAATAAAGTCTTAAAATCTTAAAAAGAAAGAAAAAAAGTCTCCTTAATATTCTTTAGGCAAGCGTAATATAGCTAAGATAATGCTGCAGCAGGTGGGAGGAGGGAGTAGAAAGAAGGCATAAGGTATAGATAGTCTTATCCTTTAAGAAATCTAAAGTTTAGGGGTGCCTGGGTGGTTCAGTGGGTTAAAGCTTCTGCCTTTGGCTGGGGTCATGATCCCAGGGTCCTGGGATCGAGCCCCACATCGGGCTCTCTGCTTGGTGGGGAGCCTGCTTCCCCCCCTCTCTCTGCCTGCCTCTCTGCCTACTTGTGATCTCTGTCTGTCAAATAAACAAATAAAATCTTAAAAAAAAAAAGAAGTCTAAAGTTTAATGAAACATCAAGATGAATCCACATAAAAGAGAATATGCATAATAAAAAAGAATATAATTCTGTGAAAAATATTCATGCATTCTTTGGTTTGGAAAAGAAAGAAATGAAGGCTAGGGTAGTTCAAAGCCACATGGTTATGTGTACTGCCATTAATTTAGTGTATTTCTAGATGAGCTACCTTCACTTCCAATTCAACTTGTGCAAAATATAATTTTCTGCTTTCTGGCAACATTGGATCCTCTTTCTAACCGATGCATTACTCTCAGTAGTGCCATCATCCTTCCTCCCCTCAAAACCACAAATTTTGGAGTCCTATTATATCTACTGTTTCCTGAACATTTACTAAGTACAGACACTGTGATTTATCTGCTATATTTTATCTATTCTAAGATAAAAATTTTTTTCACTTTTAATATTTGAAGTCACATGTTTGATGATCTTTGGTTTCTTAAAACATCCCTGCCTGTTAGCAGTATTGATAACTTGTCATTTTCATAAGGTTGCGCAGCATGAATTTGTCATTTCCAGCCTCTAACTTTGCAGAATCGGGAAAAGAGACTTAGAAGAATATGTCAGAGGGAATAGCAGAGCACTCTTTTAAGAAATGATACTTTGGGGCGCCTGGGTGGCTCAGAAGGTTAAGCCTCTGCTTTCAGCTCAGGTCATGATCCCAGGGTCCTGGGATCGAGCCCCGCATCGGGCCCTTTGCTCCACAGAGAGCCTGCTTCCCTTCCTCTCTCTCTGCTGCCTCTCTGCCTACTTGTGATCTCTGTCTGTCAAATAAATAAATAAATAAATAAATAAAATCTTAAAAAAAAAGAAATAACACTTTGAAGAAATAACATTTTTGACACAGAGAAAGTTACTCTGTGGAAAAACACATGTCAAAAACTCTAATTTTAAATTTAGAAATTTCAAGAGTATCTCTACCAAATTATTTCACTTGTATCCTCCTTTTTGCATATACACAGGATGAATATATAATCAAAAACTATGCCTAAATAAGTCTAAGATGGTGCTTTTAATAAATATATTAGAAAAAGTCCTCACTGGTAAGTGTCCTAGTTTAATTAACAGAGTTTTTTTCTTAATTGAACATAAAATAATGGTGTCTTATAACTGATGACCTCTTAGAGACAACAAATATGTCTCCTATTTCATTCTCCTTCCTCCTCTCAATTTGATTTCTTGCTGAGTCATATTGTTTTATCTTGTTATGTTGCTCAGGTGTGTTCTTTATTCTCTACACCTGAAACTACCCTCTAAATCCAGGTCCTGATAACTAGATTGCAGCTGGAACCACCTAATTGGATTTTTCTACCTCTAGCCTCTCCTGCTTCACATAAATATCACTTAATAATGCCTGACTATCCCAGGGGAATCCTACCAAACATTTAAAGAAGAATTAATACCTATTCTCCTGAAACTGTTCCAAAAAATAGAAATGGAAGGAAAACTCCCAAACTCATTTTATGAGGCCAGCATTACCTCGGTTCCAAAACCAGACAAAGACCCTGCCATAAAGGAGAATTACAGACCAATGCCCTTGATGAACACAGATGAGAAAATTCTCACCAAAATACTAGCCAGTAGGATCCAACAGTACATTAAGAAGGTTATTCACCACGACCACGTGGGATTTGTTCCTGGTTCAGCAAGGTTGGTTCAACAACCACAAATCAATCAATGTGATACAATACATTAATAAAAGAAAAAAACAAGAACCATATGATACTCTCCATAGATGCTGAAAAAAGCATTTGACAAAGTACAGCATCTTTTCTTGATCCAAACTCTTCAAAGTATAGGGATAGAGGGTATATACCTCAATATCTTCAAAGCCATCTATGAAAACCCCGCAGTGAATTAATTCTCAATGGGAAGAAACTGCGAGCTTTTCCCTAAGGTCGGGAATGTGGCAGCAATGTCAGTTACCACCACTGCCATTCAACATAGTACTAGAAGTCCTAACCTCAGCAATCAGACAACAAAAAGAAATAAAAAGCTTCTGAATCAAGAAAGAAGAAGTCAAACTCTCAGTCTTTGCAGATGATATGATACTTTATGTGGAAAACTCAACAAAGACTCAACTCCAAAACTGCTAGAACTCATACAGCAATTCAGTAAAGTGTCAGGATATAAAATCAATGCTCAGAAATCAGTTGCATTTCTATACACCCATAGCAAGACAGAAGAAAGAGAAATTAAGGAGTCGATCCCATTTACAATTGCACCCTAAACCATAAGAAACCTAGGAATAAACCTAACCAAAGAGGCAAAGAATCTGTACTCAGAAAACTATAAAGTACTCATGTAAGAAATTGAGGAAGACACCAAGAAATGGAAAAACTCTCCATGCTCATGGATTGAAAGAACAAATATTATGAAAATGTCTATGCTACACATTTAACACAATCCCAATCAAAATCCCATCCATTTTTTTCAAAGAAATGGAACAACTAATCCTAAAATTTATATGGAACCAGAGAAGACCCCAAATAGCCAGAGGAATGTTGAAAAAGAAAGTCAAAGTTGGTGGCATCACAATTCCAGACTTCAAGCTCTATTACAAAACCATCATCATCAAGACAGTGTGGTACTGGCACAAAAACAGACACATCAATCAATGGAACAGAATAGAGAGCCCAGAAATGGACCCTCAGCTCTATGGTCAACTAATCTTTGAGAAAGCAGGAAAGAATGTCCAATGGAAAAAAGACTTTTCAACAAATGGTGTTGGGATAATTGGACAGCCACATGCAGAAGAATGAAACTGGACCATTTCCTTATACCACACACAAAAATAGACTCAAAATGGATGAAAGACCTCAATGTGAGACAGGAATCCCTTGAAATCCTTGAGGAGAACACAGGCAGCAACCTTTTTGACCTCACCCACAGCTACTTCTTGGTAGACACATCGCCAAAGGCAAGGGAAGCAAGGGCAAAAATGAACTATTGGAACTTCATCAAGATCAAAAGCTTTTGTAGCAAAGGAAACAGTCAACAAAACCAAAAGACAATTGACAGAATGGGAGAAGATATTGGCAAATGACATATCAGATAAAGAGCTAGTATCCAAAATCTATAAAGAACTTATCAGACTCAACACCCAAAGAAGAAATAATCCAATCAAGAAATGGGCAGAGGACATAAACAGACATTTCTGCAAAGGAGACATCCAGATGGCCAACAGACATGAAAAAGTGCTCCACATGACTTGGCATCAGGGAAATACAAATCAAAACCAGAATGAGATACCACCTCACACCAGTCAGAATGGCTAAAATTAACAAGCAGGAAACGACAGATGTTGGAGAGGATGCGGAGAAAGGGAACCCTCCTACACTGTTGGTGGGAATACAAGCTGGTGCAGGCACTCTGGAAAACAGTGTGGAGGTTCCTCAGAAAGTGGAAAATAGAGCTTCCCTATGACCCAGCAATCACACTACTGGGTTTTTATCCTAAAGATACGAAGGGGCACATGCACCCGAATGTTTATAGCAGCAATGTCCACAATAGCCAAACTATGGAAAGAACTTAGCTGTCCATCAACAGATGAATAAAGAGGATGTGATATATATGTGTGTATATATATATAATGGAACACTATGCAGCCATCAAAAAATTGAAATCTTGCCCTTTGCAACAATGTGGATGATACCAGAGGGTATTATGCTGAGCTGAATAAGTCAATCAGACAAAAACAACTATCATATGATGTCTCTGATATGAGGTATTTGAGAGGGAGAGTGGGGGGTTTGGGGAGTAGGGAAGGAAAAAATGAAACAAGATGGGATTGGGAGGGAGAGAAACCATAAGAGACTCTTAATCTCACAAAACAAACTGAGGGTTGCTGGGGAGGGGATATGGAGAGGATGGTTGTGTTGTGGACATTGGGGAAGGTATGTGCTATGGAGAGTGCTGTGAAATGTGTAAGCCTGAGGATTCACAGACCTGTACCCCTGGGGCAAATAATACGTTATATGTTTATAAAAATAATTTAAAAAAAAATTTTTAAATGCCTGACTAATCTTCCTAATGCATCATTTATTTATTAACTCATCGTTCCACAAAGGCTTATTATAGGCAAGGTTGCCATCTTTTCTCTATATCCCTTTCTCCCTAGGAACCTATAATGGATTTCTTGTACCATCATCTCCAGACCAATCTCTTCTCCCTGTTTCTCTGTACCTTCTACCATCTGGCATCATTTTTCTTAAGTGACCTTGTTTACACCTTCAGTTAGTTAAGCACTGCTTCTAATATATTGAGCATGTGCTTTAGCCCCTGGGTCTTTGCTCAGACTGTCTCCTTTATGTGGATTGCTATCTTTCCTCCTTGTTGCCTGTCTAAATTTTGTCTTTCTTCTAAGCACCAGTTAATATCTCAACTCCCCCATGAACTCCTGCCTAATTACTCTAAATCTGCACTGCCCAATAGGGTAGCCACGAGGCCCATTGTGGCCCTTGAACACTTGAAATAAGGCTAGTTTGAATTGAGATGTGTTGTAAGTATCACATATATACCAGATTTTGACTACTTAATATGAAAAAAGAATGTATATCTTAATGATAATGTTTATATTGATTATATGTTGAGATGATAATTTGGGGTTAAACAGAATATAATTTAAAATTTCACAGATTTTTACTATTTTTAAAACTAGATATGTGTCTCATGTTTGTGGCTTGTATTATATTTCTATTGAGAGTGCTATTCTGATCTATATTCATCTTAAAACTTAACTGTAGGTTCTTGACTTCAAGGTTCAGATTCATCTATTATTTATCGCCCAAATTACCTAACATGAAGCACACATAGTATGCTCATACTAGGGGATTCTCTGATCTAGTTCAGAGGACTTATTTATGAACTTTCTAGCTGTATTTGTCTCTCTATGCATCATGGTTGGAGAGTGCTTTCATATTTTACATAAGAAAATAGAAATTATGAGGACTTAAATTCTATGATAATTTTTTGAGGGTCTTTATACGTAATGAAGAATTTTATCTGTAATACCCATCGAAAGACAAGGTCTTCTTATCTGAGCAGAGTTATATATACTAGCTAAATATCATTAAAATAAGCTACCCTTTAAGAGAATGGCTGCATTTGTGCTTAACAAATCAGAATAAAGGTCATCGTCTCCAATTGAAAAAAATGTATCCCATTTTCCTTTAATGAGTGACAGAAAAACCTGAACCTTGTGCTTCGATTCTCATTTTCTGGCTTCAGTTCGATCAGCTCTTACTAACCTGGTTTCCAGCTCAGGCCTTACTCAGCTCATCTCAGTATTGGCATATCTTTGATGAGTTGGTAGTTTGTAACTTTTCTATAGATCCTGGGTATCTGGAGATGAAAAAGAAAAGAATCAAGAGCAAAATGAAATAAAGTTTCATGAAATAAAGTTTATAAACTTTATTTCATAAACTCAGCTGAATGCTTAAAATAACATACATGGCTCTCTAGAAGTCTTTTTCCATTTGCTCTTAGATGAACACAAAATCATTTGGCCTCTGACCTTGTAGTTAGTTATGCTATAAAGAAAAATGTTCAATTTTAAAAAACAATGTATGTAATATGGTAGTTAATTATAGAAGATATACCTGAAGGAAAAAAAAGAAAGAAAGAAGAACTAATTTATTATCTCCACCTCCAAAAGGGACTCCAGGTGGTCTGTGAAACTTTCCAGTCAGATCCCATGTCACCCAAGGCCACCATTTCAGGCTGCCACCGAGGAAACTCCTTCGATGGAAGTCTGTCCTCCCAGACTTCCCAGGAAAGAGGCCCATCTCATTCCAGGTACATAATTGCAATGTTAGGGACAAAATGTTTTTCCTTATTTACCAAAGGTTAAATATGCATTTTTAGTTACTTACATAGCCTCTGTTCCTTAGAATGTGTCAGTGCATGATTTGTGTATACATACTCTTGGTCATGGTTTAATTTGATTAATAATTCCAGAAATGTGCTATGAATGGCTCTCATTTAAACAAGCTTGGGTGGAAGTGGAAGACCTATCTGATAATAAGGTGTCTGAATTAGACGGTATTTTAAAATTTAAATGCAGAAGTCAAATTATGCTATCAAATATCACGCTGCAGGGATGTGAAAAGATCTGCTCATCTGTTGTGTAAGGATACTTTGTATCAGTGATCCTCATATTAAAATGGGTGCTTTTAAAGTACCCATAGGGAATTGAAAAGGTTGTTCATTGCAAACATTACAACACTGCCCTCGTTAACTTGTGTATCTGGTAAACTTGCTTCCAAATACTTTCCCTTGGGACAAACATCAATTGTCTTCTTCCTGTTCCCCACCGAAATGATGGAAGCCTGAATTTGTGAGATTTGCTTTTGAATCCAACTAGATCCTACGCTTCGTGGGCAGGAGTCCCTGAGACCATTTGTGTATCCCTACTTTCAAATAAGGTTACTATCTAGTAGATAGTATTTTAGAAGGAGGCATTTCTTAAAAATGGTTTTATTAAGGTATAATTTACATACCATAAAATTTACCTCTTTAAAGTGAAAAATTCAATGACTCTTAGCAAATTTATAGAATCATGCAACCATCACCAAAGTCCAATTTCAGAACATTCCTGTCATGCAAAAATAGCCCTTGTGCCCATTTCAGTCTCGCCCATTCCCACACCCTGCTCCAGATGATCACTTAATATATTTTCTGTCTATATACTTGAATTTATGGAATTTTCAAAGAAACGGCCGCATACTATATATGGTCTTCCATCTGGCTTCTCTTACTTAGTATAATGCCGTAGACGTCCATCCACATTACAGCATGTGCAAGTATTTCCTTCCTTTTTATTGCTAAAGAGTGTTCTGTTGTGTGGGTATATCACATTGGAGTTCTGCATTTATTGGTAGATGAATATTTGGGTTGTTTTGATTTTTCATCTATCATGAATAATGCTTTTATGAGCATTCTCATACAGGTTTTGGGGCAGGCCTATGTTTTCAGTTCTTGTATCCTAAGTAGATCTGTAGGAGCAAAATAGCTGGGTTGTATGGTAAATTTATGCTTAATTTTTTAAGAAACTGCCAAACTATTTTTCCAAAATGGCTGCACCACTTCACATTCCCATCAGATATGCACAACAGCTCATTGGTTCTCTCTCTCCTTGGCAGCAATTGTTCCTGTCGTTTTTACTGTAGCCATCCTTGTGGGTGTAAAGTGAGAGCTGATTGTGGTTTTAGTTCATATTTTCCCTAGTGACTAACGATGTTAAGTACATTTTCAGGTGCTTATTAGCTATTTGAATATCTTCTGTGGAGAAATATCTATTCAAATATTTTGCCCAAGTGTTAACTGGGTTGTTTGTGTCCTTATGATTGAGTTGTAGAAATTTCTTTTTTAATATATTCTGGATACAAGTCCTTTATCCAGAGATAGATCCACAGATATTTTCTCTCAGTATTATCTTACATTTTCATTTGGTAATTTTTAAAATTATCTACCTCCTCCTGGCACCAGAACCAGGCTATATGGGTATAGTGTTTTGTTTTTTTTTTAAATGATTTCTTAGAATTGTTGAAAGCATGAAGTTTTATGAATATAATTGCTTTTTAACCCAAATACTACTATGTTGCACTTTTAAAAAAATAATATGCAAAGAGTTTTTTCTTTGTATCTTTATTTTGGACTTTAAAAGCAAATGGCCTAGTTAAATGATCTTCTGCTGCCTGAGAATACGAATGTTGACAGCAACGTTAGTTGTGTAAGCAGAGATTGTTTGTATTTATCTATAGGACTTATTGTCCTAGGTCATTGGTGATACTGAGTACTTAAAACCATATCATTTTTAATGTAGAAAGAGCCCTGTGAAGATCACCAATTCAATCTGATGCACTACAACATTTGCACCACTTAAAACCTTCCAGCAATGAAGAATTTAGTATTCTTGGATGAAGTTCATTTTTAGACAGCTCTATTTAGTATCATGTCCTCCTTATATATTTTTTAATTTAAATTTAATTAGTCAACACACAGTACATCATTAGTTTCAGATGTAGTGTTCAACAATTTATCAGTTGTGTGTCCTTATATTTGACCAAATTTTGCTTTTCCATATTTTCTGTCTATGGTTTTTATATTAGTTTTCTACTGCTGTGTAACAAATTACAAGGTACAGGCTTAAAACAACACACATTTATTATCTCAATCTTTCTGTGTGTCAGAAGTATAAGCACAATTTAGCTGGGCTCTCTGCCTTAAGGTATGACCAGGTTAAAATCCAGAAGTCAGGATGGGATGCAGTCTCATCACAGGCTTGACTGGGGAAAGCTCCACATATAAGCACCCTCGGGTTGTTGGCAGAAGACTGAGGTTTATGTTTTCCTGTTGAGTCTTATCTGAGAGCTGCTCACAAATTCTAGGTGCTGCCCACAATTCATTGCCATGCCGCTCTCTCTATAGTTACCTTTACAGCACACCAGAGAAATTCTAATTCCAGTCTACTAATACAGAGACTTTACAATATAACATGATCATGGGAATGACATCTAATCACCTTTATGGTATTTGTTGGTTATAAGAAAGACACAGGTCCTGGGGCACCTGGGTGGCTCAGTTGGTTAAGCATCTGCCTTCAGTTCAGGTCATGATCTTGGGGTCCTGGGATTGAGCCCTGCATCAGGCTTCCTGCTTGCAGGGAGCCTGCTTCTCCCTCTCCTCCCTGTTCATGTTCTCTTTTGCTATGTCTCTCTTTCAAATAAACAAGTAAAAATCTAAAGAAAAGAAAAAGAAGGAAGGAAGGAAAGAAAGGCAGACACAGGTCCTGCCTATACTCAGAAGAGGATTATAGGGCATCTGACTACTATCAAATGGGAATCAGGGATGGTTCCTTTAAGTCTGTTTACCACTCTTCTTTAGAATTTGTACAGACTCTTCCCATATTAACCTTCTATTTATTCAAAAGTAGTATGGTAAAGGATCCCTCCACACACATACACACACCAAGGCTTCCATTTTACTTGATGGCAATAGTAACTCACTAACAAATTTATCAAGGGCATAATTAAATTGGATTCGGGGAAAAGGTATTTTTTTTGGATACAGACTAAACAATTGGAACTACCTTTCTTTGGATATCTTTTATATGCTAAAACAGAACTAGTGTCTTTACATTTATAATGCTGTCTAAATGTCTGTGCATTTATTTTTGTCTTTGAATTTTTTTTTTTTTTTTTTTTTTTTTTTTTTTTTTTACTGGGTCACCTGTGTGGTTCAGTCGGTTAAGCATCTTCCTTCAGCTCAGGTCATGATCTTGGGGTCCTGGAATCAAGCCCCGTGTTGGGCTCTCTGCTCAACAGGGAGTCTGCTTCTTCTTCTTCCTCTCCCCCTCCCCTCCTGCTCATGTTATCTCTCTCTCTCTCTCTCATTCGTTCTCTCAAATAAATAAAAATCTTTAAAAAATTTTTATTGAAGTATAATTAACATACACTGTTTTATTAGTTTTAGGTATATAATGATTCAACAATTCTATATATTTCTTACTGTCCAAGATAAATGTATTCTTACTCTCCTTCACCTATTTCATCCATCTCCCCACCCACCTCCCCCGTGGCAACTACCAGTTATCTCTATTTAAGAGTCTGGGGTTTTTTTTGTCTCTTCTTTTCTTTGTTCATTTGTTTTGTTTCTTAAACTCCAAATATGAGTGAAAACCTCTATGGTATTTGTCTTTCTCCAATGGACTTCCTTCACTTAACATTACACCTTATACCCTCTAGCTCCACACATATTGTTGCAAATACCAAGATTTCATTATTCTTCATGGCTGAGTAATATACCACTGTGTGGAATGAATGTGTGTGCATATATATATATGTGTGTGTGTGTGTATATATATATATATATGCGCGCACACATATATATGTCTATATATATGCCACATCTTCTTTATCCATTCATCCTTCTATGGATGTATGGTTGGGTCACTTCTATATCTTGGCTATTGTAAATAATTCTGCAATAACATAAGGGTGCATGTATCTTTTCTAATTAGTGTTTTCATTTCTTTGTGTAAATACCTGACATGAAGTTATGGTAATTCTATTTTTAATTTTTTCAGGAGTCTTTGTACTGTTTTCCCCCATGGCTATACCAATTTACATTCCTTCCTACCAACAGAACATGAGGGTTCTTTTCTCCTCCCCATCCTTATCAACACTTGTTATTTCTTTTTTATTTTAGCCATTCAGACAACTATAAAGTGATATCTCATTGTGGTTTTAATTTGCACTTCCCAGATGGTGAGTGATGTTGGGTATCTTTTCATGTGCTTGCTGGCCATCTGTATGTTGCCTTCGGAAAAATGTCTATGCTGATCCTCTGCCCATTTTTAATTGGATTAGGGTTTTTTTGGTATTGAGTGCTATAAGTTCTTGATATGTTTTAGATATTAACCCCTTGTTGACTATATCATTTGCAAATATCTTCTCCCATTCAGCAGGTTGACTTTCAGTTGTTGATGGTTTCCTTCTCTGTACAAAAGTCTTTTATTTTGGTATAGTCCTAAACATTTAATTTTGCTTTTGTTTCCCTTGCTTTAGGAGACATATCTAGAAAAATGTTCTGATGGCCAGTGTCAAAGAAATTACTGCCTGTGTTTTGTCCTAGGAGTTTTATTGTTTTAGGCCTCACATTTAGGTTCTTAAGCCATTTTGAGTTTATTTTTTTGTATGGTGAGATAAAGTGGCCCACTTCCATTCTTTTGCATGTAGCTATACAGTTTTCCCAGCATCATTTGTTAAAGACACTGTCTTTTCCCCATTGTATATTTGTGACTCTTTTGTCATAGATTAACTGACCATGTAAGCATGGGTTTATTTCTGAGCTATTTTGTTCCATTGATCTATATGCCTATTTTTGTGCAAGTGCCATACTGCTTTGTTTACTGTAACTTTGAAGAATATCTTGAAATCTGGGACTGTGACACCTCCAGGTCTGTTCTTTTTCATGAAAGTTTTGGCTATTTGGGTCTTTTGTGGTTCCACGCAAATTTTAGGATTATTTGCACTAGTTCTATGAAAAAGAGTGTTGTTATTTTGATAGAGGTTACATTAAATTTGTAGATTGTTTTTGGGTAGCATGGATATTTTAATAATATTTGTTCTTATGGGGCGCCTGGGTGGCTCAGTGGGTTAAAGCCTCTGCCTTCGGCTCAGGTCATGATCCCAGGGTCCTGGGATCGAGCCCCACGTCGGGCTCTCTGCTCAGCAGGAAGCCTGCTTTCTGTCCTCTCTCTGCCTGCCTCTCTGCCTACTTGTGATCTCTGTCAAATAAATAAATAAAATCTTTTAAAATAAAATATAAAAAAAAATTTGTTCTTCTGATTCATGTCATTTAAGCATATGTTAGACATAGGTTGTAGCAGTGTCAAAGTTTTTGTCCTTAAAGAGCTCATTTCCTCAAAAGGTAGTTAGATAAGAATGAGTAAGTAAACTATTTGTAAGCTACTCTAAGACTATGAAGCAAAAGCAAAGGAAAAGGATGGGAGGGAAGTTCTTTCTCTTTGAGACCTGAATGATATGCAGGAGACAGCCTCAGGGAGATCTGGGAAGAAAAATGTAGGCAGAGAGAACAACTCTAAAGGCTCTGAAATAGGGATAAACTCAGCATGTTTCAGTAAGAAGGCCGGTGTGACTAGGGAGTGGTGGTGAGCAAGGGAATGTGATGTAGGGAAAGAGGTCAAAGCTGTTGTGAGGGTCCAATTGCACAGGAGGCCTTCTGGCTGTTAAGAAGTTTGGATTCTCTCCCAGGTGTGATGAAAAACCACTGGAGTTCTTGGAACAATGGAATGGCATTAACCAAATTGTATGTTTCAAAGGTCATTCCAGATGGTTTATAGAAAATAGACTTGGGAGGCAAAAAGGGACAAAGACTAGTTAGGAGACAATCACAGTGGCCTGGGTGAGAGAGTATATGGCTTGGTCGGAGTGGGAATAATACAGGTGGAAAGGCTAAGATGATACTGGAATTGGGGTTAATTTACAGGATAGAGCTGATCTGACCATGTTTAGGGAGTGAGAAAAAGAAAGGAATCAAGCATAACTCTGAGATTTTTGGCTTGAGCAACTGCATGAATGGTGATTGAATTTATGAGATAAGGAAGGCTGAGAAAAGCATATATAAAAATACTTGACTTACTTTCATGTATCTCTTTATCATCATTCAAGCCACTCATCTCCCTGTATCTGGAGTACTGCAGTAGCCTACTTATTAATCTCTTCTTAAATCTTGTCACCATCCAATGCAGAACATATAAAGTAAAAATAAAAGACAAATCACAACACTCCTACTCCTGAACACTTTTAATGCTATCCAGTGCTATCAAGATAAAATTCAAAATCCTTGATGTGCCCCTCAAGGATCCACATCATCTGGCTGCTGTCCAGTTCTCTAGTCTAACATTGTGCTTCTACCCACACCTCAGTGACTAAACTTCAACCCTTTTTTAGACTTTCAAACTTCCCTTAGATCTGAGATTTGGAGTATGTTATTCCATCTGTCTGTATCGTTCTTCCATTTATCTCCATTTAACCAATTCCTTTTCTTTTATGACTCAATTTAAATATCATTCCTTTACTCCCTGGAGAGGCTCTGGCAGATGTTTAACACTTTCACATAATTCCATGCTTTCTTTTATAGCATGAGTAGCAAACATGATATAAATAGTTGTGTGACTATTTGTCTAATAGTTATGTCCTCCACTAGATGGTAAAATCCACACACAGGAGAGGAGACCAAGTCTCTGTTACTCCCTGCTCTTGCTAGTGCCTGGCACATGACCTTCACTGAAGGGTACTGAATAAGCGAATGATACAAAGAACTTATTCCTCTTTTAAAGATGATGAACTGAAGCAATAAGAGATTAAATGGTTCCCCCAGGAACACACACAGGAAGAAGAGCTAGATTTGAGCCCAGTCTAGCCAGTCACATGGTCCACAGTCTTCTTTACTCCCGCATGAAGAGGTAGGTCTAAACCTTTCTAGATATTTTCTTTGGCTTCTCTTCTGTGGCCCTCCTCTAATTTGTCCTTTTTTCTGCTAAATGGAAATTATTCAATATAAGATCAGAGATGTGATTTTTATATACTTATGCATTTTTGATAGACTTACCAAGAACTCTAGCTGAACTTATACCAGTGTATCAGCTATCCATTGCTACATAAAAGATTATTCTGAAATTGAGTGACTTAGAACAACAAATATGTTATCTCACAGTTTTGGAGGGTTATATATCCAGAACCAGCTGGGCTGCAGTCTTTCTTGGCTCAGGGTCTCCTGGAGGTTACAGTTAAGATGTTGGCTGGGACCATAACCATCTGAAGGCATGATTGAACTGGAGGATCTACTTCCAAGATCACTCAGGTGGCTTGTGCATGGATGCCTCAGATTCTGAGACCTCTCTATGGGGCTACTCACAATATGGCGTATGCCATGACATGAAATGAACAGGGTGTGTGTGTGTGCATGTGTGTGTGTTTTGTGTGTGTGTGTGTGAGAGAGAGAGAGAGAAAGAGAGAGAGTCTTTTATAATAACTTCAGAAGTAACATAGCACTACTTCTGCCATATTCTGTTGGTCACACAGACAAACATAATTTGTTTTAGGAAGAAACTATACAAAGGCATGAGTATACCAAGGTGAGGATCATTGGAGAGGTCTTAGAATCTGGCCACCATTGTTTGTCCTCTGGTCCCAATGATTCCTATCTCTTTCACATGTAAAATACACTTATTCTCACCAAGGTTGCCCAAAATCTCATCCAATCATAGGATCAAATCAAAGTCCTGATCTCATCATCAAAATCAGATCTAGGGGCAATTGAGGTGTCTCATGGGTATGATTTAAGTACAATTCCTTAATTATAGTTCCTCTCAATCTGTGCACTTGTGAACTAAAGAGACAAGGTATCTGCACCCAAAACACCCACACACAATGGTTGGATAGGTACATGACAACTGCTGTGGACATGTCTATTCAAAGGGAGAACATGGAGGCACTGGTCCATAGCTGTTCTGAAATCAGGTTGGCCAAATGTTGGAAACTTCTTGATTAGATCTCAGTCCTATTCTTGTGGCTCTTAGCTCTGCCCCCTGGGATAATGATCCCATGTTCTAAATCAAATTTCCTTTTTTAAGAAAGATAGATATGTTTATAGCTGAGTAGTTCTCTCAGCTTGCTTACTGCCAGTAAAATTTGGAAAATACAACAGCTTTTAACTTTATACTGCTTTGGCAGTGTTTTTGTTACATTTCTTTAAAAACTTTGGGAGTCCACTGTGAATCTTATTGGGGCCCACTAGAATAGACTAATCTTTTTGAGATAATCCTTTCTGAAACTTGGAGAAAGTTTGAAGAACAACACCTTTAAGTTTCTTAAAAGTCTCCACCAAACCACCCCTCTTTTTTATATGTGAATAATGTTTCAAAACCTTTAGAGGACTTTTTGTCTGGTGGAATAACATTCTGAAGCAAGATCTTCGATCATTCTGATATCCTAAAAAGATTTTACAGTTCCACCTTTGACTTTATCTTTATATCATGTTTTTCCAGAAATGCCCTAGATTTGATGTTTGCTCAGAAACCATTTCTTAATTTTAGTATTATTTCCCATCTGGAGAGGCTGAGAATTTTCAAAATCTTCAAATCTGAGCTCATCATTCTTTAATAGTTCTTCAGTTAGGGCATGTATTTTATCTTTCAATCTCCTGTAAGCAGCAGGAAAAAATCAGAAGTCACCTTCAACATTTTATTTGGAAATCTTAGATCACTAACTTTGTTAGGCATGTTTCTTTAATGCTCCATATCACAGCAGGCAGTTTTTGCCACTACATAACAAGGATCCTCCTTCCTCCTCTTTTCAATGTCATGTTCCTTACTTCCCGTTAAGCCCTTACCAGCAGCCTTCTTAAAGTTCAGGATTTCTATTAGTTAATTTGTGCAAGACAATTTATGTTTTCACTTTTTTAAAAGACTATTTTTATTTTAGAGACAGAGCACGCATAGAGTGGGGGGAAGAGGGACAGAGAGAGATGGAGAGAGAAACTGAAGCAGACTCCACGCAGAGCACAGAGCCTGACGTAGGCTTAATCTCCGGACCCTGAGATCATGACCTGAGCCAGAACCAGGGTGCCCCTGTTTTCATTTTTTAACACTCTTCATCGTCTTTACAGCCTCTGCCTACTGCCTGATTCCAAAAATATTCCCCAAATTTAGGCTGTTTTCTTGGTATGAAAATCTGTATTAGCTATCAATTGCTACATAACAAATTACCCAAATTACTCAATAACTTAAAACAAAAGACATTTATCATCTGACATAGTTCCTGAGGGTCATGAATCCAGAAGGAGCATAGCTAAGTGGTTGCAGTTTGGGGTCTGTCAAGATGTTGGCCAGGGGTGCTGTCATCTGGAAGTTTGGGTGTCAGACTCTGCTTTCAAGATCGGTCAGATGGCTATTGACTAGAAGCTTCAGTTCTTCACCATCTGGGCCTCTCCATAGGGCTGCTCATGACATGACAGCTGGTTTCCTCCAAAACAAAGTATCCCATAAAGAGAAGGAGCAACCAAGATCAATGCTTCAAGGTCTTTAAACCTAATCCCTAAAGTTGACATGCCATCACTTCTGCTATATGCTATGAATCATACCAATGCTGGTATAGAGAAGGCACCCCATGAAGGTGTGAATACCAAGAAACAGGGATCATTGGAGTCTATTTTGGAGGCTATCTTAAACAAACAGTAATGGTGATGATGTCACTATCATTTTGGATATAATTATGACTGTATCTATACATTTTCTTCAATCAATTATTGAGTGTTCTCATATTCTTCCTTTACTAATTATATTCTATACTAACTCTAAGAAGTTTAAATGTAAGTAATTTCCACCTCAAATACTATATTTGGCCTCACTTTCAAAAACTATTAAAAGCAATATCACGGTGAAATGTTGAGGTTGTAAAATATCCAGAAGCTTATATTTCTTATGTAATTTTTCTCAGCCAGAGTATGCATTGGAAATTTGCAAACAAAAATTGCATATGATATTTCTTTGACAAACTACAAGGTTCAAGGTTTGCTGTTTGTGGATGGATGTTGTTTTTTCCATTCTCTGAGATTACCACACTCAAACATCTACATACATATGCATTTCTTGACTTATACATATACAGAGTCACCCACGGCACACCCACGCCTGCATATGTGAATTAGACATGAATCAGTGTCATGTTAGAAGAATGAATTAGGTCTTCTCTCTGCTTAGCTGCAGTAGCTGGTTACCATGGAAATGATGCACAAGGTAGACCTTTCAGAAAATGCTAATTTTAATGTGTCTTTGTTGGAAGAGTTCATGTATTAATCAGAAATGAAGAGAACTTCAATAACAAAGCAATGCAAATATCTTAGAAACAAAAGCTGTCTGCTTGTATCAAGCAAATACGATTCATCGTCTCTTTTGCCCTGACCTTGACTGAACAGAACATCACTCTTCCCTGAACTCTGCAATCAGTGAGCAGGTAGCTAGTTTTTAAAATTAATGTGAGATTTCATCTTCAATTACCATATGCACAGACTTAATTTCTGCTTTGTTAAATACTGTGTAGGGTCAAAACTGATTTCCACATTTCTCTATCTCCACAGATTGTTATTGCCAGAGTATTTTTCTTCCTTGGATGCTCTCTACTAACATCCCCCAGCCCTAATTAATAATAACTTGGTTTCCTGAAGCCGTAGTTGCATGGAAAATATACTTTAAAATTCTGAGCTTTTTTGACAGTCAAAAAATTTGTCATAATGGGTTATTTATTTTATGCATATAAAAGAAGTATATGCTAATTATAGAAAAAATTTTAAAGATATAAAATATTTTTTAAAAGTAAAAATCATCAATGAACTCATCAGGAAGATTTAAACATCATCCTTTTTTAGTATGTATACTTCCTTTCAAGTTGTTTTCATACTTTTCATTTTTTCTACAAAATGACTTAGAGAATAATAGAATACTAGAGTTAGAACATTTCTATCAGATCATACAATGATAGCCCCCATACCATTTTTTTCCAGTTACATAAATTTTTGACTCACGTATTTATTAGATTGTTAATTAAGATTAGTTTTACTGGATTAATGACAAGGTGATTATCTGATAATACTTTCTTAAATGAAATTAAACATTTATTGATGATTCTTGCTTTTTATTGACTACTCACCCCAGGATACCTCACACTTTAAGACAAATAAACTTGTCCTTGAATAACAGCTAAAATGAAGGTATTTTGAGTTATAAATATTTGCTATGAGTGCGCCTCAACTTCATTGTTGTTTCAAATGGAGACTCTTTAAAAATTAAGCAGTTTTAATGTGAATTTACTTAAGAAATTTTTATCAACTTAAAGAGTCCTTTTTAGTATTCGATCACAACCTTATGTTGGTGGAGTCTTATTGTTGTGCAGTCCATCTTCTGACTGACATGATTTGTCAGGAAGTAGTTAATGACCACAGGACTCAACTATGCAGTTAGTAATTACTTTCATCAAATACATTTTCTATGTAGTGAAAGACATAAACTTAGTTCTCTGGCACCCTTGGGGACAAAACTGTCAATATGTCATTCAGTTAGTGTTTCCATATAGAAATTGTTTTGGATGTTGGCCTAAAAAGTGCAAAAGTCATACATTACATGTTTCTCTAGGACAATTGCCCTCCAATCTTATTAAGAGTGTTTAAGAATTGTCTCTTTCTCCGGCAATTCTTGTTTAGTGAGTCTGGGGTAAGACCTGGAAATGTGCTTTTTTAATAAACTCTCTTCTCTCTATCCACTTGGGATTCTCAAAGAAGTTGTCCACTGGTATCTCATTATATGGAACACTGCTCTTGGGATTTGAAATAATTTATGGAACTCCCTAATCTAATTTACAAACTGGAACATTTGGGGACACTGAGGTGTGGGGCAGGAAGTAAAGGGTGAAGATGGCTAGTCCAATGGGGGAAAAATAATTCTGTTGAACTACTAATATCTCCCATAATCACAGCAGCGTAGCCAAGAAAACAATAGCTTTCACAGGCTCTTATAATAAGTCCAATGACTGTCACAAATACTTGAGGACCTAAAATTACCCAGCTGGTTGCCACATAACCTTGTACTTTGTCTTTTCTTTAGAAATCCAAGACGGTAGCATTGAGGGGAAAATCCTGTTATTCTGGGTATAAAGACAGGCTGAAAGATGTGGGGTAGTCCATGCTTTTTTAAGAAAGAGAAATGGAGGTGAGAGGTGGCAGGAAGAGTGGCAAAAGTCTCTTAAGAAAATGGTAGAAATGAGAATCAACGTTATTTCTTTCCCTCAAACTGAGCTTGGGGATATAATTAACCAGTTTCCTCCTGTAATCTCAGGATGAAACAAGTAGTATACTGGTCAGTCTGAGACAAGATTAAAAAGGAGTTAATAACAAAGCTTTGGACAGGATATAGGGAAACCACAGGTACTCCAGTGCCTGTACTCCAGGAAGACTACCAGCTCTGGGGCCTGGAGGGGCAAAGGGAGGGAGCAGTTGTGGAGAACTCTGTGGAGAGAATGACTACCAAGAACTGTGACTACTGATGACCTAGGCCAGACCCAGGTTATGGGGCCAGCCTTAGGCAAACCTCTGAAAACAAGGAGGCTTGAGGAAGACACCATTGTCCTTCTGCTGTCAGTCTCCTGTGAGAGCTTCCTTTTGCCAAATCCAGCTAGGAGCCAGAGGCAGGGGAGCAGATGATAGAGTCTATATAGATCAGACTTCCGGTGTAGGGAGGTAAAGAAGGATGGAGAGGGAATGGGGTCTGGAAGTGGGGGACTGAAAGCAAATCAAAAGTAAAAGATTTCCTGCCTGGGATGGGCACCTGAAATTTGAATCTAGCCCACATGCTTCTGATGAAAACTTGGCAACTCATAAAATTCTGAGACTCAGCTTTTTTATTAAAATGGTTACACAATGAAAACATAGAGGACAAAATACTTTGAAAGAACAGACATAACACATCATCTTGAGGACAATGAGACTAATCTGGGCAAAAAACATACACACACACACACACACATATTTAACATATATACAAGTATTAAAATCACAAGTATAATACATAATACAAGTATTATGTATTTGTTACATATAAAAATGTATGTTATATATAAGTGTATCTGTGTATGATATATAGAATATAGAATACATTATATATGGTATATGTGTATATATATGTACTTTATATAGATCTACTTTAGGTATATATGAATAGTGGATTTTTAGTCCATATTGATAAAATTCAAGGTCTTAGCTAATATCCTTTAAAGAAACACAGGAAAGGGGCACCTGGGTGGCTCAGTGGGTTAAAGCCTCTGCCTTCAGCTCAGGTCATGATCCCAGGGTCCTGGGATTGAGCCCCGCATCAGGCTCTCTGCTCAGCAGGGAGCCTGCTTCCTCCTCTCTCTCTCTCTCTGCCTGCCTCTCTGCCTACTTGTGATCTCTGTCTGTCAAATAAATAAATAAAATCTTCAAAAAAAAAAGAAACACAGGAAAGTATACAACACGTAAGTGTTCAGTTTTATGTCTTTTCACAAGTTACTACAATAATCACTTGGTCAACAGAACATAAGCACCCTAGCCTGTCACATCATATAATACATAAATAATATGTGGCAAATATGTGCAAACATTTATTTGTCGCTTCTCCTTTGGCTGACTTTCAGGATGTTCTCTAGTTTTTTACTCTAACAAAATCAATGCCATGAACACCCTTGTACATGTTCTCTTGTGTACATGGGCAGGAGTTTCCCTAAGATACTTTCCCTCAGTAATGGAATTTCTAGATCATATGATGAGGACAGTTGAAAATTTACTACTTATCACCTAATTGTACTCTGAGTTTACCAGCAGTGATGAGTGTTTCTGGTTAGTCACACCCTCATGAATACTTCCTATCTTCAGGCATTTATAGTCTCACAAATCTCATGGATTGCGATTGTGACTTAAGCCCACATTTCCCCGACTATTACCAGGGTTGAGTATCTCTCTCTATTCTGTCTCTCTTTAGGTTTTCTTCTCAGTGAAATTTCTTTCCAGACCCTTCTACATTTGAGCTGTTTGTCTTTTCTTTCCTGATTTATGACCATTCTTTATCAGCAAAAATAATAAATCTTTTTTAAAAATTTCTATTAACATATAATGTATTATTTGCCCCATGGGTACAGGTCTGTGAATCATCAGGCTTACACATTTCACAGCACTCTCTATAGCACATACCCTCCCCAATGCCCAAAACCCAACCACTCTATCCTTAACCTTCCGCTCCCCAGCAATCCTCAGTTTGTTTTGTGAGATTAAGAGTCACTTACAGTTTGTCTCCCTCTCGATCCAATCATGTTTCCTTTTTCTCCTTCCCTACCTCCCACAACCCCCTGCCCTGCCTCTCAAATTCCTCATAAAAGAGACATCATATGATAGTTGCTTTTCTCTGATTGACTTATTTCACTCAGCATAATACCCTCTAGTTCCATCCACATCATTGCCAAAAAAAAGCAAGATTTCATTTCTTTTGATGGCTGCATAGTATTCCATTTTGTATATGGAATAATCTTCCACATCTTCTTTATCCATTCATCTGTTGATGGACATCTAAGTTCTTTCCATAGTTTGGCTATTGTGGACATTGCTGCTATAAACATTTGGGTGCACGTGCCCCTTCAGATCACTACTTTTGTATCTTTAGGATAAAAACCCAGTAGTGTGATTGCTGGGTCATAGGGAAGCTCTATTTTCCACTTTCTGAGGAACCTCCGTGCCGTTTTCCAGAGTGCCTGCACCAGCTTGCATTCCCACCAACAGTGTAGGAGGGTTCCCTTTCTCTGCATCCTCTCCAACATCTGTCGTTTCCTGCTTGTTAATTTTAGCCATTCTGACTGGTGTGAGGTGGTATCTCATTCTGGTTTTGATTTGTATTTCCCTGATGCCGAGTCATGTTGAGCACTTTTTCATGTCTGTTGGCCATCTGGATGTCTTCTTTGCAGAAGTATCTGTTCATGTCTTCTGCCCATTTCTTGATTGGATTATTTCTTCTTTGGGTGTTGAGTCTGATAAGTTCTTTATAGATTTTGGACACTAGCCCTTTATCTGATATGTCATTTGCCAATATCTTCTCCCATTCTGTCAATTGTCTTTTGGTTTTGTTGACTGTTTCCTTTGCTGTGCAAAAGCTTTTGATCTTGATGAAGTTCCAATAGTTCATTTTTGCCCTTGCTTCCCTTGCCTTTGGTGGTGTGTCTACCAAGAAGTTGCTGCAGGTGAGGTCGAAGAGGTTGATGTCTGTATTCTCCTCAAGGATTTTGATGGGTCTCACATTGAGGTCTTTCATCCATTTTGAGTCTATTTTTATGTGTGGTATAAGAAAATGGTCCAGTTTCATTCTTCTGCATGTGGCTGTCTAATATTCCCAATACCATTTGTTGAAGAGACTGTCTTTTTTCCATTGGACATTCTTTCCTGCTTTCTCAAAGATTAGTTGACCATAGAGTTGAGGGTCCATTTCTGGGCTCTCTATTCTGTTCCACTGATCTATGTGTCTGTTTTTGTGCCAGTACCATACTATCTTGATGATGAGAGCTTTGTAAGAGAGCTTGAAATCTGGAATTGTGATGCCACCAACTTTGGCTTTCTTCTTCAACATTCCGCTGGCTATTTGGGGCCTTTTCTGGTTCCATAAAAATTTTAGGATTAGTTGTTCCATTTCTTTGAAAAAAATGGATGATATTTTGATTGGGATTGCATTAAATGTGTAGATGGCTTTAGGTAGCATAGACATTTTCATCATATTTGTTCTTTCAATCCATGAGCATGGAGCGTTTTTCCATTTCTTGGTGTCTTCCTCAATTTCTTACATGAGTACTTTATACTTTTCTGAGTACAGATACTCTGCCTCTTTGGTTAGGTTTACTGCTAGGTATCTGGTGGTTTTGGGTGCAATTATAAATGGGATCGACTCCTTATTTTCTCTTTCTTCTGTTTTGTTGTGGATATATAGAAATGCAACTGATTTCTGAGCATTGATTTTTATATCCCATCACTTTACTGAATTGCTGTATGAGTTCTAGCAGTTTTGGAGTGGAGTCTTTTGGGTTTTCTACATAAAGTATCATATCATCTGCAAAGACTGAAAGTCTGACTTCTTCTTTCTTGATTCAGAAGCTTTTTATTTCTTTTTGTTGTCTGATTGCTGAGGTTAGGACCTCTAGTACTATGTTGAATAGCAGTCGTGGTAACTGACATTTCTTCTGCCGTGTTCCTGACCTTAGGGAAAAGCTCACAGCTTTTCCCCATTGAGAATTAATTCACTGTGGGTTTTTCATAGATGACTTTGATGATATTGAGGTATATACCCTCTATCCCTACACTTTGAAGAGTTTTGATCAAGAAAGGATGCTGTATGCCCCATTGCTGGCCCCAGTTCTAGAATTCAGGAAAAGTTCTAAGTATCTGTGTTGCATGTTGGCCCGGTCTTTGGACATAGCTGCCACAGCTTCTTCGTGAGTGGCAAACTCAACATCCGCTTCACCCATCACTCTTCCATCAGGGCCAATCTCAATATGGACTCTCACAGGGTTGAGTGGAGAGAAGAAGTTGTAAATGTCGTCCTCTGTGGCTTTGTATGGCAGCCCTCTCATGTGGACACAGTGCCCAGTGGTACTCTGGACAGTGAACTCGCCATCGCCGTATCTGTGGTCATACACGCCCGAGAGACAGTAACTGAGGTCTCTCCCAAACAGATCGGTGGTGAAGCCGTAGCCATCGCTGAGGCCACTGTACTCCAGATGATGCAAGGCATGGGGGTGTTGGCCCAGTCCACTTACAGTGGCCTCAAGAGCCAGTCTGTGAGCGGCTGTTACGGGACTGGCTATGAAGGCCAGAACAGCATGGGTGGATATGACTAGTTTTGTAGGAGCATTTGAGTTATTGCAATCAAATTTTCACAGGCAGCCAACAAGCAGTGAAAAGCAATTATTATTCTAGAGGAAGCTGTGGGACCCATTTTGCACCAGGAGTTTGTGAAATCTGGATTAAAAAATTACCTCTTCAGTGTTTTCTCATGCAAACTTTCTTCTAGCATGTGATATTGAGTAAACTAAAACTATTTTCAGCTTTTCCCAATTAACATTTTGGTAGCGTACTTCAGAGTGATGTTATCTGAGTTAAAGTAGTTTTAATTACATTAAATGGATCTTTTACACCACATCACCGTGAACACATTGGGGAGGCGTGCTTTTTTGGAAAACTCAAGGTGCTAGATCCCTGATTCAAATAGGAACATTTCTCATGTTTGTTCACTCTAGTTTATTTTCATTTAAAATCTTTTAGGTTAAGTTTAAGCTTTTAAAAAATAAGTTAGTTTTGAAAATTGAGACACATTACTAATACTGTAGGAATTGGTGAGGCCTTGACTTAAAACTTTCTTTGTACTGTGATTTCCTTTTGGGTGTATTTTGCTAAGTGAAACTTGTTAAATTTTTTTGTTAACTAAATTTTTTTCTTAAAATAAAGATTTTTTCACAAAAAAAAATAAAGAAAGGATGCTGTACTTTGTCAAATGCTTTTTCAGCATCTATTGAAAGTATCATATGGTTCTTGTTTTTTCTTTTATTAATGTATTGTATCACATTGATTCATTTACGGATGTTGAACCAACCTTGTAGCCCAGGAATAAATCCCACTTGGTCATGGTGAATAATCCTTTTAGTGTGCTGTTGGATCCTATTGGCTAGTATTTGATGAGAATTTTCACATCTGTGTTCATCAAAGGCATTGGTCTGTAATTCTCCTTTTTGATGGGGTCTTTATCTGGTTTTGGGATCAAAGTAATGTTGGCCTCATAAAATGAATTTAGGAGTTTTCCTTCCATTTCTTTCTTTCTTTTTTTTTTTTTTTTTTGGAAATAGTTTCAGGAGAATAGTTATTAATTCTTCTTTAAATGTTTGGTAGAATTCCCCTGGGAAGCCGTCTGGCCCTGGGGTCTTGTTTGTTGGGAGATTTTTGATGACTGCTTCAACCTCCTTACTGGTTATGGGTCTGTTCAGGTTTTCTATTTCTTCCTGGTTCAGTTTTGGTAGTTTATGTGTCTCTAGGAATGCATCCATTTCTTCCAGATTGTCAAATTTGCTGGTGTATAGTTGCTCATAATATATTCTTATCATTGTTTATATCTCTTTGGTGTTGGTTGTGATCTCTCCTCTTTCATTCATGATTTTATTAATTTGGATCCTTTCTCTTTTCTTTTTGGTAAGTCTGGCCAGGGGTTTATCAATCTTATTAATTCTTTCAAAGAACCAGCTCCTAGTTTCATTGATTTGTTCTACTGTTCTTTTGGTTTCTATTTCATTGATTTCTGCTCTGATCTTTATGATTTTTCTTCTCCTGCTGGGTTTAGGCTTTCTTTGCTGCTCTTTCTCCAGCTCCTTTAGATGTAGGGTTAGCTTGTATACTTGAGACCTTTCTTGTTCCCTGAGAGAGGCTTGTATTGCTATATACTTTCCTCTCAGAACCACCTTTGCTGTGTCCCAAAGATTTTGAAAGTTGTGCTATCATTTTCATTTGTGTCCATGAATTTTTTACATTCTTCTTTAATTTCTCTGTTGACCCATTCATTCTTTTTTCTTTAAATTAATTTTTTGTGTGTTCCAAAATTCATTGTTTTTGCACCACACCCAATGCTCCATTCAATATGTGCCATTCATTCATTAGTAGGATGCTCTTTAGCCTCCATGTATTTGAGTTCTTATCAACTTTCCTCTTGTGAGTGAGTTCTAACTTCAGAAGGTTGTGGTCTGAAAATATGCAGGGAATGATCCCAATCTTTTGGTAACAGTGGAGACCTGACTTGTGACCCAGGGCATGATCTATTCTGTACAAGGTTCCATGTGAACTAGGGAAATATGTGTATTCTGTTGCTTTGGGATGGAATGTTCTGAATATATCTGTGATGTCCATCTGGTTCAGTGTGTCATTTAAAGCCTTTATTTCCTTTTTGATCTCTTGCTTAGATGATCTGTCCATTTGAGTGAGGAGGTGTTAAAGTCCACTACTATTATTGTATTATTGTCGATGTGTTTCTTTGATTTTGTTATTAATTGGTTTATATAATTGGCTGCTCCCATGTTAGGGGCATAAATATGTAAAATTGTTAGATCTTTTTGGACAGACCCTTTAGGATATAGTGTCCTTCCTCATCTCTTATTATAGTCTTTGGCTTAAAGGCTAATTTATCTGATATAAAGATTGCCTCCCCAGCATTCTTCTGATGCCCATTAGCATGGTAACTTTTTTTCCACCCCCTCACTTTAAATCTGGTGGTGTCTATGGTTCTAAAATGAGTTCCTTGTAGACAGTATATTGATGGGTATTGTTTTTTTTATCCATTCAGATACCCTGTGTCTTTTGATTGGGGCATTTAGCCCATTTACATGCAGGGTAACTATTGAAAGATATGAATTTATTGCCATTGTATTGCCTGGAAGGTGACTGTTACTGTATATTGTCTCTGTTCCTTTCTGGTCTATTACTTTTAGGCTCTCTCTTTGCTTAGAGGACCCCTTTCCATATTTCCTGTACAGCTGGCTTGGTGTTTGCAAATTCTTTTAATTTTTGTTTGTCCTGGAAGCTTTTTATTTCTCCTTCTATCTTCAATGACAGCCTAGCTGGCTATAGTATTTTTGACTGCATATTTTTCTTGTTTAGTGCTCTGCATATATCATGCCAGTCCTTTCTGGCCTACAGGTCTCTTTGGATAGGTCTGCTTCCAATCTAATATTTCTACCATAGTATGTTACAGACCTCTTGTTCCAAGCTGCTTTCAGAATTTTCTCTTTGTCACTGAGACTTGTAAGTTTTACTATTAGATGATGTAGTGTGGACCTATTTTTATTGATTTTGAGGGGGGTACTCTGTGCCTCCTGGATTTTGATGCTTATTCCCACCAGATTAGGGAAATTCTCTGCTATAATTTGCTCCAATATATCTTCTGCCCTACTGTTTCTTCTGGGATCCCAATTACTGTAATATTGTTTTGCTTTATGGTATCACTTTTCTCATGAATTCTCCCCCCATGAGCCAGTAGTTGTTTATCTCTCTTTTTCTCAGCTTCTTTATTGTCCATCATTTGGTCTTCTATATCACTAATTCTCTCTTCTGCTTCATTTATCCTAGCAGTAAAAGCCTCCATTTTTGATAACACCTCATTAATAGCTTTTCAATTTCAACTTGGTTAGATTTCAGTTTTTTCATTTCTCCAGAAAGGGATTTTATTCCTCCAGAAAGGGATTCTCTAGTATCTTCCATGCTTTTTTCAAGTCCAGCTAGCACTTTGATAATCATCATTCTGAACTCTAGTTCTGACATATTACCAATGTCTGTATTGATTAGGTCCCTAGCTGTCAGTACTGCCTCTTGTTCTTTTTCTTGAGGTGAGTTTTTCTGCCTTGTCATTTTTATCCAGATAAGAATAGTTGAATGAGAGAGAAAATACTTAAAGGGTAGCAATGACCCCAGAAAAATATACACTAATCAAATCAGCAGAGCCCCAGAATGGGGGGGAGAAGAAAGGAGGGGGGAAAAAAAAAAAATATATATATATATATATATAGAGAGAGAGAGAGAGAATAGAACAGGGCCACACACTTGATTTTGGATGTCTTTTGTTCTATCAGAAGAAACTACCTCCCAAAATTTTAAAGAAAGAAAAAAATAATAATAATTATATATATATATATATATATATATATATATATATATATACACACACACACATACATACATACACACACATATACAAAAATAAGGGTAAACACAATGAAGGGATGGAATATGACTATAAAGATGAAAATTTAAAAAAATTCTAAAAAAGGAATTGATAAGATAAGAAGTTGGTGCTGCTGGGTCCTAGGCACTATGGGAGCTGAGCAAAGGGAAAACTGAGTGCTGTGGAAGCCTGGTCCTAGAAAAAAATGCCCATGCTGCAGAAG
Organism: Martes martes; assembly: GCF_963455335.1. NCBI lineage: Eukaryota > Metazoa > Chordata > Mammalia > Carnivora > Mustelidae > Martes > Martes martes. The sequence continues at coordinate 175,771,520 of NC_137890.1, read as the reverse complement.
CCATGTGTACTGCAGAAGCCATGTGTGCTGCAGGAGTTAAGCACTAGACAACTCACAAATACTACAGGAGCCTGGTACTGGAGTAGTTGTACACACATTGCAGGAATGTGTTGAGAAAATACAACAGGGCAAGAACATGAAATTCTTTCTTCCTATAATACATTTTTCCATTTCATCTACTGACAAAGTTAACATCATGTCAGCAACCAATGGAAAATATTTAAAGGTCTCAGATCCATTTCCACAGAGCAAGAAAAAAAGATGAACTTGGAGCTAAGAAGCAGTGAATAAAATTTGGTAAACCAAGGCAAACATGGTAATGAGGTTGGATTGGTATGCACAGGCAGATTATGCAGGTCATGTTGACCACTATGAGAAGTTTGCATTTTATTTTAAGAATGATTTATCAATCTGGGGCACCCTGGGTGGCTCAGTGGGTTAAGGCCTCTGCCTTCAGCTCAGGTCATGATCCCAGGGTCCTGGGCTCAAGCCCCGCATTGGGCTCTCTGCTCAGCAGGGAGCCTTCTTCCTCACCCCCCCTTCTCTCTGCCTGCCTCTCTGCCTACTTGTGATCTCTGTCTGCAAATAAATGAATAATGTCTTAAAAAAAAATGAATGATTTATCAACTATTGAAAGAGTTGGAGGAGAGGAGAGGAGGAACCAAAGAAGAAACAATGAGACTAGTAGGAAGTAATTACAATAAGCCTAATACAAGATGTTGGTGTCTGTGGAGTTGATAAGAAGTGGTAGGAAGGAGAATCTATGGGACTTTCTTGTGGATTGAAAGTTGACATGCAGTTGATATTCAAAGAGTATTCAATCTCCCTGGAAACAGGATAAATTCTAGTGTAACATATATGGGAACTTAGATGATTATAGAAAGCTTCTCCTTATATGACTGCCAACTCAGTTAAATAATTGTAATTAGGGTTTAGTACTGTAGTACCCTATGTGGCTGAGTTTTAACTTCTGTGTAGTTTCCTAATTATCAACCAAAATACTCAAGATTAGACTACAAAACAACATTGACTGTCAAAACCACTGTGTACATAAGCAATTGCCCCTCAACACACCAGACAACAGTACTAATGAGAGTGGAAATAGCCAAGAGCAACATGTGCTTTAGGAGAGCACAAAGACTGTGAAAATGATCTCCAGAGTGCCAGACGTGGCTGGGTTTGCATATTTGAACTTTTTACTGAAGCCCATGGTAAGAAATCTATTTTACGTCATGACTAATTACAATGTATGAAGTGAAACAGGTTTTTCCAAACATGCAAATCCTTATTCCATTTGTTGCATTCTGATGGTTTTTATTCTGGTTAACATTTCAATAGTAGTCATATACTTCTGAATTAATTTCTTGAACCAATCAAGAGCCATAACCTTCAGTTCAAAAAATATGGTCTGGAAAATTCAGGAAATCTTCTCACTTCTTAGTGGTTGCATTTTTTTTTTTTTTTTTTTTTTTAGGTTCTTCGTGTGTGGGTTGTGCCATTTGCTAGTTGACAGCAGGGTACAAAAGTTTCCCTTTTGCATCCCCCAACTCGGGAAGAAACTGGGTTTGGAAGTTAAGTTTAGATTTTAGATTTAAGGTTTCATTTTGGCTCTTAGGAGTTCTCAGTTTATAATTTGTTATTTATTGGCTATCATTCACTGGACCATATGTTACTCAAGATGAAGAAGTTAAACTTATGTATCTTCACATCCCCTAAGGTACCTAGGATGATGTAGTATATTTAATAATTGTCTAAACCTATTTTATAGTGTAATTAAGTTGAACACTAAATAGTGACTATATCATGTGTTTAAATTGAGTAATGAAATTTCAGAACTTTGAGATTTTTTCAAATTAGTTTTGCTATTTTATATGAATATATAGTTATAGAGTTTTCAGAATGATTTCAAAATTTTGAAAATTTTCTTCATAATTTAACTTCTGCTTATTTAGTACTTTGCAGGTTCTCTGGTTCTTTTACATGGTATTATCACCAATAATTGATTAAGATAGCCAATAAGGTACACAAATATTCCCATTTCTATCAAGGTTTAAAAAAAAACTAAACTGGTAGCATTGTACAAAAGGAACGTCACAATCTGAAACTCATTTATTTCTATAGACTCTCCTCAACACCCACCACCCAAATTACTCACCAACTAATACCAGTTACTTATCCTCCCCCACCTACCCAAAACTCATGACTTTTTCTAACTCCACATTTGTAGGCATGGTTTCCTCTGACTGAAATGCTGATCTACCCTCCTGCCTCATCCTCAGCTTAGCCTAGCTGATTCCTAGTTATCCTTCAAAACTCTTTCTAACCTCTCTACTTCTGGGAAGTATCTAGCAAAAGTGAAATGAGTGGGACCAGTTGCGGGGATAGTAGAGTAAACTACACAAAAGATAAGTGGATGAATAAGTAAACAAATGAGAAAAGTAAAGCTATAAACCATGTTGTGTCACCCCTTGGGATGTTTGCCAATATAATCATCTTTCTGTCATTGGAAACAGAGCCTCTCTCGTGATACCTCCATGCCAAAGGTCCCGCTATGCCACCTACTTTGACGTTGCTGTTCTTCGCTGCCTACTCCAGCCCCACTGGTCTGAGGAAGGCACTCAGTGGTCTCTGATGTACTATCTACAAAGGCTGCGGCACATGTTGGAAGAGAAGCCTGAAAAGCCTCCAGAGCCAGATATTCCTCTCTTGCCCAGACCCAGGAGCAGCTCGATGGTGGCAGCAGCTCCCTCACTAGTGAACACCCACAAAACCCAAGTAAGAGAAACTCAGTGCATTGTCTTTTGAATCAACAACTTTGGCCATAACAGATTCTCTTTTTCTCCTATTCATCCATCTCTTCATTCCAGTGCTGACTACTTATTAGTGGGTTACTCTGATATTATTATCCTTTCCCTTTTATCTTTTATTGCTAGATAATTTTGCTTCTTTCTTGGCATTTAATTTACCATTCAAAGAAGGGTATCTAAATACCTCTAACTCACACGAATCTAGAGTTAAGGCTCTGTTGATTCAAGAATAATGGAAAATTTCCTAACTGAAGCGCTAGTTAATAGTTCTCTCATACAACTGTTGATTACTGATATCAGGAAATGTGTGACACTAGCATTTTACTGAACATGGTTTACCTTCTTTTGCATAGCTCAAAATTTTTAGCACCTCAATATCATAATTAGAAATATTTCCTTTGGACATATAGTCTTCCTATTTATTATAGATATTTAGAAAAATAAACTGACTGTATCCTGATTTGATGACGTCCCCCTGAAAATCACTTTTTGATAAATGAATGTGCTAATATCAGCTTGAACACTTTTTCTTTCCCTCTTTCTCATTGATACCATGTGTGTTGGATATATAGAGAAAAATGGTGATTTGCAGTGTGTCCCAGTTGTTTGGTTTAATTAATTATGAATTGGCTATATCTGAAAATGTCTATATATTCTGAAAGTAAACATGAGCAATATTAGAGTGAAAAAGAGATATTCTGTTTTAGTAGTAGTTGATTCTGCCCAAAATAAAAATCTCTTTTGATGAACCATTAAACAGAAAAACTTTTTTTAATGGAAAGAGAAAATGAGATACCTTTCTTGGCTTTCCCAAATATGGAGCTTCATGTTCTCACTGTTAAAAACTCCAAACAGGGGTTACAGTTAATATATAACATATCTCCTCCAAAGCAGGATATGGATTCTAAAAGTCTAGAACTACAAGTTAAACACTTCATAGACATCAAAACATTAGGCACACCCCTATTAAAAATATGACATCTCAATAAGAAAAGTCTTTGAATATAAAGCCCTAAGTCCTTGATTGTGAAGTCTGCCTTTATTGTCTATTAAGGACCTCACCATGAAGTGTAATGAAGAGGAAAAATCTCTTAGCCCTGAGGCCTTTTCTAAGGTTTCGTTGACCAATTTACGTAGGTCTGCAGTCCCAGATCTTTCTTCAGACCTTGGCATGAACATTTTTAAGAAGGTGAGTAGAACCATTTAAGCTCTATAATATTTTGGTACTTGGGAAAAAAAATCAGTAGGATATGAGGTCACACTGCAGAATGGGGTAGGCTGGGAAAGGAACATTGAGATGAGAGGTCAGGCCCCACTTATAGCACTGGTTTGCAGCATGACCTTGTGTGAGTCCCTCTGTATGCATGAATGTTTACCATTCTCAATGTTACCAAGCTCAATCCTGATGATGTGTGTAGAGTGCTTTCAGTCGTAATGGAGATAGTTGTGGTAGCCATGATAGCGACTTATATTTATATGGTTCCTCTCATTTTATCAAGCATTTTATATAAATGGTTCTCATTTAATCCAATGAGATTGTAAATTTCTACATTTTGCACCTAAGAAAATGAGCCTTACTGAAGTCTTACTCAGAGTGATGGGATCATCATGGAACATTTATTCTTGAAGTCATCTCTAGTTTAAAGACAGCAAAACAAACAAAACTCTGTCAATAAAGTAGTAAATCCTTACAACAAATCACTAAATTTTCTACCCTCACAACTTTTTATAGGCCATCTCATAGGTTTCCATTCAATAAACATTTACTATGCATCCACTAGACCTCTAAAAATGAGAAATTAAAAGCAGAGTCAAGTGTACACTCAGGAGTCACCTAATCAGTGTTCAAATTCTTGGTCTGCCACCTTCGACCTCTGTGATCCTGGTCAAACGATACTAGGTATCAGTTCCTTCATTTGTAAATTGGATACATAATATACTTATTTCAAAAGGCTATGGGAATAGAGATAATACCTGTAAATTCCTCACTGTGCCTGGCACTTAGTAAGTACTCAATAAATGTTAATTATTCTCAAAAAAAGCCTTGGAAATTTTAGTAGTTTGTGAAAGGTTGAGTCCAAACTCAAAACCAAGTCTTGTTCAAGCTAGGTCATGCTTTTATGAATCTACCATTCCATCTCTCTTTTTGTAAATATATGGATCCAATCAGCTAGGAAATAATGTGTAGAATAATGTATTTGTAGTAGCTTCATTTTCTATTTTTCAAAATGATTAGTTCAGCTGTGTTCATGAAAGACACAGAACATATTGTTAACTTACATATGAGCTCAAAGTGTTGCTATGCAAGCAGTCATGTCTACCTTCATTGATAATGTAATGATAGGCAATGGCTATGGTTTTTCTAAAAATGTCAGTAATCCAGGGGAATAAGTTTTCAGTACTGACTACACATGAGAATCTCTGGGGAGACATAAAAAATTGCTGTGCCCAGACCAGCACCCAAACCAATTAGGTCAGAATTGTTGCAGGTTAGACCCAGACATTGGTATATTTTAAAAGCTTCCCAAGAAATTCTGAACTCTTATTTCTACTGGATTTTGAACTTGTTTGACAGGAGTAATGGGTTTGTACCAATTCATGCCTTGTATCTTTTGACTTTATGGACAATGGCACACACTTGAAGTTGTCTGGCTGGAAAAATTGATTTCAATCCTGGAAAAGTGAAACATAATAACTGGCTGGTCCAACTGGTGACTCTAGAATCCTATACGCTAGCCTATGATTCTCAAATTTTAGCATTTATCAGAATCACCTACAGGGCTTTTTAAAACACAACTGCTGATGGGGCACCTGGGTGACTCAGTCGTTAAGCATCTGCCTTCTGCTCAGATCATGATCCCAGGGTCCCAGAGCCCCACATCAGGCTCCCTGCTAGGTGGGAATCCTGCTTCTCCTTCTCCCATTCCCTCTGCTTGTGTTTCCTCTCTGTGTTTCTCTCTGTCAAATAAATAAAAATCTTAAAACACACACACACACAACTGCTGGGCCTTACCTTCTAGGTTTCTGATCTAGTTTATTTGGAGTTGAACCTGACAATTTGTATTTCTTTTTTTTTTTTTTTAATTTTTTATTTATTTTCAGCGTAACAGTATTCATTGTTTTTTCACCACACCCAGTGCTCCATGCAATCTGTGCCCTCCCTAATACCCACCACCTGGTTCCCCCACCCTCCCACCCCGCCCCTTCAAAACCCTCAGGTTGTTTTTCAGAGTCCATAGTCTCTCATGGTTCACCTCCCCTTCCAATTTCCCTCAACTCCCTTCTCCTCTCCATCTACCCTTGTCCTCTATATTATTTGTTATGCTCCACCAATAAGTGAAACCATATGATACTTGACTTTCTCTGTTTGACTTATTTCACTCAGCATAATCTCTTCCAGTCCTGTCCATGTTGCTACAAAAGTTGGGTATTCGTCCTTTCTGATGGAGGCATAATACTCCATAGTGTATATGGACCACATCTTCCTTATCCATTCATCCGTTGAAGGGCATCTTGGTTCTTTCCACAGTTTGGCGACCGTGGCCATTGCTGCTATAAACATTGGGGACAATTTGTATTTCTAACAGTTTCCCAGTTGATACTGATCCTACTGGTCCAGGGACAACAAAAGCTAGCAGAAAGACTCAGGGAATATGTTACATTTTGTCTTGTGTCTTTGAGTCTTTTAACACATTATGGAAATCTCACCCATGTCTGTTGGATGATACTCATTGACTTTCTGGTCCCTTCCTGGAACATTCCTGTATTTTACTGCAGATTATTATTTGGGAAGCAGGATGTCACCTTTCCTTTGCCCTCTGCCTAATCCTTTACCTCTCATCCTCATAGTTCAAGAGCCGCAAAGAAGACCGAGAGAGGAAAGGCTCCATCCCATTCCACCACACAGGGAAGAGGAGGCCCCGAAGAATGGGCGTGCCTTTCCTGCTTCATGAGGACCACCTGGATGTATCCCCCACCCGAAGCACATTCTCCTTCGGAAGTTTCTCTGGGCTTGGTGAAGACAGGCGAGGCCTTGAAAAAGGAGGCTGGCAAACCACCATTTTAGGTGACCACAAGGACTTTTCAAAGTAGGACAGAGCTTCAGTGACCTGTTTAGAAATCTGGATCTAGGGCTCCGGGGCAAATCTGCATCTTTCTTGAACAGTTTAGTCAAGAAATGTGGGCCCGGATGCTAACTTCTAGTACCAAAGGAATGCAGATAATTTAATTAAATATGGAAGAACTCTGTATAATTAGGCAGGTAATGGCCCTATTTCTTAGGGACTTTAGATGTGGAAACATGGCCTTAAAGGGTCTTGTACATTAGGATTCATTGTGAATCCAAAAACAGACTTTAATTTGGGTATTAGAAAAGGAAAATGTAAAGAAAAGAAAAAGAAGCCCGCCCCCCCCCCCCCCGATGGCATATTTAGAAAGCCAGCTTAAAATCAGAAACTGAGAGCTTGCTGGCACTCCAAATATGGTTTCTAACATTTGGCTTAGATTGGGGCTGATCTTACGACAGACAACTTCATCCATCATCTTGACCCTGACTATTCCTAGAACAAGTCCCATGTCTGCTACTTGGCTGTGCCTCAGGCACTTCCTAATGTCCCTTTATCCTCCCCGCTGTCCTTTGGAAAGACAACCTCCCAGCAGAGAATCTTTCGTTTTTAAATTCTCTCGTGGTGCTCTTGTCCATCTCAGGGAAATTTACCCGGCGGGGCAGTTCAGATGCAGCCACGGAGATGGAGAGCCTGAGTGCCAGGCACTCCCACTCCCACCACACCCTGGTGAGTGACCTGCCAGATCACTCCAACAGCCACGGAGAAAACACTGTCAAGGAAGGTGGGTCGGAGGCGGCACCTGCAGGCGGGAGTTCAGGTTCCTTTTCCTGTTTCCTGTTTTTATTCCATATTCCATTTTCATTGCAATCTGCTCCTTCTACTTTTTAAAAACTTGCCATTCATGTATTACATTGCTGGGTAATTTACTTGTGAGCCATTCTTGAGATTTCCTTTGTAGCAAAAGCTATTTGATGGCACATTGCAAACACCATACCTCTCAGAGCGGAAGGAAGCCATTCATCTTTGTTTTCAAAAGGTCATAGACCCATGGGGCTAGAAGAGACTTAGAAGACAGTTATATTCAGTACCGTGGTCCCCTGTATGATGTCCCTTGGAAGGTCTTATCTACCTTCAATGAGAGGAAAGTCACTGCCTTCCAGGGCTATGGATTCCTTTTTCAGACAGCTGCTATTTCAAATAAGTGCCTTATACGCTTCATGTGGAGAAAACATATGTGTCTGGGTGGAAGCCAAATTGGTCTCTTATTCTGTACTCTTAACCTACAAGCAGAAATTGAAGCCCTCTTTTCCCTGGAGGATGTTTCAAGTATTTGATGATACCAGTTACTTCCACCACAAATCTATGTTCCATTACTCTTGAACAAAGGAGAAAAAAGTCTTCCTTATTTGCTGTTGCTTAAATATGCTAGATAAAACCAAATATTTTACCAGCCACAAACTTGTGGGGAAATACTTCAACTAAATACTTCAACTAAACTAAAAGCATTAGTAAATCCTGAATATGCATAGATGCTACTGTATCAGTAGGATTTGCCATTTAAGAGTGGGTAAAATCCACCTGTTAAACAAAAGTTAAACTCTAGCCCTGGTCTTAAGGAAGCCAGTTGGAATTCACATTTTCTATAACTTTCATTTCTGTCAGATGTCATGTGGCCTTGACACAGGGCAATTTTGTGGGAATTGAGAATAGCTTTGAGACTACAAGTCAAACATCTACAACAGCCTCAGCTCTGATTGTGACCATGAGAGTGTAACTGCCTGACATGATGTCACGAGCTAATATGGGGAAAATTAAGACATTGCTTTCTTTTTATTAGTGCGATCCCAGATCTCCACAATCACAGTTGCAACCTTCAACACCACCCTGGCATCATTCAACGTAGGCTATGCAGACTTTTTCAATGAGCATATGAGGAAGCTCTGCAACCAGGTGCCTATCCCGGAGATGCCACATGAACCATTGGCATGTGCGAATCTGCCCCGAAGCCTCACAGACTCCTGCATAAACTACAGCTACTTAGAGGACACAGAACATATTGATGGGACCAATAACTTTGTCCACAAGAATGGCATGCTTGATCTTTCAGTAAGAAGCAAGAATTTCTCTTACCAAAGCTTGAAAGATAATGACTCTTTGATCCAGTTTTTATAATGCTATAAAATAGATTCTTAGCAATGTTGAACCTTAAAATGAAAAGGCTACCCATATAAAAAATTTCACAAATGTGTCAACCATCACCAAGGCAACTTCCCCTTTTTATTTTTTTTCAAGCATTACATTAGATGTGATCTGACCTCAGAATATTTTTATAATCCAAAAACATTAGCAAATCCTGAATATACTTATGTAAAATACACATAAATGAGTATGGGCTAAGTCTCTTTTTCTCTAGAATAAGAGTAAAAAGTTCTCAGTTTATTTTCTTTTATTATACAAGCAACATGACTGCAAACCTCCTGGGAAGCAAGGGAAAATGAATAGAACCCCATTAAAAGATTTAAACTTGCATTCTCAAGAATGTCTGTCTTGATTATAGTTATTAGCAAATGAAAGGATTGTTATAGTTTACAATTATATTTCACAAAATTTTTTATTTCATATTAGAAGACGGGCTCAGCAAATAATTTAATATATTAAAATCAATGAAAAGGTATAATTTAAACATGCAAATATTTTGCATTTAAAGTTGAGGTGTAAATAATGATACAATTGTGAATGCCTAAATGTTTCTCGATTATGTGGATGTGGGAATCACTGTTTTTTATCTATTATACAGAAAGTGAAAGGCAGAGGATTAAAACCCTTTGATTTAAAAAATCAGTTGAACCGGTTTCCATTTAGGTGAAAAATTATGGTCCCATTAATTCACTGTTCTTCAGTATCCCTATTAACAGTATTATGACAAGTTTTGGAATACTTCAGTGAGATAATACACAGTACTTTCTTTTCATTCATACATTTTATGTCTTTGGGTGACTTATACTTAAGCACATACACAAGGTCCCAGTGCAATTTAAACAGGCGCATTTGAAAATTACCTGAGTTATTTATGCTTAAGTACATAGAAGAGCCTAAAAGAAATGTATTAAACAGAATAACAAAATCTATGTAGGGAGAGATAGTTCAGGCAAACTAATCACCTTCTGTTCATCTTTTTCTCTCCCCCCAGGTGGTTCTGAAGGCTGTTTATCTTGTCCTGAATCATGACATCAGTTCTCGCATCTGTGACGTAGCACTAAACATTGTGGAATGCTTGCTTCAACTTGGTGTGGTGCCTTGTGTAGAAAAGAACAGAAAAAAGAGTGAAAACAAGGAACATGAAACTACAGAAAAAAGAGCCAGTGAGGGAACCTTCCAGTTCAAAGGTGTATCTGGAAGTTCACCCTGTGGATTTGGGGGCCCCTCAGTTAGTGGAGCTGGAGATGGTGGAGGAGAAGAAGGAGGTGGAGATGGAGGTGGTGGAGGAGGTGATGGAGGAGGAGGAGGAGGAGGAGGAGGAGGCGGAGGTGGACCTTATGAGAAGAATGATAAGAACCAAGAGAAGGTATGACTGAACCACCTTCTGTGTTCTCATGAAATGTTGCCCTAATTTCTTTCCAGTGCTTGCTTGCCAAGAATTTGATCACAACTAGTCCCTAAAGAAAGTCGTGAGCCTAGAAATCTCTTCAGTGGGTTCTCACCAGGCATTAGTAGAAATGGTTAGATGAAATGGTATTCTCAATTCAAAAACCATTGACATTCAAGCATTGTTAGATCTAATTTCCTGGTCATGTTATTTCTTTAGGGTAGTATTTCAGTTATACTATATGACCATCACTCACAGTCTGTCAAGAATAGCCTCTTTCTCAAGTTTTTCAGGGTCTGACCAAATCAAGGACTATTTTCTTCTCAGAATGCCATAACAAAATACCATAGATTGGGTGGATTAAACAACAGAAATTTTCTTCTCACATTTCTGGAGGCTGGGAAGATCAAGATGAAGGTGCCAGCGGGGCTTCTGAAGCTTCTTCTCTTGGGTTATAGGTGGCTGCCATCTTGCTGTATACTCACATGGCCTCTTTTTTTTCTGTACACACATACACAGAGAGAGAGAGAGAGAGAGAGAGAGAGAAGGAGAGAGAGAGAGTCCTCTGGTGTCCATTCTTATGAGGATACTGATCTCATCAAACTAGAGCCCCACTCTCATGAAATCGTCTAATCCTAATTACCTCCCAAAAGCCAGATCTTCAAACACCATCACATAGAGGGTTAATGCTTCAACATGTGAATTTGGGAAAAATATATTCAGTCCATAACAAGCTGTAAAATTTTTCCTCAAGATGATTTTTTTTTTCTCTTGATCTAAGGAACACGTTTTTTGGGCAGCCAATTTCAATCACTGTTGAAGAAAGGGAAGAATTTTGTTCAGCTAATTGGTTGCTTTCAAAGACTAGCCTTGGTGCTCTCATGTCTCAGTGTTTCACAAATTATGTTTTCAGCTTTCTTATTATGGATTATTCCTGAATTTAATTCCCTTTGCCTTGGCAACACCTCATTTATGATCTCTGCACTTAATGCCAAAAATTAGTTTTTTCCTTTACTTTGGGTTCTAAATAAATACCATAGCTTGGGGCTCTCAGAGGGCTCAGTCAGCTGAGTGTCCTATTCTTGATTTCATCAGGTCTTGATCTCAGGGTTGTGAATTCAAGCCCCACGTTGGTCTCCTCAGTGCCATGGTGGGCACGTAACCTACTTTAAAAAAAGAGAGAGAGAGAGAGAGAGAGAGAGAGAGAAAAGAATTACCATAGTTTGATTCACGTAACTTACACTGATTTCAGTTCAGGGTTTTTGTTGGAAAATACTGTTAACAAATTGAAATCAACAGAAGATTTGAATATCTAATGTCAGGATGTACACATCAGGTCAAGTGTTTACAGGTGTAAGATGACGTGTGCAGAGTTCTACCATCTACATAATTATCTAAACTATGAATTGTCCATCTTAATAAGTGTTGTGGTGCTCCTTCCTCTTATAATTTCTTCTCTATCTCTTTCTAATCCTACTTGATCCATTTTTAATGTGCATTGATCATCTGTGTTTCTTCATCTCATTGTCTACTATCTTCCTAATATTTTAGGACTCTCATCCAAATATTCTTTCCCAATATTCTTGGGTTCCTGAACCCTTTCTTTAGGATTTTCTTCCTCTGACTTAATCATGAATGTGTATTTTCCAATTCTTTTTTTTTCTTTTTTTTTTTCTTTCCAATTCTTTTTTTAAAGATTTTATTTGTTTATTTGTCAGAGAGAGAGCACAAGCAGGGGGAGCAGCAGGCAAAAGGAGAAGCAGGCTCTTCACTGGTCAGACCCTGAAAATCTCGAGAAAATGTATTCTTGACAGACTGTGAGTGATGGTCATGTAGTATAACTGAGATACTACCCTAAAGAAATAACATGATCAGGAAATTAGCTCTAACACTGCTTGACTGTCAAGCAGGAGCCTGATGGGGACTTGATCCCAGGACTCTGGGATCATGATCTGAGCCAAATGCAGAGGCTTAACTGACTGAGCTACCCAAGCATCCCAAGTGTATTTTCCAATTCTGACAGTATCTTCCAGTACTTAAGGTTGCCAACTTCTTATCTCTTCATACATTGCTGAGGATAATCCAAAAATCCTTGGATCTCACTCTTACTAAATGTCCATGTTTTATCTATCAATATAAGCTGGCTACTCAAAGAGATAATAGATGGTATTTTATCCAATATAATATTCAAGGGAAAATAGAAAGAAAAAAATAAGAGTTGTGAAATTTTGATAGGTTTTTATTATTAAAGCTTAGATAGTTCAACTAAATTAAAGAGGGCTTTGTTATGTATCCTAAGAATTTCTGAGGTCCATTATTAGTATTATATTTTTACTTTTAGTTCTAAAATTTTACCCAATTTGTATCTGCATATGATTTCTTTTTGTAGATTTGCAAGTCTCTTGCCAATTTAAAATCTAGTAGTATCCTAGATACTTGATAATGTAAACAGTATTTGGACAGAAGTTAGCACTCTTGGTTAGACGGAATTTTTTGAAGTCAGATATGTAGTCTTCAAAACAACCACCAAGTAATCAATGTTTCATAGTTAGTTCTGGAAAAAAGTACTCTTTGTAAAACAAATAATTTATAAAATAAAACCTAACCATAGGTTAAGTACATGTATTTCTGATTCACACAGGTCTCTTCTGCCCTAAATCTCTGTTATTTTCAGTGGAATCTGAGAGTTTATCTAATTTTACAATGTAGTAATACCAGAAGCATGGGGAATTTATTAATTCAGAAAGGAAGATCTAATTCTATTTCTATATATGTTACTAACTAATACTGAGAGCTTGAAATGTTATTTAATATCTGTCCTGATTTCTGTCTGTAGCTTGGTACATTTTTCTGAGTGTCTCCTGTAAGAGGAACCTAAATCCTAAGGACATGTGAAGGTGTAAAGAAAACCAAACCTGAATAGATATTTACTAAGAGCTTTTGGAGCTAGGGATTTTTTTTTTTTTTAAAGGAACATACAGTAATCTAAAAATGGGTGTAAACCTATCTTCCAAATCAGGCCCTACCCAGGGTGAACTTTTCTGAGGCACTACTTACTGCCTTTAGCTGTGCAGTCAGTGCACCACACAAGGGCTCGTGGCTAAGGCTGAGTCAAGAAGGACTGAGATCCAGTCTATACTCTGTTCACTGAGCTGTTCAACCAAGAGATGCATCTACTAAAAGGGCTCATCTTTCTCTAACTCATCTACCCACAGGAATGCCTTTTCTAATTTGCACAAAGTAGTCTCAAAGGAGAGCAGTGTCCCACACCTAGAAATATATATATATATATATATATAATTTTGTATATAATATATATAAATACATATAAAATAAATATAAAATATGTATATATTATTATGATTCCCATTTTGTAGGGCACACAGTGGTTAAGGCCACTTAACCACTGGCCCAAGGTTATGGAGCTAAGATGTGAATCCAAGCTAAAACATTTCTGAATTTCTGTATATATAATAAATAAGTTAGTAAGTGTCTATTGATCATTTCTGAGTCTTCCATTTGCAACCGTCTGATATACAGAGTGCCCAGGAAATAGACTGAGATGTGGAGATGTGTGTGTGCAGGAAGTTTCCTGAGGTGGCCTCTCAGGATCAACATCTGTGAGGTTGTAAAAGAAGCAGGATGAGGTAGAGAGAGAAGTTGAACCACAATGTAGTTGTAACAGAGACTTCAGCTCATCATACAGAGAGCTCTAAAGCAAGGATGACTCCTCAAAAGTAATCTCCAGGTGGAGAAAAGGAGCCCACATTTATACCCCTAAACGTGCATTATGCCTTTGACCAGCCATCGGAAGCAGACTGCTACCAGGAAGAGCATTAACCTTAGGTGAGGCAACTTGCCTTTAGCTAAGAGCAATGGCCAGTTAGGATCTCAGTAGAGAGCTGTCAGCCAGCAACACTTCCAGGCTCAGGGAATGCTCAGTTTTGCAGGGGCATCTCAGCACTCCATCCACTACATGAGGCTGTAGATTAGAAAAGGAGGACCAACTGTATAACTTTAGGGGAGGGGAGTCTACCTTTCCATATCATGGATGACGTCTTGGTAAGGCCATCTCTTTCACTCCCTACCCACACTGGAGTACTTTCAGTGTGTGATACCATTTGCTTAGCCACCTGTTCCACATGACAATGGAAAACCACTTCACCATTTACAGAACAATGCTTATCCATTATTTCCTTTGTTCTGCACAGTAAACCAATATAGAAAGGGAAATTATTAGGATCCTTCTATCTCTTTGGAGATAATTCACAGAAGTTCATTTTTCTGGAAGCTGTGTCCTTCACTAACAGCAAGGATTAAATGGGGCAAAAGAGAGGATAATAACCATTCTGATTATTCATCTCAGGAAAGCTTCCTATTTTCCCGCAAAGGAAGAAACAAGCTGAATGTTGACAAATTTCTTTATATTCTCACTTTGCTGGTGCGTGAGTATTACAATACAGTGAAAATATAAAATTAGAAAGTCCCTTAAAAATGTCAGAAGTTGCCATGTGATTTCAAAGTTCCAGGCTTTTATCAGTTCCAGAAATTTAGCAATAATTGTTGCCTGGTGGTACTATTAGAAACCTGATGATGAGGGTAGCTTCTGGGAAAATCTATTTGCCTTCATCACTGATAGTCCCCATTGTCTCTCTAGGTGGTTCTAATAGTCTGCAAAGGATACAGTAAGCATGTTTTCTAATCAAGAGGTCTACATTTATATCCTTTAGCACTAGAGGGTGATCAAAATGCATATTTTTCTTTCTTTTAAAAGGCAATCTGGATTTTGGAAAGGTTAACGTGCTTGTTGAGCCCTTTACAATTCTGTTTTTCAAGTTGTATGTGCTCACCATAAAATATAAAACTCGGTTTAATCGCAAAATGGAATGTCAGTACCAAAAGGGCTTTGTGACTTTTCTAGGATGAAAGTACACCTGTAAGCAACCATAGGCTTGCTCTGACCATGCTCATTAAAATAGTGAAGTCTTTGGGATGTGCCTATGGTTGCGGAGAAGGACATCGAGGGCTCTCTGGAGATCGTCTGAGACACCAGGTATTCCGAGAGAATGTAAGAGAATTACAGTAGATTCCATTTCCTCTCCTTCCCTGCCTCCAATTTAAAAATGAGTCCTTTGACAATGAGGGTCAGTGTTCCCTGAAAAATATTGCATTTCATAGGGATGATTAATGATGATTCAGAGTGGGAAGATTCCCACAACATATCTCAAGACCTCAAAAACCCAGGCCTAGGAAAGCTTAATTGGGAAAACACTTCTGCCTTCTGCCTAGAGCAGGCCAACTCCCAGTTGGTGAAAGGGTGTATAATTGGAATGTGTGAATTAAAGTTTGCAAGACATTGGCAAAGATTAAAGTATTTAAGGAGCCTCTGAGGGGCTGTGACGAATGACTTTTTGATCATTTGCCTGGGACAATAGAAACTTATTTTATGTTAAAGAATGGGGTCAAAGTTTAGGACTCAGTTTGTCATTCTTACATAGGTATGGAAAATGGCCCTTATTGGGACAAAACAGGACTATAAAAGTAGCCCGTCATGTTCTGGCTGCTTTGTTTGAGAATGAACCTTGACTCCTTCGTATTTGAGATCATGTCCCTTTGAACTGTGTGAAACTTGAAACTCTGTGCTTGGGCTTGCAAAGCATAATTCTGTCATGGAATATGATTTTACTCCTGCTCATTTTCACTTGCCTCAGCTGATTGCTACTTTTCCCTTCACTCTTGAGCAATAACCCACCTCCATAGCAAGTCCAAGCTGGGACAGTTGCCTCATACATACATTTGAATTGAAATTGTAAGAAAACGTCCTCCCGAAAATAAGGGTTTTATGCAAATTTGAGTCCAGGAAACCCTTTGGCATATGACGGCAGAGTTTTAGGATCATGTCAACATCTAATGCCAACCCATTCTTTCTTGGTATTAGTTTTTGTCATGAAATGTTCACACAGTACTAGCATGCTGGGTTTCTTTCTTACTCTGTCATCTACCCATCTATCCATCTATCCATTCTTGTCTCTTTCTTTTATATGCTTTACGTTGTATTATATTCATTGATTGTTTGTATATGGGGGGTTATAGTCACAGTAATTAACTTCTAAATTCTGAAGCATGACAACTTTGACCAAGATCTAGATTTTGAGGCTCAAAATGTAAAAATCAAAATAACAATAATAATAAGGCAATGGAAAGCTGAAATCAGCCCCATCTTTGAGCATGTGTATGTGATTTTTATTGTTTGATTTTTAATTCTATCACAGTATGAATAAATGCCTTCAGAAGACCAATTCCATGAAATGGCACATTAAATATAATAAGTGTCATGCTTTGCTTGGAGGTATAAACTGGCTCTGACACCAGAACCTGTCTTTCTAGACTTGGAGAAAATAGGACAGGTAATCTGAAGCCACTTGAGAGATCACTTGCTGCTTAGTAGTCCACTATGCTTTCCTCATGAGACTACTGAACATTTCCCATCAGGCTGTCCAGACAGTTTTTTACCTGCCTTCTCAGCTCTCCTGACTTAGAGGGCAACTCTTCCATTCTCTTGTAGCCCAGCTTAATATTTAATATAGGGACTATATTTGCCTCTCCTTGCTTAGCAAACACATCGTCCAAGAGATACAAACTTGAGACATTATCCCTGGAAAAGTCTATTTCAAGAAGCTGGTTCTTTACAAATTTCTAAAATATTGCATTTTCAGAAGTTACTTAACTTTTAAGGTGTTAGGAGTATTTCTTCTACCAGATCAGGGCCTCTATATTTCTTTAAGGAAGAAAGAAAGAGAGAAAAAAACAAGGAGGGAGGGAGGGAGGAAGAAAAGAAGAAATAGAAGATTACTTTAATGATATACATCAAAATGCTTAATAATTCTGGCATGTGTTTTTTTAGCTTAATCATTTGCAGGTAGTTCCAAACTATTGAAAGGAAATTCACTCTGACAGCTTTATATCTCTTGGAGAAGTTTAGAATATTCATTGAGAATCAAAATGCTTAAGGTTCGATAGTCTGATTTGATTCTTGCTTAAACTTCCCGTGGAACTCATTCAGACATTCTAATAGCCTCTAACAAGTGGATTTGAAACTATGCTGCCTTTGGTATATTTCGTAGAGAAGATCAGATAATTTGTGCTTCAAGACTTTCCAACTCAGAAGTTTAAATTGTTTTGTAAGTGTAACAATGAAGATCTTTGCAAATTCTTTGTAGGATAATAATTAAATACTACTTCATGCAGGAAATATTTTAAGTAAATACTTTGAAAACATAATTTTATAGCAAGCAACGTTTATTTTGTAAGGGAAAAAATGAGCTTGACTAAGATCTAGCAACCAATAACCTCTCTGGAATAAAAACACTTATTTTCTCCTTATTCTAGGGCCTAGTAAAGGGAGAATGAAAACAATTATCAATTCACTTGACTTTGGGACGCAGATTGGGGGATTGCAGCAAGGTCATACCAAGAAATTTATTGCTAATTCCAAGTTTCGTCCTTTGAAAATCTTTCTATTTCTTTTCAGATTTTTCTAGAATCTTTCTCTGGGCCTTGATTTGTTAAAGTAGTAACTTAACTTTTCTTCTGGGGAACCATTAAGGGCCTACATTGTACGTTTGAATTCTTAGGAATTGCTTTCTCCAATCTGACTTTCAAGATTGTGCCTGGTTGTCCAAAGTTTTCCATCCTCAGTTAAGGTGGTCCTCATCTAACCACCTCCCTTTCCTTAGCCTGTTCCTTCAACCTAGAGTCTTCTGTTATTTCCCCATTTCATTCCTTTGTCATGGACTTCTTTATATCTCTTACACAGAATGTTTCCTCAAGAGAGCAACTAATCTCTATTCATTCATCCATCATCATAAGTTCTTTTGGAAAGTGGGTGGTACCTAAATAATGTTTGCCCCAATCATTATCTGGATTCTTCATAGGACTACTGTATCATAAGAGAAATAACCTCAGTAAAGGGCAAGACTCTGACTCCTAATTTTGACTCTGCTGTGAACTGTGTCAACTTGGACAAAATCCTTGACTTCTGTGAGTCTCAGCTTCCTCCACTATAGTACTGAATGCTCATCAAATCACAGAGGTGTGAAAGTCAAATGTTATGTACTTACAAGCAAGAAATGTGTTTTAACCGCAAAGCACTGTACACATGTGATTTTTCTCTTCATGGTAGGAGAAGGCTGGGAGGCTTTGAATGACACCAGATAGTATCTGCATATTCTGTCTGTGGTCTTCTGCAGCCAATAACTGTGCCTTCATTTGTTCTGATTATTATGGGATTGTTGTGGAATTATTCCCTTTCCCTTTGCCAGATGGCAGAATTATTTGCTGGATCATATGCAATATAATTGTGAGTATTAGGGTCTAGCCAATGGCTGCTTGGTTTTCACATCTATAAGGCTAATTTCTATTTAAATATCAAACTCTCACATTCAAATACAGACACATAAATAAACAAACTAGACCTGCCTGTATTTTATGCCTCCTCCCTGCTTCAAGGATCTTCCCCTCCTACCCAGATAAGAGGACACTGGATACCTACTTCCTACCTCCCTCTCACTGCCCCCTCAATTAAATATACTTAAGTTCAAAGTAGCTGAACATAGGGGTGGCATACTTCTTTCCATTACACAAAGCTTTTGAGGTTTTTCAAACCTGGCTGACCAATTCTGTAACCTGCCTAATTTTTGACACTTTGAGCTTTTCTTCATTGAAATCTTAAAATCTTGATCTTGGTGAAAAGACTGAGGTGTTTTTTTGGCACCAGCATTAGACATTAGCCTTGGGTTTTACTTGGAGCAGGCTTCTCAAAGTAAAGTCCTTCATACTGCTCAGCTTATCTCTGCCCCTCTCTTGCTCAGACAAGAGGGACGAGCAGGGTTGGCCTGCACCAGCCAGCAGGGATGGATGGAAGGCTTTGCCTTCTGCAGGCTTCTGTCTCAGACTAATGGTATCCCTAGCTTAAGCTGGTACCTGTGACTTTTTCACTTTTCTTCCTTCATTGCAGGCCCAGAACTGCCTCACTAAGCTATACAAGCTAGATAAGATGCAATTCCGACAAACCATGAGGGACTATGTGAACAAGGACTCTCTCAATAATGTAGTGGACTTCTTGCATGCTTTGCTAGGATTTTGTATGGAGCCAGTCACTGACAGTAAGTAAAGCTGTGCCACGTTCCAGGAGAGATCGCTATGAGGTGACGCAGGTGGAGTTTCAGAAGTACCCTGAATATGTGGGGATAGAATTTAGAGGGAAAGATGTGTGTGTGTGTGTGTGTGTGTGTGTGTGTGTGTGTAATAAAGTATCAATAAGAGAAGCTTGTACATCGTCTTTGATGACACGTTTTTGGAAGCTTTGTGATGACAACTTTCCTCAGCAAAAGGGATTTGGTAAAGTTGTGGCATCCTCACAGTTAGCCCTTCAAACCATCACTCATGGCACTCCTCTCTCTCACACAACTTTCTGTTATATGACAATTGAGGCAGAAATCAAGGAACAAGGGAGTGTGTTCCTTAGTTCAACAAATATGAGTACTTATTATAGGCCAGGCACAGTACTTGGAGTTTTTTTTCACAAAATAAAATAGGAAAGAAAAGATATATAGAAACATAATAGTATTATAATTTTGATATACTCATCCATACCTACATATATACTGAATTTTTTAAAAAACAGGCAAATGGATATATACATAGCCCCACACACCATTTTATACTTCATGGCTTTAAGAAAACCCCACCAAAGAGACCTGTGGTGTAAGGGGCCAGTGAACACCAATTGCCTTCTTAATAAACCAAATACCTTCAATACCACTCAAATGCAAATAGAGTAATGAGGTGAAAATGCTGTATGAAGCCTGAGTTGAGTAATATATGCATTTTAATTAGAGCCTGGGAAGAAATAATGTCTTAGTATAGCCTTTTGTGGTTTACATGATACATGTATGAGAGTTGATTGATTTATAATGAAGATCTATTTGATGAATTTGGAACCAATTTCCCTATTTGTATCCCAGGCTTTATTGTTTGGTGACCTCATTAAAAAAATATTGTTCCTTTATAGAGCCCCTAAAATAATGTATATCCTCAAAAAAGTTTTAAGCTGAGCACATTATAAATTTTAAAAAATAATAAAGTGAGAATTATAGTTGAGATACTATAAGAGAAATTCTTATATTCTCTTTTTTTAAGCTAGCTGAGATAAAAACTACAAGCATAGACCAAAAGATTTCTTTCTACGATGTAAAATCTAGGGATAATCCCCTGCCAGCTGACACAGACAGTGAAAGGTTGGTGATAAAGTATATTACTTCAAGGTGACAAATCCCCCCGGGACTCTTGAGAAGTGGCTCACGGTGAATTAGCCAACCAAACACACAGGTCCTTATCTGATTCGTTTTGGAGATGCATACACCCTGACCCTACAGTCCATTGGTGGCTCACAGTCATTAGAAATCTTCTGGCAAGGCTCCGGAATATCTCATGTGTCCCCTACAAAATGTCTGTGGATATGTGAAAAACTGGCAAAAAATGCTACCAGAGAGTGATGGCCTCAGTTCATTGGCATTTCACATTTCAATAAGTCATAAGGAAGTGGCTTGGAGAGAGGTTGTAGGTTTTCATTCTCCATATACCTACAGAGTCTGGGAGCAAGAAGCTGATGGAAGTTCTATGCAGCTCTTGGCAGGACTTAGTCTCCTTTTTATTGCCAGTGCCCGTGTGAATCCCGCCCCCCCCCCAACCAAGGTCCCCTCACCGCCTTTGCCTCCTCCTGCCCTGTTCACCTGGTTGACCCCATCCCAACTTCTGAATGACTGAAGGATTTCCACTGAGAAGTCAGCATTCCTCACCCCCAGAAAAGCTGAATCAAATAAATTCTCTCTCCAATGAGGGATTAACAACTTTGCTTAGATTATCAATAGAAACATTCCACAACATGATGGACTATTTCCTAGTAAAGACTCTGAGGGAGACTATGAGTTGTTTATCTCCAAGTCTGCATAAAGATGATTAAACCTAGGGGTATCTTTAATCTTTTATTTCTGTATTTCATGTAGCCCTTCACTAGTTCCTGGGTGCTATGTACTTCATTACTTCCTTAACCTGTGTAGCTTCATGGAAACATTGCCTTGAATTGGTGCCTTTGCATTCCAGACAAGGCTGGGTTTGGAAATAACTTCACCACGGTGGACAACAAATCCACAGCTCAAAATGTGGAAGGCATCATCGTCAGCGCCATGTTTAAGTCCCTTATCACACGCTGCGCTTCAACCACGCATGAATTGCACAGCCCTGAGAATCTGGTGAGAAGTTCACCTCTTCTTCCCACAGGAGTTCTTGGTCTCCACTCTAAGAAAATTCTCAGTTGTGGCCCTAAGAAAGACAAGTTGAAGTCTAAAAGTCTGCACCTTAAAGTTAAAATCTCTGTTTTCCCAAAGTGACCAGTGACTCATGGTAGAGCCTCAGTAACACATTTCTCCTTGTTACTCATTAAATTACTTCCTCTTCCTCTTCCACTGCATAAGTTCCGTGCTGGTTGCTGAGATAGTCGAAAGGTACTTAAAGTTCTTAAAGAGAAAGAGGTACTCAACACAGCCTATTAGCTCATGAAATATTAAAGAATATTAAACCAACCATTTTTGAAACTATACTTTAAAAATTAATGTGAATATGCTGCTGAAATTAGTTTTGTTTTCTTTTATAGAACATTGCAATTTTTTAGTTACTCCCTCATAAATGACTGTGTTAATTAAACCACTAAAGCCACAAGAAGTATGAGAGAAGAACAGGGCTATAACATGTTAGTGCTTAATTGCTGCCAAAGAAATTGTGGTTTGGGATACAAAAAGTAGATATGAAAAAGGCTAATGAATCCACACAAATAGATGAATTCAGTTCTTTCTGGGGAATAAAGGACTTATATTTCACTGTCTTACCAATTGTTACATGTTGGACTTTTTACATAGAAATCAGCATATTTATACATATTGACACTATCTGCTAATCTACCTAAATCAGGGAATTATTTTAAGCTTTTAGCCATTGAGACTATTCACATAACTTGAGATAACTTAAACCCTAAACCAAAGGGAATTGAATTTTGCTAGCTCTCAAAGCCCCCTCTTTTCTTTAAATCATCTTGGTTTTGACTTGGAACTCCCATTCCACCAGAATGGCTGAAAGTTGAATCCCAACATTTTGGGGTTTCTTTACTTCACAGAGTGGTGCAAGGATCCCAAGTCTTTGGTAGGATTTAGGACCCGAGAACCCCATGGATCTCAACCATCAGTCCATACCTATTATTTCACATATTGCTCTCTGCTGGGTGCTTAGGGTTGGGTACTCTGGTGAATTTAGAACCCTTGGTTTTTGGTGTCTTGTCCCTTCTATGGGGAAGCTATCAAAGAATACAGTGACAGCACAAGATCTTTCTGCCCAGAGGATCGAAAAAGCTCTCTTTCCATGTTTTCCTCAGTTACTGTTCCTTCTGATTTTTTAAGGCTCATTGGCATGATTGTTCCAGTGGTCTTAGGTTTTGAAAACCAAAGCTATCAAGGTAAGTGTTTCTTAGGCTTCTGTGTCTTACTTTGCCATGAACCTTTCCTAAAGCAAAGAATGCAGTAACCACCTTCTTGAAAAGAGAGGAGGAAATGCTCAGTGAAAAGTTTAATATCTCAAGAAGAAAAGGTCCTATACATATTTTTAACTGTGGATTCATCAATATATTGGCTTTAATAGCCCTGCATCATCTTTACTTCATAGTCAAGTTCATGTTCAAATGGGCTTTGACATACACATTTGTTAAATATGTCCAGCAAAATACACTGTCCTTGAATATCAGGCTCTGTTAGAAGTGTCTAGAGGACTTAGCATATTTTATCACAGTGATACAGAAAATTTGGAGAAGCTAAAGAGGGACTGAAATCTCTAGTTGAAACAAACTTCTGATTGCCTTTTTTTTGTAGGCATCTCTTCAGAAGTCATGATAGAGAAAATTAAAGCTTGGGAATCCAGTGGTTTAAAGTGTAAATTGATGTCTTTCTAATGATACAGCCAACTTTCTGAATATGGAACGTGGTAACCATCCTTTTTCATACTAAAGATGACAGGCAAGGTTCTTGGTAATGTTGCCATAGGAACAATGGAGAGAGACTGGGTACCATCTGTTTCACTGTAGTAAAATGTCTTCCTTTTATGATTCTAATGCTGATCTAAGGCTAGGGAATTACTTTCTCCCTCTCTTCCTATGAAAACTGTTTAATCACACAACTTTCCCCATACTTTCCTTCTTGCATCCAAACAGGGGCTGTATTGTGACATTCGTCAGCTGGTCCAATTTATCAAAGAGGCTCATGGAAATGTCTTCAGAAGGGTGGCCCTCAGTGCTTTGCTTGACAGTGCTGAAAAGTTGGCACCAGGGAAAAAGATGGAGGAGAATGAATCAGAATCCAAGACTGCAGGCAGTAAAAGGTTAGAAACTTAAGCTGTAAATACTCGTGTTGGCCTTATGTCCGTAGAATGTAATTGGTTGTACTGTCCATGTGGTTCCCGGGATGGTGTGTGACTCTAGTGCAGGGCTGGTGGAACTATCTTGTATAAATAGTATCACTGGTGACAGTACAGCTGCAGCTTAGAAAAAGGATGTGTTTACTATAAAACATATCCTGCCTCTCTATAAATCAAAGCTCAGTTGATTTCGGGCTTGCATACACTTGACCTTTACTTCATAGATCTCAACAATATGGTGAAATGTTATCTGTGTGTTAGTCTTCTCCATAGATAATTTACATTTTTGTCCAGAGAGGAAAAGCAATTATTGATACCATATCCTCCTGTAATATTTTAAACTTAAACTTAAATATTTAAATATTTTAAACATGGAAAAATACAAATTGCTGAGCAGTGCCCTGTTGTTTTTCATTCTAGTAAATATAAATTTATTGTATGTCCATTCCATAAAACATGCCACTTACCGAGATTAAAAGAAACTCCTAAATTTAAAATTCTGCTTGTAGTTAATGACTCTGCTGATGGTGGTATTCTTAGACAATAAAGCAGCTAGATCATGAATCAAATGGTAGGATATAAATTTCATACGGTATGGACTCATGATGACATAGGGTTTGCAAACAATATATGTTGTCGATACGGAGTGTTTTGCTTTATGAAGTATATGAAGTATTGAGGAGTGGTGTCCTGCTCTGTTTGATTGGTGGACTGCACCATTTGCATAGGTCAGAGGCGGGAAGCATTGTGGATAAAGGCCAGGGGTCCTCTGCACCTGAGGAATGTCGCAGCTTCATGTCTGGTCGCCCCTCACAGACTCCAGAGCAGTAAGTAGCACTGATTTTCTCTCCAATGCTGTGGGCTGAGCACTTCTCACTATAAGAAATTCAGTTTTCCCAACTGCTGTTTGTTTGCTTGTCATTATCTTTGAACTTTGCCTTGCTTCTGCCCTTTACTTTTCATTCCCAAAGCCACTAAACTCTACAGACCCAAATCATAAATAACCAACCTCATGCTTATGGGAAGCTTCCTTAACAGCATTTCCCATTTCCAGTCTTTACCCCACTTCTGCTTCTCGTGCATACTCCTGCAGGTAAATCATGAAAAATAGCATGTGTACCAGGTGGGGAGGAGGTGTCATCTACTTTCCTGCTTAAAATCACTTATAACTTTTGTCATTTAAATGTATTAATGGCTGTCCATGTGCTCGATGAAGGTTTTCCAAAAAAAGTAAGATAAACTCTTGTGCTCAGATTTAGCTAAAACATAGACTCTATTCCATTTCACCTTGGTCTTCTCCTGAGATCCATTCCAGTGTTCCAAAAAGTGTTTATCTCCACTTTTTATAATGCCAAAGTCAAAAGCATCTTAAAATTAGTGCCTCCAGAAAATGAGAGAATTACTGTAGACACAACATATAGCCTAGTTCTATGCAAGGCTCTTTTGTCTTCATTCTTCTTTTTGAGAACTATTTACTCACAAATGGTGTGATCAGTATTTAAAATATGAACATCATTTAAGATACACAATTTTACTTCCCTAAACCTTGGTTACTATGAAATGACTACAGAATGATTATCAGAAATTCTGCAGGATATTCTATGTTTAACGTATACCCTCTCTATAGTCAAGGAAATCACCATCATCAAATAGGACCTTGGTAATTCACATCAAGTAAGGAAAACCTTGAAAGAACAAAAGCCTGCATAGTTCTTGTAGCCCTTCAAAATCTTAGAGACTGTCTCTAAGTGCTGGAAAAAAGTAAAGAGAAGATAAATCAACTCTATGAGTCTAGGACCATGTGAGTTTTTGCTTACCATCATAACCCCAATGCTTATGACTTGGCCCGCATAGTAAACACGTAATGTCTATTTCATAAATGAATGAATTAATTAATGGCAGACAATCAATGAAAGGATGGAATTGTGAAATTGCCATTAAGTTTTTTGTTTCCTTTAACTTCCTTTCTTAAATGTGATGTTCCAATGTCTTTAAGGACATAGTAAAAAGTCAAACATAAGCTCTAAATGAGAAGACTTATTGTAAATGGCAAAGTTCTGTAGCTGAATAGCCACAAGACTAATTAAAAACCTTTACACTTGGAGTATGAGCAGAAAAAGGAGAGAGGGCTTCCTCCACCCCAAAATACCACTAGCAACTATCAAGCTAATATGTTCAATGAGAATGATCTAATAAGTAAACTGGATTTTAAAAATAAAGCCCTCTATGTAGGTGATCTCATTTTTCAGATTGCAAAATATTCTCTTTCTTCAGTGTTCTGTGAACACTGCCTGATATCGCAGCACTTAGTGAGGGTCTGTTCTTTACCCTTGAATGAAGATACATGTTTTAATATACATCTACATAAAAATTTCTGTTGGGAGGGATGTCACGGAATGTTAAATATAGAGCTTTTCCCTGATCGGAGTGGGCCTAGGAGATGAGCATGCCAATACCCTGTTTAGGACTGAAGACAGGTAGGTGGATGATCCTGGTTCCTCCTTTATCCTCTCTGTCTCCTGCCCTTCCCTCCCTTTCAGACCCTTCTCTTCTCCTTCTTCCTCCTTAAATAAAAGTCACACTAACTAAATTTAAAATCAGTTTTATATATTCATTCTCTGACACTCATTATCGATACACGCCCATGGGACAAAGTTAATGTAACATCTTATGGAAATCTTGTACCACATAGACCATGTGGTCATATGCTCATCATTGTGTCCCACATTCCCCAAAGGCAAGAAATATTTCATACACTGTGATCATTTGATAAAAAAATAAAACAACTGAGAAGGCAAATCCTGAAACACTGATTTAAACTCACAAATTCATACCATATATGATAAACAGAATGTTCTGGTTTGAAATAAGAATAAAATCTATTTAGTACTCTAATGAGATTCTGAGAGGTAAAATTTGAAACTCCATATAAATGTCTCCAGAAAGTGATTGCTTTACACAGTACTGTTGAATTTTGAGTAGAATCTGGATTCAATCCCAAAGCCTATAGACAAATCATTACCTAAAATTTCATGAACAAATTTCATCACATATTACTAAGTATCTTCTGTGACCTTTTCCCCCCAAATTTCTAAAGTAATATATGTTGCTGAAGTTGGCAAATGTTGCAAAACAGAAAAACAAAGAAAAATCATTTTTAAATTGAAATACTATCAATTGGAGATAACCACCGTAAATTTCTGGTGTGCTGGGTACAATTTTGAGCATGTGTACAAGCAAACTCACAGACACATGCTTATGTGTGTACTTTGTTTATTTAACATGAAATTATCCTGCTTCACCCATTGATTAACTGCTTTCTAACTTTGCTATATACCTTTGATATTCCCCATATTGGTCGTCTTCTAAAATAGGATTTTAATGACTATGGAATATGCCATCAGATAGAAGTTCTATAATTTATCTGTTTCTCTGGAGTTTAAAATTAGATTGCTTCCAGTTTTTCAGTGTTAACCCATAATACCTCAGCAAGCATTTGATCATCTTGTATTTATCTACATGTTAGTGTGTTTTTCCATCATTTTCTTGGGATGACTTCCGAGGAATTGGATTTCTCTATCATAGCTGTAGATGTTGGTTTTGGAAATTACCTTCCAGAGAGGTTGAATCTATCTCATCACTAGTAGGATGACAGTCACCAATTGCTTTCTCTTCCCCCCCCCTTAATCCTTACCAATTTAATGAGTGAAAATAGGGATCCCATTTCAATGGACCTTCCCCATTCCCCAATTCCTAGTGAGATTAACCTCTGCATATTATTGTACACTTGCCTTTTCCCTCTTGTGAAATGTCTTTGTCAAAAATCCCTTTGAATGTGTCCCTGTTTGGCATATTGAGTTGGATTAATTTTTTTACTTTTAAACCTTACTTAAGCTTCTTAGCCCTGAGAAAGCTAAATAATTAGGCACAATGAAAATAATTTAGTAAACAGTTGTAGAATGATGCAGCCCCTGAGTGTGGTTACATTTCACTTATTCATTTATTCAAATATCTTTTGTGAGTTTATTTAGTGCCGAGAATTATACTATGCTGGGGTGGGGTTGGAAAGTGATATACAGTACTGCACAAGCCTCTGGGAACTCCAAAAAAAAAAAAAAAAAGTGAAATATTTAGACATCATAAGTGCTTCTACTATTATGACTCACAACCACAGATGAATACCTGTGATAATATTTGGTCTTTTTATTAAAGCTGGGAAAAAATGATTACCTCTATTTGACAGCTGAAACATGACTGTTTCCAGGAAGACCTCAGAGTCAACCTTGGTCTCACTCCTTCCACTCTCCCTCTGACTCATCCTAAATCCCAGCCCATCAAAGATCATCCTGCATGAATTGCATAAATGTCGCTGGCAGGAAGTTGAAAGAAATTTAAGAGAATTTCACATGTGTTGTCAGACATTTAACTCTACCCTTTGCTCGCTTTCAGCGATGAACAAATGCAAGGGGGCAACCTAGGGCGGAAGGATTTCTGGCGCAAGATGTTCAAATCCCAGAGTGCAGCAAGTGACACCAGCAGCCAGTCCGAGCAGGATACTTCAGAATGCACCACTGCCCATTCAGGGACCACCTCTGACCGTCGCACCCGCTCACGGTCCCGCAGAATTTCCCTCCGGAAGAAACTTAAACTCCCCATAGGTAAAAGTATGTCTGTATTTATTTATGGATTCTCTTATTCCCTGCCATGTCCTCAAATCAACTCATAATCAAAGCAACGCATGGTAGGGTAGAGAAAAGGAAAGCCTTCAAGTCACAAGGCTTAAGTTGGCTCATTCATTCATTCATCTTTTTTCAGCAGGTATTTCTCAAACCACTACTATGTGCACTTATTGTGTCCAAACACTATGATGTTAGGCATCAGGAATTAAACGATAAGCAAAATTACACAGTGCCCAACTTTGCTGAACTTAAAATCTATTGGGGGTGACGGTCAGTAAAACAGATAACCCTACAACTAAGTGTGGTTGAAAACTGAATTTTATGAAGGAAATATTTGTTGTGCCGTGAATGTATGCAATAAGGTCTGACCTAAATGGGGAAGAGGAGGAAGAGATCAGAGAAGTCTTCCTGGAGGAAGTGATACTGAGATCTTCAGGGTACTTAGGGGAATGAAGAAGGAAAGTGTACTAAGTGGTAGCAATAAAATCTGTAAAAGTATTAGGAGGGAGGGAAGAGAAACGAGACAAGGAGAAGAGCGTCTGCATGATTATGACAGAGCAATGGGGACTAGAGCATGTGGACTTTGCAGGTAAGGTTGGCTTTTTGTCTTACAGCCCTACATAGCCCAGCTGGGATATTGAGCAAGGGAATAATGCAAGCAGGTTAGCTTTTTCTAAAAGATCACTGCATGGGCAACATACTGGAGGGGGCATAGTGGTTGAGGGAGACCAGTTAGAAAGCTGTCTAGTAGTCCAGGCATAAGTAATGGAAACTTGGACTGGGTGATTGACCATGTACAGCAAAGTGGACAGATTCAATAAATGCTTAGGAGGTAAAATCAACAGGACTTATTGGAAGATGTGAAAAGTGTCAAGGAGAACTGGGTGGATTGTGGTTTTATTCACCAAAGAGGCCCAAATTCATTTTGTTCAGGTCTTACTCAGTCTTGTCATTTTATAATCTAATATTCAAAGCATATATATTTTGAAAACCATTTGTTTTCACTTCAGTGTACAGCAAGCCATGTAACTTTCATTGCTTTTTGAGCACATGCTGACATTTCTGTTTAATTCATTTGGGAGAAAAATGCCATACTGGTCTAAATTTTCAAAAATTATTAAATAGGAAACTGGCTGAAGCGGTCCTCCCTCTCAGGCCTAGCAGATGGTGTGGAGGACCTTCTGGACATCAGCTCTGTGGACCGTCTCTCTTTCATCAGGCAAAGTTCCAAGGTAAATAGGACATCATTTATGTAAGAGAATGTTGGATTCGCTGATAGAAAAATGTCAGGACCAAGAAATGTTAAACACATAGAAGGGCCAAATAAGAAAGAGTTGAAGAAACTGTCTCCAAATTGAGCAAAGTTTAGAAACTTAAATGAACAATGAAAACTAAGATATCTAAGTAGTGGGCTATTATGAAAAGGAAGAAAAGAGTAACAAAAAATGTGTATAAAATTATAATGCAGATCTAGATATGTACATAGGTATTAATTACCAGCTATTTTAATGTTTTAACTTTATTTTTATTATTATTTTTAATTCCAGTATAATTAATGGACAGTGTTATATTGGTTTCAGGTATATAATAAAGTCATTCAACAATTTGGTACAGTACCCAGTCCTCATCATGAAAAGTGTACTCTTAATCCCCATCACCTGTTTCACCCATCCCACTTCCCATTGTCCCTCTGTAACTACCATTTTGTTATCTATAGTTAAAAGTCTGTCATTTGGTCTCCTTTTTTTGTTATTTTTTGTTTTGTTTTTAAATTCCACAAGAGTGAAATCATTTGATATTTGTCTTTTTCTGACTGTCTCATTTCATGTAGCATCGTACCTTCTAGATCCATCCATGTTGTTACAAATTGGTTTCCACTCTCACCACTTTTATTTAACATAGTACTGGAAATCCTACCCACAGCAATCAGACAAGAAAACGAAATGAAAGGTATCCATTTCTTGGTATTTCCCAACTATTTTTAACTTTTAACATACATGTGAAATTCGTGACATTTCAAGCTCCTACCCAAGGATGCAGAATTTTCTAATGATTCTCTTTATGTATTAAAACACACATACATGGGGCGCCTGGGTGGCTCAGTGGGTTAAAGCCTCTGCCTTCAGCTCCGGTCATGATCCCAGGGTCCTGGGATCAAGCCCCGCATCAGGCTCTCTGCTCAGCGGGGAGCCTGCTTCCTCCCTTCTCTCTCTGCCTGCCTCTCTGCCTACTTGTGATCTGTCTGTCAAATAAATAAATAAAATCTTAAAGAAAAAAGTTTAAAAAAAATAAATAAAACACACACACACACACACACACACACACACACACATGCACTTCATCCTCTTTCTACTACTTTTGTGAGTACTTGAACCATTCTCCCTATTGAAAAGGATAAAGAAATTCAGGATTTCTCCCATTAAGTGCTTCTTCATAATACTGTTAAGTATTGTAACACCATACCATTTGGAAAAGGTAATGATTCTCAGTGAAATCCAATTCCTACAAGAGCATTCCCTGTACATGATCCAGGTCTTGGTCACTATAATTTCCAGTGTATGGTAAGAGTTACATTTCTTTATATCTAAATCACTTGCTTATAATCTTTCTGCTTTAAATCTCACTAAAACCAGATTTCTTCTATCTATTTTAATGGTAATATTTTGAAATTATATAAAGAACATATCAACCTCATAAGACCTTTAGAAAATATAATTCCTCCTTTACATCCTTTTGCTGAAATATTGGCTAAATATTAAGAGTATGTGAGGCTTACTCACACAGCTTCCTCGCATACTGAAAATTTTAAGTACTCTTGGCCTAAGGGCAAGATCAAGGGCACATTTAAATTCTTAGGAAAAAACACAAAGCATGTTATTTCACTTTAATTATAGGGTACTTTATGAATTAATTTATACTGGTTTTTTTTCCATAAAGATTTGAAACTTTCTATTTGCTTATCTTTCAGTTTGGTCTCATTCTTAACTGTGGTACTGTTTGTAAAGGATGAATATGGCTTGCTGTTCATGAATTTGAGTTTGGATTTTATCAAAATTAAACTCTAAGGACATCTCATTTAGTTGCTGAATTATTTTCATGATGCCTGATTATTTACTTTCAATCTATGACTGGACTCTGTTTCAAATTAGTTATAAGTCTTGTTTTTTTTGGTACATAGGAATAAACCATACTGACTGACTAACCAGATGTGGAAGTCAGAACTAAAGTAATCTTCATATTCTAAATAACTTATTTTTCAAAAGCAACATTTAGTATAAAAACAAAGAATTGCCTTTTTTTCCTCAGGTCAAATTTACCAGTGCAGTGAAGCTTTCTGAAGGTGGACCAGGGAGTGGAATGGAAAATGGAAGAGATGAAGAGGAGAATTTCTTCAAACGTCTTGGTAAATATCATACTAAGAATTATATCCAATTTTCATCATACAGAACAAAAATTTGATTGGATAAAATGGTCCATTTTCTATGTCCATTGATTTCCTATTCATTTCTTTCTTGTGTGTGTGTTGTACTACTATATACATAGCTTCTCCATTTTTATCAATTTGGTTCAACAGACATTTATGGAAGCCCTATTGTGTTCCTCATTCCATAGTGAACATTAGGTTTACAAAGAAGAGTAAGAGATGGCCTCTTCTTCAGCTCTCTGTCCTTTATTAAAATCTAAGAGCTTTAAAGAACCTTCAGATTTCCCTCTATCTATCTACTTAGGAATTCTGCACATTATATTCCTGAGAGGTGGCCAGTCACCCTCTGAACACTTCCACCAAAGAGGAGTCTATTACTTCACAAAGCAACCTGTTCCAGAACTAGAGAGTTTTAATTGTTAGGTCTTCCCTTATATCTTGAAAATATATTCATCTATAAATTTAATTCACTAGTCCCAGTTATGATATCTGTGGCCACACACACACACACTCACAGCTAGTTTAGCCTTTTATCTATTTCACATTCTCTCTTTTCATCTCACTTCTGCTGGTTGAACATTATTGACTCCTCTTTTTTCTCCTTACATGGAAGAGTTTCCAGAACCATCACCATCCTGATTCCATTTTACAGTGTATTCTAATTAGATGATATACTTTACAAAATGTGGAGATTTAGATGGAATGCATGCATCATATTTGACTTTAATCAGTGTGATAAATAGTGTAACAATTAAACTCCAGGGATATAGCAAGTGTATGATCACAATTTAAGGTTGCATTATCAAGTTTTACATCCTATAGTTGGCTTGTACTAAATTTGGATTAACTTTTGCTACTCACCTCCACATGAATGAATATAATGCTATATTTTTGTATAGCCATTATTAATTCTTCATCTCAAAATAAATTTATTGTTTCATTAACTTGGGAGGTGGTTAATTCACATGCACAGGAAAAAATTAAGAGACAGAACTCAAAACAAATTGAATTTGGAATCTTTTCTTCTTTGCAATTGTGCTATAAGGATTCACTTGCCTGGTTTTCATCCAAACTGTTGATATTATTAATGACCAGGACAAATACAAAGATACAATTCCTATGACACTTCTAGTGGACTTTTATTAATTAACAATTTGTGGGTATGATTTTTCAGCCAAACATACTTAATTTACTAGCAATTAGCAAATGCTTTCTCATTTCATAAAAACATCGGATTTGGGGCACCTGGGTGGCTCAGTGGGTTAAGCCTCTGCCTTTGGCTCAGGTTGTAATCTCAGGGTCCTGGGATCGAGCCCCGCATTGGGCTCTCTGCTCAGCAGGGAGCCTGCATTTCTGCTCTCTTCTCTCTCTCTGCCTGCCTCTCTGCCTACTTGTGACCTCTCTCGCTCTGTTAAGTAAATAAAATCTTAAAAAAAAAAAAATCAGATTTTACCAAAAAAACTCATGTCCTTATCACTCTAAAGGAAATATGCAGCTTAGTTCAATAGTGTATTCTTTGTGAAACCACGGTGATTCCTATGATTACTCTGGTTTTTAAAAAAGTTCCTGTTGGTCTAATCTCTTGCAGAATTTGGTTAGGGCATACACCAAACTTATTAGTCTGTGGTTTCAAGAATCTTCCTAACAACCAAGACCTTTGTCATTTTCAGTCTTTATGGAGTCTTTTTATTCCTCGTGATATTTCAGAGAAGATATACCTAGCATTCAGAACCATCAGTATCATAAATAGATTTTTGTGGGGTTTTGTTTTATTTTGTTTTGTTTGTTTTTTGAGAATGAAGTGTGGAACTAAAGAGTGTTCTGCAGGTATGTGCTGTGTTAGTTGAATGTCATTTGGCTAGTACTCTGATTACCTCTGTAAGTTCTTTCTGTGCACTGGAGTGTAATTTCATGGAACTGAGAATTAACTCAGGGTAGGGGCTCTCACATTTGGTGCCTCCTTAAAGAAGCTTTTCTGTACTTACATGTTTGTGGTTTTTTCTCATTGATGGAAAGGATGAAAGCTTAAGTGACTTGTTTACTTTCCTTTGGATTCCTTTACATCCCCTTCTTCAAGAAGTAGGCCAGTATTTTTAATCTAGTTCTAAACATGTTATCATTAGCCTTCACATAAACCTTTTTATTCCAGATTTTTTTTTACCACTATTCCTGAAGATTTCAGCTATTATTTAAGATCCTCTTTGTATTTTATTTTCACAAATAGGAAAGATTTGATATGGAACATTCACAAAGTCCAACTCTGGGATCAGTTTGTGTCAGCAAAACCTGAAATAATACAGTCTCTTTCTGTGTATCTAGAAGACAAAACTATAAAATCTAAGACTGATATCTATTTCATGTGCTTTTTGACTGGCAAGAGAAGAGAGCTTGCATATCACCATCATTCTTTGCCCATGGTCTCTGGTTTATTAAAAAATTTAAAGGTATTTTGTGAGATAGTTCCTTTGGAATCTCTTGCACTAGTTAGGTATCCTCAGTTATTCTAAAAAAATAAATAAATAAAGGAAAAAACCATTATCTTAGTACATTGTAATTTACAACTATTGCCCTTGGCCAAGTGAACATATCTATCTCTGGGCCTGCTTTTGCCTTTGTTTCCTCTTTCCCTCTCCCCCTCTCTCTGTCTGTCTCTTTCCAATCCATATGTATAAATGATTTCTGTGTATCCATTATAGATGTATTGTCCTTTTCTTTCTCATTTATTTTAATTTAATCGTATATTATCTCTATTTCTTTAAAGTTGTTAAAGAAAACAAACATCAAACATTCTTACCTTCAATTTAAATACAGTATTCAAACTTCACTGAGTTAAGATCGAATGCAATAGCCAATAGAATTTCTTTAAAATCTTGGGGCACCTGAGTGGCTCAGTCATTAAGCAGCTGCCTTCAGCTCCAGTAATGATCCTAGGGTCCTGGGATCAAGCTCCACATTGGGCTCCCTCTTTGGTGGGAAGCCTGCTTCTCCCTCTCCTACTCCCCTGCTTGTGTTGCCTCTCTCACTGTGTCTCTCCCAGTCAAATAAATAAATAAAATATTTTAAAAAAGATTAAGTTTGTTGATCATACACCCTGTCATACATATTAATTCTATCATAGATTTGAGGCTGTTATCACCTAATGTATTGTAAATCTTTTATTATAACAAATAACAAAACAACTGGATTCATTAAAAAGAAAAATATTTGGGGTCTATCTTAAATTCAAAGTTTCAGGGACTGCTAAGGTTAATAATTTCTTTAACAGATTTTTAAATCTGTTTACATATATAAATATGTATACATATATATACAAATATATATACATATCAGATTTCCTCTGATATGTATAACTTAAAGGGCTATATATAAATGATTAATAAAGTGACATATAGGTAGGAGAAATCACAGGAAATTACTGGTTCTGGTACTTTTGTTATTGCCCAGTGAATAACAGAGTAGCATTTTGAAAGGCAGCTGTCTAGAAACAAGTCTGTCTAGGAAGTGTTTGTTTCTAATCTGTAGCTTTTAGCTACACGCCCTTTGTGTCATTTGAGATACTTTCAGATTTTTTCCCAGCAGCAGATTCATTATGTGCTACTTCCTTTTGCAGTTAATACAAAATGTGCCACACTAATTGGAAAAAAAAAAATACTGAGGGTGTTGAATATGGAATTTTAAATATGGAATATTTGCTTCTGAAAAGGAAATATACCTATAAGAAATGAAATATGGAAAATTTTAATAATATTTTAAGATTTTATTTATTTATTTGAGAGAGAGTGAGCGAGTGAGAGAGAGAAGGTGCAGGGGAAGGGTCGGAGGGAGAAGGAATAACAGACTTCCCTCTGAGTGCGGAGCCCAGCATGGAGCTTGATCCTAGGACTCCAGGATCATAACCTGAGCTGAAGTCAGACACTTAACCAACTGAGCCACCCAGGTTCCCCAATATTTTAATTATATTATGAGGCATTTTTTTGTACTTGGGAAATTTTTCAAACAGACAAAAAGTAAAAAGAATGGTCTAATGGATCCCAAATATCCATCACCCAGTTGCAATAATGATCAAAATTTCCATGATTGTTTCATCTACCTTTTATGCTTTTCAAATGTTTTTTAAAACAAACCCCAGACATATATACATGTGCCTTTGTGCTGAGGCAGCAGATAGGAAAGTAGGGTAATGGGTGGAAAGGATCAGTGTATTCATAATGGAAAAAGATGGGAAAGTCATTTCTGGAAATCAGATTTGTGACTTCTCAGTAAGAACCAAGAGTTGGCAACCACAAATGAACGGTTTGAGCAAAAATTAAACAAGCTCTAAGTCAGTGATTCTCATCCTAGGGGTATATTCTTAGGTGTCAGAGGTACATTTCGGAATCATGAGAAGGGGCTTGGGTATGGCTTTAAAAATGATATTCAGGGGTGCCTGGGTGGCTCAGTGGGTTAAAGCCTCTGCCTTCAGCTCAGGTCATGACCTCAGGGTCCTGGGTTCGAGCCCCACATCAGACTCTCTGCTCAGCAGGGAGCCTACTTCTCTTCCTATCTCTGCCTGCCTCTCTGCCTACTTGTGATCTCTGTCAAATAAATAAATAAAATCTTAAAAAAATAAAAATAAAAACTATATTCAACATAATATCCTGAAATAAGAAAAAATATTTTAAATATATATTAGAAGCTATAGAAATTTCAGGGGTTGTTAAAGTTTTTAAAAATTTACCTGGGGAACCCTCCTACATTATTGGTGGGAATACAAGCTGGTGCAGTCACTCTGGAAAACAGCATGGAGGTTCCTCAAAAAGTTGAAAATAGAGCTACCCTACAACCTAGCAATTGCACTACTGGGTATTTACCCCAAAGATACAAATGCAGTGATCCAAAGGGGCACATGCACCTGAATGTTTACAGCAGCAGTGTTCACAATAGCCAAACTATGGAAAGAACCTAGATGTCCATCAACAGATGAATGGATAAAGAAGATGTGGTATATATACACAATGGAATACTATGCAGCCATCAAAACCCCAAAATCTTGCTATTTGCAATGACATGGATGGAACTAGAGGGTATTACGCTAAACAAAATAAGTCAATCAGAGAAAGACAATTATTATATGATTTCACTGATATCAGGAATTTCAGAAACAAGACAGAAGATCATAGGGGAAGAGAGGGAAAAATGAAACAAGATGAAACCAGAGAGGGAGATAAACCATAAGAGACACTTAATCTCAGGAAACAAACTGAGGGTTGCTGGAGGGGAGGGAGGCGGGAGGGATGGGGTGGCTAGTTGATGGACATCGGGGAGGGTATGTGCTATGGTGAGCACCGTGAATTGTGTAATACTGATGAATCACAGACTTATACCCCTGTAACACAATATACGTTGTATGTTAATAAGAAAGAAAGAAAATGAAATGTACCTAGGGATAAAAATGATGAAAATTATACTCTGTATCATTTCTTCTTCATGTATGTTTCTTATGCGTTCTGCATCAATAAATCACAAGGAGTGTTTGTGAAAACAGACATGGAATCAAAGTCTCTAATGATGAGACTTGATATTCTGTGTTTAATAAGCTCCAAAGTGATTCTTATTCATAGGCAGCTAAACTATGGAAAAGTAAGCGTGGGGAGGGATCAGTGGTTCCCAAATCTCTGACCCCAGTGCTGGGTCAGACTGGCTGCATCATTATCTTCCGGGAGGCTTACAAAACACAAAATCCTATACTCCACTTTTAAAAATTCTGATTCTGAAAGTCTGGATGAAATTCAGGAACTTCCTAGGTAGTTCTGATATATAGCTAGGTTTGGAAATCTTGGAATTAAATAACCAAACACTGAGATTCTTTACAACTCCAATAGTCAGTGATTCTTTGTATTGTAACTGAGATACCAAGTTATTGGCCTTGATATCAATTTATGTAACAGATATGAAATTATACAATAATTTCATCTTTGATAAAAATAGCATTTAGTTGTTGATTACAGGAAGAATCATTTTAAATATACTAAGAGCTCTTGTCACTATTAAAGAGGAGACCATAAGTAAAATGATCAGATCCTATATTTAAGTATTTATGTAAAATTCTGCATTTGCTTATGCCATTTGTCACCAGATTCCCAAAAGTCATGGTGTGTCTCAGTCAGGCATTAGGATGGAAAGGAAGGATGTGGAGTCAGGGAGAAAGTTTTCAGGCCAACACTACAGAAAACATGTTATAACTTTGAAGCTCTTTTTCAATCTGTGATCTGTTATACTCTGTTTTTTTCATTCTTCCACCATGGGAAAAAAACCTACAGGTTGCCACAGTTTTGATGACCATCTGTCTTCCAATCAAGAGGGTGGAAAAAGCAAAAACGTGGTGAATCTTGGAGCAATACGACAAGGCATGAAGCGCTTTCAGTTTCTGTTAAACTGCTGTGAGCCAGGGACAATTCCTGATGCATCCATCCTGGCAGCTGCTTTGGATCTTGTAAGTTGTTGGAAGAGTTTGTCTACTCTGTCTCCCATTACAATTGATACTGCTAATAGAGGAAAGCATGAAGCCCTAATCCTGACCCTATCTGTGGAGTTATGTTTTTTTTTTTCTTTTAATCCATGCTTTATAGTTTTCAGAGTACAAGTCTTTCACTTCCTTGGTTAAATTTATTCCTAGCTATTTTATTATTTGTGGTGCAATTATAAATGGGATTTTTTTTTTAGTTTCTCTTTCTGCTACTTCATTATTAGTGCATTTTCGATCTGCAACAGATTTCTGTATATTAAGTTTGTATCTTGTGACTTTACTGAATTCGTTTATTAGTTCTAATAGATTTTTGGTTGAATCTTCAGGGTTTTCTATATATAGTATCAGGCCCTCTGCAAAATAGTTTTACTTCTTTCTTACCAATTTCTTACCTATTTCTTTTTCTTGTCTGATTGCTATGGCTAG
Source organism: Martes martes (assembly GCF_963455335.1). Classification (NCBI taxonomy): domain Eukaryota; kingdom Metazoa; phylum Chordata; class Mammalia; order Carnivora; family Mustelidae; genus Martes; species Martes martes. The sequence continues at coordinate 175,732,511 of NC_137890.1, read as the reverse complement.
GACTTCCAAAACTATGATGAATAAAAGTGATAACTGGACATCTTTGTCTTGTTCCTAATCTTAGAGAAAAAGCTCTCTGTTTTTCACCATTGAGTATGTTAGATGTGAGTTTTTCATATATGGCCTTTATTATGTTGAGGAATGTTCCTTCTAAATCTACTTTGTTGAGGGTTTTGGTTTTTTTAATTTTTTTTAATCATGAATGGATGTTGTACTTTGTCAAATGCCTTTTCTGCGTTTATTGAGATGATTATAGATTTTTGTAGGGTTGTGGTTTTTTCTCCCTCAACATTAATGGTAAAAGCAGGAAGAAAATTGGTGAGGTGAAAAAAGAAAAGAGAAAAATTAATAAATATTCACTGGGAAGTAGACTGTATAGCATCATGATTCAAAGGATGTGAGGGCTCTGGAATCAGACTATCTGGGTGAAAATCACTCTGACATTTACTAGTTGAACCTCTATAAAATGGACGTAGGAATAGTAATAATCATTTCTCCTGCTAAGTATAAGGACTAAATGACACATTAAATAGAAAGCCCTCATCAGATTGCCTGAAATGAGGTATCCGCTTAATAAAGTTGGCCATTATTATTGTTCTGTTATTATTAAGTTTATGTCTGTCATGTATTAGTACTTAAACATCTCTGAGTCTTGGTTTAATTAACAATTGGAGGAAAGAGATAAAGGATCAGTTGAATTTAATTGTGCAAAAGTGCTTTGAACATCATATGCTATTACACATGTGTAAGGGATTAAAGAATATAAAATGGATCTAGGTTTTTTTTTAAGATTTTATTTATTTGAGAGAGAGAGAGAGAGAACACAACAGGGGAGTAGCAGGCAGAGGGAGAAGAAGCAGCAGGTTCCTCACTGAGCAAGAAGCTTGTTGCAGAGCTCCCTGCCAGGACCCTGAGATCATGACCTGAGCCAAAAGCAGACACTTAACTAGCAGAGCCACCCAGGCATCCCAGAGTGGATCTATTTTAGAAAGGGTTTCTGTCAGGTAAACTAGGCTCAGGTGTGCATTTTGAATTCAGTGTCTCTGTTTCCTTTATTTACCTCTGGTTTAATAAACTCTTCCTATACTGTATAAATACTGAGTACAAAATACCAGGTAAAACATCAAGAATAAAAGTCTTTTATTTTCTCTTTTAAAAAATAAAAACTAAAGTAAACTTTTCTTTTTTACAATAAAAAACTTTAAGCCTGTGTATAAATGATCCCCTTTCCAGATTTTATAGCACACAAATAAGTGACCATTGACCACACATATTTTATCTTGGAAAATCAACCAAACCTGATGATGTAATTTATGACATTCTTCTGTGATATTTACCGGTATTGCTCTTAGGATAGTGACCAGCAAGTTATGTGACTTCACTTAAGCATGAAATAGAAATACCACTGTAAACACCCAAAATAATGACTTGTTGTGTAAGATTTTTCAATCGGGGGCACCTGGGTAGTTCAGTCCCTTAAGAATCTGCCTTCTGCCTTCAGCTCAGGTCATGATCCCAGTGTCCTGAAATTGAGTCACCTCAGGCTCCCTGCTCAGTGGGGAGCCTGCTACTCCCTCTCCCTCTGCCTCTTCCCCCAACACTGGCCACTCGTGCTCTCTCTGTATCTGCTCTCTCAAATAAATAAATAAAATCTTTAATAGTAATAAAAAAGATTTTTCAGTCAGTTTTCCATTCCCGAATATTGGCCTTTTTGAATGTTTGTAAATTCCAAAATGTTCAGTGTGTATTGATGTATGCTATGGTGGCTGTAAAATGTGGGGAATCATGAGCTTCCAGGAGAGCTGAGGCTGGTGGCACTTAATCAAAGAACGAGATACCTGTCTAAAGCAAGAGAGTTTGACAAGGCAAGGAGCCAGTCCCTTGGTTTTTTAAGCAAGGGAATTATAACTAACCTGTCCTTCCTTTGAGTTACACAGTGATTCTTTTTAATCACTGTTGACCTATCCCAAAAGGATCAGATTAAAATAAGTAAATAAATGTAACAAATTCATAGTGAAAGAGCAAACAATTGAACACTTAAATAATGGGTAAGTACATGAACAAACAGTTCATCCAAAATACTCACACCCAATAAAGTATGCCCATCTTATTTGCACTTAAGAAATGCTCATTAAGGGACGCCTGGGTGGCTCAGTTGGTTAAGCGGCTGCCTTCGGCTCAGGTCATGATCCCAGCGTCCTGGGATCGAGTCCCACATTGGGCTCCTTGCTCCGCAGGAAGCCTGCTTCTCCCTCTGCCACTCTGTCTGCCTGTGCTCGCTCTCTCTCTCTCTCTCTCTCTGACAAATAAATAAATAAAATCTTAAAAAAAAATGCTCATTAACATGGCCATAGAGTCCTGTATTGTAACTATCAAATTTGTAATGATTAGAAAGTGTTGACAATGTATGGAACATGGTGGTGATTAGTAGTGGAAGCATCAGGATTTGATTAGCGAACAGAAGGAAGTCAGAATAATAGGGTAATCGTGGGAGGGCAGTAATGGTGAGTAGTGCTCCTTGGCCTCTCTGTGTGAATAAGTAATTTGGGACTGGATGTAGTCACAGAGGAAGGGCAGTTCTCTACAGATTAATTAAACCACACGGCTAGGTGATGATGGAATTTTAAAAACCCAGAGTCAGTGTAGCTTAAGACACTCATCATATACTAATTAATTAATTAACTAACTCAACTCATGTCTATTGAGAATTTCCCATATGCCATGCATGTTGCCAACTATTAATAGGTGCAACAAACTCAACTTGTTTGAACCTTTCCTTATAAAGATTAGATTTGCCTAGTGATCTATTGTACAGTTCTTAGTACAGTATTCTAAGGGAGATAAACATATGATTAACATTTATTGGGCACCTATTGTTTCCAGTGGAAAAACACCTGGAGCTCAGAAAGACCAACCAATAGGCCAGAGCTACACTGCCAGCCAAGGATAGAGCCAGATTAGACCTCTGTCTGTCTTCAGAGACCCTGTATTTCGTACTCCACCATACTGACTCTCTTATTAAAAAACTATGTGAAATCACTAAAACATGCAAAAATAATAAATTCTGTGTTTTTTACATGATCATTTAAATATAAGTAAGAAAGTGAAAATGACAGAAGTTAGTTGAACAATTCTGAAATTCACAGTAAAATTATGCATTAGCACTTTATATGTGGTTTAAACTGTAATGTTCCAGAGGTACTGTCACGTCCACTTTTGTCTCAAATACTCATAGCTTTTTGGGAAGATTTTAAGACAAAACAGGGTATCAAATTTCTCAAGCAGTTGCCTAACAGGATTAAGGAAAATGTTAATAACAAGTCATATTACTTCAACTAGTTGAAAAATTGATAGAAAGATATAGGCACAGCTGGCCATACACATTCTCCAATGTGGCATGATAACATTTGGATAACTATTAGTCAAATAAGCACCTGATGACAGAAATAACAGATTGACCTTGACATACTGGAAAAGTCTAGGTAGGCCCCACACTCTTTTCAGAGATACTGATCTGAAATCTGCACATAAATATATATCATACAATGAACTTTATTGAGCAGTATTTAAACATTTCCACATGACAGAACAGAAGCGCCAAGAGCCAAGGTGATTTTGCTCCAGGTCATATATGCCAGTCAGTGCTAAAACTGGGTTCAAGGGGCACCTGGGTGGCTCAGTGGGTTAAGCCTCTGCGTTTGGCTCAGGTCATGATCCCAGGGTCCTGGGATCGAGCCCTGCATTGGGCTCTCTGCTCAGCAGGGAGCCTGCTTCCCCTCCTTCTCTCTCCGTCTGCCTCTCTGCCTACTTGGGATCTCTGTCTGTCAAATAAATAAATAAATAAATAATAAATCTTAAAAAAAAAAAACAAAACTGGGTTCAAAGCAGAATCTTCGGATTCCGTTCAGGATTCTTATAGCAGTAGCATATGCTTTCTCTGTAAGAAAGAGACACATACATACATATTAAATATATATATATATTTGTTTATATTTTATATTATATTTTTTATCTATTTAAGTGAGAATGAGTATCCCTTGATACATTGAAAATACACTTAGATTAATATGGTCTGCAGAATAAAGAAGACTATAAATTATTTTTAATGTCCAAAAACATTTGGATCTATTAAAAGTTTCCTTAACACATGCATACATGATGAATTCATAACCATAAAATATATGAGATTTTTGACTTTAAAGTTTCACACCACATATTCACTCTCTAAACCAGTGATTCTTAACATTTTGGGGACATTGACTCTTTTAGAATTGGATAAAAGCTCTGGAAATTTTTCCAGGAGAAGTGCACATATAGACAAAAATTTAACATATATCAGAAGGTGCATGGACTCCCCCAAAATCCATCCGTGAAACCAAAAATGTTAAGAACTCAATCTCAATTAATGGTAAAAGGATTACCTGGCAAAATGAGACTCCTTAGTCAAGTAGTTGGAATGATTACTTTTATTAACTTTTATTAATGATATAAAATCAGACGTAGTAATTGTTTCCTATGTGGAATACTTAGGATTTATGTAAGATGTGTGTACATGGGAGAAATATGAGGCTTGTAGCAGAGAAAGCAAATGGGGATTTGAAAAATAATCCCAACAAAACAAATTAGTACTTGTTTCTGAATGGAGATTATTTTAAGAGGAATATTGATGAATACTTTGATAATCAAATCTCTTGGGTGTTGAGATTTCATTCCCCCTCACCAAATGGTTTTCATACCTATTTGATTTGCAACAGCTATAATGCTTATAGTTTTCAAGGAGATGAGATTACAGGGGTTTCCAGGAAAAAAGCACATTCTGTTCCTGACTATAGCTTGACTCTGACCACTAAGTTGGACTGAAACCCACAGAAAACTTAAAATATATTTTATTTCCCCAAAATGAGGGTATGGCCTGGTAGTTACCAGATCACTAGAATCTCCTTTCTTCCTTTCTTTTGAAACCTACTCTGGCCCTGCTGGACCTTCTCAATCTTATAAATCTCATGGTAAGAAATAAAATAAAGGCGTTTGATGCCAAGAAGCAGTGTCTTTTGAGTCTCAAAGTAAAGAAGCATTTTCTTATGATTGTAGACATCCAGTGAGGAGGTAGCTCCATGGAGAAGTAATGAGCTCTTTGTCACTAGGCTGCATTCAGTGGGGGCCATTGTACAGGGGCCTTAAAAAGTGGGTGGTTTGTATGATTTCCTTCCATACCTGAGTCTTTGATTCTAGGTCGAGGCCAAGGAGTGTGCAAAGGTTAGAATTCCAGAGTTCAGAATTAGTAAAGATTTAAAGGTGTGTGGTAGGGGAGCCTGGGTGGCTCAGTTAGTTAAGCATCTGACTCTTGGTTTCACCTCAGGTCATTATCTCATGGGTTGTGGGATGGAGCCCTGCACTGGGCTCTATGCTCAAGGGGGAGTCTGCTTGAGGATTCTCTCCCTCTGATCCTACCTGCACTTGCCCTTACTCTCTCTCACTTTCTAAAATGAATAAATAAGGAATGCCTGGGTGGCTCAGTTGGTTAAGTGTCAGACTTTAGCTCATCTCATGATCCCAGAATCGTGGGATCGAGTCCGGCACTGGGTTCCTTGCTTAGCAGGGAGCCTTCTTCTCCCTCTGCCTGCGGCTTCCCCAGCTTGTGCTCTCTCTATCTCTCTCTCTGACAAATAATTAAATAAAATCTTTAAAAAATGAAAAAAAATTAATGTATAAATAAATCTCTAAAAAAAAAAAAAAGGAGTGTAGTAGTCTCCATTATCAGGCAGAGAATCCAGGTAGAACTTGGTTGAGGGGCACCTGGGTGGCTCAGTGGTTAAGCTTCTGCCTTCGGCTCATGTCATGATACCAGGGTCCTGGGATCAAGCCCCGCATTGGGCTCTCTGCTTGCCGGGGAGCCTGCTTCTCCCTCTGCCTTTGCTACTCCCTCTGCTTGCGCTCGCTCTCTCTCTCGCTCTCTCTCTCTCTCTGTCACATAAGTAAATAAAATCTTAAAAAAAAAAAAAAGAAGAAGAACTTGGTTGAATAATAGAAGGAATAGGTAATGACAGCGGTAGTTGTGGCAGTGCAGACAGGGGTGGTAGACGATCCCAATAGTAACATTTTCATTGTATTTGATAGTTTATAAAACACCTTCATATTTATTACCTTATTTATATGAGGGGAAAGGAAGCAGCCCAGGGAATAGCTCCCAACTAAGGGCACACTTAAATCCATTTTCTCAAGTATGGAAAAGGGAAGGTACTGAAGTCACTGATGAATTCTGACAAAGATACTGAGAGCGGCTGCCTGTCCTACGTGCTTGAATCAGTACATTCTGTGTTTACTGTCCTTTGCAAGGTACAACAACCGTAGTTCTTCATACTTGTTTATCTGGGTTGATAGTGTCTCCAGATTACTCTAACTTTCACAAATGTCTTCCATTAAATATATTTTTGGTTTTTGTTTCCTCTGTATTTGGCTTCACTTAATATCTGATTTTGTCTCCTTCCTGGCTTTCAGAAATGTCTCACTGTTAGAAATATGTTTTACATGTTTTACAATGCATTTGTGGTTTTTGTCATGTATGTGTATGTGTAAATATAGGTAGAAGTATCTATGTTTCTATCAAATAGAAATACGACTACAGAAATATAGAGAAAGGTAGGTATAAATACAAATGATATGGATGGGTAGATACACAGATGTGATCCAGATGCAGATATAGGCATCCTTATAGATTCTGCCTTTTCATCAGGTGGGATTCGGGAGAGGAGGGAAAAATAAACGCGCTCCTTCACCATCACATTCCATTACGCCTCTTTCTCCCGTCTCTCCTTTAATGTGTTCTTTTGTTGGGTGTTGCATTTATTTTTAAATGCAGCTTAAACGCAATTTCTGCATTATGACATAATTTTATTTCAGATCAGCTTTCATTGTTTTATTGCCTTAATCGTAGAATGTAAATGTGACTTTTTCAAGTTTGCGATTTTCTTCAGAATTAAAAAGTATTGCTAAATGGAAGAAGTATTAGAAATGTCAACGTTCAAAGTCCTGCCAATCTGCAGGTTTTGTTTTAAACAATTCTCTTGTCGCTGTTGCTGTGACTACTCACCTTAGGGATAATTGGTTTAATTTTAAGTCCAGCACAGCACTTCCTCTCACACTTTCTCTTTAGTACAATTTAATAGACACAAGTGCAAGGCATTTTGGAAAAGACGTGTTTTAGAAAAAACTCATTTTGTCTCTAGGTTTATGTAATCTACAAGCACAAAAATAGAAAAATTAAACAATTCAAGCAAAAGGCACTTCTGTCTGTTTTCTATGTATCTCGGGTGAAATATTCTATCCCTTTTTATTCAATTTAATATATAACATGTATAGATACAATGACTTCTAGCTTATTATCATGAATAACATTAATAATAATGTCAGTTTGTGTTAAGAACAATTCCATGAAATCAAGAAAGTCAATGATACTGTAGAGTTCTCTCTAGTCTGTGGGTAGAAAAAAATCTAATTCGTGGTAAGTTACCTAGCCTCATAAACTGATAGCGTTAGGAAACATTATATAATTTTCTGCAAACTGGGACACTTTGGAGAGTGAAAAGGGATGCTATCAATAATTATACCAGTTAAACAGACATAAACTGAAAGTTTCCTGGTGAAAATGAAACATTAATTACCATAGGTAGATTCATACTTTCAGGTTCACTGCATCAAATTTAATCCGTTATAGGGTCTTACCATCCCAAGTCCACTTGGTGATCAATGCAGATTAGCTCTTTCAAGAAAACAGGAATAGGGGCGCCTGGGTGGCTTGGTGGGTTAAAGCCACTGCTTTTGGCTCAGGTCATGATCCCAGAGTTCTGGGATCGAGCCCTGCATCAGGCTCTCTGCTCAGCAGGAGGCCTGCTTCTCTTCCTCTCTCTCTGCCTGCCTCTCTGCCTACTTGTGATCTCTGTCTGTCAAATAAATAAATAAAATCTTTTAAAAAAAAAGGAATATCTGCATAAGAGGAACTATCAAAGCAAAATCATATTGTGTTCTCTTTTGAATCATGAGAAAGGTTGATATAATTCAATAATAACCAAAACTAAATCATCAAATTATTCACTTGATGCTATGGTATTTCTATATTATTGATTTTTTTTTAAAGATCCTAACTATGGGGATGCCTGGGTGGCTCAGTCATTTGGGCATCTGCCTTTAGCTCAGGTCATGATCCCAAGGTCCTGGGATTAAGTCCCACATTGGGTTCTTTTCTCAGCAGGGAGCCTGCTTCTCCTTCTGCCTGCTGCTCCCCCTGCTTGTGCTCTCTCTCTCTGATAAATAAATAAAATCTTTAAAAAAAAAAAAAAAAGGCCCTGACTGTGAAATGTAACACGAAAGTAATGTATTTCATAAATACATTGAGTTTAAAGGGAAAAATTTTTCACATATCCACCACTACTATAAAGAATAGGACATTTCCTCTTTCTTTAAAGTCCCCTGAATTCCCTTTCCTAACCACACGTCCCCTACCTCCTGCAAGACACTGCTCTCTTGAACTATGTTTTAATCTCTCTTGTGCTTTCTTTATTTTACCACATGAACTTTTATGCCTAGGAAATATATTGTTTCTTTTTGCTTTGTTTTCCTGGTTTTGAAATTCATTTACTTTAAATCATGCTATCCTCTTTTTGCACCACATCAAGTTTGAGTTCATCTTTGTTGATGCTTTTAGCATTAATGCATTGATTTTCACTAATGAATGATACTTGTTTTTTAATATATCACGGTTTATATATTCATTCTGTTAGATGGACGTTTTTATTTTCTCCAAATTTTGGCTATTTTGTACAATGCCTTCATGAGTATTACTGCATATGGGCCTTGATTCACAGTTTTCTAAATACACCTAGGGGTGGAATTAATGAGTCATAATTGTATTCTATGATGCCACAGTGTGTTTCCTAATAGTTGCAACAATTATTGGCACCAACACTATAATAAAAACTCCTGTTGCTCTGTGTTCTTGTCAGTGTTTGTATTATCCCACATTTTAATTTTTACCAATCCAGTGAATTAAAGTAAAAACACTTTATATTTCAACCTAAAGTCTGAAATGTCTTTTCATGGGTCTATTTACCTTTCATGTTTCACTTTGGGAAAAAAATCCCGTAATGCCTTTTGTTTATTTTTTTATTGGATGATTATCTAACTTTGTACTGATAATTTTAAAAGAGAGTATAGACATTGTTAGTAAGACTCCATTTTCTGTTTTTATGTGGCATTATTTCCCACTTTCTGGCTTATTTTTATTTTATTCCTTATACTAAATCTTAGTGAAGAGAAGATTTTCGTTTGATTCATTAAGATTTTCTTTATGGCTAGCTTTTTTTTAAACAGCTTTTTAAAGAAATCCCTAGGTAATAAATATATTCTTATGTTTTCTTAAAGTTTTAATTTACATTTCATACTAAAGTCTTTAACTAGAACTTACTGTGTGATTGTCGTAAGATAAGAAATTGTTTTCTTTCGTTTTTTTCCCCACATAGAAAATAGTGATCTTAGCATAATATATTACTAGTTCATACTTTATTCTCTCATGTGTAGATAATTCATTTCATTCATCGTTTAGAATTCATTGTATTATCTTAATTATGTGTCCGGTTTCCATACATGCATGAGTGTAATTCTGAGGGGCTTTTTTGTTTTGTTTTGTTTTGTTTCCTGTTCCATTCCCCTTCTACCCAGAGTTAAACTACTCTGTTCAATAGCTAGAACTTCTAGCATCACCCAAGCTACTCATGGCTCTTTGCTCTTCCGGACAAATTTTAAATTAGGTTGTCAGGTTTCATGAAAATCTTTTAATTTTTTCTTGGAATTATATTGAGTCCATTGATAAATTTAGAGATAATTGAAATTCAGTTCTGAATTGATTAGTCAAAAGTTCTAGTTTTTGAGTTAGCATAAGTAATTTTAATTTTTTTAATAATTTGTCAACTTCACCTACATTTCATGTTTGTTGGCAAAAAATTTATCATAACATTTTCTTCTTAGTTCTTAATTTTGGCAGCATCTGTAGTTATTTCATCTGTTTTTATTCCTCAAATTGTGAGAGTTTTTTTTCTTTTTAGGCTTGCCAGAAATTTGTCAATTTTATTAGTCTTTTTTCATGACCTTGTTGAGTCTATTTTATCTTTGTTCTCAAATTCATTAATTTCTGTTCTCATTTTTATTTTCTTCTCTTACTTTGAATTCATTGGTTTATTCTTTAGCTTATTGGTTGATTGTTTATCTTGTAATTTTATATTTTCTTTTCAAAATTGGCATTTAGCTATTAATTTCCCTCTAAATACTGCTTTAACTACATACCACAAATTTTGATAAACTGTATTTTTTATTTTGTTAATTTATTTAAAAATAATTTTTAATTTCCTTAATGATTTCTTTTTGACCCATGGGTTATTTAGTTGTATATGTGTGTGTTTCAATTTATAAATTCCAAGTTTTTGTTAGGCATCTATTTGTTACTGATTTTTTACTCCATTTTTAGTGATCCTTTGGAATTAATTTAGACTTGTCTTATGAACTAAAACATTATCAATTTTCATAAATGTCCCCTTTGTGGTTAAAAAGAATGTGTAGTCTCCAATAATTGGGTACTGCATTTTGTATTAAAAATCTCCATTCCTATTTACTTCTTACTGCTTTATCTGTTGATTACTAAGTTGTGTTTAAATCTTGACTCTGATGGCAAATTTGATCCACTTATACTTGTAGTTCTGACCATTTTTTTAATTTGGCAGCAGTTTAAAAGTGTGACAGATATCTGGTGCTATGAACATTTTATTATTATCTAGTGACCCAGTTTATTTCTAGTAATGCTTTTTACTTTAAGATAGATTTTTCTCTGATACTAATATAGCTGAAATCATTTTATTAGGTTTAACATTTGCTTGGTATGTCTTTTTTGCTAATCCTTTATTTTCAATTTTCTACATCTTTGTGTTTTAGGTATATCTTTCATTAAAAACAGATATTTGAATTTTTTATACCACTTTAACAACTTTTTCCTCTGGGAAATTTAGTACATCTGCACAGATTGTGATTGCTGATATAGATTCTCTTCCTTTTTTTTTTTTTTTTTTGCTTATTTATCACTTTTTTTTCATTATTTCATTGTGTGCCTGTTCTTGTTTCTATTCCATGTCCTTTTTTAGATTGTGTTGGATTTAGTTTTATTTCTATTGATTTGGTTTGATTTGGTTTAGCTTTGTTTTATTTATTTTCCTTCACTAGCCTGCAAATCACTCTCTTTAAATTTTTTAAAATTATGTATTTAAATTTAAATGAAGACTAAAATTAATATCTTTATTCTTATCTCAAACAGTAAAATACTATAGAAGATTTAAACCCCAACTATTGTTTGAGATTTAGTTCTATGTTGTTTTTGTTTTAACACTGACCAAGTAAACATTATTTTTGTTGAATTTGAGGAAAATTATTTTTAAATTTACCCAAAAGCTTAGCATATTCTCTGCTCACCATTTCTCCTTCCATCTCATACATTCCTGCTAAGATCCACCCTTTTGAAGGAGACCTTTTAGAAGTTTCTTTAGTGATGATCATTTGGAAGTAGTTCTCTCAGCTACAATTTACTTGAAAATGTCTTTACTTTGGTCTCATTATTGAAAGATACTTTTGCTGGAATTATAATTATAGGCTAAAATTTTCTTTCTATACTTCAAAGGTATTATCCCGTTCTCTTACGGCTTAATTGACATTGTATTATGTATAGGAATATACATAATATAATCTGCCACCCCCCCAATTGCTTTTAATATCTTCTCTTTACTTTTGATATTTTGCAGCTTCACTGAGATTTTTCTAACATATTTTTCCTAGTTGAGGTTCATAAAGTCCCTGAATCACGTAATTGACATATTACATCTATTCTGGAAATATTTCAATTATTACCTCTTCCAAGATTATGTCTTTCACATTTTATCTAATCTTTACTTCTATAAATTGAAAAGTTATATGATAGGTCTTATCAGTTTATCCTTTGTTTTTGACAACTTCTCTTTCATATTTTTTACTTCTTTGTTTCTTTCAGTCTATATCCTGAGTAAGTTTCTGAGATATCTCTTCCATTTCACTTTGTCTAATCCCATAGTCCTTAGCTATGAGTAATTTTGCTTACTGAGGGACATTTGACAATGTCTGGAGGAATTTTTCATTGTCACAGCCTGACGATTGCCATTAGAATCTCCTGAGTAGATACCAAAAATGCTAATAAACATCTCATAATACATAGTGCACCCTCCATAAAAAGGGAATTATCTTGGCCCAAATGGTCAATAGTGCTGAAGTTGGGGGAAAAAAAGTGATTTAATCTGTGTGGTTTTTTAAATTTTATTTTTTTCCAGTGTTGCAAAATTCATTGTTTATGCACCATTAATCTGTGTTTTAATCTATACACTGAGTTTGAAATTTCAAGTGCTACTTTTTACTTGTAGAATTTTATTTGGTTCTTGTTTCAAAAGTGCCTGGTCAATTTTGATAACTTAATTCATCATACTTATATCATTCATACAATATCCACATTAATCTTTAAATGTATTCGATACACTAGAATTCCAATAATTGCTCTTTTTGTGGGTTTGATTCTATACTTTTTGTTTCTTCTTTTACTCATGGTGAATTTTTTAAATGTATTTTTTATGTGAACTTAACTTCTCAGAACTTTATCAGTGGAAATTCCTTAAGATCTGTGTTAAAAGCAGTGTTATTTAGTGGACCAGCAATATCATCATCATCTGTGAGCATGTTCGAAATGCACATTTTCAGACCCTCAACAGATCTAGTGAATCAGAATCTCTGTAGTGAGAACAAAAAAAAAATATTTTTTTCTATATACCCAAGTGATTCTAACGCACATTCAAGTTTGGAGATTTGAGAAGTACTGCTTTAAAGTATTCCTCCAGAGAGGATTTCCATTTCCCTTCTCAGGTATCTGGAAACCTAAGACCATTTTTTAAAGTCTTTTTGGTGATCAAGGAGCATGGAAATAGTGTCCAGTCTAGTCCAAACTTACACAAGAATGTGAGATTTTTGACTAAGAGTTCTTATGAAAGAAACTTTTTTTTTTTTTAAACTTCTGTTTTACCCAGAACCAAACCTAGTCAGGCAAGCCTACTTCAGTGGGTAGATCGTTTTCCTATTCATCCACTGAAGGTGACTCCCTCCTGCGATCTGGACTTTACATAGGGGTGAATGAACTGACCTCCCCTCTGCTTGGACCCAGACGTTTAACTCATGGCCCTTCGAAAACATAGTCTGGCCTCTCCATAGTCAATAGAAACCCTCATGGTAATTATTCTTACGCTAGCTCACACCTGTCTCTCTTCTCCGCCCAGAATTACACTTTCTTGTAGTTTCTTCTCTCCAATAGTCTATTATCTCATGTTAGAAACAAAAGCAAAAACAAGATGAAGAAATGAGGGGATATTTTATCCAGTATTTTTAGATGTCTAAACCAAAGGAAGTTTGTCTTTACACCTAATCCATCATATTGTCAGAAGCAGAGGACTTCATTTGGTTTTTATAATATTTACCCAAAATATTAGTGTGATCTGTGTAACTGTTAAAATGGCAAGCCATCTAGACCATGTCCTAAAAAATAATGCCTGCCTATAGCCCGACAACTGAATGATTTCAGTTGCCCACAGCTACTGTAGGAATGAGCAAGGGCAGAGGCAGCCCGTCAGTTACTTAATGATCTCAGTCAGGCAGAGAATTCAATACAGGCTAAGTAATAAATACTGACTCACAAGCACATGCCCTCTAGCAAATGAGCTTCCAGTGTATACTAGGATCCATAATAACTGCCTAGTCCCACTAGTTTTAAATAAGTAGGTATCCTGCACCAGCAAGAGCTTTAGATTTTATTGTAAGGCAATAAAAATATTATGTAATTCCCCAGGGGCCAACATAAAATATTCAGTCTTTTAAAATAGTTAGTTCCTGTCCAGTGTTTTTATATGAGTTTTCAGAATCAGGGCTTCTTTTCACATAATAAGTTTAGATATAGTCCTTCAGGGAAAGGAATATATTACAATTATAACCTTCAATTAACCATCGTATCTTGGTAACAATATTTTCTAAGTCCCCAGGCAAAATAAAGCACAGCTGTTTGAATTAGTGTTCCAATTCTCTCCTTCACTTTCATAAAGGAAGCATTCAATATACATAATGATCTGATAAAATGCAGGGGAAAGTGACAAAGAAAGTCAAGGAAAAATAGCCAGCACTTGAAGTTTTCTCGCTGTAGAATGTTAGAGAAAACCATGCTGCATAATGACATTCTTAGGACATTTTGTAACTTTAACTGAACAGCTCTGTAGGCATTATAGAGAAGACCTTATGTAAGAGCAAACCATATGAAATTGTTAGTATTCAACTATTTTTGACCTTCAAGCTTACAAATTCCATATGATTTAACCTCATATTTTAGGTCAATCTAATCATCCCAGTTAAAATTGATTCTTGCTTGTCTAAAACTGTGAAGTTATGTTATAACTGAATTGAAGCCTCACACAGGGCATTGTGGAACATAAAAAGGTGATCTTACAGACATGCTAATAAGAAAAAAATTTAAGTATGCCTACTTTTCCTTCAGGACCACTAGTAAAAATTCTCTGTGGTATACCAGTGGTATCAAATTTTGTTTAGATGTTCGCTTTTGACTATGCTCTGATACTCTGTGGTTCTTTTCATCCATGCAGCGTTCTTCTGATTCATTTTTCTCCATTTGTGCTGTTTTTCTCTGTGATGTGAATCCATCCTTATCCATTCTGTCATGTCTCCATTTTTTGCTGCTTCTTCAGATTGTGCTGAGTTGTAAGAGGTAAGCTCCATCAAAAGAGGAAAAATTGACTCTTCTTTATGTCCAGGAAGAATCTGTTGTCCAAGGTATTCAATAATACAGCCCCTAAGAATCAATACTTTCTAAACTATACTTTGAAAGGAATTTATAAAGGAAATAGTTGCCCATAGCCCCATCCACACTAGAATGCCTCGAATGATCTTCATATACAGTGTGATGTCTGTACTTACTGCTAAGTGTCTTCTACCAGGATGCACAGTAGAGTCCTTGGTTTTGTAGAGTCCTCAACAACTCCCTCCATTGTCTGTACAGTAAAATATACTGTAATACCCCCCCCCCAGAAAGGACTAGTATTCGGTGCCATCTTGACTATAGGGTTTCAAGCCTGTTTTCATCTACTAGGTTCATGAGGATTATAATTATAAGGCAATATTTGAGTTACTCTATGTCCCTTAATGCAGAGAGCGACATTTCCAAAAGTTACCTGGTTTTACAATTTACATGGATCAAATTCATCAGATAATAATCATCCCTCCCTTTCAGATTGTGCTGCCTCAGTTAATGGGAATTATTTTCATATTGATCTCAATTCCATTTCCAAACTTTAGGACTTCCTAGGGCCAGTAACTGGTGTAATATCTGAGTTTTATTATAATTTGCCTTTAAGAACAGAAAATCAAAATTGCTTTTCATTCAAAATGCCCTGACCTTCCTAAGCAACTAAAACCTTTTTTTTTTTTTTTTTTTTTTTTCTGAAGGCAAGCCAATCTACATGGGAAAACTCACAAAGCACAATTTGGATTTCTCATTCATCTATTATTAGTTTTCTCAGTGTCATCTAAAGTTAATGACAATATAAAGATCCTCTGCCCCATACATTTGGGTGGGTTAAGTTTCGCCCTTGATAATCCCGTGGGAGCCAGAGTCTATGACATAACGCTACCTCAGCAGTAATTCTGTTGTCCTGACATTAAGCAATGAATCCCATTGCTTTGTATTGGGAATGTGTCAAAATGTGATGGGCTAAGAATAAAATCGCATCGCTCACCTTGCCCTCCAGACTGCCATATGTTTTCAGAGACAGATGTTCAAACCTTTTCCAGACACAGATTAGCATATCTGAAATGTTTAATAAAATAAATATTTAATACAGGAGAAGAGTGTAGACATTTAATCTGTATGTTATGGTACCACAATATTGATAGGTTTGATGCAGAAATTCATTTTACCCTCTGCAGTCCAAGTCTTTCTATTTCCGTGACCTGCTTCCAAATCTTAGCGCCAATGCCGTGGATGATAGATTCTTATCATTAGTGTCCATTTTTATGTCCATTAGCATTCATCTTGTATTCTGCCTTTTCACATAGGTTAACTTTGTACGTAGTAGCAATACATCATATGTTTTGTGAAGTTAAGTTCCTACATAAATATATTTCTCATTGGAATTTTTGATGGTTTCCTTTAAGTTGTGGACAATGAGAAAATGCTTAAAGGGCTAACTTACTTGAATCATTCAGTGTGCTTGAGATACTGTGATACAAAGTACAAAGTAATCAACTCTGCCTAAGAGGAAAGAGATTAAGAAAGGCTTCTTAGAGGACGTATCTTATTCCTAAAAGTGGAAATTTCCCATATGGAAAAGGGGTTTAACATCTCCCACAAATGATGGAAAGAACATATGAAAAGGTGTAAGATGTCATATTTGGGTGACTATAACCACTTTGATGTAGTTAGATCATAAAGTACTTGATAGAGGGATAGAAAGGGAGATGAATCAGATAACAAAGGCTGAGTATCTTTATTCATGTTATTATTGATGTGGATGGACCCTATAATAAATTTTAAATAGGAAAATGATGTGATCATATAGTAAAATTACATGACATTAATGCCCCATTTTTAAACAACAACTTTCTACATGCCTTCTAGAAATCATCTTTTGCCAAGATTTAGATGTATATTAAGACAATACAGAAACTCAATAGGAACTAGCATAGATTTGGACATTAGAGAGACCTGGTATTGAATCCTCCAGTCACCTCTTCCCAGTTGTATGATGGTAGAAAAATTATATCTCATTTTTTAAAACATTGAAATGAAGATATTATTTCTAGACCAGAGATTTGTTATTATAAATAAGAATTAAACTCATAAAAACTAATTGGGATGTAATTGATATTCTCTATATTAGCCCCTAGTTTAACATTGTAGATCAAGGCATTAAGAATATTGTTGTTTGAAATTATGGAAAGTGTTTCAATTTGAAAACCTGTGATTACTAATCAACATATGATTATTGCATAACTCTGAGGTGATGCCTAATAGTGTGATGTATTTTTTAAAATAGGCACAAGTTAAAATACACATTATTTGTTGATGTGTGTATTTTTTGGTGACCTGTTGACCTTCCAGGGAAACTTCATGCTCCTTCCCTAATTTATTTATCTATTTAGCTTGTAAAGACTTCAGTAGGTAGCTGATACTTGCCAGTTTCTGGGTATCAACTAAAAGTTGTTTCTTTTATTTTTTTCAAATAAAAATCTTGACATGACATTGTCTTGACATGATAAGATGGAACCATATTTCTATTTTTCTGAAGAAATTTTTTAATTGATAAATGCATTTATCAATTAAATAATTTCCTCTTTGTCAAACATTTTCAATTGAAACCATGCCTATTTAAGCGGAATTTGATCTGTTATTCATGACAAAGTCAGGAGAAAAAAGACTAACTCAACAAACTCTAATAAGTACTTCCTTTTCTTACTAGCCAAAATGTGCAGAAACAACAGAAACAGAAAGAGTACTTCTTTGGAACATGTGGATGGTCATAAATAACAGATTATTCTTGGAACAAAAACACTATTGACTCCCTTGATTAACATAAGACTAGTTCTAGAAATTGAATATTTGTTTGCTTCAGGTTAAAATTTTAGGTTTAAGAACAGTTTCATATTGAAAAATTCTTTGAAAATTATCTTACTCTCACATTCAAATCCCAGCTGCCTCTTAACTATGCAAAGATAGAGTCATGAAATTACTTGAGATTCTTCAAAAGGGGAAAACTAAACACAGAAATCTACTTAAAATATCTAATTCTTCAGTATCCTAATTTGCCTTTAAGGATTCATTTTCCAGAATTCCCACTACCATTAACCATGATAATACTACCCTGGGAAATCTTGCTAACCCTAAATCAAGATATGGAGAATAAGAGAAACTAAGAGTACACAGTAATTCCATGAAGGTCAGCCTATTTTTCATTAATCCCACATCATTCTTTCCTTAACAACCGTCCTCAGGAAGCTCCTGTGGTAGCCAGAGCAGCTCTGTTCCTGGAATGTGCCCGGTTTGTTCACCGCTGTAACCGTGGCAACTGGCCAGAGTGGATGAAAGGACATCATGTGAATATCACCAAGAAAGGCCTTTCCAGGGGCCGCTCTCCCATCGTGGGCAACAAACGGAACCAGAAGTTGCAGTGGAATGCTGCCAAGCTCTTCTACCAATGGGGAGACGTGAGCTTTTGGTTTTCTTACCTAAATGTTGGGGTACTTGAGTGAAGTGAAAAAGGTCTGTGTTTAGGTTGTTTGGGAGACAATTTATGAAGTGTCTGTTATGTACCAGGCACTGAACAAAACATCTTAGAGGAAAATAAACTTCAATTCATTTTATCTTCCCACTAAATCTATGAAGTTAGACATTATCTCCTCTGTCTCTTTCCTTGGTCCTCTGTCTCCTTTCCCCCCCCCCCACCCCATAAATGTAGATATTCCCAGAATTTGTTATAATTTTTTTGTGCATAACCTCCTCCAGGACTACATTTATTCCTGTGTTTTCAACTGTAACATGTATGCCAGTGGCACAGACTTCTCTATCCATAGCACCATTCAGATCCCAGGGCAACACTGCCAACTGCACTCTGGAGGTATTCACTTAATACCCTGAAACATAATCTGACCAAAGCAAAACTCTGCTTCCCATATAAATACACCCCCATCTGCAAGCCTTCCTGAACTTTCTATTCTTACAAATGGTACCAGCATTCTCAAAGACGATAGCCTTTGAACATATTCCAACCTTCCTTCCCTTACTGATTCCACCTCTTCTATGTCACCAAGGTCCTATTAGGTCATATTTTTATTCCTTCTCATCTGGATGACTAAGATAGTTTCCTATTTGGTCTCCTTCCCACAGTCTCCCCTCATCTGACCCATCCTACACACTGTCAGTGAAATGATCTCCATATGGCAGAGCCCATCTAAAAGCAGAACATTCATACTTATCTCCCGGCTTCCAGATTTGCCCCCTCTAATTCATTCTCCAAGCTGCGCTCACAGTGATTAGACTAAAATGCAAATCAGATGGTGTTCTTACCCACTTATAATGCTTCAGTGGCTCTCCTTTTCCCTTGGGATAAAACCCAAATTGCTTAGTCTGGCATCACTGCTCTCTCTTAGTATTCAAAACATACCAAGCTTATGGATGATGAAGTCAAATGAGCTAATATAGCTAAAAGACCATTAATCTCAATCCTTTGTGTCTAAGAGGTATTCAATGATAATAAGTTATTACATTAATTTTTGAAAGGTTACATGGTTTGTGCATTTCTAGGCAGTTGACACAGAGTCTCTTGAATGAGTAAGTGTTCTCCCTCATGCACACGTTACCTTTCATGCTTCTTCGGAATACAAAATGAAGTTCAGCTTCAAGAACTGTGAGATCTAGTCCCAGGCTACCTTGTCAGCCTTTGGACACTTGATTTCCTGTCACAAAATTGTGCTTCCACCAAGTGGCTTACTTGTCAGTCTCTGAACATGTCAGTGCACTTCCTTGATGGATCTTTTGGAACTCTCCATCTGGAATATTCACTTCTCCCCTTCTCCTTTAGCCAAAATTAGCCATTAGCTCCATTAGCCATTAGCCAATTCTTCAAAATCTACTGCAAAGAGGCACTCTGTGATTTCCTGAACCAAATCTAATCTGATCATCTTCTGAACTACTGAAAGTGCTTTTCATCTCTTTTGATATTTAATGTGTTAATCTGATGTGTTGTTGCCTCCCCAAGAGACTGTAAGCTCCTTGAGGGGAAGAGCAAAACACAGACATGCTGCGTTCAAATCTCAGGTCACAGTTTGCTGAGTCACCTTGAGCTAGACTTTCAACCTTTCTAACCTTCCCAGTTGCCAAACAGTGATCCTTCTAAATGAAGGTTTATAATCTACTAGGGCACAGGAAGCAAAGATACTGATGTACTGTAACAACTTATTCAACTCTGTTTTATTTAATACCTAACACATGACTTCACTTAATAAAGATTTGATCAATGAAGAAAGGAACAAACTTATCCTCAAGCCATTTTTTTTTTTTTTTTTTTAGCTTTGGAAGAGACAAAGAGCTCTAAATTATTATTCAGACATTTAGTATTATCCCAGACAAGTTCATTTTCTGAGCAACCCTTTAAGCTTTATGAACTGTGGATTTAACTTAAATTGCTTAGTGTCAATATCCTGGAATGATTGATGCAGATTTTTTTTCCCCTTTGAATCTCACTATTGAGTTTATTGGCTTCACTCCAGACTCCTAAATGCATGTCTCCTTCTTTAGAGAAGATCTCCAAAATAGTAGCATCAGGATAAGGTTTTTTTGTTGAAGTAGTAGTTTTTGTTTTTATGTTTTGTTTCATTTGCTTAAAACTCCTCAGGTTAGTGATTGAATTTTTAGGAAGTCATGATATCTTTTTTACACTGCTTTCTTTCTCTTTGATAGAGTTTTTATTACTTGTCACTTAATTCCAGAGTTTAAGGAGAACTTTTTGCTTCCAGATAGCCAAGACATTCAAACAAATTGTGTTTTCATATCCTTGTCAGTTTACAGTAGAAAGTCTAATTTCATGCATGCCCAGCATGTAGCAACTTCTCTAAATATTTGAAAGAAGTAATACAGGAATGAAGAAGAAAATTAGCTGGAACTTTGTTCTTACTAATGCACAGAGTAACCAAGCTCTCAAACCTCAAGTTCAGTGCTCATTTTAGCTTTTGACTCACCTTCTAGGCACATGTCTCTTCCTGTCTTGCACACAGTATATAATTGGAAAATAAAAGAATTAGAAAGAGGTGGCATATTTTGTCTCTTTACGGAAAATTCCTTTTGGTAAATCAGACAATAGTGCACGATGATTGAGAAGAACAGATAGCAAGTATTGGTTCTATGTTGATGTTGGATACTTTACCAAAGGAATAGTTAGTGTTTGTTACTAGTACATAAAGTATCATAGATTGAGGGAACAAAGTCTATTAAAAAAAAACATTAATTGTGTATCTAATGGCGGATGTAAATAAAACTGCTGTACTAGAATTCATGTCAACCTCCAACTCACTAGCATGGCAGTGACATTCTCATAAAATAGTGTAATCATAAGCACTCTGAGGAACTGTGAATTCTTGTTTGTTTGTTTTTAACTACAACAAAATCCTCTATTTAAAACATCTGCATACTCCCTTATAGGAGACCTATAAAATAAATGACCTTCAAGTAAGTGGAAATATTTTCCAAAAAAAATTTGTATGAGAACACAAAGATATTGTTCAGGTTCCTACAGGTCTTTAAATGATCTTGGAGATAGCATCAATGCCATCCACCTCTGCGTTTCCACATAGGGAAACATGGTGGCAATACCACCATGGCGCATAGAGGAGGCTTTTCCTGTATGTTTAAGTATCAGGTTCTTGGTTTCATGTGTCCTAGTAGTTTATACATTCCCATTACAGTTGCTTATTACCTCTGTAATGTGGGAGCCTATTTTGCAGTCTGACATACTTTGTGCTGTTTTTTTTTTTCTCCCCATGGCAGGCGATTGGTGTCCGGTTGAATGAGCTGTGCCACGGGGAAAGTGAGAGCCCCGCCAACCTGCTGGGTCTCATTTATGATGAGGAGACAAAGAGGAGACTGAGAAAGGAGGATGAGGAGGAAGACTTTTTAGATGACAGTAAGGCGACTCCCTTTACTACAAGAACCCCTGCTTGTAAGAATCTCTGCTTTAGGAGCACTTAATATTCCTCTTTCCTCTTTCACGTTCTTACCACCTTCCCATGTCTCCCCACTGCACCTTTTCCCCTATTCCCTGTGCATGGATGTAATGCATGTGCATAAAGCCACGTAAAGAGAGGATGAGAACCAGAATGAGAAGACTATACACAGAGACAAGGAGTTGCAGGCAATATGGAGCTCCATTGCCTTATAGTCTGTGACTCATACTATTATACAAAAATTAGTTTTAGACCTCTCTGAGAAAATATAACAGTAAATTACTGACTCAGTAGAGGATTAATCAGGTTTTACTTTTTTTTATTACTCTTGGAAATTTAAAAAAAAATTACACAAGTAGAGTTGAACATAAACTGCTTCTCAGATGATTAAAATAGTGGACTGCTTAGAATAATTACTGTATTTAACATGAATTTAAAATATTAAATAATTCGGGTGGTTAGACAGTGAGTACCTGCTGTCCTGTACTTATTTGTTAAAATTAGAAGCTTGTCCCACCATAGAAGAGTAGAGACAAAGAGATTCCTGTGCATTCCTCTTCAACACCATTTTGTTCATACATGTGTTCTATGCCATACAATCTTGTGTACGTGTACCACTGCCTTTTATGAACCATACAGTTCCTCCATGGTAATGGAATTAATAATATTATCTGAGGAAGAGAGTGAGGCCTCTTTCTCTTGTCTTTCTGTAGCTATTTGAAATTCAAACTCCCTGATTATGTTAAAGACTGTTCTTAGTTAAGCAATGCCAAGCCTACTTCATCTTTCCAGCCAAGAAACGAAAGAGGATGCCTACGGTGTAACAGTGTGCATAATTAAATAATAATAAAAGAAAACTTTTTGCCTTCTTTTCCACTTTTATACCAAGGATATTTTTTGAATTTTTTTTTCATCTTTTTGCCCTTTCTCAGCCTTTATCATATCGGAGCCAATTTTCTTGACTTAGCTGTTGACAAAACACCACATTCTGACATCAGTCTTTCAGCTACCAGTGAATGTTCACCCCCCAAAATTCCCTCAAGTTCACAAGTCTAGACTATCCTGGAATGCCTCTGAATTGTAGAATGGAGAATGGAATTGAGTCTGGTCCTTAGGACCACTTGAGGACTATCCAGCAAAGGCAGAACCTAGTATAGGCCTACTGAAGCCATCCCCAAGCTGCCCTGGATGTCCTAGGGGTCTTTCAGAACAGAGAGGAGCTAAAGCAATGTTAGATGGATACATTCTCATAGGCCAAAATGAACTTTAATTTCCATGAAACTACATAAATATCCTTTACCACACATTATGCCTGGTACTTAAGCTTTTTGATGAGAGCATGTAGGACTCATCCTTGTTCATTTTAACAATATTTCAGATGATAGTTATGAAAATGCCTGGACTAAGACCAAGTTCATTGTTTATAGGAATGACTAGAAGAATGGATGATAACCTCGGGACAAATCCAGAAGCTTATGCTGAATATTTAGTGTTAGATTATTGTTTAAAAACTATTGGACATCCAGATAATTTCTAGAGTTATGCAGTCTTCATTGAATATAAGATTGGAATGTCTGGCTTAGTTCCACTTTCTTGTCGATTCATAGCTCATTTTGCACTTAAAAGATAATTATGGCTCAAGTAAGTATCAGTCTAGAAATTCTAAAGGAGCTGGTCTCTTTGGTCCTTAGTAAGAGGCAAATTCCCTATCCATGATTTATCCCTGGAGAAAAAAAATAATGGTTTTCATGAGGAAGTGATAATCAAGTATCTTCAGGAAGAACATAATTTCCACCCACTCTCAGTTAAGCCATGAGATAGATATAGATATAGATATAGATATAGATATAGATAGATATAGATATCCTATTCAATTAAGAAAGCCTAATACACAGGAAATATTTTAGAAATATGTTTTGGAATGTTGATATGTAATGATATTGTGATTGCTTGATGCCTTGATTCAAAAGAGATAAGTATATTCTTTCCCTTATGAGAGGCAGAACTCAATATTGCTTTGGTCTTCTTTTCTGAATGCTGATAAGCAATCAGTGTATTTCTGCAGGCTTAGTGATGACATGTATCTGAGAACTAATCCTAAGAATTTTAAAAGTCTCTGGTGTCACCTTGGCCATTATCTGCCTTTAGAGCAAAATCTGGGACTATGATGGAGGCAACATTCTACTCACTCAAAGGCTGGTATTCTTCAGAGCAAAGCAGAGTATTTGCATACTTCTAGTGTAGCTATGCTTTAATATGATAGGCTAACTTGTATAAAGTGTATGATAGAGGTGATCAAGTATGCCTTATCTATGCTGCAGAAACACATCTGGGCATCATTGCCCTCAAGAAAAATATCTCTCATAAAATGAGCTGGTGAGATTTTTGTAGTGCCAAAGCTAGTTCACCACCCTGTACATAGTCTACATCTGATTAAATTAGCAATGTGAAAATCTTGCAAGACTGCTTTCCATTTCTGTTTCTGTTAAGAGGCTTTCTAGCTTGGTGGGCTATGTTTTGTTACTCTATGAGCCTTAAGGAAAATAATGTCTTTCTTACTCATTGATATTTCAATACCAGGGAACTCACTAAATTGAATTACAAAATGGAGGAAGAGAGAGGTATAGGTAATGCACAGACTGCAGTAAATGGAATAGGTCAATTGAACATGAATAGGTAACATTCTCATACAATTTCATTTTGGACATGTGTAGCTTTGTCCATCAAACTGTGCCTCTCTGTATTTTTTTTATTGGTGTGTTTATTTATGAAGGAATTCTTTCATTCCATAGGTACTGTGAACCCCTCTAAATGTGGCTGTCCCTTTGCCTTGAAGATGGCAGCGTGCCAGCTTCTCCTGGAGATCACTACCTTCCTGCGAGAAACCTTTTCTTGCCTGCCCAGACCACGCCCTGAGCCTCTGGTGGTAAGTAAAGCATGGGTGTTAACAATCGGTCTGCTCAGAGAGGCCAGACAAGTGGCTAGGGTTTGAGTATCCACAGTTCCCTCAAATGCCGAATGGCCACATGTATCATATAACTTAAAAAATTCAACCAAGGGATCTTCTTATATAAAATCTCTTTTTTTCTCTTACAAAAACAAACAAACAAACAAACAAAAACTACCCTCACAAAGAAAAAATAATAACTCTGAAGTTGACCTTAAAATTACTGAAGTTAGCACCACTGGGTAAAACATTAGACTGATCACTGTCAATCATGCTAGGAATGTCTAAGAGCATTTGCACCAAGAAGAGCTCTTAGAGCTAGCCATCTGGGAGACACAGAGTCCATGGAAATGAATGAAGTGTGTGCTCCAAATTGGAATTCTGAGCAGGATTCTAAAGGTGAAAACTATAAGATTACATAACTTGTTTAAAAAGAATTATGATTGGTGCTGGCACAGTTTAAACTAACTAATACAGGATTGGCTATTTAGCTAACAGGTGTTACATGATCTCTATTTTAATCCAAAGTAGAAGGATGTGTTCCAGAAGGCGGGGAGTTGCAGTCGATAAGTGGCAATTTACAAAAGTAAGAGCTTCATGGTGTTCTGAGACGTGAGACAGGAGACGTACATAGGCCTTACTTCCTCAATATCCTTTGGTCTCTATTTTGAGTGAATCTCTTAGCAATGCTTACTTCCTTGTGAATCTTCTCTCATATGCCTTTAGGTTCCTTTACTCTGCAAACTGTGCGGAGTTTTACGGCCAGCATTTTTTAGAAATTACTGACAGGATTTTTTTGTCATAAAAATTTAACAGCTCATAAATCCATATAGAAATGTGCTTCCAGTGAATTTTCTCATTTAAGTTATGGGCAGAAAGACTTAAGTATTTAACATGTAAACATCTCTAAACATATATTTTTATTCCTGCCAGACTTCTTACAGGTACGAATGGGCAGAAGACCACGTACACACACGCACGCACGCACACACCCCTACTCCTGCACCCATCAAGGCCTGATTTGTTTAGCAGAGTATACCAACACTCTGCAAAGGCCAGGCGTCTTCACAGAGTGTGTGGGATGGGCACACCTCGGAGCCGATTTTCCTTGGCCCATAGTCCTCTAAAGGGCACCAACTTTCCAGTGGTTCTTCCATTACAGACAACATCCAGCCAGAGCTAAGAAATCAGACAAATTCTTTTTTATTTTCCCCTAACACAAGACTTAGACTACTCTACCAGAAAAAGTGTTACACAATATGCACTTCTATTTTTGCCCATTTTATGGTCCACCAGCTCTCCTGCTTTTTTAACCAGACTAGGCATGAACAAAGCCATACCCCAGTCCCTGGGGAGAAACAAAAGAATCGGTGCTATTATCCCCGAGCACTGCCTCTACCTCTGGTTTTCCAACATTTGGAAGACTTGTTCCCTCACACTCTAAAACATAAAATGGGTGTTTTCAAGTTGGAAACATTTGTGGGTAAAATGTATGTTTTCAGGAAAAACATACTGGAAGTTGGACTGTGAAACTACATTATTTGCTGTGAGAAAGGGAAGTTTCTCCTATTGTTCTTGTTCCATTTTCCTATTAACCTGGGCTTTTAATTTTCTGAATGTTTCCTTTAGTATTATATTGAGACTACTCCATAAAATCAGCTCAAGGCCAACACATGTGTTTAAAATCAAGTGGAATGAAATATCTGATCTGTAATAATATCTCTATTAGTGCTATTTTATACATTCTAATTACACTGAAACCTTCATAAAAGCACTCATCTACTTTTCATATTGCAAATTTTTATTTGATCACCATTCTGATCCATTATGATTTTAAAAAATGAATCTTAAAGTTTGATTCAGTTATTTTTGTTCTCCGTTTCAATTCCATAAAGCTAGAGTTTAATGTCCCTTATTATTACAGTAAATTTCATTTAAAAAATCTATCAAAACTTTTAAAAATTACTGTAGAACCAACAGGCAGACTAGTGGAAAATGGCAAGAAATTAAGCTAAAACAGAGCCTTCAGTCATTCAGGCAAGGCGAGGGAAGTGTTCACAGCTGCATCACCTTTAACAAGGCCTTAGAGATCCTTCATTCATTACACTGGGATTTTTATTGTCCAGGATAGGTACGTATTATATTGTGATGTGACCTTTATAAAATACATAGGAAGCTTTTTCTCATGTTTAATCTAACTTTAGTTGATGGGGAAAAAAAAAACACATACACACACACCTCGAGTTATATTCAAACCTACTATAAACAGTGAGTTTAAAGAAACTGTTTTACCAACACAGAACCTGTAAATGCAGCAGTTGTTCTTTAAGAAATTGTACTAAACAGTGAGTCTAACAATTTAAGCATAAATACCATCAAAATGAACTATTATAAAGTTTTAACAAAACGCTTACTGCAAGGGTAGCTACAGATCTTGAAAACAATTTTTTTAGTTCAGTAACATTTTTAATAACAGTAAAAATAATAACTATCCTAATGTTCAAAATAAGAAAAGTATAAGGTCACAAAATAATCACATTAGAAGCTATAGATATTCTAGAATCTGTGGTTTGAGGATGGAAGAAAATCAGGGATGTAAACTTTCGATCAAGAGAAAAAGTCCTTCTGGCAGAAATTGCCATAACACCCTTTCCAAAATGGATGAGATTTTTCAGGTGAAATTTCTGTTTGAAAATGTCCTAGTTACAACCAAAATGCAGAAGAGAAAGCAAAAGAACCAAAAGTACAATAATTTAAACAAAAGTTAATTAGTTTAACCACAGTTGTTTCTTGGATAGGGTCAGAAGATCTCAGGAGGCCACTCACTGGATTGGTTGGGGGATGGAGGTAAAAGAAAAGGCAAAATGATATTGAAAGATTTTAAAAGTGGATAAAAAAATAATTTTACCAACCTAAAATTTTTTCCCAGATCCCTAGATGTCACTTAAATAATGTGCTTTTTTTAAAGAGCTTCTGGTAATATATTTATTCAATGTTTTCATAAACCATACTAATAAATAATAATAAATAATGTATTTTTAAAAAGGAAAAAGCATTTTACAGTACTTATAATCTAAAATAACATAGTAATCAAATCTTTTTTTAAATATTAACTTCCAAACTTGAGAACAATAAAGAAATAATAGAGATAATTTTGTTCATAAAATTGCTGGTCTATTCAAATGTTTACCAATTGAATTAGTAAAACCAATAACCAGTGGCCAAACAACATGAATTAAAACAAGTAATTCCCATCCAATGGATAGATGAGTCTACAATAATAAAGAAAAAAACCTTGAGGAAGTCTGTTGTCTACATTCATTCATTAGAGAAAGCAACATATTGGATCTTTTGGTGAAAGACTGTGCTGGGGCTGTACCAAATATGCTGATGGACGTAAACAAATCAGGTTATAAAAAAATATATTGCTGGATTCCAAATGTTCCTGAAGTTAAAAAATTAGAAGCACACAGTTTACATATACCAAGACTAACTGATGAATATTTATTGGGAGGAAGACTATGAACAAAAGGTGGTATCATAGTTAGAGAAGTGGGGATGATACAGAGATAAATATATTGAAAAGGAGAACCAACACCTAAAAAATTACCTCCTGGTGTGAAATATAAGAGTGGCCCTGAGAAGGAGGCAGAAGGGCCATGGTTGACCAAAGAAGCTGCTTAGAAAAACTGAAGAACCTTTCTGTAAGAAGCCACACTTGAATATAGCTTTGAAAGAGAGAGGGGATTTTGACAAACAGATAAAAGAAGACATTGGAAGAGATAATGACTTTTGAGAATCATAGTTGTTATAATACTTTTTATCCCAAGTAAGAAATTCATATAATTAAGTCTGGTTAACAAAATACGAAGTATTTTAGGTTTTCTACTTTTTTCTAAAAGGAATTAATTTCAGGGGAACAATTGTATTCCTAGAATATTTTTCAGCAGTGGTAAATGCATTCCATGTAGTTCCTTTATTTTCAAGATGTGATCTAATTTTCTGGTACCAAAGTATAATGTCTCTTCTTAATTAAAAGGAAAAGAAGAAACACTGTGTAAAGTCTAAAGTTTCATTTATTAGGGGCACCTGGGTGGCACCATTGGTTAAGTGTCGGATTCCTGGTTTGGATTTAAGTCATGATCTTAGGGTTGTGAGATTGAGCCCCACATCAGGGTCTGCACTTAGCACAGAGTCTGCTTGGGATTTTCTCTCCCTCTCCATCTTACTCTCCTGCTTGTGTTCTTTCTTTCTCTCTGTCCAATAAATAAATCTTTTTTAAAAAAGTTTCATTTATTAATAACAATTAAAAACATAAAATTTTTACCTTGGTACAAAATAGGTTTTAAAAAATGTTTTTGTTTTCCATATCTATATGAATCTGAGGACTTAGGTCATATTTAGGAAAAATGCTCTATAGAAATAAAATCAGCATTTTATATATTTTTCCTTTATCAGGTCCTCCAAAATTGTTTTACAGATTTATAGATATGATCTTCTGATTGAATAAATCTGCATTCACAGAATAGGTCAGTTTTCAATTCGGGGCCTCATTGACCAAACTCCAACCAAACACGTTCCCTCTCCAAGGCTTACATTAGGGTACGGGTTCACACTGTTCATAGCAGATAGTCATGGGACCCCTCTGGTACTTCCAGAAGGGAGGAAGCAGTTCCTCCAATGCCTGGTCATATTTTGAGCCTCTGGACCTCACATATGAGACTTCTTTTTTTTTTTTTAATTGTGTTATGTTAGTCACCATACACATCTGAAATTTCTTAAGTCTGAACTGCCCATTTCCACTTGTTTGCTGAGCTACCTTTAAATACTCACAACAAAACTCCAATATCACTTCTTTACTCCTTTTCTATTTATGCAGAAGTTTAGCTGCTTAAAACGGCAAAAACATATTATCTTACAGTTCTAGAAATCAGAAGTCTGACAAGAGTTTCACTGAGCTAGAGTCAAGGTATCAAGAAAGCTGTGCTCCTTTTTGGGACGCTAGAGAAGACTCTGTTTTCTTGCCTTTTTTTTCCATCTTCTTGGGCAACCCACATTCCTTGGCTCATGGTCCCTTTTTCCATCTTCAAAGCCAGTAATTTGATATCTCTCTCATTCTTCTTCCATAGTCACATCTTCCTTTGATCACAGCCTGGAAAAGCTTTCTGATTTAAGGATCTGTGTGATTAGGCTGGACGCACTTGACTAATCCAGCAGAATTCCCATCTCAAGATCCTTAAGCTAAATCCACATGCACACAGTCCCTATTGCAATGTAAAAGTAACATATTTATCCATTCCTAGGGTGAGGGCGTGGACCTCTTGGGAGCTGGGGGGCATTATTCTGCCTCCAAGTCTGATTTTTAAGCTCCTATTCTGTCTCTCAGTAATACTCAATGTATGATCATTTAATAAACAGATAAATGCCAAAAATGCAGTTTAAACTGTGAACAAAGTGTTAAAAGGTGAGGAAGCTAATTCTAAACATTATTTTTATTTTATTTTATTTTATTTATTTGACAGAGAGAGAGATCACAAGTAGACAGAGAGGCAGGCAGAGAGAGAGGGAGAAGCAGGCTCCCCGCTGAGCAGAGAGCCCGAATCAGGGCTCGATCCCAGGACCCTGAGAACATGACCTGAGCCAAAGGCAGAGGCTTAACCCACTGAGCCACCCAGGCACCCCGAAGAAGCTAATTCTAGATTTGAAACAGGGTGCGTGTTTTTCAAAGATAAAACATGATGAGTTAGGGAAGATTTATTATTATTTTTTTAATTCAAGAAACATCTTTCATGGCCACAATATGAAATTGGCCTTACAGAAAGAGGAGTTTGGCTCTGTGCAAATTCAGCTGGGTGCAATTCAAAATGGAAGGAGGTTTTCCACAAGACCAATGCAGTGCTGAGGAGATGCCAACGTTCACGCACACCTTCCTCACTAACATTGCAGGACTTGGAGAGCTGTAGACTTCGTTTGGATCCTGAGTTGGACCGGCACAGATATGAGAGGAAGATCAGCTTTGCTGGGGTCCTGGATGAAAATGAAGACTCCAAAGATTCCCTCCACAGTAGTAGCCACACCCTCAAATCAGATGCAGGGGCCGAGGAGAAGAAAGGTATGGAAAAGCAAGAATTCTTTTCATGTTTCAGTGTCTCTCATAGGATATTTGGCCTGGTGTCCGCACTATAGATTTGTATACCCAAAGAAGTCCAAAACTGTTGGCTAAGTACAGTATTGTATCCACTTAATGAGGTAGGAAACCTTGTTAGTTATGAGCTGGACACGACTGTCTGAAAAGTTTCCGGGTCTAATTCCAGCTCACCAACCCTCCATATCCCACTGATGCCATTGGTTACTTGTCGGGTGAACCATTATTTCACATACCAATAAGAAAGAAAAAATACTTCCCATTCAGCCCATATGCAGTACCTTCTAATCATTTAGTCTGTGTTTCATTCTTACTGAAAGAGGACTTTCAGACTTAATTAGATGCAGATTTTAATTACCCATCCATATCATTCTTGTGCAGCCAAAAAAAAAGGGAACATATAAATAGAATGAACTGGTTAGTTTTTCTAAATGATCTTCAATTCCAGGTTCGAATTTATTAATCACTTTTCAACTCAGCATTGTCAGTGTCCATGTTTTCCTCTAGAATAATGCCCTTTGTTCTGTTAGGCTGTCAGTACTACGTCATTTCTTAAATGAATCTGTAAAATAAAGAAGGAAATACTTGTATGAAGCTAGCCTACCCTCATACTCACTCACTGCTTTGAGAACATTGCCAAACACATCTGACTTATCACCTCGCACACTCTCTCACCCAATTTCTACTTGGCTCCTTGGAGCTAAAAGACACTGACAGCATTCTGCACATTTTGTTATTAGATGCTCACATGGACAGAAACAATAACAAATGTGTCACAACTGCTTTCTGGCACTAGTGATCCTAAGATGGCATCAACTTTAAGACAAATCTCAATTTCCGATGTGTTATAAATGTGAAAAAAACTACATCTTACAATGGTAAGCTATAACAACCAGTTGTATGACCTTGTCCAAGTTACTTACCTTCTAAGCCACAGTTTTCTCCTCTTTGAAATTAGGTTAATGACATCTACAGCATTGTGATATTGAAAGCTTTCATTGAGATAATGTAAGCCAAGTATAAACATAGTGCCTGGTACACAGTACCTCCTAAAAATTGGTATAGAATAAAGAATTGTTATTTGTTTATATCATGAGCCTATAGACTAGAACCCATGTGGGAAATTCTAAATGTAAGTTAAAGATTACCAACTTTTAAGTTGCTTTCAAGGACTCCTTAAAGTGTAAACTTCTCTATCTGATATGGCTAGTTCTTAAATCCCACTGCCCTTCAATGTTTTTCTAATAAATTTTGATTATAAGAACTTAAGTACATTTGTTAAGAGTCAAAGATAATTTAATGCATTTATGTATTTTCTGGTATCCTATAGAAAACGACTCAATTAATGTTGGATAACTGAAAGAATGAATGATTCCAGGAAGGAATAGCCCTAGGTAGAGAAAATATAAAATCTTTAAGATCTTCTAAGGAATGGATGTACACTGGAAAAATTTTTTAATATTTTAAGGTCAGATTGTTGTCATAATATTTTTAAAATGCAAATAATCATTCTATTGTATTGAATTCATGGTAAAACAAGAGTTTATTAGCCAAGTCTTAACAATTTCTGAGCATGAAGAATTGTCAAGTCAATATTTTTACAACTATTACTTTTTCAGATAACACTGAATGCATATGAAAAAAATACATTTTTAAACATATCCCAAGGGGAATTTTTTGCCAATTCAAAGTTATTATGCTAATTATTGCTTAAAGTAGCTGAAATAAAAATTCCTAATACAGAGATGGTTAAACTTGAAGCAGAGTAAGTCCTACACCATTTAAAAAAATAAAACATCAAATCAATTTTTTTGTCAAATCAGTTTTTAA
The DNA here is from genome assembly GCF_963455335.1 of Martes martes. Lineage (NCBI taxonomy): Eukaryota > Metazoa > Chordata > Mammalia > Carnivora > Mustelidae > Martes > Martes martes. The sequence goes on along the minus strand of NC_137890.1, from coordinate 175,699,713 downwards.
GAATACTTTAATTTCATGACTATTATTTATGTAAATTTCCTTTGATGTTCAAAAACACAAATGCTTAGTATATTTTCTCCTCATAGAACAGCTATGTTAATATATGAAATTTGGTTAATAAGTGAACAGAAAGGTGAAACTAGAAATAAAATGAGAACATATTCATAAAATGTCCTTTATTGGTTGGACAAAATCTTCTTGAAGATTCCTCAATATTCCTTAATCCTTTGATAAGTTGATACCAGCTACTAAAGCCAGGGGGACTCTCCTAAATGAGATTATTAAAATTTCATTTAAAATTTTATACCATCTGTTTTTATAAAAGCTAAAAATGTTATTCTTGAAATAAACAACCTGAGGACAATTTAGAATCTGCCAAGGAAAACAAATGTGAAATAATCCCTAAACTAAAAATGTCTGCCTAAAATCCCCAAGCAGGGTCTGCCACATCATTTTACCCACATTTCAAAAAACACGCTAAGACGGGTATTCCAAAATACAGACACCAAGATGTGTCTGATTATTCAATGATCATCTGTTGAGCACCTGCTGTATGCCAGATCAGGTTCCCAGAGTATGTCAATGAACAGGAAGAAATATTTCCCACATATATTTTAGCTTTTATTAGCTAATAGTTCATGATAGTGAGTAACATTAAAGACTAGGCTTTCAAATAAAAACAAATGATACGAAGCAAAACAAAGGTCAGAGAATTGGTAGTGACCTGGAATGGGAGGGATGTAGTCAGAGAAGGACCCCTAAAGTGGCAGTGAGCAGAGACCTAGAGGAAGTGAAGGAGCCAGGGAGCATTCCAAGAAGGGCAAAGAGGCCAACACACTGGCAGCAGAATGACTTGGAAGATTAGCAGGAAATGGGGTCAGATAGGTAGGCAAAGGGCAGATAGATAGGATCTGTAGATACGGAAATTTAATTCCGTGTATGTTTGAGTGTTGTTGGTGGGTTTTGACTAGAAAGGTGAGATAATATGCATATTTATGATTTATATATTGAAAAGATGAGTCAAGCTGTGGGAGTAGGAGTAAGCAAGTGCTCTGAGGCAGTTACACGAGTCCAGGGAATAAGTAATGGGGCTTTCAAAATCCTAGGAAATTTCTAAGCGTAGCACTAGCAGGACTTGTTAATGGAGACAATGTGAGATGAGAGTAAACGGAAAAAGATGTTTTACCCAATTTAGATGTATTTGTTTTACATTCATATCGTATTCACTTTTTGTATTTCATGTTGTCATGGAGGTAGAAGCTGACACTCAATGCTGGTTTTCAGGTTTTTAGGTGCAAAATCAAATCTGATTTCTAACTGCTGTGTCTTTTGTAAATAATCAATTTCAAAATTCTGAACACTGATTTTAGCCCTGCAGGATATGTCCAATTATCTTTGGTAGTAGAATAGGTTCTCAAAATTGAATTTCATTCAAGTCACATTAATTTGGGGCTACTTTCCCAAATTTTTATGGTTAAAGGTATCATGAAATCAGGCAAAGAGTACAAGAGAGTATCTGTTTAAAAAAAAAAAAAGAAAGAAAAAGAAAAAAAGAATAAACCTCTCAAACTTTTTTTTCTATTTCCTAATCTATCTAGACATGAGATTGCATTAGTAGTCATTAAAAAAAATGATAATATCCTATTTCAGATGTATATCAGGTAGGTCATTAAAGCCTCAATTAAGCCTAAAAATAATATTGAAAAATGCAGCAGCTGAATTTTGTGCTATAATTAAAATGGAGCATGATAGTCTATAGTCTTTGTGGGATTTATCTGGCTGGGCTGCAAGAATTTCTATCCAGATGTAAAACTGTCCAGATGTGTTCAGGGAGCTCCCCGAGGCTTTCACTATCTCCGTGGTGATGATTTTAAGTTTTCCCAATCACAAGAGTAAATCAGAGATAGAGCATTGCACATTACTCAACAGGAATCCTTCTGGGCTCCTTTATATGGCATTGAAATTATACATTTAATTATCATCTTGTAGCACTGTACCATCTCTCTCAGTCAAATTCTCACTCTTCTATGAATGAGCAACCCAAGACTAAAATGCAATCTTCCTGATTGGAACTTTTAAAAATATTAATATCCACGCCTTAAATAATTCACAAGAAACCTTGTTCTGGTAAGAAGAGTATCTTACAAAAAAATAATGGCCCCTTCTTTTTAATGACTAAGCTCTGAAAACTTTTTATATCCTGGCCCTACCAAATCAATGTGTGACAACAACAAGTCTCCAAAGGAAGAGGATGTAGGAGTGTAAATGACTATGGGAAATAAAGATGCTTTTGGAAAAAAAAAAAAAAAAGTAGGTTTCAAGTTTAAACATGTTTCTTTTACCCTTTTATTTTCCTCACTGATGACTGTTTTTTCCAGAACACTAAAGATGAATAATGCATGTTCTTCATGGTACATATAGACTGTAAGGTTGGCTCAGGGTGTTGCAACATTTGGACTCACATCCCACCCAGCCTTTTGCCTGAAAGAAGGATGCTATGACATCACTAGGTGCACTGAAAATGGAACTGTTTCACACTCATGTTCACCCAAAGCACACCAGTGAAAACAGATCCTTTAGTGCCATTGCTGAGGAGCTGAGCGGAACCCACTGCTGACTGTTGGAGAGAGAAGCGCCTCTTATTTTTATTTCCTTAATGAGGTATTCCAAAATGAAGGGGTTTACATGAAGGGGTTTGCATAACTCCCATAATTCTGCAAGTCCCATTTCAAAAGAAAGACAAAAACAAGTGGTTTGTGGTTCTGTTGAATCAAGTAATGATGTTCTATGAATGTACTAACAGTCTAAGATCACGCTGCTACAAGGGCACACTCATGCTTGTGAACCCTGGGCCAGAAAGAGAGCAGGTTGTTCCCAGCACTGATGAGCTATGTGTCCAAGAAAGAAGCTGTACCAGCCCTTCCTGGTGGACCCAGCCTCCTGCCTGCCTAACAAAGCTGCCCGACGGGGGCCTGGGGAGAAGCTCCTTGTCCAGACGTGCTGCTCATTCCGGCCAGCAGAGAGGAGGCTGTTCAGGGACAAGTTGGGGAGAGCTTGGATCTAACACTGGTTGGGGAAAACTAAGGGGGAAAAAGCCCTATTTTATTCTTTCAATACAGTTCCCAGCAGGAAGATCAGGATAGGAGGTTCCCGCCTGCTCCAGATTAAAGGAACCCGCAGTTTCCAGGTGAAGAAGGGGGGTTCCTTGTCCAGCATTCGCCGGGTCGGCAGCTTAAAGAGCAGCAAGTTACCACGGCAGGACTCAGAGTCCGAGGCTGAGGAGCTGCAGCTGTCCCAGAGCAGGGACACTGTCACTGACCTAGGTAACATAGAGGAGTGGGGTGCACAGGGACGTGGGGGGTAGGAAGACAGGGCCCGAGTCTCGAAATGGCTGAAGCCCATTTTATTACACATCAGGAGCTGAAGAGCAGAGACCCAGGCTCGACCACACATTCAGTCTGCAAACCATACCCTCCTTTAGAGCAGGGCTTAAAGGATGTTAGATGTTAGAGCTTAAACCTTAACACGAGCACAGGTCATCTGCCATGTTGTCAAGATACACATTCTCACTGGGCGAGGTCTGGGGTGGGAGCCTCTGACAAGTTTTCTGGTGAAGCTAAAGCTGCTGTTTCAAGAGCCACAGTTTGAGGAGTGAGGAGAGAGAGTTTACATTAGGGAAAGAAAACAGTGAAACAGCAAGACAATTTTTTGAAATCCAGATGTTCGTGCATCCATTCTTGCGATGAGGGCCTTGAGAGCAAAATGTAGAAATCCCCGTGGGGGCAGCCAGCCAAAGGTCCTCTGTGTTTTAAAATCTCTTTCACGGTAAAAAGAACAAAAGTCTCAGAGAGGAGAGATGGCAAGACCTGACAGCGACCTTCGGGAAGTCAGTTAATGTCTCAGGGGTTTGTGTTCTCCAACTATTCCGTGGGAATAATTCTATTTCTTCCTCGCCTACCCTGAAAGGATGCTCTAAAGACGAGTTAAGGGTTGATTATAAAGTATGTTAAGTACCTGAGCATGAGCTCTGTATACTACCAAAGCATTGGAGGTGAAGGCTGTCCCTATAGGATCCAAAGAGACTCTTGAATCTCTAAAAGTGTTAGTCCGATGAGTCTGACGGTCATCTTACTAGCAAGAAAAAGAGTATGCAAGTACGCCGACAGGACTCACCAGCTGCCTAGAATTTAGCTACCAGGGAGAAGTTAAAGTACATTTTCTTTGCCATTCTGTGCCTGTGTGAGGAACAAAATAGAAAAGTCTCCCTTCTTGGCAAGTTGTTTCAGAAGTCAGTCAGTAAATGCAGATAAATTATCAATCAAGTCTCTTGAAATAGAAGCTAAGTATATCTAATTAAAGAGAGTCTAAAATGGGAAGTTATTTCTACACCTATCCACCCTCACCTTTGAAAATAACTAATTTATGCCTTAGATAAGGTTCAGGTTATTTTGGGAGAGAATAGAAAAAAAAAGTGACTTCTTTTGTTGCAGGTCTGAAGTTGTAAGAATGTCAACAGTTAGTTTTGGGAGAAAATATTTCAATTAATTATTTGAATTGGTTAGTTCAGCTTGACCAGGTGAATCAAAATAGGCAGCCCAGAGGCATGGTTTTGTCACAGACATGACCAGGAAAGCTTTTAGGTTTGAGGGCAAAGCTTTCTTGTATGGTAGATAATGTAGTGAATTCCTGAGAGAGATGTCTCCAGACTTTTTTCCACAGAGAAGAGTTTAGACAAAAGGATTGTCAAGGATTGTCCACGATTGACCACAGTTGCTTATAAATTCCCTTAGGTTTTTCTTTTTTTCTTTTTTTGAGGGACCATCCTTTTTTTAAATCTAGCTCTGATGGCGAACTTAGGGGGTGTTGAGAGCATGACACTAGCCTTAGTCACAGCAGCAGAAGAGACAGCAGCACGGTTACGGCCACTGCAGGTTGCTTGGTGTCCCTACTTAACTACACCTGCAAGGTCTGGGCAGTCTGGAGTGGATTTGGGCACACGTAATCGATAACTTGCTCATCTCAGCAATTCAAGGACTTGACTCTGTTTCTTCTCGGCTCCCATGTCTCAAAACGGAAGCCATGATAACAGAGATCATAAATGTCTTTGCAATTGCCTGTTCATCTGGTGGTGAAGGGAACAGCTCCTATTAACATTCCTCCACTAAAGTCAGTGCTATGCCCTGTTAACCCACTGGGCCATGGTAGTCTGCCCTAGGATTCAAAAGCATGGGCAACTCTACCATACCAACATGCTCTCCAGGGAGACCAAACAATATAACCTTTCTTGGCATTTTTCTTTTGAAGAAGGGAGTCCTTGGAGTGCAAGTGAGCCCAGCATCGAGCCAGAGGGAATGAGTACTGCTGGCACAGAAGAAAATTACCACAGGAGCATGTCATGGCTTCATGTAAGTAGGAATCTCAGAAAGACCTGAGATCGATTTCTTTTGGCACTGAGAAAATCGATGGAGTGAGGACAAAAGAGTATACGAAAACCATCAATCCAATTTAGCCCCTAAGAAAAACTGTAGGCGGGGCGCCTGGGTGGCTCGGTGGGCTGGGTCTCTGCTTTTGGCTCAGGTCATGATATTGGGGCCCTGGGATCGAATCCCACATCGGGCTCTCTGCTCAGCGGGGAGCCTGCTTCCCCCCCACCTCTGCCTGCCTCTCTGCCTACTTGTGATCTCTCTCTCTCTGTCAAATAAATAAATAAATAATCTAAAAAAGAAAGAAAGAAAAAGACCATAGGCTTCTACTTCAGCTGAACCTCTGAATTCTCACAGGATTGGTATTCTGTTGGATCGTATTCAGTTTAAGCTTAACTAAAACCAAAGTTTCTTTGTTATGGATGGCTTGTAGGTCAATGTAAGTCAGGGAAAACCCTGAAGGATCAGATCAGGTTGGTGACCAAGACGGCCTAGGTACCACAGAAGAAGCATCACCATCAGTATTCTACAGGTTGCCACAAATGCTAAGAGCAAGGTCATGGCGTCAGCCTTGTGTCTGTATAGATCTGATTGTAAACCAGAACATGGAGATCTTAAGACAACAAAGGCTACACCTCAAAGGGCTCTTCAGAGGTCATAGGCAGGAGGGGATTTCAGGGAAACTTTGGGCATGGATTAGAGTTGAAGGTTTGGGCTTGGCATGAGGAAAGAATGAGAAAGTTAAGGAAGCATAACATCAGATCCACACCTAGCAGGGTACTGCCTGCACTGTTACCCATCTTAGGTATGTTCCTTACCATCTCCTCTCATTTTCACCTGACTTCCTGGTAGGTTCACGTAAGGGCTGGCTGGTACATGACACTCCTCAGAGTTTACAGTGCTGTGTCTTCACAACTGGCTGACGCCCAGAACCTAATTTTGAGATTCTCTGAGGCTGTTTTTAAAGTAAACTCTTTAGTGAAGTCCAATCTACATCTTGAAAAGCATAGAAAACCTATGTACACAACTCAAAAATTTTTCACAAAGTGACGGTCTGTGTAACCACCAGCAGTTCAAGAACATTATCATACCTTAGAAGCCCTACACATGCCCTCTAATAGTCACTACCTTCTCCAAACAGTAACCACCATCCTAACTTCTAATATCATAGATTAGTTTTGTCTGTTTTTGAAATGCATATAAATGATATCTTATGTTATAGAGTGTGTTGTGTTATGATTTGTTTGGTTCATATAAAGGTAAATCCTCCAACTTTGTTCTTCCTCAAGGTGGCTTGGTCTATTCTTGGCCATATTCACTTCCATTTAAAGTAACCTGTTACTTTTCTTTCTTTCTTTTTCTTTTTCTTTTTTTTTCTTTTTTTTCTTTTTTTTTTTTTTTTAGAGAGAGAGAACACAAGTGAGCAGGAGGTGGGGAGCAGAGGGAGAGAGAGAGAGAATCTTAAGCAGGCTCCATACTTAGCATGGAGCCAAGTGTAGGGCTCGATCTCATGACCCTGAGATAATGATCTGAACCAAAATCCAGAGTTGGATGCTTAACTGACTGAGCCACTCAGGTGCCCTCACCTATCAATTTCTATTAAAAAGCTTTTAAATCAGCCTTATATTAAATATATGCATCATTTAATATTGAGGAATTGAGATCTTTATTATAATGAATCTTCTAATGTATAAAGTGGTCTATCCCTCTATTAATTTATGTTCCACCTTTTAGATTTCCTTCAGTAATGCTTTTTAGTTTTCCTTGAAGTATTTGCATAAGCCAGTGTTGTTTCTTTTTTTTTTTTTTTTAAGATTTTTATTTATTTATATTTGACAGACAGAGATCACAAGTAGGCAGAGATGCAGGCAGAGAGAGAGATGGGGAAGCAGGCTCCCTGGCGAGCAGAGAGCCCAAGGCAGGGCTCCATCCCAGGACCCTGAGATCGTGACCTGAGCCGAAGGCAGAGGCTTTAACCCACTGAGCCACCCAGGCGCCCCCAGTGTTGTTTCTTTAAGTAGAAATCTCTATCTAAATGTTTCTTTGTAGGATTATTTTTATTATAAATTCAATTTATGTAATATGATTCAGACCATTCAGATTTTCTATTTCTTCTGGGAGCAGTTTGAGCAATTTATTTTTTTCCCCGAGGAATTTGTTAATTTAATCCAACTATTTATATTTATTAGTAAAAAGGTATTTATAATGTTCTCTTAAAATCCTTTTAAATTCTGTAGGATCTACAATGATGTACCTTTATTATTTCCAATGTTTGTGGGTTATATCTTTTCTTTCTTTCTTTTTTTAAATCGGTCTTGCCAGAAGTACCTCAGTTTTATTAACCAGAAAATCAGCTTTTGGTTTGTCATTTGGGGAATATTTGATTTTTGTCTTGTTAATTTCTCCTATTACCTTTATTAATTCCTTCTACTTTCTTTGAGTTTAACATGTATACTTTCCCTAATTTCTTTTTTTTTTTTTAAGATTTTATTTATTCATTTGACAGACAGATCACAAGTAGGCAGAGAGGCAGGCAGAGAGAGGAGAAAGCAAGCTTCCCGCGGAGCAGAGAGGCCGATGCAGGGCTCGATCCCAGGACTCTGGGATCATGACCTGAGCCGAAGGCAGAGGCTTTAACCTACTGAACCACCCAGGCGCCCATCTTTCCCTAATTTCTTGGTATAGATACTATATCAAGATTTATATTATATTAAAACTATAGATGTTCCTTAGGAAATTTAGTTGTATCATGCATTTGATACATCATATGTTCATTACCATTCAGTTACAATATTCTTTAATTTTCATTTTGATCATGCATATTAAAAATCCATGACTGCTAACTCCAATATATGAATCTATTATATTCTTTTAGTCTGTTCTTTAATATGCCTAGTGATTTCATTGACTACCAGGTATGGTGAGTGAAAAATTATAGAAGCACAATGATGGATACGTGCCATTATACATTTGTCAAAACTCATGTACAACACCAAGAGCTAACACTAATGTAAACTAAGCACTTTGAATGATAGTGACAAGTCGGTGTAGATTCATTGACTATAATAAACATACCACTCTGATGGAAGATGTTGATAATGAAGGCCACTGTGCATGTGTGGAGGCAAGGGGTGTTTGGGAGCTCTCTGTACAGTCTGCTCAATTTTGCTGTAAACCTAAAACTGCTCTAAAACAAAGACTAGTAATTAAAAAAACAAAACGAAACATGGCATTATGGAGGTTCCCAATGATGCTATCTCCCTCCAGAGAGGATTCACCCTATACTTTGGCAGACAGTAAAGATCACCTCAGTCCTATCAAGGATGAAGTTGACTTGTCTAGTTGTATTGCTATCCACCCCCCACAGCCACCTCCCACCCGCCCAACACACACCTCCTAGTTGAAGCATTCCAAGATTCCCAGTGAGAGTTTGGGTGTGCCCCCAGTTTTGATGGGTCAGAAACTCCAATTTTACTTCCTCATCACAGTGAAACTGCCAAAATCTCCATTCTGCTTGTCAGCTGGTTTCTGCTTAGCTGCTTAGTTACTCAATCAATAAATGCCTAGAAGGCAAGTGCCAAGTCTCATTTCTCCAAACCTCCCTTCTCTACTGTCCACTCAGTTCTTCCCGTTGGCAATTCTGAACTCCAGTTTTGATCTTCCAGTTCTCATGAAATCGCCTAAAGCTTTGCCTGCCTCCTTGACTGCTTATGCCTGAAGGAGAGACGTGGCTTGTACTCACACTGTGCTTACATCAGTCAACACCCTTTCCACATCTTGTCTTTCAGGTCCTGACTGTCTGGGTTAAATGCAATCTTATGCATTCAAATAAATATATTCAAATACATATATTAATATAGATGTGTGTATGTTAAATAACATACATTTATTAGCTCATAGTTTCTGTGGGTCAGGAATCTTGGCACAGGATAGCCAGGCCCCATGCTTCAGGCTCTCTCACAAGACACCAAAGTGCTAGCCAGGACTGGGGTCTTATCCGAAAGCTCGACTGGGAAAGAATTTGCTTTCAAGCTCATGTGATTGTTGGTAGAATTTCAGTTACTCAAGAACTGTTAGACTGAGGGCCTCAATTTCTAGCTGGCTATTGGCCTGAGGCCACCCTTATTTCTTTGTTCTGTGAACCTTTCCAACATGGCAAACCCAATAAAGGAAAGTCTGGTAACGAGAGAAGTCAGCGTCTTATGCAATCTAATCACAGAAGTAACATCTCCTCACCTTTGCTGCATTCTGTTGGTTAGAAGGAAGTCACTAGGGCAACCCATACTCAACAGGAGGTGCTTTCACAAAGACATTAATACCAGAAGGTGGGATCATTGGGGAGCATCTTAGAAATATATCTACCTAAAAGACTTCCCTGAGCATAATTTTAAAATTACGGATTTCTAGGTCACCTCCACCCCAGATATTGTAGTAAATCAGAATCTTTGTAAACTAAAGTCTCGTCATATGGTCATTTGTGTGTTTATTTGGTTTTGGTTATTGTTGCTAAGTTTTCTCAGTATTTCTCTTTAACAGCCAAATGTGAGAAAAACAAGGGAAACCTTACAGTTCTTATAGGTGCCCTCCCTTACACCAGTATATATAGGAATAGCAGGGATGTTCACTGAATCTCAAGAAAGATCTGGATATTCTGCTCAGACAACACCTTTTTTTTTTTAACTTTGAAGAGTGTGAGATATTGTTATCTGAGTTTGACAGAGTATAGAGTTGATTATTATTGTTATTTTTCTTTGCCTCAGAGTAAGCAGGTCCTCTTATTCTTGAGGAAATATGTGACAGTCCTGCATAGTAGGTTTGATTGGCCTTGTCCACATAGAATTACTTTATGTTCTCCATCCAGTATGGCACACAGTCTCTCACAGATTAGGTGTTGGGGTAGGAACTGCTTTCATGAAGGATGGATGCATTCAGAAGATTACTCTATGGATATTTAATTAGCCTCGTGGACACTAGAGTACTATTGTCTTCTTCGGAGGGCAACTTCGGAAGTTACAAACTCAAAGGTCTTCATTCCTTACCTTAAAAGAACCATATACTTTAAAACAACTGAGTTCTTGAATCCCACTCGGGAAATCTAGATGATGTGAGGATTTGAGCCAGATCAAGCCCCAAGAGCTAGAGTGGCTGAAAAGCTGGAGAAAAATTAATTTGTAGAGAGGGGAAATGAAGCTCTATAGTCAGGTTCAGGCTCAGCTGAAGGTTATAGGCCAAGGTAGAAGATGCAGAAGTGTTTTCAATTCCACATGGTTTGGCTGGAGTTAAAGATATCCCAAGACTGTCAAAGGCCAGCCAAATCCTTTGGCAGAGAATTTCTCACCAGCCACTGCTCTTCTACCTGACACCTTCCACAACACACAAGCTGCAAAAATAACATGGTTTAAGTTTAGAATCTTCATTTGAAACTACTGGGAAATCATAACACTCCAGTGTAATTGGTTTAAGTTTTTCAAGGTCACTTAACCTTTTCTTGTTTCAAAAATCTCTTTCTATCAAGTGTGAATGGAACCAAGAGGCCAAGTACATAAAGAGTTGTAACCCTTTGCTTTCCTGAGGGACTCAGTGACTCACTGTGGTTTCAACGCTGATGGCCTGGTTGAGTCTCGGGAACGTGTGTGTTCCAGGTCATGATCTTGCTGTGCAATCAGCAGAGCTTCATCTGCACCCACGTTGACTACTGCCACCCTCACTGTTACCTGCACCACAGCCGCTCCTGCGCCCGGCTGGTCAGAGCCATCAAACTGCTCTACGGAGACACCGTGGACTCCCTCCGGGAGAGTAACAGCAGCAGCAGCGTGGCTCTCCGGGGCAAGAAACAGAAAGAGGTGAGTGAAGCATCACCTGGTTATATGCCTCTGATAGGGAAGATGATGTCCCAGCAATCTTCTCTCTGGAAATACAAATTTCAGGCCACCGCATGTGTATAAGTCAGGTTACAGATCTGTGTGATTTTGAACAAAGTTAGAAAGCGAACAAAGAAAGACAGGTGCTTTATCTTCATATCCATGAGCATACGTGGAATCTTTTCCCAGGTTTTGTTTTATTTCTGGGAATGAATATGCATTCATAGGGGTAGTGGTGATGAGTAGGTCATGGTGGTAGACAGAATAATGTCTCCGCAGGAGGTCTGTATTCTAATTTCTAGAACCTGTGAATAGGTTACCCTTATGTGGCAAAAGGGATTTTGCCTGAGGGAATAAGGTAGGAATCTTTGAAAGGGGAAATTACTCTGAACTTATCCAAGTGGGACCGTTGTCATTATATGGGTCCTTATAAGTGAAAAAGCACGTAAGAGTGTCAGAGTTAGAGAGGGAGATGGGACACAGAGGCAGATGCTGGAGGAATCCAGAGCCATAAGCTGCGGGATGGGGCAGCCCCTAGAAGTTAGAAAGATGAAGAAATGGATGATACCTTTGAGCCTCCAGAAGGAACCCAGCCCTGCCAACCCATTTTAGATCTGACCTTGAAAACCGTAAGATAATACATTTGTGTTGTTTTGCAGCACGAATTTTGCGGTAGTTTATTACAGCGCTAATAGGAAACTGACATGGTTTATCAGTTTCTTATTAAGGAATAAGTAATAAATGGCCCAATTGTTCACAGATAAATAATAGAGTAAACTAGGTCAAACCAGACCAAAGGAAACTCCTTAAAGAAACTCACATTTTCCAAGCATTCAGCTGCTCTTTCTTGACAAGTACACTGAGCAGCTGAGCTGGCAGGAGATGAAGACAGTAACCAGGGCTGCCGTGGTCCTGCTGGGAGAGCCTGGGGTCACCCACCTGCCCCAGAATAGGCGTGATGGCCAAGACGCCTGACCCAGTGCTGCTGGCCTCCCCTGCAGCTGCTCCTCACAAGTGGTTTTACAAAGAGATTTTGATATAATACCTATTCATTTCAGTGAGCATTCATTGTGCACCTGCTGTTGGTGTTCTGGGAGAAATAAAAAATAAATAAGTGGAATCAGAGGATCCTTCCCCTAAGCAGTTTGCAAGCCAGGTTTGGTGGGGTGGAAGGAGGGTCATAAAATTCCAATCAAGCAATGGGAGAATATGAGCAATAACAAAAAATTCACAGTTGAGTCATGCAGCAATTTATAATGTTTTAGCACTCACAAAGGAATATTTTTTTTTAATTATAATACAGTTCATTGAAAAAATTTGGGGTAGTACAAGAGATCCTAAAGAAAAAAGAAAACCTGCCTTTCATGCATAAGTGTGCTGTTTGCACACTTATGAAAGATCCAGGGTAGGATCTTTCAATATTTTTTTTTCAAAGCATATAAGTAAGGCTGTAACACAGGTATGTATCACTGACAATGTACTTTTTGATTCTCATAAGCTTTGTGCAAGAGATACTGTACTCCTCAGTTTACAAATGAAGAATTGGAGGCTCTGAAGGGTGGGACTGTCACAGTTCACATCTGTAACATACTTAGCTAGACCTTAATTTAGGGATATGGAATATCAAATCCAGAGCTTTTTTTTTTTTTAAAGCTCTATTAGAGTATCAGAGATACTCTATTGTATCTCATGGTATTCAGACTACACATATTCTGAGGGAAAATCTTGGGAATAGATCAACGTGAGTAGCTTCCTGAACTGTTAATGATGTCATAAAAAGAAACATATAGGTACATATATCCATGTGTGTATATATGTATACAGATATATAGATGTATTTTTATTTAAGTAAGTTCTCCTTCACATAAAAACTCCCTTAGTTTTAGGAGAAAACCACGTATGTTGAAATTAATGTTCATTGTTCACCATACATACTCTGAGATTTCTTACTGCTCCAACTATACCGTCACCTGTAATCCATATCCATGTTAGTCTTTATCCTGGGAGTAGCGGCAAGCTCTGAGAGTTTTAAGATCACTCTGCCTGCAAATGGGGCCCCTTATCTCCCTATTTCTCCTCTGTCACTTAATTATAAACTTCCGGGGAAGTGGCAGTCTCGCACACTGTTTCCTATGCGGTACCTACCAGAGTTCCTCTCTTAGAGTGGAGGGACAGTAGGGATTGAACAGCCGAGCGGGCTGTCTAGTTTATGAGTGCCCTCTGCCCCTAGCCCACCAGGGATGCTGGCCAGAAGCAGCAGAAGAGGCTTGCCACCCTTAGGCATGCTTACAGTTTAGGAAGGCAAAGAGAAAGTAAAGCAAGAGTTAAGTGGCCTCTAATCTTAACATATTTAAATTAGTCATGCAGGTGAAGAGCTGAAAAAATGCATGGAATCTGCTGCAATAAACATTTTATTCAAAATGCCAGCCTCCTGTGCAAGCTCTTTTTTGTTCTCTCATGATGTTTCCATTTCCTGGGCTGAATCTGTCACATAAATGAACAATGCCCACATTTCTAGGGCCAAACTGAAAATAGAGCAGGCAATAAATCAAGAATAAAAGCAGTGATTCTGATTAAAATTGAGCCTTATGAGCAATTGATATTTCATTCCTGTTTCCTTTTGAATTGGTTTTTATGGCAGAATATATTTGTGGCAGCTAGTACATTTTGTAACCCATGTAACTCTGATCAATCTGCTAATCTACATTTCAATGCTCAGAGACACACTGTACATCCTGTTAGTCTATTTTAGTGCACTTCCAAGCTTGAGGGGTTTTTATAAACTATATATTACCTTCACCAAAAAATTCTTTGGTTTTTCTTTATATATGTATCTTGTCCAATGCCATGTTCTAAACAGAGTAAATTTTCAGTTAATGCTTGCTGATGAAAGAAAAGGAGTAGATGAAACAATTTTTTCTTCCTTTCACCCAAAAAGGTTGAAAGGGTATAAGGTGATATGTGCCTGAAAAAAAGGGGAACAGTGTCAATAAATCCTGTGAAGCCAATGCAAGTGGCAAGGGGCCAGCTGATTTCCTGCAGGACTAATATTTTTCCAAAGTTTTGGAAAACACTACTGTGAGACCAAAACCAGGCCGTAGGTCTTGATTTCATCTGCTAGAATGTCTCCCCATTCAAATTCACGTGTCAAAGATGTGTGAGGCCCAAAGGTCTAGGTTACCTTTGGGAAAATAATTGGACTTCTCTTGGCATGAAATATGTTTCCAGGAAGATCTCTTTCCCTGAGAGCTTGGTCAACTGACTCCAGTTTTCTTAAATTTTATTCCATTTTTTTATTTTTTAAGATTTTATTATTTATTTGAGAGAGAGCACACAAGAACATACGCAGGGGAAGGACAGAGGGATAAACAGACTCCCCACTAAGCAGGGAGCCCAATGTGGGGGGCTCAATCCCAGGACCCAGAGTTCATGACCTGAGCTGAAAGCAGATGCTTAACCAACTGAGCCACCCAGAAACTCCCCGTTTTCTTACATTTTAAATACCACATTATTTCCACAGTGCATCGTCATTCGTGGCATTTGTCTTCTTTTATGCTTACCATGATTTTTCATTTGTTTGCTTGTTTGTCATCTGTCTCTCCTAGTAAGATGCGCTGTCCATGAGAGCAAATGTCAAGGGAGTTTCCACAGCACATCCCCAAAGTGTAGCCCAGTTCCTGGCATTTGGTTAACTCTTAAGAAACACTCTTGAATTATTAAATGAATAAATTAATTTTTTATTTAAAATAATTATTATGTCTCTCTGGTCAATAATCTCTTCTTGCAAGAAACCCCGTGAAACTTGTTCAAATAATTAGTTTCTTCAAAGGACATAGCAGAATCTCATAAAACCAAGGACTGACCAAAGGAGCCAAGCCCTAAAGGAATGGGAACCAAAGCTGCTGTCCCTATCAGAATCAGCCTAGTTTCTCACCTCTACTTCTTTCTGCAGCTCCATCTTCTTCCTCATCTCCGCCCCCTGACCAACAACTCCTGCTTTGTTCATCTTGTATGTGACTTGAAAATCTCTAGGTTGCATCATCATTTCTCAGTCCCAGCACCCATCACTACATGAATCAGACTCTGTGTCCCTTAATTCCATAGGACAGGAGTTTGGTGGACTCCACTCTTCCTCTTTGTGATCCAAACATCATTGGATAAAGCCCTGGTCAGTCAAAGGACTGGTTTTGCATTACAAATTTGATCAACAGTGGTCAAAATGAGGAGAGAAGTCACAGAGCCAAATGTGGTGAATGTATGTCCAAGACATACAGAGGGAAGAAAATGTCAGGGGTCCAAGATCTATACCAGACCACAGCAAGCATGCCCCAGGATCCCTGCCACTTCCTGGGGCTGTGTAGCTGCCTCCCATTGGTAGATTGACTCAACAATGAAGGCCATCCTCTATTGGTGATACATTCTGTCCTTTGGTCTTGGATTACTAGTCTTGGGTTTCTTTACATGTCCCAGCTTGATGTTAATTCCAACCAGCATAGGCAACTCATAGTCCGGTGAAATTTCTTACTCTTCCACGAAACACTAATAACGAAAGATGCCTTCAGAACTAGCCTCCTGCTCCATCTAGGAATTAGTTCTCTTCTAGCCAAGTTTTACATTGAGTTATAAAAGCCAAAAAGCAAGTGGTATTAGGCTTGTCAGTCTGACTAGGGGTCACACCAGTAGAGGGACTTGAGGACTTTCACAGTGTACCCAAGTCAGTCACACAAGTATGCCTCTTTGGCACTTTTCTTTCAAGCCTCAACAAGTCACTCGGGAAGAATCACTAGCCCATCACCCTAGAGGGAAAGCCTTGCTAATTCCCTTCCCTTTCCTCTGTCACAAGCATCCTAACGATGATGAGGCACCAGAACACACCATGCATCCTAGGGAAGCATGCATGATATTTGATATCTGAGAAGCTTGACATATACCTTCTGTCCCTAGTAAACAAGATTAAACAGAATCCTACATTCCCCAGAGGGTCAGAGGCGAACATGAATGTTCATCCTTTTTCTTCTAAGCTGGTGTCTGCCTGATTAAAAAACCTATAATTTAACCAAGAGATATTGTTCAAAAGTAACCCTGAAAAAGATAAAATGTCCAGCCAGAGAAGAAAGGATAAAATATTAACAAAATTTGAAAATCATATTTTAAATCCTATTTTGAAAGTCTTATCTAGTTACCTGGGGAAATACCACAAGATCCTAATAAAATGAGTTGTTTAAAATTGTGCATCACATACAGGACATCCTCACCATTGTGCTAAGACACACAGAATGAAAAAAATTCTGAAAGGAAGAAAATAACAGCCATCACTGGTTAAGGATTATAGGGGTTTCTGTTTTTTTCTTCCAAGTTTTTCTGTGTTTTCCAGCATTCTGAAATTTGCACATATAGTTTTATAAATAGAATAAGAGAGATGCCCTTTTTAAAATAACTTGGCTTTTTAAAAAGGAAGTCAAGTACACACCTACATTTATATGGAAAATTATTTCCGTGTGATTTTATTTTATTTTATTTCATCTTATTTTATTTTATTTTATTTTGCCATGTGATTTTAGAACAGTTTCCAAGTTATAAAACAAGCATGGGTCTTGCTGTATATTGTTTATACATTCACAGAAAAAAGAATGCAATGCAGGGTTTATCTCCTCAAATGATATGTGTTCCCAAGTATGTGCCTTCACATTTTTATCTTTAGAAAACACAGTAAGAGCTCGGATTCATTTGTTTCGATGTAGATTCATTCTAAAAGTTCATTACATACCAGTCACACACCAGATGCGTTGTCTTGGGCCCTTTTTGTCAGAGTTTTGAAAGACTTTCTTGGAACATTCGTGTACTTTTAGCTTTGTCTTTTCTTTCCAATATCTTCATCTATAACACCGTGAAGCTCTGTTCAAAATTCTTAAGGAGTTCCGTTTTTTCCTCAGCAATGAGGGAGAAAGCGTTTCATTGACACGGAACTGGAAAAACAAATGAGCATTTATTCTGTGTGGAAGGATGGATTCCCTCTTTGCACAGCCCAGAGTGCACAACTAGGAGCAATCAAGACTCTGGATAAATAAACGTGAGCCTGTCACCATTAGGACCGATCATTCTCCCAGCTGCTCTGTCCCCTCTGTCCCTTGGCATTTAGGGAGTTGGAGGAAGAAAGCCTGTCTCCTCCGTGCTTATGAAGAAGTCAGTTTTATTCTGGACCCTGGTTCAGGAGACAATTTGGAAAAAGAGCTACTGCCTCCTATAGGCCAGTGTGGTTTTGGTTTTTGTTTTTTGATGATTCGGGCTCTTTTAAGGAAACCATTTTATCTTACAACTCGCGCCTAGATAATAAGTGCTCTGAACCTGTACTTTCTTGATGAGTCTTTTATTTTTTACTTCCTAACATTCTTTTAGCAAATATATTCTTTCTACTATGACCAAATGCCCAATGTGTATCATCCAATCCTGTAAAGGGGCTATGAGAGCGGGTTTTAACTGACTTAATTTTTTAAAAGATGTGTGTTTTTAACAGCTTCATGGAATATAACTTGCTCTGAAATGGAAATCAAAAGGTCCTCGTCCTTTTTGACTTCTGCTCACAGCCAGCTTTGTAACTTGGTCAAGTTATTCTGCTTCTTTGGACATCGGTTTCCATCATGGTAAAAGAGGAGTTTGTAGCTAAAGATGCCTGAGCTCCCTTTCATTCCAAAATTAATTGTTTTTACCACTTTCGGAAGGTGTGGGCCTACAAGGCCTGCATCGTCCCTCCCATTAGATGAAGACAGTGGTTTGGAAATTTGGGGGGGAAACAGTGTTGCTGGCTTTCAAGAGAAGGCAACACTCTTCACCACCTATCTTATGTCCTTTGCAGTGTTCAGAGAAGTCATGCCTGCGGACACCTTCTCTGAAGAAGAGAGTTTCAGAGGCCAACCTGGAAGGGAAGAAGGACTCGGGAATGCTAAAATACATCAGACTGCAGGTACTGATAGCTGGATCAGAAACGTTCATGGAGCCGTAATCAGGAAGGGGCGCCAGATAGCCCATTTACAATGCTTGAGACATCCAGTGCATGAAGACCCCTTTACTTGGTGGGGAAGAAGGCCGCCAAGGGTGCAAACAAAAAAATTCCCTTCTTGTTAGCCAGCCAGCTTCCACAGAGCCACGGCTGGAACCGTGCCTCCTCCCACTCACCCAATTCCATGGAGCAAACCCCCACCAGCATGTGGTGGTGATGCTCACCACTCTTAGAATGTGACTTTCTGAGTTCAAATCCCACAGCTCCCACTCTGGCTCTGGGACCTTGGATAAGTCGCTTAATTTCTCTTGGTCTTAGCTGCCTCATACATAAATAAGGTGGGGATTATAATACTAGGCCCATTTCAAAGGATTATTGCATGGATTAAAAGAGATAGTACACTTATCTTCTTTAATTTCCTGGTTGACCCATTCATTCTTTAGTAGGATGCTCTTTAGCCTCCATGTTTTTGAGTTCTTTCCAATGAGGCTGAGTTATGGACACTGGGGAGGGTATGTGCTATGGTGAGTGCTGTGAATTGTGTAAGACTGATGATTCACAGACCTGTACCCCTGAAGCAAATAATACATTATATGCTAATTTTAAAAAAAGAGAGAGAGAGATAGTACACTTATCTTCTTATCCAGTGCTAGATACATTGTTATATTGTTATTACAACCTAAGGTCTGAATCATTACACACATTCCCCAAGGTGGGGGAGGGGGTGTGTGTGAAAAATAACTTGTTTTTCTGGAATTTTTTTTTTCTTTTTAAAGATTTATTTCTTTGTTTTAGAGAGAGAGAGAGAGAGACAGCACGAGCAGGAGGGGCACGGGGAGAGAACTGAAAGCAGACTCCACATTGACCACAGAGCCCAATGTGGGGCTCAATCTCACAACTACGAGATCACGACCTGAGCTGAAACCAAGAGTCTGTTACTTAACCAACTGTGCCACCCTGGTGACCCTTCTGGAAAGTTTTCAAAATGGTTAAAGACCTAGACTGTCCACAATTTACATTGATCACCTGAATTATCTGAAATAATGGGGGCACCTGCGTGGCTCAGTGGTTGAGCATCTGACTCTTGGTTGTGGCTCAGGTAATGATCTCAGGGTCACGGGATTAAGTGCTGCCTCAATCTCTGTGCTCAGTGGCTAGTCTGCTTGCAATTCTTTCTCTCTCCTTCTCCCCTTCCCCTGCTCATGCTCAAGTTCTCTCTCTAAAATAAGTAAATAAAATCTTTAAAAAGTAAATTATCTGAAATAAATAGGTTAAATAGGATTTTTATGGCCTTACCTAGGGTAATAACCACAATATACAGTGTTTCAAAGGGACAATGTCATCCAGGTTTACTGGCTTAGAAAACTAACTCTCTGAATGGAACTCCCTTCTAAATTAGAAGCTGCTCATTGACTGCCACGGACCATCAGCTCTCAACAGAAAGGAAAACAGGATGCTTTAAAAGTCTGCTAACACAAAGATATACTGGCTGGAGTCTTCTTTTCTCTTAGAGCTTATTCTACAGTTTATTCCTTAGGTAGCTACAAGATATTTTTTGTGGTGAAAACATGATACAATTAGTATCTTTTATAGTTTCACATCGACAAATAAGATGTGAAGTTTGTCATACACCATGCCAATAAATATGCCATCATTTTAGAAAGTATTTTAAGGTCATTTAAGAAAAGCAAGGAAGGGGCGCCTGGGTGGCTCAGTGGGTTAAAGCCTCTGCCTTCTGCTCAGGTCACAATCCCAGGGTCCTGGGATCGGGCCAGCATCGGGCTCTCTGCTCAGCGGGGAGCCTGTTTCCTCCTCTCTCTTTGCCTGCTTCTCTGCCTACTTGTGATCTCCATCTGTCAAATAAGTAAATGAAAAAAATCTTTAAAAAAAAAAAAAGAAAGAAAAGCAGGGAACGGAAGTGCTACTTGGGTTTCAAGAGGAGTACAGTAATCAGTGGCTTCCAAGACTTTAAGATGTGATTTCCATCTTTTCCCAGGTGATGAGCCTGTCCCCTGCTCCTTTATCTCTGCTAATCAAGGCAGCACCAATTCTGACAGAAGAGATGTATGGGGACATCCAGCCAGCTGCCTGGGAACTCCTGCTCAGCATGGATGAGCACATGGCAGGGGCGGCAGGTAAGAAAAGATCACCCATGACCCTGGTTGCCCCCAATCCCAGTGTTTACAAAAGAAGTGCATCCATTCCCTTTCACTGCGAGGTCAGATCAACAGCAATTGCTAAAACCTTAGAGCCTTACACTCTAGGGAGGGAGGCTGAAGTGCTAAGCACACCCTTTACTTTTTACCCCATACTCTGCACAAGAGAGCATGTCTCTCAGAGGCCATGGCCAAATTATAGAAAAAATTATTTTTCCCAGAACCTACATTTTCACTACATTTCACAAAAGAGAAATTCTTTTTGTGTGTTATGATTTCCCAGATTTACCGTGAACCACCATCATTAATTGTATTAAATCATATACAAAGTAATGTTTTATGTCCAAATTACAAGCAATGTTTTATGTCCAAATTACAATGTCAAACAAATCTGTTGAAATTTAGGTGACTTATACAAAACCACATAGCTAGTAAAAGGTACATGCAAAATGTGGGTTCTTCACCTTTTCCACTTCTTGTATGTACTTTTTTAGTCATATAGAGTTGTTTTAATTACAAAATGTATGTGGTAAATATTCAAACAATATAGAAGTGTATGAAGCTGAAAGTATTTTCTCTTCCCATGACTCTTAGTCACTTTCAGTGACAATTTTTAAGTTTTTCAGGAATTCTTCTAGGATCATATATATATATACACATATATATGTATATATATGTATATATATTGTCTCATATATATATGATATATGATATATATGATATCTCATATATATCATATATCATATATATATATGCCTAAGTACCAATGTATGTGTTTTTTCCTTTTTCACATAAATAGGACATACCATAAAAACTTTTGAACTTTGTAGTTTTCTTTTATATCTAGAAGTTTTTTTAAAGAGTTTATGTGAAGAAAAATCTATCCACAACAGGCAGCACCAAACTAGAAGTGCTTCAGAGCACTCTGCTAACAGGAGCTCAGGGAGAGGCTTTTGTAGAAAAAGGACAGAAGCAGAGTACGGCACCTATTGACTGGCTATAGCTAAAAGCCTGGTTGACTGTTTGTGATTGGTTGTCCTTAGCACTATGATTTGTACCCTCGAGGCATTTACAGGCTTAGATTTTGTTTCCTTACATAGGTCACCACAGGATTAGAGCCACATCATGCCAATGGTCTTCTTATTTAATTAATTTAACAATTACCCCCTTTTGGTCATCCTCTCATACGTGAGAGATCATCCAAAAATTTGGTATTAGTGCCACTCTCGGGTATGATTTATGTTGCTCTTGTCTCATCGTGAAACTCATGGGTTATGATGTCAGATCCATAAAACAATTGTTTTTTCTGTTCATCTCATTGTCCATCTTCTTTCTGCTTCTCTAAGCACAGTGTGACCATGTAATATAGGGTTGATGGTTGGGAACATGCATTTAAGATGACTGAGAGAATGCAATGCACCAGGGAGACTACAATGACAACTATTAGGAATTAATACCAAGAGACTGAAGGATGCTTCTCAGCCAGGGTCCCATGAACCAAACCAGCTGTCATCAAATATAGCAAATAATATACCGGTTCTATCCAAGTGGCTTATTTGTTAATTTCTCATATTTGGTACAATACCAGAGGTTTTGATCTAGGTGCTGCAAGGAGTATTTTACTATCGCACAGCAGATTCTGTGCTCAGTTGAGAAGTAAAGCAATTCTACTATCTAAAACCAATTAGCAAGGAAATATAGAGATTTTGTTGTACAGCTAGGGCCTTAGCAGTAGATCCAGCCATAGTTGCCAGTGTTAAGGAGCACTGTCTCTCCTGCTCACTAACAAAGAGAAAAGCAAGTAGCCAAAAGGTAACAAGAATGAAGATTTAATATTGGAGATGATGCTCTTGCTCTGTGATCTTGGGAGAGCTGTCCCCAAGATGCCATCTGCATCTGAGGAGGAACCTCCCTAGTCAGTTTTAATTTTAGATCTCCAGCTAGTGTGCACTTCCAAGAGTTCAGAGGACCTCTCTCTAATGAGGGATGTAGACCTACCATTCAAGTCCCTGAAGTTTGGCTACCATCTGGGTAGTAAGGAGGAGTCGGTATTATCCCTTCCAAGAATGTTCAAGAGCAGTCTTTGTTCTTAGTGATTCCAAATCAGAAGGTGGGGAATCATAGTTTGGGGAGTTGTAACCAGATAGTTGAGGAACCAGAAGAATTCAAGGTCCAGTTTGGTGTACAGATAAATAACAAAATGTCAAAAATGATTAACAGGACTAGAATCTGATATCCACAAGTATTACAATTTTTTGCTGAAACACATTTTTTTTTCCCTACACTCACCCTCATTTTGATCAAAGATAATCATAGGAAGGCTGATTTGTTTGCAAAAATAAGTGTAGTCTCATTAAACATGGCCTGATTATTTATATAAGTACAGTAGGGATAGTGATTGATTCTATAGGCTTTTTTCAAATCTGTTTTGGTAAAGCTTTTTGTAAGGAACCTTAGATTGAACTTTTAAAAACCTCTCCAGGCAAAGAAACCAAGTGAAGAATTCACCATCAGATTTCACCTAAAATACCTATTGATTTGGCTGAATTCCTCTGTTCTTGAGGTCCCCAGGATATCTTGAGTTTCTTGGGCCTGCCAGGAAATGGCCTTCCTTAGTCACCTGATAAGGCTGCTGGGAATCCTATAAGCAAGACACCAGGCCAGTTTTTCCAATGCGTTTTTGTTGGCTCCATAAAGTCAACCTTAGTCCCTTCAAACAGTCTGGTCATATCTGATTTTATGCATCTTCTCAAATAGAACATTCCAGTCAAAGCCTTGGTAATAAAACCAATGTTTCCAGTTTTCCCCTATTATTCAAAAACAGGTTCTTATTGAACTTATGCAAATAATTATATTGCCATGAAAATAAGAATACTCACTGAATTTCTGAATTCTGGAGGAATCAGGTAAGGAGAAAAAGTAAATGTTTCCATTTTATTTGTAGCAATATATTTTGTAAAATTACTGTAAGTCATAGATAGCTTAAGAGAAAAGAGAAAAAACATTCCCGTAAATCTGGAAAAATTAAACATTAAGAAAACAGCAATGTTTCAAATCAGTCCACTCAATCTCATATCATTAATTCTTGTTCTACTTGAATGATTTTTTCCATTAGTTCTGGAATTCTTAACCAGTTCAATTTTATGATATTACCATGAATCTTTCTGAAGATGAAGCACTTTATAAAAGCCTCAGAGTAAAACACTGTCTGTAAATAGAAAGACCTTTAAAAAAGTAGCCATGATTAAAGATCTGATGAAAGTTCATTTGATAAAGAAACATAGTTATGTCTGTGGTACACAGTGATTTAGGATAATAATTGGATGAGAGTATTGACAACTTTCTAGAAACTTGGAACAATTTCTGGAATACCCGTATTAATATTTCCATACACCTATAGCTTCAGAAGTTTATTGTCAATTCTCACTTGACAGTGCTCCCACATAATTTAACACATCAAATAAACCTAGTTTAACATCTCTCTTACAGGGTGAGACACAAATTCTTTGAGGTTTTCTAGGGACCCTCTGGGAAAACTCAGTTACTTTGAAATCAAAGAGACTTATTTAGAATTCGATTTGGGGAAGTTGCCAAAATGTCAAAAGGTTTGAACATTTGAGTAAATAGGATCTCAGATAACTATGAAATAATACTTAATTACCTATTTAACTAAAGCCGTAATAGATTTTAAAGGCAAATATAGGGGCACCTGGGTGGCTCAGTGGATTAAGTGTGTGACTTGATTTTCGCTAAGGTCTTGATCTCAGAGTCCTGAGATGCAGCCCCATGTGGGGCTCTGCACTGGGCGGGGAGCCTATTTAAGATTCCCTCACTCCCTCTCCCCACCCAAGTTCCATTCTCTATTAAAAAAAAAGGGGGGGGGGCTTTCTTAAGTGATCAAAGACCCTGACAAAGACAACATGAAGCACAGTAAATTATTTTGGTAAGACACAAAACATTTGCTTTCCAGGTAGATTACCCAAAAGGTAAAAAAATACTTTTCACAATCTTTTATGAAAAACAGACCGATAGTCAAAGAAAAGTTTGGTTTTCAGCCGAGATAAAATCAAATTCTAACTTTTTTCCCAGTGTGTTTTTAATATTAAAATTCATTATTTAAAAACTTAAATACATCTGTTCCAACTTTAGTCAGCATAGCCACATGTAAAATTTACTTTCCGAGATTCCTGTACTACAAATTTTCTATAATTTTTTTTCATGCCCATTCAGATTTTGTTCTACATTTTTTAAATCTTCCTCAATCTGGAACAAAAGGTCATTTTACTTTATTTACCTTTTTTTTATCCTTATTATTTCTAAGTAGTTTTAATTACATATATCGATTAGGGTTCTTAACCCTTAGAATCCTTTATTCCTAGTGGTAACTAAGAAGTAAGCAATTGTGGACTATTATAGTAGCATTCTGCGGATTGACAAATTTACTGATACATTTCACAATTTCTAGAAGTATATTCTTCTTCATAGTGAACCTTACATCTACTTAATTCTTAACAATTATGTTTACACAACAAATATGTTTACACAATTTCTTAAGACATTGAACAGCTAATCACTTTAAGTTATCTTTCTTGCTGATAAATTCTACAACAGCAACAATGTGAGTTCCTTTGACTTTTAGTAAACCTATTAGAATAAGAGTATTATATTTAATAATGATAACTTTAAAGATAGTATTGTTTTAATTAAATCAACAAACTTAAACTAGTTTTTCTTTTTTCTGTTTTTTTTTTTTAAAGATTTTATGTATTTATTTGACAGACAGAGATCACAAGTAGGCAGAGAGGCAGGCAGAGAGAGAGGAGGAAGCAGGCTCCCTGCTGAGCAGAGCCCGATTCCGATTCCGATTCAGGGCTTGATCCCAGAACCCTGGGATCATGACCTGAGCTGAAGGCAGATGCTTTAACCCACTGAGCCACAAGGTGCCCCTAAACTGGTTTTTCTTTATCAAAGATTATTCTAGATCACATTGGTGTAGGAAAGACATTAGGGATCAAAGCCAACAGCCAAGGAAGAATTCTTGAGACGTCTTTGTTGCAAAAAGTTGGTTTTATTAAAGCAAGGGACAGGACCCAAGGGCAAAAGAGCTGCGCTAGGGTCATGAGGAGTGGCCCATTATATACTTTCCTGATAAGAATTATCTCCCTAATAAGTCAATCAGAAAAAGACAATTATCATATGATCTCCCTGATATGAAGAATTTGAGAAGCAGTGTGGGGGGTTTGATGGGTAGGGAAGGAAAAAATGAAACAAGATGGGATTGAGAGGGAGACAAACCCTGAGACTCACAAAACAAACTCCCAAAACTGAGGGTTGCTGGGGGGGAGGAGGATATGGAGAGGTTGGTTGGGTTATGGACATTGGGGAGGGTATGTGCTATAGTGAGTGCTGTGAAGTGTGTAAACCTGGCGATTCACAGACCTGTATCCCTGGGGCTAATAATATATTATATGTTAATAAAAAAATTTAAAAATTAAAAAAAAAATTGCCTCCCTGAAGTTTGCATTTCAAGAGATGGCCCTGGCTTCCTGGGGAAAACCAGATACAACATTTACATCTCAAAGGCACAGAGAGAGGATATAAATTTCTTCAAGAAGGGCTTTTGTTTCCTAAATCCACATTTTTTACAATATCTGAAAGCCTTTTCAGATGAATAGGGATTTGGAGATTGGTAAAAAGGATAGTTGGGCTTTGAATTGTTTCTAAGTCTACATTTCTGTTTTTATAAAGACTCGATTTGTTCGACAAGTACACTTGGTAATTCTTCAAAGAACTGGGATGTAATTTAAATGTCAAGATGCTTACCCAGCCATCTAACTACATTATCCTCAAATCACTTCTTTATATCCTGGAGAAGATCTTCAACTAAGATGGAAATCAAAAGATTCCTAAATTCTAGACTTACAGTCGTTTCTTTGGAATGTTTTAGTAAATCCTTCCTCAATGGCTTCGGAATGTTTTACTTTCCCTCTGGGCACACAGTTTCATTTTGATTTAGGAGAGAAGGCATTAAAAACAAAAGTTCCTATCAGGCTCTGAATATCAGTTTTCAATTTGGCCAACTTCTGACCATAGAGCTACTTAAAAAAAAAAAAATCTTTTTGAATAACTTGTCAGGTTTCATCTAGGACAAACAGTAAATATTTCTGGCAGTATTGAGCAATCCCATGGACACATGAGGGGGCAAAGATGATGCAAAAGATTATTTCCCTCCCAACAACAAATATAGTGAGTGCCTGGCTGAGACAGCTTTCTCTCTAGGGCACTTCATAAATGGATAAGCTTCTCTAAAAATGGTTAAAAGTTATCCACAGTGGCCACTGTCATTCAAGATTACCTTTGGTAAAGTAAACCTACTTGTTCAGCCTTAAAAAAAAAATTTATTCACCTGAGGCTTCATACTGGACCAGTTTGGTTTAGGTTAGACCCAATGTGACCCCAGACCCAGCTTAATTTCTAAATCTGAATCAGTCCTCAGAAGTCACTTTGACTCAGTCTAATTCTGACCAGTTCTCAGACCCAGTATGGAAAAAGAAATGCCAGAGTGCGTGGGTTGCTTAGTCAGTTTTATTCCTGATTTCAGCTCAGGTCATGATCTCAGGACACTGAGATTGAGGTCCGTGTTGGGCTCCACGCCCAGCTTAAGATTCTCTCTCTCTCTTCCTCTGCTTCCCCCCCACCCCGCCCCCCATGCTCCTACTCCTCTCTCTCTCTCTTTCTCTTTCTCTCTCTCAGAAAAAAAAGAAGAAATTAAAATAAAGTTTGCAATGTCAGGGGCTCCGAAGGTACCCATGCCTGATTGTTAATTGCCCCAGGAGGCCATCAGCGTCTCCTTCAGTTCCCCTTTCTGGCACTAGAACTGTTAAAAGATAAACTAGGGTATACTACACATCTGAAGAGTTTATTTGAGCAAAAATCTATTAAAATTGGGCAGCCCCAAATGAGAAGTGGTTAGAAGCATTCCCTAGGAAACCATTTTTTAGCATTAGTTAAAAGATTCACCTCATTCTTTTTAATGCCCACCAAATATTTCGTTGAATGGTCATAACAATTAACCTAGACTACTAATGGAAATTTTGGGATATTTCAGCTTTTTATACTACATTACAACAAATGTCTTTGTAAAATATTTTTGTTTGCATTAAAGCTTGGATTTTTCTTCTCTACCACATGTTTCTGAGAGAGCCTCAGGGAAGGGCACGCTCTCAAATAAAAGATAGCCATGGAAACTTCCATGGAAGATATGAACAGGTAGATTGGGCTTTAAAGAAAGCTAGAAGAAAGAAGATGGCATGTGCAAAGCCTCATGGGATGTGGAAATGCATGGGGCTTATTTGGAAAGCCTGAGGAGGAATTGAGACTGGGATGGCTTTTGTAGAGGGGTCTCCAGTCCATGGTATTAGACAAGTGAGTGGGACTTAGATTGTAACAGCCCTTGAATGACACTCATAGGAGTATGGACTTTCCACTGAACTGTAGAAAACCATTCACGGGTTCTAGAAAAAAAGAGTAGTGTTGTATATAGAGTATGTATTGAATATGGCAGCAACAAGTAAAGCAGTTTGGTTTCAGATGATTAGAAGATGAATCCTTGGTGTCATGACATTAAAGCTAATGAGAAAAGGACAAAGGTAGAGATAATCTTGGGGGAAAATCTGATCTTTGAGGCAGCTGAAGCTGTGAGCATGGATGGGATTTCTGGGGGAAGAATCTACGGAATAAAGAGCAGAAAGTTGGATACTAAGCCACCAGCCATCTCTATCTTCAGAGGACAGGAAGCGCAGTGCCCAGCAGCAAACCCTGGAAAATGACCAGAAAAGTAGGAGAACTCAACCTCAAACTGTGCAAGCAAAGGATAGCTCTTCAAGGAGATGGTCATGAAAGTGTTAAAAACTGAAAGGAAACAAATGCTATAAAAAGTACCAGTGGATCTACTGATTAGTGAGCATTACCAGAAAACTGCTTCAGGACAGGGATTGAAGTAGATAGAACTGCAGCTTGCAATGATGTAAAGAGAGACCATGGCGAATAAAAATTGAGACAGAGTAGAGCACATTTTAAAGAAAAGTAAAGAAAGGAGAACGAGTAGAAATTTAAAAAGCTAATAGGATAAAGAAAAGGATTATCAAACACCAATTGTCACAAGAGCTAACATTTCTTATAGAACCATAGCACATACATGGTCTTACTTGACCCTCGTAATAACCACTTTATATGTGAGCAAATGGCAATTCAGAGGATTGAAGGGACTTCTCTGAGTGTACACAGATCAGAAGCAGCGGGGCCGGGACACCAGACCCAGGCCTTCCGACGGCACACATAGATGTCCCTCCCATATGTCACATTGCCTCCAGAAAATAAGACAGGTGTTAGAAGCCTCTCGTACTCTTCACGTCACAGAGCTCTTTCTCATGCATTATTGTACCTTTACATAACAACAAATTTGGAGGCAAATAGCATCATCATCACCATCACCATCACTGACATTCTGCCCCTAAAGAAACAGAGACTGAGAGAGGTGGAGAGGCTTTCCCAGGAGCACTTAGCAGAGGGGTTTCAGAGGGGGCACTCAACACCCACTGTCCTGACACAATTGTCTGAGTATGTTTTGATGATCCAGGAAGAAAACTACAAGAGAGATTTTAAATTGTGTTTTTATGATGGACGCTGACTCATGCATCTATGCTACAGAGTGTATTTTTCTGCCCCATTATTCATTAACTTTGTAACTTACGGTAGCACTTGGCCTTCCTCTTACTGATATTTGACTTTTCCCAAAATTAAAAAACAGCAATGGTATTATGATTCATGAAATCCCTTTTGGCTTCTCCGTCTCTTCTCTCAGAAGGGTGGAGGTTTCTAATACATGTACAATGTGGATTTTATTTTTAATATAGCTGGGACAGTTTTTAATGGTCATTTTAATGCACTATCCCAGGATTACTATGACATGATTCTTGGCATTTTCTAAAAGGGATATTTTGGTATATTATTTCCTCTTTTCATTTGCTTCCTCTCACATTCACTTTTCACTGTGAGCCAAAGTAAGACTGCTTGGAATGAGGTATTCTACAGAAATATCATGCTGTCACTGCCCTCGCCGGATATTGGAAGACCGTGGGTGGCACAAAGGATCATGTTTGGTTTCCAATGGCTGAAATAAGATTTGCTTTCACCAGTCCTGGTAGCCTGGTTCCCTTAGCTCAGGAGTAATTTTCAGGAGATAGGAACAGTGCCCCACTTCTCCCCGTCCCCCAGGTCCAGGCAAAATTAAAAGATGTGTCGCTGATGAATTGTTGGCTGTCTCTAGCTGCCATGTTCCTGCTGTGTGCGGTGAAAGTCCCTGAGGCTGTGTCTGACATGTTGATGTCCGAGTTCCACCACCCAGAGACAGTGCAGAGGCTGAACGCTGTTCTCAAATTCCACACACTCTGGAGGTTTCGCTACCAGGTCTGGCCCCGGATGGAGGAAGGAGCCCAGCAGATTTTCAAGGTGAGGGATACGTCTGCCACAGGAATTAGATTTGCAAACCCAACCCAAGGCTTGTTTAAATCCTTGAACCTCAAATCTACAGTGTATGGCCCAAGGGATGCTTCTTTTTCTTTTTCTCTGTGATTATGTAAGTAAAGCTAAATCATACATGAATGAATGAATTCTTGTTTTAAAAAATACTGAAATATAAAAGAGTGGTAGAGTATGAAAATCAAGTTTCTACAAACCCCAAGATCCCACTACCATCCCAGAGGTATGCCCATAAATGTTTGGGGTATAATCTTTGAGATACTTTGCTGTATTTATACAGATAGATTTTTTTTGGAGGATGGGGTCATTAATGCAAATAGAGATCATATATTTGAAACTGTCCGTTTTTTAATGACTAAACTGAGACCAAAAGATGTTCACCCTGTGCTCTGTAACATCATGTACTCTACAAGATGATTTCATAATTATACTTCGACTCATTCTAGCTTATTTTCTGTCTTACCTCATTCTTCTGATATCAACTAACAGATCCCGCCTCCCAGTATAAACTTCACCCTGCCCTCACCAGTGCTTGGAATGCCATCTGTCCCAATGTTTGATCCCCCTTGGGTCCCTCAATGCAGCGGGAGTGTCCAGGACCCCATTAATGAAGACCAGTCTGTGAGTAACAGGCACTTTCTTTCTCATCACTTCAGGCTCCACGGTGTCCATGTAAGAGAGAAGGACTATGAGTGCATGAGAAAATTTGTTCTTGTCATCAGAATGTCATAGCACAGAGAATCAGCCATGAAAGATCTTTGTTCTTGTGAATAGAATAGAAGGAACTAATATGCAGTAGTGAGCATTAGCAGACCTCTAAGCCAACACAGTTTTGTTTTATGATCTCAGTAGCAGCCACCTTTCACAACTGTTAAAAGCATTAGCCATTGATTTCTTGTCCAAGTGTAGCACTTTTGTCTCTAGTTATTATAAAGCAAAGATATTCACCTAACCTGTAATATCTAAGCTACCCAAAAGGTAATGAGATTGACCCTGGATGAATAAGAAAAAGAACTGAGTTGGCAGCTCTTATTTCCTTGTTTGGACGTTGGTCTGTTCTTCATTTTGTTGATCATTAGTATCATCACCACAAATATCACTCTGAGACCTCAGGTCTTTTGTACTCTAATATATCAGTGCTACATGTAATAGAATTCACAAACAGTTAAGTTGAGAGAACTGTCCATTCATAGACAAGAACAAAGAATAAATGTTTTTGAAAAAAAGGAGTGCAAAATACGCATTTTTCACCTGTTGAATTTTCTGAATTACAAGAGTAATGTAGAAAATATGGAAAATCAAAAAAGGAAAAGAAAATAGATATATTCTTCAGCACAAATCCATGACTATTTTCTTTTACAAATTCCCATGGAATTTAGGATAATCAGTATATAAATATTAAAGATTTTTGATATACCACCAAAATAGCCCCAGGAAGATTTTACCATTTTACCCATATACAATAGAAAAGGAAAGTGTGTCATCTTTATTCAAATTAGCCAGTATTATTTTGTTAATGCCACTTTGAGTGGCAAAAAACAAAGTCATTGGTTTTTTTATTTGCAATTCTTTAAAAAGTCACTTGAATATATGAAGTTAGGTTGAACATTTTTGTACATTACACATTTGCTAGACATTGTAGTTTTCTTTGAAGAACTGTTTGAGCTCTCTACCCATGAAAATGTTTATACAGAAAATCCAGCATCTGAATCACTGATGTAAGGATCTTGGATTTGTCTCCCATATAGACAATGGAGTCATTTGAGCCAATGAATATTGGTTATTGGATAGAGAATATAATTTCTCTGTATACAAGTTTGCAAGACATTTGAAACCAAGACCCCAGATTCTATATCCAGTTTTCTTTCTCTCATTCCACAATTATTACTTTACCTTAATATAATAAATCAGCTTAACCCCTGACCTGCAAACAAATTGCCATGTGGCCCACCTAATGCCCTTAATTGCTCCTGTACCTTTCAGCAATAGAAACTTTTAGTCTTATGTAAAGATCCTGTATTCAACCTTAGTAATGCTATCAATTCTCATAATTTCTGTTCACTTTGTTCCTACAAATATTGTTGAGTATTTGCAGTGTGTCACTCTATTTACCTACTATAATTAAGTATTTATGGTGTGGTAGATACCTGAGATACAAACATGAAATAAATCATATAACTATTTGGTTTATGTGAGATATCCCATTCCTCCTTCTCTCCATGGTTCTTTCCCTTTTATTAACCTTATGAAATAAATGTCCTTCATTTAAAACCATTTCAAATAGTTGTGGAAAGGACTAGAGTATTAAAATTTTTTATTTGATTTGAATGTTTAAAGAGTGGATCATTGATATCGCCCCAAATTCTAAAGGTGAAATCCCAAAACTTAAAGATATTCTTGAAGAATCAGTCTGATTGAATGAAAATGAATAACTTAGTTACACACAACCTGGATACCTGGCAGAAAAAATACAAACAAATGGCCATGAAACTAGATCATGGGTGCCCTTCCATTTTCTGCAAAGTGCCACATTTGTGTAATTCTATGGGAACACTCTTCATGGTTGTGACCTTGCAGACTAGTTTCTATAAAATAAACTGGTCTTCATGTCTCCATAGAAATCCTTTTCAGCCCGGGCCGTGTCCCGCTCCCATCAGAGAGCAGAACACATCCTAAAGAACTTGCAACAGGAGGAAGAGAAGAAACGTCTCGGTAGAGAAGCCAGCCTCATCACCGCCATCCCTATCACCCAGGAGGCTTGTTACGAGCCCACCTGCACGCCCAACTCAGAGCCAGAAGAAGAAGGTGCCCCCTACACATGGGACATCCTGGGGGGCTAAGGCACAGGAAGTGGAAAGGACTGGCTTTGAAACGAACATTAATGATTTTATGTGATGTGAGGTGATATGCACTCCTCTGTGTGTGTGTCTCTCACCTCCTGACACTAGCAAAAGAAAGAGGAAAGCTGTTATGTTCTTCATTTTTGGAGTTGGCCTGTTTCTAGAGGAGCGATTTAGTCACATTGAATGAACCAATATGATAATGGACCAATAGTGATTATGATTCAGAGAACAGCTAAATTCAGAGTGTATTATTAAAGTAAATGCAGTCAATCTTTCATCATTAAAAATGGGGTTAGTCCATTAACTATCAGCCTTCACAAATGCAACCAATTTGTTGGTTGGCATCAGAAATAATTTATGAACCATTCTAATTCAGTGATTCTCTGCTCTGTTTTTGTGGAATCTATGGGAGGAATTTTCTGTCTGTGTTTCTAAAAGATTTTTTTCTATTTGTTAAGTACACTCTAAATTACTTGAGTCTTATACTCAGAAGAGCAAGTATTCACTTGTAACGTAATACAGTTATAGCTGTGATGATGACAACTTTGTTACAAAACCAAAGGTCACATTCCCCATTTTCTTTGCCAGTAGAAGAAGTCACCAATCTGGCATCCCGTCGACTGTCTGTGAGTCCGTCCTGTACCTCCAGCACTTCCCACAGGAATTACTCCTTCCGCCGAGGGTCAGTCTGGTCTGTGCGTTCAGCTGTTAGTGCTGAAGGTGTGTCCTCTTAGAAATATGTTATTTATTCCTCATGACTTGTTTGTGTTTTGAAACATTTGCCAGTTAGTATTCTTACTACGCTTCACTGCCGTCATTAAATAACTTGTCTCAGGACTTGAAGTTCAAAAAATAAGTATTAGATTGAGTGGTAGCCTAAAAAATATTTTTTCTCTAGCAATTGTCCTTTATAATTGGTTCTATTTTAGTTACATTGCAAACAATCATACTGCTATGGGTTTTCAACCCTGGCTATGCATTACAATCAAGTGAGGAGCTTTAAAAATATACTCAGGCCACAACCAAGACTAAATCAAGATTCCTAAGAATGGGACCCACACATCAGTATTTTTAAAATCTACTTGGGATGGAATAGGATGCTTTAGAATATTGTTCTGGAATAATTTAACGATCAAAGGAAGACCAGAGTTCATGCTACTCCTATAATGAAATCTGATTCTGGATGGGGAGGATATGATACACTTCAGTTCCACGAATTTAAAAAATATGTTTTCTCTAATCGTGAATAACTGTCTGGGACTCGCTGCTCATGATTACACAAATTTCATCACTGATTTATAAAGTTATTAAAAAGTTCTGCAGAAACCAGTGATCCTCAACCCTTGGCTGTGTAACCCTTGGGAACTTCAAATGACCAGTGCTAATTAATCACAACTTACAGGGATTGGGCCAAAGGCTCAATTATATTTTTCATAACAGATATAATTTTATTGAGGCATGATTCAGGTACCATAAAACTCACCCTTTCGAAGTATACAATACATTGGTTATTATACAATATTATGCAACCATTATGCAATGGTTAGCACCTCTAGCCATAAATATTTTAGAATATTTTCATCATCCTGAAAGGAGACCTTATACCCATTAACAGTCATTCCTCATCCACCCTTTCTCCAACCTGTGGAAAGAAATTATCTTCTATTTCTACAGATTTGTTACTCTGTACATTTCATATAAATAGAGGCATACAATATACAGCCTTTTGTGACTAGATATTTCCAGTCAGAATATTTTCAAGGTTCCTCCATGTGGTCACATATATCAGTTCTTCATTACCAGATAAAGTTCCATTATATGGCTATACCACATTGTTTATTAAGTCACCAGTTAATGGGCATTTGGGTTGTTTCCACTTTTTGGCTATTCTAAATTATACTACTATAACAGTTATGCACAAGTTTTGTGGGGTAAACTGCCAAGCTATTTTCAAAAGTAACTGTGTCACTTTACATTCCTACCAAAAAGTATGATGGTTCAACATACTTGAATAGTCAAAATAATCTTGGAAATGAAGAGCAAAGCGGAAAGACTCACATTTCCTAATTTCAAAACTTAACTGCAGAACGGCAGCAGTTAATATTGTGTGGTCTCGACATAAGGATGGACAGTAAATCAATGGACTAGAATTGAACAACAAGAACTAAACCGTCATATTCATGTTGATTTCATGTTTGAAAAGGGTACCATGAAAATCGAGTAAGGACAGAATTGTCTTTTCGACAAATGGTGCTGAGACACCTAGATACCTAAGACCAAGAGAAGGTTAAATAGGAAAGTTTGAACTGAGAAATGTTGCATTAGAATTACAATACTGAGAAAAGCATCCCGATGATCTCTCTCTCTTCAGATGAGGAACACACCACTGAACACACACCAAACCACCATGTACCTCAGCCTCCTCAAGCGGTGTTCCCAGCATGCATCTGTGCAGCGGTGCTCCCCATCGTTCATCTAATGGAGGATGGTGAAGTGCGGGAAGATGGAGTAGCAGGTATCCGTTTTGATTAGCGAAACCATCAATAACTCTAATAAAATATTTAAGCTGTTATCTGTTGGAGGATGGTGGGGTGCTCTTGAAGACAGTAATTACTGGTCACATGTTGAATTGTTTTGTGTACATATTACAATTACAGATTTGTAGTATACTCTACTAACATTATCAATGTCTTCATCTCCGTGTCCCACTACCTTTATGACCAAAAAATTGTATTTAAAATAAATACTTGAATTCCGGAAGTATTGTTGAGGACCAGAGAACCAAATAACATTTATTTGGCCACATGAAAATCAAGTAGTAATTCTAGCCACCTTAGAAAATCTTACTTATTAGCTCAGTACCACCAATGCCATCTATCCTGCTTGATTACCTTTCCAGACATGCTACCTAAAGAGAATAGTTGCCAAATGAAATGATAAACGAGGGGTAAAGATGAGTGATCTTTGTGATAGACAAGAAGCCAGTATTTTTAATGTTGTTATTTTAAAAAGCCTTAGAGCTCAATAATGATGTTTTTTAAACCCTAACAGAAAAATGGGTAAAGGATATAAACACACAGACCAATAGTCGATATGATCTGTAAACAACGTTGTTGCTTAAGACAACAATGAAATTTTACATTTCATCTAAAAAAGTGCAAATATTTTCTCATTTTATTTTTTTTTATTTGAGTATAGTCAACATACAGTGTTACCTTAGTTTCAGATGTACGACATAGTGATTCGGCTTCTCTGTATGTTATGCCCTGCTCACTACAAGTGTAGCTACCATACAAAGGTTATCTTAGAAATATCTGTAGTTGGTAAAGATTCAGGGAAAAGAAGAATTCTCACACCTTGCTGATGGGAGCGTGGAGCTCAGTACAAGCATTCTGGAACAGTGTCACAGTATGTGTCAAAAACCTTAAAAGTGTGAAAGCCCTTTGATATAGATTTTGACTTCCAGCCATTTCCTAGGGCAATGATTAGAACTATATAAGGGTCTAAATAGGATGCCTCACATTGTACATTATATAAAAAAAAACAACAAATTTTTAGGAAGAGTTTAAATGTCCAATGAGCAATTAGTTGATCATGCTACCTCCATATGACAGCATTCTGTGTATATTAGAAATAACATTCTAGAAGAATGTTAATATGTTAATAATATATTGTTAAGTAAAAAACTGAGTACTAAGAGTATTTTCTGCATATTATTTTTGAAAATGTGTACATATATATTTTGCATATTTGAAGGGGCATACTGCAAAATGTTTATAGTTGTTTCTGTGTTTGGTAGACTTACCAGTCCTACTTGTCTGTCTTTCTGTATTTTTCATGTTTTCACTATTAAATTGCCCTACTTCAGCAATTAGAACAAAAATAATGTGCAGATAGTTTAGTAATCAATTTCAACCTAAGAAAAACCCACACCTGTTTTAATTATTTATAGACACATGGAAGTTAAAACTTATATTTACATATCTCTTGTTAATATTATTCATTTATATAGTTCATATTTTTAATTGGATGGTTGGTTTTGGAGGCAAAATATTGGTATCCTTTGTTTAAAATATAGGCTGATGACAAATTCATGCTAAATCCTGTATTTCTAGTTTAGAACACTAACTAAACCATTTAGACTGAAGATCCCCCAGCTTATCTTCCACTCACTTCTACACACCTGTTTCCCTAGCATGGGCATTTCCAGGCAGTCTTGGCCCGATCATTCTCCCCAAAGAAGAAGAAGCACTTTCTTCACATTAGAAATAATTATTTAATCCTAAGACATCCTCATTAGAAGTGGGAGCCTAATTAGGACTGGCTTAACTACTTTATCTCACTGAGCGAGATACTATTTAAAGCCTCCAGGTAAACAATTAAAGATCATTTCTAATTCATATGCATTCTAAACCAAAACATATTTCCTAAAAACCAAATAATTACTTTAGAAATTTCTCCATATAACCAACATTGAAATATGACCAATTTGATAAATACTCACCACTCCTAGTATTAGGGTAATTTCCAAAACAAAGATTCACTAACGTATTCTTTTTAAAAATTGAGATATTGACATATTGCATTGTATTAGTTTTAGGCATACACTATAATAATTTCATATATGTATATGTTATGAAATGTTACCACAATAAGTTTAGTTTACCCATGACCACCTGTAGCAACATTTTTTTCTGTAGAACTTTTAAAATCTCCTCTCTAAGGCACTTTCAAATATGCAAGGCAATGTTGTTAACGGTAGTCCCCAGGCTGTACATTATAGCCTTAGAATTTATTTATTTATCTTATAATTGGAAGTTTTTACTTTTGGACCACTCTCACTCATTTGCCACACCCCACCTCTGGCAACCACCAGTCTGGTCTCTGTATCGATGAGTTTGGTTTATTTTAGATTCCACATGTAAGTGAGATCATACAGTATTTGTATTTTTCTGTCTGATTTATTTCCTTTCACATAATGTCTTCAAAATCCATCTTCATTATCACAAATGGCAAGATTTCCTTCTTTTAAGGGTGAATGATACACCATTGTACATCGCAAGTGTGTTCTTTACAAAAGCCATTCTAAAATCTCAAGAGCATCCTATCCTTTTCGTTACCTTTTCTTTATAGGTGAAAATGTTCAGAAATAAGCAGAAAAGAAAACAAATATCTACCTTTCAACAAAAAAGAGTTCGCAGAATCTTGTTAAGGCAAAAAAAAGACAGACTAATTAAAATTTAGTAAATTGTTTGAATAGCATATTAACACTGTATCTCTATTTAAGACAAATGTTCAATGTCCTCTCTCTTCTGAAGTGAGCGCTGTGGCCCAGCAAGTCTTATGGAATTGTCTAATTGAAGATCCATCAACAGTTCTTCGACATTTTCTGGAAAAACTGACCATCAGCAATAGACAAGTAAATTCCTCTTTCTTTAGAGTATAGCCATGTAGCTATGTGTGTGAACACCGTTAAAAGCAAACAGTGGGCTTCACAGCACTATGCATAGAACATCAATTCTGACCCAGAGCAAATACATGCTTTAGGTAATGATAATGAGCAGTACTGCACTTTGCTGCTTTCCTTCAAATTGTTCCATTGACTGATGTCTCCATATGTGTTTGGTACAAGAGCAGTGATGGCCCCAAGATACAGAGAGACTTTCAGTCTTTTAGTCAAAGATTAAGTTCAGTATAGTGTTTCTCAGTAATGGGTACATTTCCTGAATTTGATTGCTTGGTAGTCTGTGATGTAGGTAGGATTATTAGAATAGTTGAAACTGTCCACTAATCACAAAAATCTAATTTAGTAGGCCACCTGTAAGATTATGTCAAATAAAAGTCGTTTTCTGAGCAATGGCAAAAAAGCACTGATAATTAAAAAGTATTTGTTCATTTTTTGTGTTATGGTGCTATTTGTTGGAAGATTAAATTTAGTTTCTGAAAGGTAAGGTTAATTATACACATCTCTATTTATCTTCTCTCAACCTAGCTCTTTACCTCTTTGACTCAAAACCTAGGAAGCAGACCTGTGAAGTTCATTAAACCACATTTGTTTAATGGCTTCTCAAGATAGGTCTGCCTTACATTTCCATCACATCTGGAAATTATAGCAAGTAGAGTTGAGTAAATGTATTGCTCTCCTATGATTTGTCTATGACCAATAGACAGAGTCTAAATTTTTATCTAAAAAAAACTAACTACTGTTCAGTGATTTCATAGTTTAGCCCCTAAGAGAAGGTATTATAGTTGGTTTAAATGCTGTTTAATAAGTATCACATATACTACATTAAAATGCCAAACATAATGGAAATCAACAAGAGGGAAAAGTAAGAGCCTCCCCCATTTTTCAAGAAGTTAATTTTATTTCCTATAGTATGGGCACTGAATGAGATGTAGAAATTCTCCTCTTCTTTCAGGATGAGTTAATGTACATGCTGCGCAAACTTCTCTTAAATATTGGAGATTTTCCTGCTCAGACGTCTCACATCCTCTTCAACTACTTGGTGAGTTTTCACCTCCAGTAAGTGTTCATTCCCAATTGGGAAGCAGCAACATGAGGGAAAAGGCCATAGGGATTTTTGCCAATAAATTCCCATTAATGATGTGACTGAAGGTAGATCATGGTCAGCTAAATTCACCATTGTTCGTATGGGGAAGCCCCTCCCGACACACTACTTGGCATGTGGTGGGCACTCAGCAAATGTCAGTGTCATCTCTATCTTCCTTTGGCATTATACAACTTGCTTATGTTGGTTCTTAATTTTAGTTTTCTGTTCAGAAACCTTATATGTCATTCTAGTATTTTTCCTTTTTCCTATATCGCTTTTAAAATACACACACACAGAGGCAAATGTTGCCCTAGATGGAAAGTATTTGTGAGTGTATTTTTCCATAGCAACTATCTTTGCTTTAAACCATCCTGACAGCTCCTTCCTGAACCCTCCAGAATATTCCGGTTTCTATAGGATCTCTGCGTTATACCCTAAATGAATATGCAGGTTGGGGGTTATTAGCTTGATGCCTCTTCTTTGAAACCACCTTAATCCAGACACATGGCTGCGTGAATGTTTGTGTTGGGAGGACTTTTTCTCTCTCCCTTACAATTGTCAGTCTCTTGGCAGGTAGGGAAAGAGAAGAGGTATCCACATGCATCTGTAACAGAATGAAAAACTTAACACTACACCTCTTATGTGCAGAGAAAATGTGTAATGCCTTTCTCTCATCTATGACTGATTTGGCTTTCTTCCTGAGTGTCCACCAGCTGGTTGACAAGGGAAAGAATATAAATAAGTGTCCAATCCAGTCTTAAGTTCAGACTGATAAAAACATATAAATAGTAACTTTGGATAGTGTTCAGTCTCTCTTGGCTAAAAATATTTAGTCTCTAGGAATTCTCCTCCCTTCCAACTTCTTTCATCTCTAAACATTATGTGGGGTTGGAGAGAAAAAAAGATCTTTGTTGTTGGAAGATGGAGGGAGGACAGCAAAATATCCTCCAGACAGAGAACTTTTGAGATGGAAAAACGAAGCAAGCCACTCCATACCATTCATACAGAACTGTATTCAGAGTAACTTACTGACAGGGAAGAGGGGGCAGACACCAATCCAAGGACCAGACAGCTATTTTCTGCAAAGTCCAGGCCTTAATCCACAGCTTTTATAGAGCAAGGGCATGGCGATGAGGAATAAGTGTAGCCTTCCAACATTCTGGTCAGGGCCTACCTTCACCTCCAAGGGACTTGGGACACGTAGCAACAAGGGCAGTCACTGCATGGACATGAATGAGATGGAGGTCCAAGACTGGCGTCAGTATTGTCAGCACTCCCTACATTTGTTCAGCTTTCTGTCTCTTGTTCAGTGTTTGCTCTGGCTCCTCCCTTTGTGAGATAATGTTCTTTATCTGACTGGTTGCTAGATGCCTGGCTGGTGGAAGCCAAAGCCCATGGCTGCTATGACTTCAGTCTGTGGGCCCCAGTGGTACTTGCGGAGAGACAACCTCACCTCAGCTCCTGCTGGTGCTAAACACCCCTCTAGATTCTGGTTGCATGTCCCCTGTGGCTCCAGCTTAGGGAGATCCCTGGCTAGAGCATTAGGCTCAGTGACGCCAGTCTGTGGCGATTCTATCCAGAAAGTTCTCTAGTCAAACTTTCTGCTATTTCTTTGTCCTATGTACACAACACAAAAACCAAAGGTAGGTTATCAAAGCCATACGTCAGGGCCTTCCTCAGGTTAAAAATGTGCCCTACCACGTTTGTGTAGCATTCCAGCTGGTATCGAACGGCTCTGAGGTAAACTTCCGTCAGAGACCCTAACAGAGACTGGAGGCAAAAGTCCCTTCAGTGTGTCTGCCCATTTCCTCGGGTCCCTGGGTAGGGGAGATGCTCACCTGGACCACTGCTCGCCATTGTCCTTCAGCCTTGGGAAAAGAAGATGGACATTTCATTTCCTGTCTTCCATACTCTTCCCTGTCAACTCCTAATAAGCCTTAATGGCAGACATAGATCCTCCTACCTAGGTAATTGACAAGCTAATAGAGAAAAGATCTGGCAACACTTTGGCTTTGTTGTATAACCTTATTTTACATGAATATAAATTCCTATTTTTCATTTCTCTCCAAACCCTAATCTTTCCCCAAATCCCAAGTATATGGACGCCTTGAATGGACTAGAGGCGGGGCCTTATAGTCAGAATGGTAAAACAGTGAAGGACAAATTCCTTTTTAAACCATTACCCTTATCATGTGTCTCTTTTTACTAATGACTTAAGGATATGTATCGTGGGCATGTTGGGACCAGTGACCTATCTCTTCTAATTTTGTCGGGGACTATTTATTTAACTGTGACCCAGTGACCTTCACCCTGGGGTTTGAGCCCATCTCGGGGTGTATGAAAACTTTTAAAGGGATTTGGTGCTTAGATAGTTTTAAGGGAATAAATCTCCAAATCCTCAACTTAAAAATATACAGTAACACTTCGTGAGCATGCCTGCCATCTCAAACTTCATTCCTCTACTGTCCACAAGAAAGGCCCACCCTGACCAGCCCACATATCGCCAGATGCATTGAAGATGTGAAAGACAGAGAAGGAATCTGATATACTGCATGAGTTTTAAGGAAGCCTCATTTCTGATGGATCAAGGCATTTTATTTTTTTTTAAGATTTTATTTTATTTGACAGAGAGAGAGATCACAAGTAGGCAGAGAGGCAGGCAGAGAGAGAGGAGCAAGCAGATTCCCCACCGAGCAGAGAGACCGATGCAGGGCTCGTTCCCAGGATCCTGAGATCATGACCTGGGCTGAAGGCCGAGGCTTAACCCACTGAGCCACCCAGGTGCCCAGACCAAG
Organism: Martes martes; assembly: GCF_963455335.1. Lineage (NCBI taxonomy): Eukaryota > Metazoa > Chordata > Mammalia > Carnivora > Mustelidae > Martes > Martes martes. The sequence goes on along the minus strand of NC_137890.1, from coordinate 175,657,547 downwards.
GCACTTTAAACCCATAGGATGGGCAGTAGCTCCTTCTGAACACGGATCCTGTCCCTGTCCTTTAATAAAATCACCTTTTTGCACCCCCACCAAAAAAAACCAAAACCAAAAACACACACACAACACACACACACACAAACCCCATAGGACTTACCACCTTTCCCTGTCTTTGATAGATTCTCCTAGAGGTGAGGTTTGGCCCTCATTAGGGTGGTTAGCCTTCAGAACTACCAAAGCAGGTTAGGTTAGTAACACCATAGGCTGATCCTTTCAACATAACTAGAAAGATTTCTGGGATTAAGAAATTTTTCAAGATATAATCGATAAAGCCATGAGGGGGGAAACTTCGATGTTATTTCTTTATGATTTTGTTGTATACTGTTGAATAAGGTCCTTAAAACTAATTTCATCAAAATTTGTTGAAATACACATTCTGATTACAGTCAATCCGCCTTTTATTTCAATTAGAGAATGTTTAATATATTCTCCTATTAACAAAAAAATTGCTTTATGATGAGACATTTTAATATGTACAAAAGGGCACAGAGATTTTCAAGATTTTAGGAGACACAAAGAAAAATCTGTTAAGTTCACCAATTCAGCCAAGCACAGTGTTCACTGGTTCCCCGGTTAGACATAATCCAATCTGCAAATACCATTTCAGCAAACGTCACATAGAGATCAATTTGGGGTGGCCTCAGTACCTGAACTACCAAGCGACTTAAAGCCTGGAAAAACAATATTCTGCTTTTGTCTAAAATCACCATTCCCATGATACACAAAAATGTATGCCAACCTGTTTTGGTTGGCTTTCCAGTTCTACTCTCTCCTGCTCACGGCCACTGAAAGTATTAGAGGAACCATTGAACAGAGAATATGAAGGAACAAAAGAATACTTGATTAAGAAAAAAAGAGCCAAGGGAATGAGAATGTTTGCTCAGGGTTATCGTGGCTTTGTGACCTCTTCCTGTTCTTCTAGGTGGGATTAATCATGTACTTCGTGCGGACCCCCTGCGAGTGGGGAATGGACGCCATTTCAGCCACCCTGACTTTCCTGTGGGAGGTGGTGGGTTATGTAGAGGGCCTCTTCTTCAAGGATCTCAAGCAGACCATGAAGAAGGAGCAGTGCGAGGTAAAGCTGCTGGTGACGGCTTCCATGCCAGGTAACCCATTACTGCTAGTGGATGACATAACTTTTCTCTTTGTTTAAACATATAAATAATCCTTTTAAAGACCGGCCGCCTCTTTCATTCATGAGAAGATTGTCAAGAGTCCTGACCCTGGTGTTGAGGGCTTCAAAGAATTTTTGTTTAATACAATCTGAAGAAGTACAATAGACCTTTCAAAAGTCAGCAGTTGCCAGATGAAAGGGGAGACATCAGAACCGAGCCACGTGAGTCAGCCCTTGAAGAGCAGCCAGGGTTGAAGATTTATTTGAGTCTATCACACAGGGCCAGCTGAACAGGGAGTCTTTCTGAATGAATGTTTGGCACCACAAGGGGAACAATACTGTTTGCATGGCATGGACCCCAGATCTTTGTAAACTCCATGAGAGACGGCTTTATGAAAAATTGGAAAAGGGACAAGCAGGAAGAAAGAAAGGAGAGCAACAAAAGAACATGAAGTGTGATGTAAACTTGAGCTAAGGGTCTTTTTCACTCCTGATAGCTTGCTTTTCCTTAAGATAGAAATTCTTCCAAGTCTTTATCCTGGTGCAGTGACTAAGAAAATATGAGATGATCCGTGCATTAAAATAAAGAGAAAGACACAATTTTATAAAGATGAGAACACAGGTTATGGCAGTGTAGAGGTCTGCATTAAAATCACTTTACTGCCATTTATTAATATGGTTAGTATTAACTAAAAAAAAAAAGTACACCATTTTTCAAGCTTTCTTTACTCATGGGTAAAACAAGGATGTGATTCATATGGCACAATCATGAGTAATCAATACGTTCAGGTAGATAAAATACTTGCTATCATACCTGACTCATTGCAAGCATTCCATAAATGGAAATTGTGTATTTATATGTTCAATAGGTTATCCAACAAGGTGATCGGTTTTTATTATAGCAAAGAAGCTCATGTTGTCATTCACAGACTTAAAAACAGCTCATTAAAAGTCAAGGTATATCATGACATTCTCAAAGACTTATAATGAATGAATGAAGTAGAATAAGTACTAACTCCCTAGCCAAGTAAAATACAGAAAATGTAAATTTAAACTGCATTCCAGGTGCTTGTCATGGTTTTGCTAATATCTCTGTTTATATTTTCTCAACCATTACTGCATGATCATCTCATTTAAAATACAGGGATATAGTACTTGTTGCCATGTTTAGGGTTTGAATTCTGACTCTTCTGCTAAGCAAATGTGTCTTTCAAAGGACGGATATCCAAGATCTATAAAGAGCTCCTCAAAGTCAAAACCCAAAAAACAAATAATCACATCAAAAAATGGGCAGAAGACATGAAAAGACACTTCTCCAAAGAAGACATACAAATGGCTAACAGACACATGAAAAAATGTTCATCATCATTAGCCATCGGGGAAATGCAAATCAAAACCACATTGAGATACCACCTTACACCAGTTAGAATGGCTAAAATCAACAAGACAGGAAACAACGTGTGTTGGAAAGGATGTGGAGAAAGGGGAACCCTCTTACACTGTTGGTGGGAAGGCAAGTTGGTGCAGTCACTTTGGAAAACAGTGTGGAGATTCCTTTAAAAATTAAAAATAGAGCTACCCTATGACCCAGCAATTGCACTACTGGGTATTTACCCCAATGATGCAGATGTAGTGAAAAGAAGGGCCATCTGTACCCCAATGTTCATAACAGCAATGGCCACAATCACCAAACTGTGGAAAGGGCCAAGGTGCCCTTCAAAGGACAAATGGATAAAGAAGATATGGTCCATATATACAATGGAATATTACATCTCCATCAGAAAGGATGAATACCCAACTTTTGTATCAACATGGACAGGACCGGAGGAGATTATACTGAGTGAAATAAGTCAAGCAGAGAGAATCAATTATTATATGGTTTCACTTACTTGTGGAGCATAAGGAATAACACGGAGGACATTAGGAGAAGGAAAGGAAAATTGAACTGGGGGAAATCAGAGGGAGAGATGAACCATGAGAGACTGTGGACTCTGAGAAACAATCTGAGGGTTTTGGAAGGGAGGGGGTGGGGGGATGGGTGAGCCTGGTGGTGAGTATTAAGGAGGGCACATATTGTATGGAGCACTGGGTATGGTGCATAAACAATGAATCTTGGAACACTGAAAAAATCAAATTAAATTAAAAAATAAAATCTACCATATTTATAGCCAAAAAAGGAAAGAAAGAAAGAAAGAAAGAAAGAAAGAAAGAAAGAAAGAAAGAAAGAAAGAAAGAAAGAAAGAAGAAAGAAAGAAAGAGAGAGGTGGGAATGAGAAACATCCAATAAATCTAAATAATACATCCCAGCAGTCATAGGCTTAGCCTCTGGACCAATCTCAAAAGTGATGTTATTTGTTGCCTACATTCACAGTGGAAGAAAATGTTAAATTTCAGTCAGAGGTTAGTCAAGACAAAAGTGGGCCCTAGGGAAAGAGCCCTGCTGTGAGAGGAATGGAGTTTACCCTCAGTCACCAGTCTTCACATAACACCTTCCGTCATACCATGGGCCAGATATTTAAGATACATCCATCGTCTTGTTTAATCCTCCAAGAACTCTACAGAGTAGGCATCATTGTTTTTGCTCCATACCTAAAGAAACAGTGATCGAAGTTACTCAAATGTTTTGTTTGAGAACCCAAGGCTTGTGTGGGGAAGTTTCAAGTCCCAGTGTGCCCACCTGCAGATGCTGTGTTCTTCAGACTCTGGGGAGGGGGAGGGAGAAGCCAATGTTATGGGAGGTGTTTTATGTATAGTTTCTAACAGTGACCTGCAGTGGCCAAATAAACTCAACTCCTATTCAAAAAATATAAATAAATAAATAAATAAATAAATATGTCTTTAACTAAATCACTTATAAGCTCTTACCTGTAAGAACTTACGAGTCCATTTCCTTTGTTTTCTCACTTGTAGAATAAGCACAATAATACCCATACCATAGAGTTGCTGTGAGATTTAAATATTATGCACATAAAATGCATATAAAAGTATTGGGAACTCCATAAATAGTGGCTTTTGTTATTTAATTGGTAAATATTTTTAAAACATCTATTTTAACTATAAAAGAGTGATATTAGTCCAATACATAATTTACCTTAAGCAGTCACTAAGAGTAACAATAACAAAAAATATCAGCCCACTGAGAATATTTTAATATTTTGTGCCTTAAAGATAAATTTGACTAGAGTGGAGTTCAGCTTATGATTGTGTTTGCCTTCTGTAGGTACCAAAACCTTGGTAGTTCATGGACAGAATGAGTGTGATATCCCAACCCAGTTACCAGTCCATGAGGACACTCAGTTCGAAGCCCTGCTCAAGGTAGGAATGGTTTTTGACAGAAATGATTTTTTAATGCACAACGTCTGTGGCTATTAGAATTAAATGATATTTTCCTATCTTCAAATGAATACATGCATTGACTTACCCCTTGTAGAATCTGCTCCACTGCTGTGTACTTCCCGGGTTTACTTCCATGATCTTCCCCACACCTACCGACATTGTAGCTCTGCGTTAAGGTAGACAAATACATGCAACTCTTCCTTCAACTGAAATGGAACTTGACGCTCTCTTGTGTACAATCTCCCCTGGGAATGCTATCGATTCCTGCTTCAGAGCTCCCTGGCATCACTCGGGGGTAGTTCTGCAAGGGCCCTGGGGTTGCACACTGCAGGAGCTAGGGCAGGATCTGGGAGCTGCTGATCCTGCCAGGGACCCTTTCTCTGGCACTTAGTTGCACAGTATACAGTCTGACTTCCACATACAAAAATGAGCGAAGAAGCAGAACAATATACCTGAGAATAAATCAGGTGAGTCAAGAAAGTGTCTTTAATGGTTATGGCAGTTGTGCCCTTCAGCAGAAAGACAATCCATAGTTACACACACCGGTAAGGCTTTTAAGGTAAAGTAGTAAGTAAAGTACTACAGCGATTCCCCATCTATCTGGATTCCAAACTTTTAGTAAGCTGATTTCCTAGAACACAGCTCCAAACCCAGACAGGAGCAGGAAAAGCCTCTGAAAAATTCAGTTGTACCAAACGTGTATATCTTATTTCAGTACAAAATGCCTCCTTCAGGCTTTACCCAGACATCTCCAGAGAATTTCTAAGGCCCAGTGCAGCAAACTTCAACAACCACTCCATTCTCCTACTCACACTGAATGCTAGAGTAGCAGGAAGGCAAACAGAGTTAAGTCCCAACCCTGATTCTACCATAACCATTGTGCCCTAAATCGAAAGGACCTCTCCAGGCTCAGACTCTTTTTCACCAGTACTGGGGTACTAGTGCAGGGTATCCAAGTTACCGACATGGAGGGCATCGAGCTCAGAATACAGTATACAATAATGGCTCAATGTGTTGTAGCTTGTGTTGTTTTTAATGGCGTCACCAAACATGCTTTCTTCCTGGCGTTGAGACCAGTAGATGCCACTGTGCCTCCACAGTTCACTCTTCAGTCTGAATTTATAATTGTGCATCTTTTAGCACTTGGAGAGCAGATGATTTATATTACACCACCAGTCCCTATTATGTCATTCTTTGGGCAACTGTGTATCCAAATCCAATGTGTATCCGCACATATATACATATAAAAAGTATGCAATATCTATAATCCTTATAAGCCGTTACTTTGTTTTCATGATATTTGTATCTTCCAGCATACTACCTGGCACATGGTATGTTCTCCATAAACATTTGTTTATACTTGTTCTAGGAATGTCTGGAGTTTTTTAATATCCCAGAATCTCAGTCAACCCATTATTTTCTCATGGATAAACGATGGAATCTTATCCACTACAATAAGGTGAGACTGGGCAGTGATGCTCTCCTATTGAGTTGTGTCGGAAACTTGTCATGCTTTTCCTGAATGTTGCTCTCACTCAGGGAGGCATCGTTGTTCAGAGGTTAGGAGTATGGACACTTGGGTGATACCACCTTATGTCAGTTCAGCTTTGGACTGGCCACTGCACCTTTGTGCCCTTCATTTTCCTTGTCTGTAAAATGAAGAAGATGATAATAGATTCTGCCGTAGGAAGCAATAATTAAAGGTGGTAAGGCAAGTTAAGCATTCATTATTATTACCTCCTGATGAAAAATTAAGTTGCCCATATAATAAGTATGTGTGTCTGCTTGTAATTTTTATGTCCTTGTTCCCTTTTTTATTATGTTGAGTGTGACCATGGTGACCTGACCTAATGACCAAAGGGCACCTCAAGACCATCATTTTAAAATGACTTTCTTCCTCCAGAATGTCCTTTATTAAATTGCCCTTGGCTCCTTTGCTCCTGATGTAACACCCTAGTGTTTGGAAAGGACCTAAGCCTAGGTGGTTTGATGCTTTTCTGAGGTGGGGATTTATCTTCCCTAGGATTTTATAGAATTGGAGAGCATAAATGACAAAACCTTTAGAAAATACATAACTTTGTTTGACCTTTGGGTAAAGAGGATATGAGAGTCAAATGTTTAATCATCTGAACTCTTTTTTGTCTCTTTGTGTAATCCTGCCACAGACATATGTTCGGGATATTTATCCTTTCCGGAGATCAGTATCCCCACAGCTGAACCTTGTGCATATGCATCCAGAGAAAGGACAGGAGCTCATTCAGAAACAGGTGCCTGCCCTCCTCTATTTTACTATGTGGTTTTATCAAGTCATTGGGAGAGATGATCAGTGAATGTGTTGCCAATCCTGAGATTCTGATTCAGTCCTCTCCAGAGAGAATGGATGGGTAGACCCTCGATCAATAGTTCCCAAAAATCATGTGTTAGTTTTCATAATTTGGATCATAACGTAAAAGGATCAAGGAACACTCACTTGGATTAATGTTATGACAAATCGTTGGGTATAAACACTAGAAATCTTTGAATTTATTTACCTACTGGTTTCCAAGTTTTCTTTTCACATTTTTGTAAACCAGGATTGGAAGTACACAAATGTAGCTCTTAGAAAGTTGCCACAGAGGTTTACACTAGTTGGGAAAAATAAAATAAAAGGGATCAATGTATAATGCCTGGGAAAAGCACTGAGCTAAGCTGCAGAGACTTGGACACAGTCTTAGCTCTGCCATTGATTGGTCACCTGGCCTCAGGCATGTTACTAACTTCCCTTAAAACAGGAGGAGACATAATCAAGCAGTTGTACTTAAATATATGATTGAAGAACAAAATAAGGAAATTCACTATTTGTATGAGAAATATAACAATAGTCCACAATTTGAATAATGATACAATTTTATTATAGTCTATGTGTTACATTCATTTTTTTTTTTCATTTTTAAAGATTTTATTTATTACAGAGAAAGAGAGAGCACGTGCACACTTGCACATGCCCCACTAGGAAGGATAGGCTAAGGGGGGGTGGAAGGAAAAATCAAGCAGACTCCACACCAAGTGCACCCAACATGGGGCTTCATCCCAGGAACCTGAGATCATGACCTGAGCCAAAACCAAGACCTTAATTGATTGAGCCACCCAGGCACCCCCACATTAATTTATTTTTAATAAAATGTCTAAACAAGAATTTCAGGATAATTTATCATTTCTGTTTCTCTGCACATATCAAGGTTAATTTGACACCAAACTATTCAAAATAACTTCATGAAATGAATGAGTATGGCATAGAATTAGACCACTTAAATAATTAAAAATATAGTTAGCATAAACTACCTGAATTTCAGTGGAGAGAAGCAAGTATTACAAACTGTGAGGTGTTGGGTCTTCAGTATACATAACTGTCTAATTTCTAAATTAATTACCCCCAAGTTACCTCAGCCCCTGATTTTGGCAGCAAAAGAATTAAAACCATAATCAACATAGCAACTTCATGAGTGTTTTCTTTTTATGTTTAAGAATATGTTTTTAAATTGCATAAAATGGAGCTCTTGTTCTACGTACACTCCAAGTTGGAATTTTAAGATTTCTTTCTGAGTTTTGCAGGGAGGCTGTAGTATTCAAGCCTGTGGTTCTGGCCCTGGAGTTTCCTCAGCAGCTTTGGACTGCCCGTGACATCCCCCACGCACCCATCGTCAATAGAAAAGGAACAAAGAGGGCGCCTGGGTGGCTCCGTGGGTTAAAGCCTCTGCCTTCGGCTAGGGTCATGATCTCAGGGTCCTGGGATCGAGCCCCACATCGGGCTCTCTGCTCCGCGGGGAGCCTGCTTCCTCCTCTCTCTCTGCCTGCCTCTCTGCCTACTTGTGATCTCTGTCTGTCAAATAAATAAATAAAATCTTTAAAAAAAAAAAAAAAAAGAAAAAAAAGAAAAGGAACAAAGAGAAGGGACCAAGAGAATCCTGTCCATGCTATCTAGGTCCCATCAGCTTTTGTCCCAAGATAGGTTCTGCCCGGATCCCATTCCAGTCCTTTTCTAAGAGAAAAACCCGGAACAGCTTAAGGCATCAGTGGAAATGGTAGAGGCACTTGGAACTTACTGACTGGCTCCTGCTGGAAAAAATCTTCCATAGTGTGACATCCAGACAAATGGGCTCTATTTAATATGGAAGGATTCCTGACAATGCTTGCATTGTGCTCCGGCCCCCTGCAAAGCCCTGAGAAACACTTCCTTCTGCGGAACAGGCGGGTACAGGAAGTAAGAGTCAATCAAGCATTGTTTGCTCTTTCGATGTGGTAAAGAAAAAAAACATTTCTCCCTCAATTCAACACCGCCCCCCCTTGATTTTTTTATCAGCCGCATTTGCCATGAAAGATTTGACTTCAGTGTCTTCACTCCTTTTAATTTCAGGGTTGCTAATTCTCCATTTCCTCTGCTCCTGATTTTCTTTGCTGCTAGGTGTTCACTCGGAAGCTGGAGGAAGTCGGGCGGGTTTTGTTTCTCATCTCCCTGACTCAGAAGATCCCCACAGCCCACAAACAGTCCCATGTCTCCATGCTCCAGGAAGACCTCCTCCGACTACCCTCATTCCCCCGAAGTGCTATTGATGCTGAATTTTCACTCTTCAGTGATCCACAAGGTATCCAAAAAAAAAAAAAAAAGGCATTTTTTTTCTTGGGCTTCCTATATGCCTTTGTTTGGTCCTCAGCTGGAGAGCATCATTACCAGCCGAAGGTTCTCTAAGCCCGTGCTTCTCAGCCCTGAGGCATCAGAATCACCTGGAGAATTTGATAAACAAAGATTGCTGGGTCCACCCTCCCCAGTTTCTGATTCAGTAGCTCTGAAATGGAGCCCAGGAACTCGAATTTTAGCAAGTTCCCAGGTGATGTCGATGATGCTATTCCAGGGATCAAACTAAGACCACTGTTCTTAACTAATCATAAGCAGAGACTTTTGGTTTTTGTTTTTTTAATTTAAATTCAGTCTATTAACATATAAGGTATTATTGGTTTCAGAGGTAGAGGTCAGTGATTCATCAGTCTTATGTAATACTGTACTCATTATATCATGTGCCCTCCTTAATGTCTATCACTCAGTTACCCCATCTCCCAACCCCTCTCCCCTCCAGCAACCCTCAGGTTGTTTCCTATGATTAAGAGTCTCTTATGATTTTTCTCCCTATCTGGTTTTGTCTTGTTTTATTCCCCCCCTCCCCCATGATCCTCTGTCTTGTTTCTTAAATTCCACATATCAGTGAGATCATACGATAATTGTCTTTCTCTGGCTGACTTATTTAGTTTAGCATAATACCTTCTAGTTCCATCCACCATGTCATTGCAAATGGCAGGCTTTCATTTTTTGATGGCTGAGTAGTATTCCATTGTATATATATATATATATATATATATATGCCACATCTTCTTTCCATAAGCACTTGAAGGCAGTAGTATGATATTGTTAGGGTAGGTAGTAGTAGGTATTGTTACTTGACTAAGTGAAGAACAGGTGTTCATATGAACTTCAGGACAGAACTCACGTACAGAAATCAGGACAGTGGTTTCCTCTGAGTTGGTGGGGGGCAGAATGGAGCTCCTAGGAACTTTCTGAGATGATGAAAATGGTCTATATATTGACTAGTGCGTTGGTTACATGAGTCTGTATTTTTGTCAAAAGTCACTGAACTCTCCATTAGAGATCTGTGCATGTTTTACTCTATCTGAGTTACACCTGAATGGAGAGTTAGATAGAGACAGAGAGACAGAAAGAGACTCTCTTTGAAGCCTTGCTGGGTGACTCACTCATTAATTTGAGATATTTACAATTAGCCTCCCAGTGTTCAATGTCTTCTCTAGCCGGAAGTTCCGGAGCAAAAGGTAGAAAGCGCTCTAGTCTGTCCAGGAGTTTAGAGATCTAGAACCAGACCCAGCCCTGCCATTTCCTTTCTGCAACAACTAACTTTTTTCTCAAAGCCACAGTTGAATCCGTAGCAACACGCTGCAAATGCCAGCCGTGTCTTGCCTACAGAGTCGAATCAAAGAGGTGATGACGGAAGTCCTTTGAGAACCAGGGAGTGTGAGACCAGCGGCAGCCGCGTGTGCTGGAAGCAATTCCTCAGCACGACTTCACGTCCCAGAGTTGGAACAAATGGGAAACAGCAGTGCCCTCCGGTTGGCTCGTCCTCCCACGTCGACAGGATTGGCGTGGGGCTAATTCTGTCTCTGCTGTTTCGTGTTCCCACAGCTGGCAAGGAGCTGTTCGGCCTCGACACTCTTCAGAAGAGCTTGTGGATCCAGCTCCTGGAAGAGATGTTCCTGGGCATGCCGAGCGAGTTTCCCTGGGGAGATGAAATCATGCTCTTCCTCAACGTCTTCAACGGGGCTCTGATCCTCCACCCGGAAGACAGCGCCCTGCTCCGGCAGTACGCCGCCACGGTCATCAACAGCGCCGTGCACTTCAACCACCTGTTCTCTCTCAGCGGCTACCAGTGGATTCTGCCCACCATGCTGCAGGTGTGGCTCAGCCTCCTCACCAGACGATCAACTGCCCGTCCGGCAGGTCAACAAGACCTGTACTAAGACTTTTTAAGGATGGAATTGTCTGCTTTTATGGCAGTCGAAAGCACCAAATGAAATCTCCCCAGAATTTTCCGGAAGGTCACAATACCCTGTTCTATCTCTCCCGAGGTATCCCAGACCTGGGATAGGCTTTCCTGTTTCCTCTAGCCACTCTTTGAGGGGTTCCCAAAGGGCTGTCACTGAACCAGAAGCATCAGCATTGCCTGGGAGTTTGTTAGAAAGATACACTCCCCCACCCCAGACCTCCTTAAGCAGAACCTGTGGGGTCAGAGCCCGTTCATCTGGACTCTTACAAGACCTCCAGGGGGGTCTGATGCCCTAGAAGTTTGGGAATCACTGCCCTCTTTACCCAGATGTACGGCAAGTGTCCCGATGATGTTTCTCCTGAGACATTTTCTGATCTCTGAATCGAGATGGCTGCTGCTATTAAACTTGCTGTGCCGAGACTTCGGGAGGTCAATTCAGCAGGAACAGTTTCCATGTACTCAGGTCTAATGTGTGTCTGGCTACGTTTAGGAGTAGTGGCTGAAGTTCAGACAGAGCCTAGGGGCTCATCGTAGTCCTCTACTTCTATGGAAGTTTTAATAAAAATTATTAAACTGGGGACACCTGGGTGGCTCCGTTGGTTAAGCATCCGCCTTGGTCTCAGGTCATGATCCCAGCGTTCTGGGATAGAGTTGTCCCATATCCCTGCTCAGCAGGGAGCCTGCTTCTCCCTCGCCCTCTGCTGGCCGCTCGGCCTACTTGTGCTCTCTAGCTCTCTGTCGAAGAGCTAAATAAAATTTTTTTTTTTTTAAATTTTTAAAGTAATTCATGCTTGTGCGAAGTAGAGTTTGTTCAGTCTACAGGGGCAAGAAATTTTCTTTAGTATCAGGCCTCTCCTATTTTTAAATAGTTGGAATTTTCTCTATTTTTATGACTTTTTTACAGATTTCCAAAAATAATAAATGCTTGTTATAAAATCCAGAAGATAAAGTTTAAAGGAGAAAACAAAGATCATGCATAATCCTCCTTCCTAGATAACCATTTATTCATACTTCCTGAAAATCCTTACACTCTATCCTGCCTTTTTTTTTTTTTTTGAACAAAAGTTAGATCATACTACATATTGAAGTTTGGTACCTGCTTTTCTCACACCACACTAAGAATATCACAGGCATTTTCTCATGTAGCTACATTCAGTGCTAGAGCATCCTTCTAATAGCTACATAATATTCTCTTGTTTGCATATACCATAATTCACTTAACCTATCGCAATTTATGAATAGTTTCATTTGTTTGAAATTTTCCGCTATTGTAAGCAAAATGACGTAGGAATTCCTGTATATCCATCTTTGTACCTTTGTCCAATTCTTTTCTTGAGATAAATTCCTAGCGACAAACTCCCTAGGAAAAAGCATATTCATGTTTATTACCAAATTTCTCACAAGAGAGGTTATACTCTCTTATACTCCCATCTACCAGCGTATTAAATTAGCCGCTTCTCTCCATGCTTCCCATGGCTATGAGGTCTTTTGTTTTTGTTTTGTTTTTGTAGAGAGAGAGAGACTGTGAGGGGCAGGAGGGGGAAGGGCAGGGAAGGGGAGAGGGAGACAATCTTAAGCAGTCTCCATGTTCAGCACAGAGCCTGACACGGGGCTTGAACTCAGAACCCTGAGAGTAGGACCTGAGCCAAAGTCAGGAGTCAGATACTTAACTGACTAAGCCACCCACGTGCCCTTCCATAGCTATGAATTGTAAAAGCAAACATGACTCTGATATGCTGTTGAGGCACTTTCTGAATACGTGGCATTTTTCCACAGGTGTACTCCGATTATGAAAGTAACCCCCAGTTGCGTCAAGCCATCGAATTTGCCTGCCACCAGTTCTACATTCTACACCGGAAGCCGTTTGTGCTGCAGCTGTTTGCCAGTGTGGCCCCTCTCCTGGAGTTTCCTGTAAGTGCGCTCTGGGGAAATACATGTAGACCAACCCCATGAGAAAAGCAAAGGCTCTTTTAGTTAGAGTCTGCTGTAGCAAGGGAGTTCGCCACTTGGGTCTTGGCAAAGACTCAAAGGCAGACAGAGGAGTAAGAAAATTCTATGGTGGAGAAAAGGGAAGGCTTCAGGTATGCCCGATTGGGGGCTGTTGGTGTCGGGGAGCTGTAAGCAGGCTAACTAGATGTGGGCCATCCTATTTAATTGGCTAGGGGTACATATTTGTCTTTCTCTGATTGGTCTAGTTGAGAGCAGGGACAAGGAAGGATCAGGGAATCTGTCAGTTGTCATCAAGTCCTGGCCATTTGGGTTATTGTTTGGTTTCCAGTAGAGCTAGTAGTCTGACTTCCTACTAACCTGACTTGCAGCAGGCTTGCTTCCCGGGCGGATTACTGGGGACAATGGTTTGGTTTCCTGGGCAGGTTACCATAGGTTATAGATCAGAGCTCTATTTTTACATATGACCTGCTCATTTATATTGTCTGTTTGTATAATCAGCATCTCAGCTCTCTTTCTTCAACCGGTGGGATAAGAATCATTAATCATTTCTCTTCATTTTTCTTCAACCCTCATCTCCGCCTGTAGGATATAGATAGGCCAACTCCCCAGTTTTTTTATACTCGATTAATAAAAAGGAAGAGATCCCTGATTCTCCTTCCTTTCTACCACTGTCTAGCACTCACGCTGCTTTTCTTTTTCTTCGGAACGCTTATACCACATCACATGTCATGCATGTGTTGCACTAATATCTATCTCTACCATACCCCCAAATAGAATTTAAGCTCCATTAAAGCAAGACCTTCATCTGTCTTTCTGTTTGCTTTTGGTTTGTTTTTAGTTGTTTCGTTTGTATGTCTTTTTTGGTTTTGTTTTGTTACAACCTCAGTATACAGAATTGTGCATGGCACATAGCAGAAATTTAAGAGGGATTTGTTGTTTTAATGAATCAAACCATTTTAAATAGATTCGAGATGGCAAGCATCTCCATTTGGGAGTTATATTACCAAACAAGACTTGAAAAATGCCCAGAGTTGTTAAAATAAGCATCTGTTTCCCCAGACATATTTGAAGTGTTCAACTCCTACATTACAAAAGTTCCTTTGGGAATGTTGAGTCCTTCCATCGCAGACCAGAGGAGATGTTTACATGAATTGTTCTGGAGGTCTACATATTGCTGTATTTTTAGGAGTTTGTACGAATATCTCTTTGTACCAGATTAACATTTAATAGGTCCCTTGAAAGGCCAATGCTCATTCCAAAAATCATATAGCAGCATTGCTGGATCCTGGGAGCTGAATGCCAGATCGATGTAATTGTTACCAGTGGTGGTGTATGTGAGATTTGAACTCCTGATCAAACCACATTAGCACCGAGGCAGAAATCAATAAACTAAAACAGTCTTTCTTCTTACAGGATGCTTCCAATAATGGACCCAGCAAAGGCGTGTCAGCCCAGTGCCTGTTTGACCTGCTGCAGTCCCTGGAAGGGGAGACCACTGACATATTAGACATCTTAGAGCTGGTCAAAGCTGAGAAGCCTCTTAAATCATTAGGTAAAAACAAAAGTTGCCCTGACCTTCCCTTTGTAGATTGCAATTTTTTTTTTAATGATTCTATTTTAAATTCTATATTAAATCAAAACAGAAAGAAAAATGGAAGATTGGTATAAATTGAATGAGTACCTTTCTTATCTCCTATTTTTTCTTAAATTTCTTGAAAATCTGGTTGGCTTAGTCCGTTAGGTTAAGCGTCTAACTCTTGGTTTCCGCTGGAGTCAAGATCTCAGGGATCAAGCCCTGAGATCCTGGGATCAAGCCCTGCAGTGGGCTGGGTACTCAGCACAGTCTGCTTGTCCCCCTCCCTCTTCCTCTACTCCTGCCTGCAAGCTCTCGCTCTCTCTCTCGCTAGCTCTCACTCTCCCTCCCTCTCTCTCCCCCAACTCTCTCTTTCAAAAAAAATAAGATCTTTAAAAAATTTTTTTTAATTTCTTGAAAATCCTAAAGAGTATGGAATTCTCTACCATGGAAATTGTATTAAAATGGTGTCTGATACTACACTGCTCTAGTACCACAGTGTTCAGAAAATTAGGTTTTCCCGGACAATTCTAGGTGAGTAACTCTCTAAAATGGTCTTTTATGATCATGGAATGTGTAGAAGAAGAGAGAATTCAAAGATAAAGTCTCATGCCTTAGACATCTGCATGCCCTTGGATAGTAGGTCAGATTTTTTTCTAAACTACCCCCCAAAAAGCACTTTTATTTTTCTTCTGATTATTCAAAATTGGGAAACAGAATTTTAGCTCTTTGGATGAAGAAATTAATCGTGTTCACAGTTTAGGAATAAAATCTGACAGAGAAATGGCTATAAAATATAACCGGAATGTTAAGTGGTAATTTCTTCTTTATCCCTGGCGCACTCCACCCTGATTTTGTGCCTCGACCTTCTGTCCCTTCAGATTTCTGCTATGGAAACGAAGACCTGACATTCTCTATAAGCGAGGCCATTAAACTCTGTGTGACCGTGGTGGCATACGCTCCAGAGTCATTCAGAAGGTAATTCAGTCCTTTATTCTGTGCCTTGTGATAAGTAAATATGGCTAAGAAAATAGAAGTGAGCGAACGCAAAGGTTACATTTGCTACTATCATCTTGTAATATTCTGGCAAGGATGTTTTCAATAACGACATCTAGGAAACTTAACATAGTACAGTTTCTGGAAACTATAGTAAATCTTCATTAATGTAAAATACCTAAAATTTGGAATTTGTGCAGCAGCTGAGATATTTAGTCTTGTTTAGGAAATACTGTCCTGACATGTGATACAGATTAATAGCAAACAAAATTCCAGGGCAAACCATTAAATTACTGAAGAAAATGCTTTTCATGGAGCAATAAGAACTCCTTTCATACAAAGAGCAAGAATATAAATCTTGCCTGTCATTTTGCCAAGTGTAAGGAACACAAAGGCGTCACATGGGAGGTGTCATCCCTGTTACAGGACGTTGGCTTTGGTCTGATTTATGTACTGATATGCGAAATGGAAATCAGTCTCATCTTGCTATTTAAAGAGACCTTTTAAAGACAGAGACAGTAATTCAGATGAATCAGGGATAGCCCCCTGTTTTGTACTTACAGATCCTTAAAAATAATAGAGCTACATTCCTTTAAATGCTCCCTGAGGTTGGCTTCATCAACCCACCTAATGATATAATCCCCATTACATCAATATTAGGCAATCTCTCCCTCTCGACTTCTCAATCTACTTTGATCTTTTCTTGTAATGTCTAGCTCATAAACAAAATCGCAGGCTACATGCTGTCATATTTTTCGTGTAAGGATCAAGCTTGAAACAGGACCACCTTAAAAATTCAGTATGGAGGAAAGAAGTCCTACCCTGTTGTCAGCTCTTACAAGAAGAAGAAAAACAGCGGAGTTGATGTTGCCAGTGTATCTTTGTCAGTTTGTCTCTCAGATTAGTCTTTCTCCCTCCCCTAGAACAAAATGAGTAAAGGGGCCAAGAGGGACCAGGACTCAGATTAATTGAACTCTCTCTGCATGAAAAATGAGTAAGAAATATCCACCTACCCCCAACCCCCAAGATTCCCAGCTTTTTTGGTGTTAATTAGTGGGGATTAAATATCATGCCTGTGGTCGACCAGAAATGTGGCTATGGCCCTCAAGGGAGCAAACCTGCAGTCTATAATGATGGTTCTTCTCCTCCTTTCCTTGGGCTCCTCCTATAATACCACAGCTCCATAAACGGCGTGACAAGGCAGTGAAACCCTGTGTCAAGTTAACTCCAAGCCCACTCTATTTGTGGGTATAAAAACACTCCCTATCCTATTTTCTATTCCAAGTGTGTCCAAGTACGTTGTTAGTAGGGTGTCTCAGAGGATCTGCAGTGAGAGGAGGTGATATCAAGACACTGCAGTAGTAAAATGCAGAAATCTTCTCTAATGTCAAAATGCCAATGACAGAGAAAACCCCCAGATTTAACTAAAAAAATTTTCCATTATCAAATTTCTGGTGAGACATGAAATCCTCTCTCAAGTTAAAATCCAAACATGCTCTGAAAAACAACCTGAGGGTTTTGAAGGGGCGGGGTGGGAGGGTGGGGGAACCAGGTGGTGGGTATTAGGGAGGGCACAGATTGCATGGAGCACTGGGTGTGGTGAAAAAACAATGAATACTGTTACGCTGAAAATAAATAAAAAATTTAATTTAAAAAAAATCCAAACATGCTGAAATCAAAAGGAATCAAGTTCACAATCAAATTTTCTTGTCGTTGTGACCTAAAGGCCAAAGTCCAATATTGTTAAGTTAAATTAAAATTAAAGAAAGAATTATCCTCCCTAGTTCCCTATTCTGTTCTGTCAGAGGGATTCCTGAATTTCTGCGTAGAATCGAGGTGTCTTAAGCAGCTGTCCCCTGGGATCTCTCTCAAGGAACAAGTACAATTTTTATAACACTTCAGCATTTGTCCCTATTGTACTTAAATTTTTAAAGTAAATGTATTCTATTTAAATACAACATTTATACAAAAAAGTTTTTAAAAATAATAACTTTATAGTTGTACCAATGTTCATAAAGTTAACCCATCTACACAACTACCACTCAAATGGAAAAATCAGAGGAGCCACTATCCTACATCACAAATCATCTTTGCCTATTTCTGAACTCTATTCAAGTGAAATAATATAGTAGGTACTTTTTAATGTCCTGCTTTTGTTATGCAATATTATTTTATGAGCTTCACCCACATCATTGTGCATCACCGGTTTGTTCTTCAATATTTAATGTCTATGCCACAATTGATTTCTCGTGGACAGACTATTGTGTTACATCCAATTTGAGACCATTACAAATACTGCTGCAGTGAGTGTTTTTGTATGCGTCTTTGTGAGCTCGTGTGTCTGTATTTCTGTAGGTGAAAATGCTGTGCTAGGTCATGGAATATCTGTATGTTTTGCTTTAGTAGATACTACTTGTTTTCCGAAGTGGCTGTGTCAATCTCCATTCCCACCAGTGGAGTGTGTGTGTGTCCCAGTACTCTGCTGCCTCATCAGCATTTGATGTTCAGTCTTTATTTTAGCTATTTTGGGGGGGTGATAGTGATATCTCATTGTGTGTTTTAGTTTTCGCTTCTCTCTTCCAAACTGGAAAGTTTGGAAGCTCTCCAGATGTTTAATGGAATTTGGATAGCTACTTTTGCAAAGTGCCTATTGAAGCCTTCCACCCATTTTTAAATGAGTTTTTCAGTATTTATTTTATTTGATATGTAGAATTTGTCCAAAGAGTCTGATGTAAGCACTTTGAGCTTATATGGACTGGGGTGCTGGTAAATATTTAATAACCAACTCTCTGGGGGGAATAGAGTCCCTGATACATAGCATTGCTAATTGGCTAATATCTAGAAATGGCTGAGTATGAGATACCAGCCTGACATCGTTGAACATGGGGTTGGAAACAGTTGCATACATAGACTGTCTTGACCTGTTAAATGTCCCCTCCAGCACACCACTGGTTATATGCATTTCAAATAACATCTCCTACTCTGTGACTTATAATTTTACTCACCTAACATTATCTTTTAATGGATAGAAGTCTTCATTTTAATGTAGTCTAATGTATAACTATTTACCTTACTGTTTAGTGCTTTCTGTGTCCCCTTAAGAAATCTTGGCTAACCCAAGCTTATGAATACATCCCCTTATAATACCTGCCAAATGCACTGTGGTTTTTAACAATTTTTGGTATGGTGTAAAGTAAGAGTCAAGATTTCCTTTTCCCATATAGATACTAATAGGCAATAGACAAAGTACCATTTATGGAAAGGTTAGCATTTCCCATTGCATTGCAGTGTCATTCTTGTTATAAATCAAGTATCTGTGGATTTGTTTCAGACTCCTTATTTTATTCCACATGTCTGTCTGTCTCTCCTTGTGTTGTGGGGTCATAGAGTACAACAGCCTGGAAAGAATTCCTTTTTTTTTTTTTTCCCAAGAAAGAATTCTTGAGATGTTGTAAGGTGCAACTTAGTGAGTTTATTTAAGTAGCAAGGGGACAGGACCTATGGGCAGAAAGAGCTGTACTTTTTGCTTTACGACGCTGGTGGTTATATGCTTCGTGCTCAAGGGGGAGGACGACATGCAGAGAGTGTTAGATCATAAATGCCTTCTTTGAACTTCTCATAAAACTACTTTTGCAAGATTTCTCTGGTACTTCTCATTCAGTTTGGTATTAACTATGGCTGAGACACATAGGCAGTTACGAGACCCTTTAAGAATGTAGCAACCAGCATGTATTTGATACCTATGGGACCTATGCAGGCTATAGGTCAGCCTTCTAAGCTAAAGGTGAACATCTTTTTGCTTCTATCCCTCATCACTTGCGCCAGTACTATGCTGTCTTAATTATTATAGCTTTATAATAAGTCTGGCTGGTGTTTGTTCTTACTTTTACCTTCAGTGTTTCTATGTACTCACATTTAACATGTATCTCTTACTAAGATGTCATTGAGATTTTCCATTATTCACTCCAGTAAGCAGCCATTTTCCGACCTGCATCAGAGATGCTGTTTCCACAGACTCTTTTCTCGAAAACTGCTTAACCTTTAAGAAGCCAGCCTCCCAGAGAAGGGTTTTATCTTGTCTACATTTTGTTTCAGCTGAAAATCACTCTTAGCCAATCCCTGCGTGGCAGCCGTATTGATCGTCATGGCTCTGGCTTCTCTAGACGGAG
Organism: Martes martes; assembly: GCF_963455335.1. Classification (NCBI taxonomy): domain Eukaryota; kingdom Metazoa; phylum Chordata; class Mammalia; order Carnivora; family Mustelidae; genus Martes; species Martes martes. Next base: position 175,637,768 of record NC_137890.1, on the reverse strand, counting down.
CGCACAGCTCCGCCACTCATTCCATGGTCTCTCCACCAGCTGTCCTTTCGCTACTTTTCCCCTCCCCACGTATTCTCCCAAAAGGCAAGCAGAACTGCCTCAGCTTTGACTGGGTGCTCGATTAATTCGTGAACCAATTAATTAATTGGTGTCGGTCAATCTTCCCAGCAGCTTTACTAACTCTGGACTTGGGTGGAGTGGGAGGGGGCCTCAGAATCAGGCTGTGCATTGCTCCCAAGTGTAACCCAGCCAACCCAAGTGACTGGCTTTCTGTTGATTAAAGTCTTCAGATGCTGATGGTCTTGGAAGCTCTAGTCCCCTGCTACCTACAGAAGCTAAAGAGACAGACCTCCCAAGTGGAGACGGTGCCTGCTGCCCGAGAGGAGATCGCGGCCACAGCTGCTCTGGCGACATCCCTGCAGGCCCTTTTGTACAGTGTAGAGGTCCTCACCAGGTAATCCGGTCACCGGAATAGGCAGAGCCTCCCATGGTATGTAGCTGCCAGAAAGAGGAAGAAAAAACATGGCAGCTAAAGATCCCTAAAACCCTGTCTTTATTGACACACACCTGCCCAGACCCAGCCCTTTGTGGCTTAAAACTGCAAACGTTCCCTAAGTTGTTTGGATAAATAATGCTAAGTCCTCTGAATAATGAAAATAACAATAATACCAAGAACACATCTGCATGCACCTAAAACTGTCTGTGGCGGTTTTAACCCAGTGGTGAATGAAGGGCTAATGTAGTGAATGTGAAAATGTGATCCGTATTTTTATTAGCTTTTATATTATTTTATGAGACATGAAATATCTGTAATTCCAACTAAGCTGACTTTTATTATTTTACTGCTTGTAAAGAGTTGTGTTTGTTTTTTTGTACTGTAGTTTCAGAAACTACATAACAAAAGTAAACAACAGAATTTTATTCTAATGCTAGAATTCGCAGATCCCCTGTGGGGCAAAACTCTGTGGTGCTGAGATAGGGCCTGAGGGATTTGGGAATAGAAAGGTACATTGATGCGAGAGTTCAGCCCTAAACAAAGTACCAAGTACCTGTCGCATGGGTCTTGGGTGCAGAAGCAGAACGCACTGAGAGGCCAGACGGAGATGGAAGGGATGATGGGCAGACAGAGTGAGAGGAGCGGGAAGAGGAGGAGGCAGGAAGCTCTGCAGATATTTGGCTTGCTTTCTCTGTTCCCATCTAAAATGAGCTAGGAGATACTGTTCCCTGGAGCAGAGGTGGGGATGACTTCTTCCTCGGGTGGTGTCTCTACTCCTCCATCCCATTTGGCCACCTCCTTACCCTAAATTCTGTCTGTGATTTACTCCCACCGAAAGGCACCACCGTCTCCTGCCTCATCTTGCCCTATTAATGAGAACTTGCTGAAATCCCTCCATCCAGGAAGAACTTCTCTAGCATGTACCAGCAAGCGAGAGAGGGAAGGAGATTACGATTCATTAAGTCAATGTATGTTTAGTTTCTAATGATGGGCTATATTGCCAGCCTAGGCAAGCAAGAGTGTAGCCCAAAGGCCTTTGGCAGACTGCCGGTGTTGAAGGGCCCATATGCTCCTGGCTGAGGGGATGGGAAGTAGTAGTAGAACAGGGAGCCATGGCAAATCACCTCTTCCAATGGGACCCATTCCTAATGCTTCCATGTTGGTTTCCTGAAAGTCCTAGAAGGAAGAACCTCCTAAGGAGAAATGCCACTTTTACTCTTCCTTCTGGGCCTCTCTGGTTATATCACTAGCTTCTTCATGCAGTTGGAATAGAGAAGACCAATCAGTTCTTCCCAAGGGCTGCCTTTGTTATTTCTCCTCACATCATGCAATCTCAGTGCTTTCCTCCTACCTATTCTTTTTATCAGGATAGGTCAATTAACTTATCCAACATTGACTCACCCAAAATTCCACCAAGAGTGGAATGGATGGAGCACTGACATTCAAAATTCTGTGGCTCTAAATATTCCAGGGTATTTAACATTCTCTTGACAGAAGGGAGAACTAACCTCATTGGTCAGCCAACGATAAGGTTGGCTTTGCCGTTTTTACAAGAAGATAAGAGCCCCATTTCACATCTCTTCTCCTAATTCCTTTACCCATGAACAAACATCAATAGTTACACACAAATAAGCATATTGCTACTGTGTTAATGTTAGTTTTCTGTTGTTATGTAATGCATTAGCACAAGTTCAGAGGCATAAAACCAAACATTCATTATCTTGTATTTCCATAGGCCAGAACTGGGTGGGCTCAGCTGGTTTCTCCCTCAGGGTCTCACAAGGTTGAAATTAAGATGGTAGTCCAGCTGGGCTCTTATCTGAAGGCCCTGGGGAAAACAGTCCACTTCCAAGGCCATTTAGGTTTTTGGCAGAACCTAGCATCATGCAGCTTTAGGTCTGAGGTTCTGTCTCCTTTCTGTCAGCCAGGGCCACTCTCTACCTTAGAGGGTACAGGCGTTTCTTCCCACATGGCCTTTTCTGTCTTCCAGCCAACAATGGCGCCCTGAGTCCTTCTCATGCTTCAAATCTCTTTGTTCCTAGCAAGAGAAAACTGCTTTTTTAAGGGCTGGTGCAGTAGGATTAGACCTACCCAGATAATTTCCCTTCGGCAGTGTAAGAGTTCATAATCACAGGGGTGATACCAGGGGGAGTGTAGGGTCCCGGGGCCATCTTTAAGTTCTGCCTTGCATAACAATGGCACAGGAAGAGAAGGTCTAGTGTGATTATTAAAAGCTTACTTTCCAGCCACACCCAGCATACAGAAAATGAGCATCATAAAAGCAAGCCTGAAAGAGTTCGTACAAGACTTGCTTTGGAACGCTGCGTCATCCCTTCCAGTGCTCTCAGAGGTCAACAGAGAGACAAAGATCACCTAGGATTCAAAGTAAACCCTACAAATATAAAAGATGATTCAAATCTATTTTGAGCATCTACATTACTGACTTATAATAGATACTAATTTACTCATTTCTCTGGGTAGTCTTAAGTATGATTTTGCCTAGAAGGGTTCTTTCATTCTTTGATAGTTTTTCAGAAAAATAAGGTGGTTGATTACAATGTAGGTGGCCAAAATGTTATGCACATCTTTACCTTTCACTTATAGTCCAGAACAGTTAACTTCCTAGTAACCTGTCAAGTTGAAAAAGGAGCTCTTAACTCTCACTAAGTCATAAAGACTTAGAAGCCTGAGTTCGTAAATGTCTGGTTTGAAGTGTCATAGTTTATACCTCAGAACTAGTTTGAAGTGTCATAGTTTATACCTCAGAACTAAGAAGCAGAAGAACTTAAATCATGATATGCTAACAGACCCCCAGGAATCCATGTCCCCTTTAAAGTGCCTCTCAGGGGGCGCCTGGGTGGCTCAGTGGATTAAAGCCTCTGCCTTCAGCTCAGGTCATGATCTCAGGGTCCTGGGATCGAGCCCCGCATGGGGCTCTCTGCTCAGCGGGGAGCCTGCTTCCCTCTCTCTCTCTCTGCCTGCTTCTCTGACTGCTTGTGATCTCTGTCAAATAAATAAATAAAATCTTAAAAAAAAAAAAAAAGTTTAAAGTGCCTCTCAGAACAGAAACAGCAAGAGTGTGATAGAAAAGCCCAACACAACAGTCTCTCTCTCTCTCTCTCTCCTTTTTTTTTTTTTTTATGACAGTCTCCTTTTAGGACTCTGTGAGTAATTTAAAATTTATGTGAGCTTCTGTCACTCGAGGACTTTGTAAATGTTTCCACTTCTATTTTTCTTTTGTTGTGGTGGTTCCTGTCCCCATCACAGGCCCATGACAGCCCCGCAGATGAGCAGGTGTGACCAAGGTCATAAGGGAACCACCACAGCCAATCACACTATGTCGTCTGGGGTGAACACTAGGTAAGTCACTGGCCTTATTCTCCTGTGGTCTCTCTATATCACACAACCCGAATCTCAGCCGTTGGGAATGCAAGGAATCCTGAAATAGTCAATATTGAGTGTGAAACCCTCCAAGGAAAAGAAAGGAAGGCGACAGTTTAAAGTTACAAGGCTTCTTTTAACACCGTCAGAGAGAAATCCAAGCCACCTTTGTAAATCGGCACAGTGTCGGTTTGTTTGCATGGACACGCAAGATGTTTTCTGCTGCCTGGGTGGTCTTTGATCTATTCCAGTGTTGTTTCATTCGCCTCCAAGAAAAAGGCAATGAAACAATAATAATCAGGGGGTGGTTTCTCATTCCCATGGCAGTTATACGGGGTCAACTTACTTTCATCTGGGCAGATTTTCCACAGGCATTTCATCCGAATTTTAACTTGGGTCCTCAAGTGATGCTCTCATGGTCCTTGACTTAATCTCCCCTCCCTCCCCCACACCACCCCCCGTTTTGCTGTAACTCAGACTACTGGCTATACTAGTAATACTTACACAGCTTCATTCCGTCCGTGTTAACCACTAAATAACCTAACACACACACATACACACAAATATTTAATTAGCTTCTTCCTCCAAGGAAGGTTTAAGAGAGGGCAAACCTCAAATCAGTTAGAGAAAAAGTTCTTTTTTCCCAGGATGGAGTTATTAGTTAGTAGGGAAATCTTAAGGAGAAACTTTGCAATTTTCCATTCTCTCTGAAGCACAGTTTTAAGAATGTGTCATCCTTTATGTAAAGTTAATTCCCTACTCATCATTTATATTACAAATAAAGCAAATATCAGACCCAACTGTAAGTTAGCTGATGTGATGGTTAGCTCATGCCTCAATTTCTCAGATATCAAGAAAAAACAAATACATTGTAAGTGATATTCAGGGGCTAGATTCAACTATCAGATGAAAGGTACACAGGAAAAGAGAGTTTCTAAAGTCCTGTTATTAATCCGTCCTCAAGCGGTCAGTTTCCAGAACTGAAAGGAAGTCTGCCATATTTCTTCCTCTGATCCCCAGAAACAGAGCACATGGTATTAAAACTGTAACTTGGATTCACGTCACTTTCGAAGTTCTTCAAAAGTCCTCATTTGGCTGCGTTCCATGACTTTGTATGTGTTTTTATAATGTGTATTTCTACACATGCTATACCAGTGGGACGGTTTTCACAGCAGCTGTAATGGCAGCATGTGTGGTGGCCAAATGGAAGGCGGAGATTTTATATTTTAGGATTAGTCCATGTGCGTCGGTGAGCTTAGCAGTATGTGTAGCTTCAAGGGCTTCTCACAAGAAACAGTCCCCAGGAAGCCCCGCCACAGGGCCCCTGTGCTTGCCTCATCGTTATGCAGACTGTTCTTCTGATCCCCAGGTACCAGGAACAAGGCGCCAAACTGCACTTTATCAGGTACAGAGAGACGAGCCCTGATTTCGTATGAATTCTGACGTCTTGTAATGATTGTCTTTCGAGCTGGGTTATGGTTCCATAAGATTTCATTTCATTAATGCATGTCCTATTGTTTCTGGGTAAATCCTCAGGGAGTGGCTCGTGTAAAGCCATTGCTGTTTGGGACGGCAGTCTTTTCTAGGGTGGCACATTTTCTTTACCCTGTAGACAAGGTTCTCCTCATGAGTGCCCATGATACGTAATACAAGGAATCGTACATTTTCCGTCAGTGTGATGTTCTCCTCTCACAGTGGCCACACACGCACTTTTTCAGACCCCCAGTTAAATGTTTGTAATTCCCCAGGGAAAATCTGCACTTACTGGAGGAAGGGCAAGGCCTTCCCAGAGAGGAACTGGATGAGCGCATTGCTCGGGAGGAGTTCCGAAGGCCTCGGGAGTCCCTGCTGAATATCTGTACCGAATTTTACAAGCACTGCGGGCCCAGGCTGAAGATCTTGCAAAACCTGGCTGGGGAGCCACGCGTTACCGCCCTGGAGTTGCTGGATGTGAAGTCACACATGAGGTATCGTCCCTGCTTTTCCTGCTTCTGAATGTGGACAGCATTGGGATATGTGTTTTGGGGTGTGGGTGTCAGGGGGAGAGAGGTCTCTCAGGATAAGAACTTGGGTACTCAGAGTGATGTGTGTGTGTGTTTGTGGCTTGGATGGATATCATACAGGGCCATCCAGGAAAATGTACATTAAGTCTGTCAAAAAGGACCGCAGTATAGACAGGGGGAGAGTACTCTCAAAGACAGAGAAGCATAGTTCATGTATTTGCTCCTCAATAAAAGAGAGTAAAAGGGAAATTTTTGTCATCTAAATTCTTAGAAAAGTAGCCTTCATCCAAGTACTCTTTACTGCCCAGATTCTAAATTTTCACAAGAACTGTGTTTCCTTTCTATCAGCTTACAAGAAATTTCACTACTGTTCTCTGCCCAAAGGCTTGCTCTGTTCCGGTACTACCTGGGGAGTCAGTAATGAGCCCTGCAGGGAAGGGAGCTAGTTTTAACTCTGAGCCACACTTTCCTCTGATCCCTTTTACACACGTTGTGCATAATAACCTTCCAATGTTTCAAACAAAAAATGTCCTGCTGGAAATCTGGACGAAGCCAGTCATCACTTAAAAAGTTTTACTGTTGGTGTACCAGGGAGAGGCTCTAGACTTGCTAGTCTGTGCACTCATATTTCCTTCTTCCTATAGTGTTGTCTTATCTCACTTGTTGTGGTAAATCATGAAGTCTCTGTCTATATTCTCAGATTCTTAAAAGAAACTTCTGGATGTTCTATGCAAATTTGTAACAATTTGTAAAAGGTCATAAAAACTCCTTGAAAGGAAAATTCCATAGGTAGCAAAATAGTCACTCAAAAAGTTTAGTAAACTTATAAAGCCGAAGGGAGAGTGAGGTTCTAGCCATTCAGGATTAACACTGCTATTTGGCAAAACGTGTTGATTCCCTGATTGCCATCAACTTTTTTCTTAAAATTATCCCTTGAAAATTTTAGAAAGTACTAAGTAAGCGAAAATGAGAGTCCATAAATGTAGAGAGAAAATGGACTCTTTTTCCTCCCAGCTAATTTCCCATTCTGAGTTGTTGGCACACACCCAGGACTCCACAGCTTCGTGTGTGTTCGTGCTCCCAACATACAGAAATGGGGAAGAGCTTATTGCACACGGAGAATTTCAGCACCTACACTGGCAAAGGGTAGGAAGGTTTGGAGTAGGACGAGCCAATTGCCATAGCAACCCAGTGTTCCATTCGGTCAGTCCATCACTCCTCCTTTCCCACTGATGACGGCTAGGGAAACCAAATAATCCTGCAACATCACTTTCCTACGGTCAGAGTGTGAGAACTGCCCGTTGTCATTTTGAGGGAGTGAAGGGACAAGATTCCTAAAAAATGGATGAGAGTGAGAGGAGATCAGGATCATGGGTTAGAAACTGCCCTATAATTTGACCATTTGTAACTATACTTCTTAAGGCATTGGAGGAAGGGGAGAGTGTTAGTTAGAGAGGTCTGGAGCGCTCTCTAGAGGCCAGACCCTGTTAAAGGTTAAATGAGCTATAGTTCAAATGACTGACGTCAGTGCCCTGGCACTGAGTTAATAGAGTTCGACAGATACTAATGCTAATGAATATGATCCAAATTCTATGCTAGACACTGGGAATGTAAAATAAAGTCCTGGGTCTCCCCATGACCACAGTCTAGCACAAGCAGCACACATAAGAAAGTAACTACAATGCATTGTTGCAAGTACTCTAGATCATGTATATATATCTATGTATTTATCGTTTTATAAAATAGTTGAGGCAACTTAGAAAATTAAACAAAGGGATAGAATATACAAATTAGAGAGTCAGAATAAAGTGGAAAATTAGCAAGGAAATTATTATGTTTATGATGATATTAACACAGGAAATCTATATGATTTGATCAGATTAGATGCCATTCATGAACATAAATTTGATTTTGAGCTTCCAAGTAGTCAAAGCGATGAGGAGGAAATGACCTATTACAAAATCAGTGTCGATTAGATAAAAAACAACTAGTTGTTTGATAAAAAATTACTTTTCTAAAATACAAAGAATAAGAAATGTCTCCTGGTTGGTGTTTGTTAAAAGGAAAGAGTGGTGTAATGAACAACACCCTTGTGTAGATAAAGTGTTAGTTTCGCATGCCTATCAGTACTGAAAGTTGGCATAACATCATAATGCGATTCATCAAGACCAACCTATCTGAAGCCAAGATATTGTCTTTCAAAAGCACAATTATCTCATTGCCTATTGGAGGAGAGGCAGAATTTTTATTGCCGGGAAACAGACTAAGTGACCTCTATTAATGCTGTTTCTCACAACAAGCCTTTGATTTAAAAGAAAAAAAAAAAAAGAAAGAGGACTTGCCATGATCTCTGGCCAAACAGAGATATTCTATGTTGCTAAGTAGGGATAGGCCCCTATACTTTCACCTTGCACCAACCAAAAGGTATTATATAGATTTTTTTCTTATAAATTAAATATACCTTTGGATATATGTCAAAGTCAGAACCGTGGGCACATAGGTCCTGTTTAAAGTCGTAAGAATGGATAGTATCACTCAAGGAAAGAAGATTGATAGAAACAGGCATGGCATAATGGAAGAGATAGAGGAGATATTTACATGAAGTCTTTGATTCAAGCCGGAGGACCAAGAGGCAGTGCAAGAGGCAATCTGTACTCCTGCCTTAGCAAAATATATGGTTGACTTCAAGGATCTCTGATTAGATAGAGTCTCTGTGCTGGGGGAATTTAATGCTTCATCTGCCCAAACCAGAGCTGTCAAAGCAGTAGTATATGTGTGCGTGTGCGTGTGTGTGTGTGTGTGTGTGTGTGTGTGTGTACATATATATATGGCAGGATAATGAGATCTGCAAGTCCAGCTCTCTGTCTCTCTGTCTCTCTCTCTGTCTTCTCCCTCCCACTCTCCCTTTGTCCCTCTCTCTCTCCATCTCTCCCCCTCTCTCCCCCTCCCTCCCTACCCTCCCTGCCTCCTTCTCTTCAACTCTCCCTCTCAATGGGAAAATCTCTTGTGTTCTCACTGGGAAATGACCATAGGAATATTTTTTTACCAACGGATTATCCATGTGCTAGTATAGCAAAGACTATATTAAAGGAAATGTTTGTGTTATGCTCAATGCAAATCATTTTTACCACCAGATGGATTAGAGAAATTCAGGTAGTAATGCATAAAATGACTCAAATTCAGTTCTAAATACTGTTTTTCATGCTTAAAATAAATTGATCCTTTCTCAGGCATTTCTCAATGTTATCTGTAAAATAATAAGGAAAAAAGAAATATGTGCATGGAGATATGCTCTTATCTGTCATTCAAACAACTGAAAAATTAAAGAATTTTCTGCATGACACATTTGCGAGGAAGAGATAAACAGAAGAACACACGGGCTTTTAAAATGATTTAAGACATGCACATTCACACACAGTTTCCAGGAGGACAATGTGAATGTTCAGTCTGGAGGCAAGACAATAACTAGTTCTTGATAATGAAGGGTTGCCATGGAGAAGGTGGGTTGAATTTGTGCTTCCAGATTAAGCCGAGGTGGGAGAACCTGAGGGAATTGGGCACCTAATATGAGAAGAGCTTTTCGGGGTGTAGACCTCCACAGATGGTGAGAACAGCCTTACGCAGTGGTGAATTCTCCATCCGTGGCACTCGTCAGATGAAGTTGTTGTAGAGTAGTCCATGTGTTAGAGAGACAGTGGCTTGACTGTGATTCCTAAACCAGAGTGCCCATAAGAATCGCCTAGGGCTCTTAAACCACAAGTCCTTTCAAGCATTTGTCCTATCTCTTCTGAAGTAATCAAAGAGAAATTTCACCTTATTAAAACGCTATAGATAATACATGAGAAAAGGAATGACACAATATTGCTAGTGTGCTACTTCTAATGAATTAATGGATGTGTGCAGTGGTCACTAGTGGCAACTAACACCAGGAAGAGGGACAAGTAGGAATCATGTGCCTCCTGGTGAAAGGACACATCACCTATGAAATACACTTGCTAGGAAATCAAAACCTAATCTAATCTAACCCCTAGTGTAATTACCAATTGGATTAAATACTGAAGCAATGGGATAGATTAAATGATAGCAAGGAGATTCAATCAACAAAATCCGGAGTGTAGAAAATGTTACTTAACAAACAGCCCATTTCCTCAAGAAATAAATTATAAAAACATTGGGGGGGGGAACAAGAAGGGAACCTACATAGTAGAAGAGACTTAAGAGAAATATCAATCAATTGAAATGTTATGGAGCTTATTTTATTATGATCTGTTTAAAGAAAAGTTTATTTAAGAATTATGAAATAAGGTGGGAATTTTGAAAACTGACTGCATATCTTTTTTTTAATAGGAATTATTTTTAACTTGTTAGCTGTCATAATTGTGTTGTGGTTAATTTTTTTAAGTTCTTAACCTTAGAGACACATACTGAAGTATATGTACTGATAAAATAATTTGATGCTTAGGATTTACTTCAGAGTAGTTCAGGGTAGTGGGGAGGGGGTGATCGTGGGTATAAATGAAACTGGAGTGGCTATGAGTTGAACATTGTTAAATCTGGGTGATGGGTACATGAGGGGTGCATTATGTACTTGCCTCTCTACCTTTATATATACATGCTCAAGTTTTTCAAAATTAAGGTTAAAAAATATGCAGATTTCTGGGCCCAATCCTTGGGCCATATTTATTAAATCTTGGGTGAGGCCTGAGAAATGATACCCTTTATTTCTACTTTAAGCTGAATTTTTTAAAGTAAGAAGATCCAGTCAGGGTTTCCACATATGGAACCCCATTGCCTCAGGGCTATGAAGATCTCTTTCAACTTCAAGATTGAGGATTATACCTTCTGGGCTTTTCCAAGAAAATTTACTTTAAAAATAAGACAAAACAAAACAAACAAAAAACAGAAAAGGTTGGGGCACCTGGCTGGCTGGTCAGGGGAGCATGCAACTCTTGATCTCAGGGTTGTGAGTTCGAGCCCCATGTTGGGTATAGAGATTACTAAAAAAATAGTCTTTAAAAAAAAAAAAAGGAAAGAAAAAATAGAAAAGCTTATTTCTGATGTCCTGTTATCTGGAATATCCTCTTTTCTTTTAGTAACAGTTCTGAAAACCCTCAACGTATGGATGCCTCCTGATGGCACCACGTACAAGTGCTCTTCTAGGCAACATTAGGCCTCTCTATTCCCTTTTCCCATTGGAATCTCCCTCCACTTCCATAGGATACTTTGGATGCCTGGCTAGGCATATGCTGATTCAAGCCAAAGATTCAGATAATTGGTGAGAGTGGCTTACTTACCCTTCTTAATTTGTTTTCAAAGGAATTTCCAGTACCTTAAAGAATATAGACATTTCAGCCACTGTGATAAGAGTCTTGGGTATATTTTTTAGGATATGAGGTTTTTTGTTTTTTTTTAAATATTAAGCTCAAATCATACAGCATACAAATCATACAGCAAGATATTACCATGAATGGGTATACATTGCCTCTTGACATCATCTTCTATACATTCTGTAACTACTCAATGTATTTGGTAGGGAAGAATCATAAAATTTTTAAATCCTTTTTTTTTTAAGATTTTAAATACTCTCTACACCAACCTTGGGGCTCAAACCCCCAATTCTGATATCAAGAGTCACATGCTTCTTTGACCAAGCCAGGCAGGCACCCCTAAAATGCTCTTTTCTTAAAGGAACCCCCACCACTTTTGGTGGGAACACAAACTAGTGCAGCCATTGTGGAAAACAGTAAGAAGTTTCCTCAAAAAATTGAAAATAGTATTACTCTGTGAGCCAGTAATTCCACCACTGGGTATTTACCCAAAGAAAATGATAACACTAATTTGAAAAGATAAATGCACCCCTCTTTTTATTGCAGCAGTATTTACAATAGCCAAGATATGGAAGAAACCCAAGTATCCATCCATAGATGAACGGATAAAGATGATGTGGTATATATAATGGAATATTAGTCAGCCATAAAAAAGTATGAAATCTTGCCATTTGCCACAACATGGATGGATCTAAAGGGTATAATGCTGAGCGAAATAAGTCAGAGAAAGAAAAATTCCATAAGCTTTCACTCATATGTGTAATGTAAGAAACAAAGTGGGCACTTTGGAGAGTATGTGCTATGGTGAGAATAAAAAAAAAAAAAAAGAAACAAAGTGGGGTGCCTAGATGGCTCAGTCAGTTAAGCATCCACTCTTGATTCCAGCTCAGGTCATGATCTCAGGGTTTTGAGATCAAACCCCGAGTTGGCTCAGTACTGAGCATGAAGCCTACATAAGATTCTTTCTTTCCCTCTCCCTCTGCCCTTCCATCTCCCCACCCCTGCTCACTTGCTCTTTCTCTCTCTTTCTCTGTAAAAGAGAAGAAGAAGAAGAAGAAAAGAAAGGAAAGGAAAAGGAACAAAGGAACAAAGGAAAAAAGAGACAAACCAAATCACAGACTCTTAGCTATAGAGAACAGATGGTCACCAGAGGGGAGGTGGGTGGGGGATGGGTGAAGTAGGTGAACGGGATCAAGAGTGCACTTACAATGAGCACTGAGTAATCTGTAGAATTGCTGAATCACTCTGTTGTACACCTGAAACTAACGTAACACTGTATGTTCGCTCTATGGAATAACAATTGAAGTTAAGTAAAATGAAAAATTTGGTTAAAAAATAAATAAAATGCTTTCTCCTTCACATAAAATTAAATCCAGCTGGCTTTTTAAGACCATATATGCCATTATATTTGTATTATTTGGAAGTTGATCATCCATGTCTAGCTTTGACATTATTTTTAGTTAACCAACTATTGCATTTACCTGAAACCAGTCCTGTTAAGTCAGTTCACTCTCAGGGAGTCCTGTACTTAGGACACAGAGCATGGACCTATGTCGGGTGACAGACCCTGGGCTACACTTGGAGAACATGCTTTCCATTTTGCAGTCCCTTTGTGGAACTGAGTTAGAAAATTTGACAGAGGGACACCTGAGTGGCTCAGTGGGTTAAAGCCTCTGCCTTCGGCTCAGGTCATGATCTCAGGGTCCTGGGATCGAGCCCCGCATCGGGCTCTCTGCTCAGCAGGAAGCCTGCTTCCTCCTGTCTCTCTCTGGCTGCCTCTCTGCCTACTTGTGATCTCTCTCTGTCAAACAAATAAATAAAAATCTTAAAAAGAACAAAAAAGAAAATTTGAGAGAAAGGGACAACCCAAACCAAAGCCATTCAGACAATCCAATTAGGTCAATTATTTAAAAACAAACAAACAAACAAAAACAGCAGAGTGGGAGGATCCATGTATAAGAAAAAAAGAGAAGAGACTTCAAAGGAAAGGAAAAGAAATGAGTTTGAAGAACTCCTTAGGCTCCAATAAAAACCAATACTATGTTTTATAAAATGTCTTTGACTGACTATGGGCAGTGAGGGAGCTAGGAAGGCATGAAGCTTACTTGGACACTTGATATTGGTGATTTTGTTACACATTATAGTTTGGGTTCTCTTTAGCATACATATATGTGTATATACGTACCTTCTTTTAAATATTTTATTTATTTATTTGACAGACAGAGATCACAAGTAGGCAGAGAGGCAGGCAGAAAGAGAGAGAGGAGGAAGCAGGCTCCCTGCTGAGCAGAGAGCCCGATGTGGGGCTCGATCCCTGAACCCTGGGATCATGACCCGAGCCGAAGGCAGAAACTTTAACCCACTGAGCCACCCAGGCACCCCTATATATGTACCTTTTATGTATATGTATGTGGGTATGTATTTCTGTGCATATATCCTCATATACATATGCATGTATACGTATTCTCTAGATATGTTTGACCTGGACTTAATCTCTCTGGGTTTTAGTTTCCTCTTCAGATACTACTATTCACATTTCCCCTCCGGAATAGTCCGTGGTTCTCTGTTAATATATGTGTGCAAGTGTCCAGCATATATTGGTACATGCAGGAAGAGCTGAGGGGTAGAAGGCAGAGGGAAAAATGTTTTTAGTTCAGGGAGCTGGTGTGCTGGAAGAAGGGTGATTAGCATGCTGCTGTGTGGGAAAATTCTCATTGTGACATTCTAAGCTTATTCTTTGAACAACAACAAAAAAATGTAGGTTGGCAGAAATTGCACACTCCCTTCTGAAGCTGGCGCCATACGACACCCAGACAATGGAGAGCCGTGGGCTTCGGCGCTACATCATGGAGATGCTGCCCATTACCGACTGGACAGCCGAGGCAGTGAGGCCAGCCCTTATCCTCATTTTAAAGAGATTGGATAGAATGTTCAACAAAATTCATAAGATGCCTACTTTGAGGTAAGGAGGCCTCTCAGTCAGCTGTTACTATTACAAGCTTCAGAGTTAGGGCTTATCATCTTGTAAGATGTTGGCGCAATCTGGAGTTGAACAGATGACTTGAAAGTTTTCTGTTGGTGTATGTGCGTAGCTAACCAGGTATCTGAATGTATAAGTAGCAGGGTCTACATTCTGAAGAAATAATCTATTCTTTCAAATTATATGTGTTCATCTTGAAAAATCTGTTCATATCTTAGCTATCATGTTCCTCATCTGACACACATAAGAAATTCAGTGAGCATCCTTCAATTTCTTTTGAAATAAGGCAGGGTGTGCCTTACAAATAAAACAACTGAGGAGAAAAGAAAAATTAATTCAGTGTTCAAAAAATACTGGCTTTGACATAGTATTTTAGATACCAGTTTAGAGAAATGACAAATCTTAACAATAAGAGCCGCATAGCAGCTGAAAAAAAAAAAAAAAATCCCAGGATTAATAACAAAGACCTAAGTTTCACCATTCCATCTAATTCAGGGTGGTACAAAATTTAATCTCTGTTCAGTAACCTGAAATATCTACTGATAGCCTCCCTGTCTATGCCAAGATGCCTCGAAATCAGACTACCTGGAGATCTGAGTCCAGTCTGGAGACCCATGAACAGACGGTTCACTTGGCTAAATGTTAATAAACCTACTAACTCAGGAATTTCAAGTTTGGGTTAATGAGAACATTTTCTGTCCCTTTAAACTTAATCCAAAACCCATGCAACTCTTGCCCAAGAATTTGTAGTGCTTAGAATTCAATTTGCTGGAACTTTTCCAGGTTTTAGCCTGTGTTCTTGTTCATTTTTGCCGCAGTCAGGAGTTGTTGGAAGCGTAAAAAAGAAATTGAAAGATTTCATTCCAGTAATTGATATTTTGTTCCTGTATTCTTTTATAATGTGATGACAAATGCCTACATATTGGTTATTTTTTTTCAGTGGCATGGAAATGTCTGTCCTTATAGCACACCTACTTTTTTTAAAGGTCCCGATGGAACATTTGTGCCTATTGGCAAATAGCCAGTCTTAGAATTCTTACAAGGGTGTGTCAAAATAAATTCTTTTTCTTAAATAACTTGGTACATAAAGATGTCAAACATCTCCATAGGTTGACTCACTTGTCATATAATCAAGCCCAGTTGTAAAGAACATCATGCTTCCTAACAGTAGAGGGGTCAATTGTAGGTAATTTTTTGGGGTGCATCCTAAGAATTTGAGGTTGCCTTGGATTTAATTTCTTCTGGTGATCTCAGTTCAACAAGAGAAATATTGACTGAAACCTACCTTGTGGGTTATTGATAATCAGGATACCGGTATTTCCTCATTTATGAACATTTCTATTTTGTCATTATAGATATTCTGTTTTGGTAGGAAATGTGAGCTTAGAAATTGCTTCCAGGATATTAGAAATAGTGTTGATATCAGTAAAACCCAACCTGTTTATTTGGGGGCCATGGGGATGGCTTTTTTTTGGTACTGAGACAATTACAGACTAGATTGGCTTTTATTACAGAAAATCCCATGTTCATCTAATTGGGTTTAGATTTATACCATTTATATGACCCTAGAAAGTAGCCCCCCCCCCAAAATATCATTTCTTAGGAGGCCAAGAAGGAACACTTTTAAAATGAACTATTTTCTTGTAATGTCATGGTTTGGGCAGGAGTTAAACCATGTAAGTCTGATCAGTTGTATACTGGTATAAAATCTGATGAGATCAATTGCAGTGCGATCAGTAGATTTCAGACATGCAGCCTGTGGTCAGATTAGTTCTGTTGGGAGTCATGGCCCCTAGGATGGGTTTCCTAAAATTGCAGTCCTCTACCCTCTCTCAAAGCTAAAACCAGGGAACCTAAAATGCAACCCATTCATCATCTCTGTTTTTTCTTCAATAGATTTTGTCTCATTAGTCGAGTGGGGCAGGAGTGCCTCTGCTACGTTTTCAGTATCTTCTTCCCTTCCCAGTGTGCTCTGTGCTTTTGGAACAACATGGGTAAACTTCATCCCGTGTGAAGCACTTTGTCGTCTCAGACACCCGTCCCGTCTTAGATGGCGTCAGAATCACTGTCTCGTTCACTTGTTTCAGACTGACTCCAGAAGGGAGCCACGCCGCTAATGGCTCCTATATTGTATTCCAGGCGACAGGTTGAGTGGGAGCCTGCCAGCAATTTGATTGAAGGGGTTTGTTTGACACTTCAGAGGCAGCCAATCATATCCTTCCTGCCTCACCTTAGGTCACTGATCAATGTCTGTGTCAATCTGGTGAGTAGCCAAGTGGCAATCTTATGAAACTTTGCAAAATGTCACTCTGCTATTGATTTCTCTGACTTGAAGATTTACAGGTCAACCACTTTGTGCCCCTACCTACCCACGAAAACAGACGGCTCAGGCGACATTGAAAATAGTGAGGTGCATTTCAAGGTGGTACGTGGGGAGCTGAAGGGGCCATCCCTACACAGATGGGATTTTGGTGTGCTGCTTCCCACGTACTACTTTGACAATTTGCCTCTTCCCCTTGCGCTGAGAGTTGAGGGCTGCCAGTTGGAGAGTGGGGTGGCGGAGACTGCACAATTGGCTAGAAGTTGAGGTAGTCTGGGGTGGGGGACTTTAAAATGCAAAGAGAACTCTTTTTTCTTTTTTAGTGCAAAATGACATTCTGAGTCGGCCAGTCTAGGATTTATGGGAAGAAAAAAAAATAATTTTTTTTTATCATTGATGTAATATCTAGAGTCTGGTCCCCACAAGGTTTTGTACGATGTAGAAGTCATGTGAGAGCATTTCATTGAGTAGGATCTGCTGCTTAGCTAGTTGAGCACTAACTCTATAGCTGGAATGCCCAGTGCACATAGCGCTATGCCATCATCATTGTTGTCAGTTCTTGCTCCATTAACGAACTGTGGACTGCCTTCCTTTGAATCCACCAGTAAGTATGTCCAGTCTCCTGATTAGCAGAGTTTTTGGTTCATCTCTCATTATACCCATAGTTAGCTATACAACATTCTACAAAACCTTGGCTGAATCCAGTGTCACGTTCGATCGGACTCCAGACATTACATGCCTTCCGAGGAAGGCGACAAGAACAGACTGAAAGTAACATGTCCAACCTTCAAATTATTATCATTATTATTTTATTATCATCATTATGATTATTGAATGAGACTCCCTTACTACGGTCGCTTGAAATGAAATTGCGGTAGTCAAGGCTGGTCATGTGCTCTGTTTGTATTTCAGGTGATGGGAGTGGTAGGACCTTCCAGTGTTGCTGATGGATTACCCCTTCTTCATCTCAGCCCTTATCTCTCACCACCTCTGCCCTTCAGCACAGCTGTTGTCCGGCTTGTAGCATTGCAGATACAGGTGTGACTGCCTTACCTGTTTGTCACGCTCATTGAGTTCCTGGTTGAGGCACCAGATCATGGTGTTCTCTTTGCTTTTTCTGCAAAGGCTGGGCAAAATCTGTGAAACGAAAGTGTAAATGGCTCCAAACTTTTACAGGTTTGGAGCTTCAGTCCTGAGCTTGGCCCTAAGTTGTGCTTCTGTAATTCTTCTCGAGATCTCAAAAATAGCAGAGTCGTGTAGTCCTGCCACTGAAGTCATTTCAGATGTGGGCAAAACCTTAGGGAAATAATGGCTCACAGATAATCAGCTCACAATGGTAATATTCAGAGTCTGGTTTTGAATGATTTGCAGAAAGAATTGCAATATGAAATTCTTTCAAATGTTACTACTGGGCTTTGAATATCTTAATTTACTTTAATGATTGTGGGTTGAATATTGTGGTTGGTTTTTTTTTTTTTTTAATCTCCCAGTTATTCTATTTCTTAAAATTTAAACAATCATTCCCAAGGCGAGAAGTGCGAACTGCCGATTCCCCTGCCTCTTTCTGTGTGTCACCTAACTTTAGAGAGGGGTAGATCATCAGAAAGTTCTGTGACTGATGGGAAATACACAACTGGCATAAATAACGACGCATCCATTATCTGACTACTCAGCTTGATGGTCCATCATCCAGAGGATGGGTGATGGTAGAAAAGAAATTAAGCAAGAGTTTTGGCTACCGTGCAGAAGGGAAATGATGATCCCTAAAGTGATCCATGTTTACAACCTGTGTACAGAGCTCCTTTCTCTCTTTCTACATTACCTATTCCTTTCTGGTTTGTAAAAGGCCTTATGCAAAGGTCAGAGGGCTTTTAAATAACTCCCAAATGGAACAGGTGTCAAGTTCTCATTTTTCTTCTTTCTCTTTTATCGCTAAAATATTTTTGGTGGACACATGGAGCGAAGGAAAGGGGATATGAAGTTGTTTTTGTACCAGGCCAAAAGTATTACAGTTTGATATTTAATATTCAAGATGTTACTGTTTTTTTAGGTATATAACTGTCAGTTATGGCAAGCACATGGTAAAGTATCAGTTTTGAGTGAATCTCATATGCTGTGCTATTGAACTCATAGTTTCCAGGAGCAGCCAAGAGGGAGTCACCGTCTCCATCGTGCTGTGAAAAAAACAAACATACTGAATGGGTGTGAGGGTCAATTAATCTTTTTTTTCTATTATTGCTGCACAGGCTTTAAAAGAAGATTTTCCCTTAAGCCATGTGATCTCCCCATTCACCAATCAAGAGCGAAGGGAGGGGATGCTTTTAAATCTACTCATCCCATTTGTGCTCACAGTAGGATCTGGAAGCAAAGGTCTGATTAATTTAACTAAAGGAAATTTATCATTGTTGTGTCTTCTTAAGTGTCAGGCTGTTATTTCTTATTCTTTTTCCCAAGAAGGCCATCACTGAAGTCGATCCGAATGATTTAAACAGGGTTATCTTAGGAAAGAGAATTTTTCTTTCACTTCCATTTAGCTACCCTGGGTCAAGAGTGTCTCTGCTCCAGTTCCTAGAAGATATGTCCTTCAGTACAGCAAAAATCGGGAGACCATTGTTTCCGTTAAGAAAATGGTATTAACTGAAATACAGTGTGGTGTGAATTGACAAGTAAATGGACTTTATAATTTCCTGCCATTCGGGTTAGTCTAAACCCTGCCACTGCTGTTACATTTCAATCTATCTTCATTACCTTTCCTTCTTGGGGGATTTTTCTTTTTAGGAAAAGCTTATCTCAAATGTAAAAACAATACATTGTGAATATTTGAGCAGAAAAGAGAAAGGAGATTGAAATGGTAAGCAGAGATTTGGCTAGGAATATACGGCCTTGGGTGCTGACTATGGAGAGAACACCCAGTATCCGGAATGCGGTGTCTGTCCAGAGGAGAAGCTGTACTTGGTGGGGAAACACCCAAATTTCTAGAGTGTTCTAGTTTGGAACTGGAAAGAGAGCTAAACTTTTCTGGGTCTGATGTGCAAAGCCTGGCTCATGACTTGCTTTTCTTTCCACTTCCGTCTTCCGAACGCTGCCCCGTAGACAGCCCATGGCTCGAGCAGCCCGAGGTGCAGCTGCTCCTGCAGACGGTCATTAACGTGCTCCTGCCGCCGCGGATCATCAGCACATCCAGGAGCAAAAACTTCATGCTGGAGAGCTCCCCTGCCCACTGCTCCACCCCTGGGGATGTGGGCAAAGACTTGC
Organism: Martes martes; assembly: GCF_963455335.1. NCBI lineage: Eukaryota > Metazoa > Chordata > Mammalia > Carnivora > Mustelidae > Martes > Martes martes. Next base: position 175,618,006 of record NC_137890.1, on the reverse strand, counting down.
GCAGGGAGGGGGGGCTGGCCGAGTCCACCAGCCAAGCCGCGTATTTGGGTGGGTATGCTCCCCACCTACCCCTCCCTCTGTGTACGTGTGTTTGTGCATGTATATGTATGACGTAAGGACTTAATTGAGTGCGTTACACCTCGACTCAAAACGATTTTAAAAGACCTCAATCCAGAAAGTATTTAAAGAAGCTACTTGAGCAAGTAAGAAGCATCACCCTTGCAAAGGAGTCTATACAGGCATGCCAGTAAACATATGCCAAAAAAACAAAGTGCTTTCCTATCTGTGGTGCCTAAGTTTCTTGGTTGTACTTCTCACAGCATCTGGGCATGTAAGGAAGGCATCTGCAGTAAGAATTCCTCCTTCCTGGTTAAGTATGAGATCACTACTGAGATTGTCATTGGTAGTGGCTATCCGATGTAGGCTCCACTAGTATACAAGGATATAGCTCATGGGACTCACTGGTCTGTTATCTATGTCAATGGAGCCCCTAGAGTGGGGCAGTCTACAACCTGGGCAGCAAGACATGGCAGCCTTGTGCTACATCCCTTTCCTAGCTATTTTTATTCTCTTACGATAGAATCTCTAAATATCCATCTTGATTTCCACTCTGGTGAGGCCAGTCAACTTGTTCTCCCCTCAGAGGTTTGCCAGTCTCCTTCCTGCTTCACTCCTACGTTTCCATCACCCTGTCCCTCCCTTTAACTTGATTCTGACCCATGGAACACTGGAGGGCTGCTCCTTGGCCCTGAATGAACTAACCCGGGGGAGAAGACCATTCCTGCCATAGCATGGAGAATAAGGAGCACGGGAAGCAGAAAATCTCAAAAGCACCAAGTTGAGAAGATCATGCTCGACATTTTTCAATTTATCAAAGCAGATCTTGGTAGGAGGAGTTTAAGATGAACCACACACACTCGTAAAAACAGGTCCTTGGAGTTTGGCATGTGTGAAGTGTTTGGACTGTATCATAAGCGGAAATATTTGGGACGCCTGGCTGGCTCAGTCAGTATAGCATTGAACTCAGGGTTGTGAGTTCAAGCCCCACATTGGGCCTAGAGATTACTTTAAAAAAAAAAGAAAGAAAGAAAGAAAGAAGAATATGAGAAAATTATGTGATTGACAATGGAAATGAAAAGGAAAACAAAGAAATAAGAATGCATTTGCACAGGACCTGACAAGTGTGGGGCTTAGTTGCCAAAGCCATGAGAATGTGAGGTTCCAATAAAATCTAGATTGTGGGACCAAGGCCTGCATAAGGTTTGGCACTGCACATAAGATGATGGAAACAAAAAGCTTAACACATAAGGCAAGGCTAGGAGAAAACTCTTGACGAGTGATTGTTTTCAGGTCATTATACTTTCTGCCTTTTTTTTTTTAAGATTTTTATTTATTTATTTGACAGACAGAGATCACAAGTAGGCAGAGAAACAAGCAGAGAGAGGAGGAAGCAGGCTCCCTGCTGAGCAGAGAGCCCGATGCGGGGCTCGATCCCAGGACCCTGGGATCATGACCCGAGCCGAAGGCAGAGGCTTTAACCCACTGAGCCACCCAGGCACCCCACTTTCTGCCTTTTTAATGAAGGTGGATCCTTTGGTTCCTTGGCCAGGCTCCTGGACCTCTGTTTCAAGTTGACTTTTACATTTATTTTGAACAATTACTGTGTACCAAGCAGTGTTTTCTATACTTTGAATCCTTACAACAACTCTAAGAAGTAAATGTTCTTCTCCTTTTAGGACCGAAGAGGCAAAGGCCCAGAAAGGTTGAATAACTTAACTAAAATCACACAGTTAATAAAAGCCAGAGTCAAATTCCAAATCCATCTGGCACCAGAGTCCCTGCTCTTGAGCGCTTTGCTATCCTGCTGGAGTTGAAGGTGAAGGTGGACAGCAGAAAGGCAGAGACCCAAAGAGGGCTAACGGGCACCTAGAAGTAGAAATGTCCCCAGGCTCAGGGTAGGGAAGAGGAGGAGGTGTTTTGTTTGTTTTGTTTGTTGTCTTTTGTTTTTGGGTTTTTTTTTTTTTTTTTTGCTTTTTTCCCCCCTTTCATTTGTTTGTTTAGTCGGGGGAAAGGAACTGGGATGAACGATGGCTGTGGAAAGTGAGATTTTGAGGAGGAGAAGGGTAAGGGAGACTTACGACATCTCTCTGTGTGTTCTATGGCATGTTTTCCCCCTGGAAATGTCCTAAATACACCTATTTGGGTATATAAAGGTGTGTGTAACTTTGAGGGTTGTAAGGAGTTGGGTTTCTGTGTCTTTTTGTTGCTGAGATGGGCCTTAAGACAGGATCAGGAAAGCCGGGTTTCCCTTGACTGCCCCGTAGCAGACATCATGCGGAGAGCCGAGGGGTCAGAGGACGCTCCTGCAAGAACGTTTGACATCCTTGCAATATTCTGGTTTGTCCTGACACAATGTTTAGGAATCATCTTCCTAAAAAATAAAAATAAATAAATAAATGTAGATTGTGACAGGCTTCCAGACTCTGAGGAAGGAAGAGATCTTGCAAAAGAAATCCAACAGGGTTTAGTCATCAGCATGATGTGCAATGTGAGGGGGGAAAGGAAGGAGGGAGGTTTTGTCATCTGGAAGGATCTACTCAAACACTTCTCCTGGTTACCTCTGGGGAGCGGTGGGGTGGGAAAGCAAGCTGGGAAGGGGAAGAACTTTTTCTTTTTCTAAATTTGTGCATTTCTGCATAGTTTGGTTTTACTTTAAATAGCAAGAATATATTCCTTCCATGCTTAAAAGAAAAAAAATCATTTAAATCACCCATGTTTTAGTTTAAGATATGAGTAGTATGCTGGTATTACCATTAAGCCACTATGACAGAACTTTCAGAAAGCAAAATATTAACCCCACATTATGTTTATGACACATCTCCCTTTCCATTCTGTGAACCACTTTGCTCTGTGTTTTCCAAAATAGTAGTTAAATGTACTTAAGAAAGAAAGTTATATTTTCCTGATCAGAATCCAAACAGGTCAAAACATCCAGACTTTTGATGTCAGAACACTCTCTCAGGAGGGCATGGAGGTTCTTGGGAACACGGAGACAATTGAGAAATTCAGAAAATGTTCTGACGCATAAAGGGCTGTGGATGTGGGCTGGGTTCCTCGGCAGCACAAGTGTGCAGGCTTACTTTTCTCTTTTCCCGGTGTGAAGCGCTGAAGGTGATTCTCGTCTGCTTCGAGAGGCAGCTGGGAAGCCAGTGGTACTGGCTGAGCCTCCAGGTGAAGGAAATGGCTCTGCGCAAGGTGGGGGGCCTGGCCCTGTGGGACTTCCTCGACTTCATCGTGCGGACCCGAATCCCCATCTTTGTGCTCTTGCGGCCATTCATCCAGTGCAAGGTGTGTGTGCTTCTCCAGGAGGTGCCGAGCCCCGGGGATGTGCACGGTGTTCGTGGGACGCAGGAGAGCTAGTTAGGAGGGCCTTCTAATACCGTGTTTGTAAGAAAACAGCTCAAAAATGGATCCCAGAGGCTCAAATGTCAAGTTACCAGTACCTTCGCACTGAGAGCATCTTAATAGTCTGTAAAACTCTGCCCTCTCTGGACTCACCACTGCCCCCTAAGGAAAAAGAAAAAAAAAAAAAAGATTGGCCCAAGGGTAGGATCTGGGGGATGTTCTCCTTTCTTCAGTGACATGACAGAGACCCGAATTTAAATAAACCTAGAAAAGGTAGAACAGTTAAAACATACCCCCCCATCCTCCCTCAGTATTCGTCTATTGTGTTATTCTTCTCATGCCCGAATTTCCTGGGGCACTGATTCAAAATGATGTATTAAGAGCTTCCTATGGAATGCACCGTCCTAAAAACTTCATTTGCATTACCTTATTTCAGCCTCACAACCAACTATGAAATAGGTACAATAATTAGCCCATTTTACAGATGGGCAAATTGAGGACCTGAGAATCCATACCTTCCTTTCAGCTTCTGGCCCAGCCAGCAGAAAATCACGAAGAGCTCTCCGCCCGGCAACACATCGCCGACCAGCTGGAGCGACGCTTCATCCCACGCCCGCTGTGCAAGAGCTCCCTCATCGCCGAGTTCAACAGTGAACTCAAAATTCTAAAAGAGGCAGTTCATAGTGGCTCAGGTGAGTAATCGGGGGATATCTTGCATTGGTTGGCCTCATGGAACTCACACCTACAAAGAATGCCTATCCAGGTCACCTCTCTTTCTGGAACCATGGATGAGGTAGTCATGTAAGTTCGCTGGCAGATTGGACCATGCGATCAATGCCAACAAAGCAAGGGGTATCATGGGATTTTAATTTTGCTCTTTTCTAAACTTTTTTTCCCAATCTTCATTTCAGTAATGAAGCTCTTTTTTAACTATTTAACTAGAAAGAAAGTATTGAAATGCTTGCCTTCACTTCCTTTTTGGAAAGGAGGAGAGGAATTTGCATTCTTTAAACCTCTGTTATTTGGTAGATGGTTTCATAGATGTTATTTCACTTAATTCACACAGATGCCTGCAAGTTGCATAACTGAGAGTCCGCTGAAGGAATGAGGACACTGAGACTCAGTAGAGAATAAAGTATCTGCACACAGAACTAGAATGATTGCTTACAAACCCTTGAACTTTTACAGATTAGGGGTGGCATGGTTGAATTAGAGTTGGCAGGTTAGGAGGTCCTTTCTTTACATTATTTAAAAGAGTTTCTTTTGAGGGTGTGTTGCTTACTTCTTACAGTTATTAAAAGGAAATTACTAGGAGGGAAAACAAATCCTTATCTGCCATTAGAGGGCAGTCATTACCCCTAAGTAGACGATCATACATGTGGCTTTTTTTTTCCCTTTCTAAAATGTACCATTCTTCCGATGTATTTTGACAAATACAACCTTAGTGAAATCTGCAGAGTGACTTTCAAATATTCTGCTTTATAATAAAATAACGTGACACATTCAAGGGGATATTTTGTAAGTTATAATTTCCAGAAAAGGAGAATGCGAACACAGTTTTGATTACGTATTCTGATTTGGGTTGAGAAGTTCCCATCAGACAACGCATTTATTACTCCTACATGCTTGTGTCAAGAAAGGTATATTTCTCAGTAAAATCTGCCAAGGTGGAAGCTTCAATTCATGTCAAAATTATTTTGCATTCTTCTAGCCTTCACATTTGAAATCAAAAGCAATGAGAGAGGAAGCAATGTCAAAGCATTTTACATTATTAGGGGTGCTATATTCCCCTAAGGAAACTGTTAAGTTATGAGTAAATCAATAGCCAATTCTTCTTTTTCTTTTTTAAATCTCACTTCCACTTGCTACTTTATCTTAAAGACTGCTTATCTGGGACACACTATTTCACGGGCCTTTCCTCAAAAAACACAGGTATCTTTGATACAAGGGAGGAGTTTGAAGCAAGCATGTGTTTTCTTTTGAGACACTCACCATGCTTCTCCTTTGGTGTCTCAACCCCCAGCCTACCAAGGGAAGACGTCCATCAGTACTGTGGGCACGTCCACCTCCGCTTACCGCCTGAGCCTGGCCACCATGTCCCGCTCCAACACGGGCACTGGCACTGTCTGGGAGCAGGACAGTGAACCCTCCCAGCAGGCTTCGCAAGACACCCTGAGTAGGACTGATGAGGAAGATGAGGAAAGTAGGTCACTCCACAGGAGGGGGTAAATGTGGGGGTGGCATGTGGGACCCTGTTTGGCCATGCAGATGAGGTCTTGGGAAGGATTTCTGCCATTCTGACTTTTTTCAGTGCTGGTCCCTGGTCATTTTTACAAAAAGGATTTAAAGTGGGATTGTGGGGTGCCTGGGTGGTGGTATCGGTTAAGTGTCCGACTCTTGGTTTCTGCTCAGAGTCATGGCATCAAACCCCATATCAGGCTCTGTGCTCAGTGGGGGGTCCGCAGGAGATTCTCTCTCCCTCTCACTCTGCCCTCCCCACTTGTGCTCTCTCACTCTCTAAAACAAATAAATCTATAAAATAAATAAATAAATAAATAAATAAATAAATAAATAAAATGGAATTGTGACTGATTCCATGATTCCTACTGCCCACTCTTCTATAAATTCCTCAATAGCCTTGGTCATTCAGAAGGAATTCAGACAAAAGTAAATCTTTAGGGACCCCTACATCTGGAGCTTATAAATTCAACCTTTTCTACATATTCTCATTTAAATTGTACTTAAAGAACTAAGAGAAGTGTTTATTCCCCTTTCTCCGGGCCATCTTGCTGAGAGGATTAACTAACACTCACCTGTCCTCATCTGGCAAGGAAAACTAAGCAATGCATCTACTCGGGACTCAGAAAAGACCAGTTGGCTATACTTTCTAGAACGGAAACCAATAGGCTGTCTTGAGGGACTACAACCCAAAAGGAAAATAAACCCCAAATCTGAGTCAAGAGTGTTCCCAATGACGGAGGTGGTCCAGGAGTTTCTAACATTTGTGCGTAAGATTTGGTATCCTGAAATGAGACCAGTCAAGAACGTGTTTTATATGTATGCTTAATAGGAGTAGGTTTTAAAAGTAAAGAGTGAAAGTTCCAATTAAATACCACGGTCATTTAATTATTTTTATTGTCTTGATTATTTTCTAATTGTGACTTAAAGATACTCTGAGGGGTGCCTGAGTGGCTCAGTCAGTTAAGCACCTGCCTTCGGCTCAGGTCATGATCCCAGGGTCCTGGGATAGAGCCCCACATCTGGCTCTTGCTCAATGGGGAGCCTGTTTCTCCCTCACCCTCTGCCTGCCGCTCCCCCTCCTTGTGCTCTCTCTCTCTCTGTCAAATAAATAAATACCATCTTAAAAAAAAAAAAAGACACTCTGGTATAACATTTATTTAACAAAGAGTGTTGTCAGTGCCTTAAGAATGAAGACAAAATCTAGGTCTTCACCCAGAGGCTCTCCATATCAAACAACAAAAAGCCCCATTCTAAACTAAATGAGGAAAAATAGGAGTTGAGGTTGGAATTTTAATGAACTAAAATGAATGAAAGTATTTTAATTCCCTATTAGAGTTGGATGTGGAGGAGAGGAAAAGAAAAAAAATGCAGCCACATTTCCAGATTTGGTTTCAGGGTTAATCAGATAATGAAGTGAAGATCATATTGTCTTCACCTGACCTACAGATACACTTGTTTCTAAATTGCCCTGCTCGTTGTGCAATGAAATACTCTTAAAATTGTAATGGGAAAACTCGAAAAATCTTGACCAAGAAAACAAAATGAGAGAGCTAAGAATCAGCAGTTTTTATATTCAATAAGTCCTAGTAATAGTTCAGAACTTTAGTAATATCTATTCTTCTCTATGCTTGAAGTAATGTCTCCCAGAAGGTTTTCTTTTTTTTTTTTTAATTATGGGAAATGATACCACCTATCTTTAGTAGAGCTGAATATCTTTTGTAGGTAACCTCCTAGCTAGAAGGAAGGAGATACGGAAGAAAGGTAGAGAGGAAATAAAAAGAGGTATCACTGATTGGGAGCCCGCACTTACACCCACTGATGAGCATGCAATTTTTTGCTATTATCTCTGCTCTTAGACATCACAACCCACCCTGTGGAAACAGAGTTGCTAACAAATGTGTGGTTTTAAAGTGGGTGTGTAGTAATTCATATGGGCTGGGTATAAAAGCCAAATGGCTGACTGCTTTCAATTAAACTATTTTCCCATTCGGTCATTAAACCCATATTAACACCTAACGGGTACAAGATGAGGTATAAGGAAGTATGAGAAAAAATATGTTCTCTGAGATCTTAGATCGAGTCCTGTAGAGGAGATGACAGACATTTTCAATAAAGAACATTTAATAAAAGGGTGAATGGAAAGCAGCATGTAATTAATCATCAAACAAATATTGAGAGACTGTGAAGTGATATATGAGTTTAAATAGGAGGATAAATCAGTGAGATATGGGAAAGGACTTTGTAGAAATGGCTCTATTTACGTTACCATGTTTTTCATGTTTTCAAGGCACATTTGTTTATTCCCTTCTCTGTGAACACACCTAAAAAAAGAAAGCCATTCTATAACATGAATCAACTTCAAGTCAGTCATTAGTAACAAATTAAAGTTTTTGGCACTTTTCATATATACCTTTTTGGTTTGAAAGAAGTTTCATTAGAAATATGACCACTTGGGGTATTTTAAATAAAAGATATCAGATGATCTTGTATGGTAGCATAGGTTTTACCACAATGCTACATTAATCAAAATATGCTTACTGTTCAAGGGTGCCTAGGTGGCTCAGTTGGTTAAGCATCTGACACTTGGTTTTGGCTCAGGTCATGATCTCAGGGTCATGGGATCAAGGCTTGTGTCACACTTAGAGTAGCATCTGCTTGAGATTCTTTCTCTCTCCCTCTCCCTCTTGCTCTGTCCCTCCCCCTGCTTATGTGTTTGCTCTCTCTCTCTCAAGTAAATAGATAAATAAAACCTTTAAAAAATAAATAAAAATATGTTTACTGTTCAGCAACAAGCAACATTAACTCACTTAAAATGAGGCCACCTTATCACAAATACAAGTTAAAGCTAACTTTCATATGGATTTGAAGATATTGATATCCACTTCATGAAGATACTGATATCCACTTCATGAAGAAAATAAGACTCTATGTGTCAAGTTTAAAACTTTAAGTGGAAATGAGCATTTGTTTTTTTTTAATTTTATAGGTTTTTAAATATTTACCCTGAAACTATCTGAAATAGTCTTGCCCTCAGCAGTCTAAAAATCATTAAATGTACTGAATATAGTTTTTCAGTGTCAAAGAAGTATACTTGACTCATTCGGTAACAATATTCCTTTTTGCACTTTTCTCAGAACGTTTAAAAATTTTTAGCCCAGATTTTCTGAAATCAGATGCCCCTTGTCTTTCACAAATAATTTACTTGTAAAAATGGACAAGATGTTTACATTTATTTCATGCAGGCTGTTTGAGGGTGGGAGATGTATGGAAGTGAAAAGTTGTTTGTCCCTTTGTACAGATTAAAAACTCAGACCTTTGGGAGTCTTACATTATGATAACTTAGCTTTAGAGAGTACCCTAAGGTAGAAACCCAAGCCAAGGATGGAACCCAAGTACAAACTCAGTTTGGGTCTTCTGATTGACGTCGTAGTTTTATAACGCTGCATTCCTTTGTCCCCTATCAGATGACTCTGTAAGCATGCCCAGTGTGGTAAGTGAACAGGAAGCTTACCTCCTGAGCGCCATTGGAAGGAGGCGGTTCTCCAGCCACGTCTCTAGCATGTCTGCACCTCAGGCTGAGGTGGGCATGTTACCCAGCCAAAGGTAAAGAGCCAAGGATATCTTATACTCTGCATTTGGGGGCAAAGGTAGAATTCTGAAAATTCACTTTTGTTGTTCTAAAAAGGCCAAAAGAGAAGCTGACGATCGTGTTTTTCTGTAGACCATTCAACAAAGGACTTTTCAACCAAAGTCACGCAGGCAACAGTTTGCAGAGAGTTTTCTAAGCCAGGTCCCAGTTTCTGATCCAAGCATTGTTTCAACTTAAAAACTCTATAGAAGTCTTTTCTTCTGGTTGTCAAGTGACATTTTCATATTTCCCCTATATCATTAGCTAAGCTAATAATGAGTAGCTGGCGAGTGTATAGGACTAGCTTGATATATGTGGTGAAGTTTAGACTTTTGGTAGGTCACAAGTATTTAGTTGGAGGTAGTGATGCTTAACCAAGCAGAAAAGGACCTATGCCATTATGTGTGACCTTGAGCAGGTCATTTAACAGGGGCCAACAGTGCTCTTCTCTGTGAAAGAAGGAGGTTGGCTAAAGTGATCTTTCCAGTACATTCTCTATAGTTCCATGATTCCGAGACTAAACACTTTAAGACATTTTCTTTATGTGTTCTCTGACCTATAAGAACATACATAAAATTTCCAAGATATATAGATATAGATATATATCAAATATAGAAAATGATCTGATGTAAGAGTCAAAACATTGTCTTTTTCAGAGCCAATTATATTTTCACTTCAGGAACTGAATTCTTTCAAAGAGTTGGCCTTATCTGTTTTTGGTTAGCTTAGTGTTTACTTTTAATATCTACAGATTCAATGTGGTATACTTCATACATGGAAAATAATGAAAATCATAGCACATTCTAATGTCCAGATAAAATAAGTTTTATGCAGAAATAATTACCCTATGCCCAAATCCTTTAGCAAATAGTTCATGAACTTTACCAATGAAATAAAATTTGTGAAATAAAGTCTAACTTTGGAGAATATCAAAAACTAGGGGAAAATTATTTTAAAAATGATTAATAAGTAAATTTCATACTTGTAAGAAAGCAATATTTTATGTACTATTTGGTTAATACAAAAATTAATAATAGATAAGGGTTACTATCCTTGTTAGAGATTGTTTTACCTACCTTTTGGTAATTTACCTTTAAAAAGAAGGTCTTTTAAATAAAATGCATGAACAAAACTAGAGCTAAACTACAAAATGTCCCAAAAAAAGGATATAAAGTCATACAAGCAGTTAGTTTTGGTAACTATCAATTCATTTTTAATTGCTAGCATGTGCAAGCTTCTATCAAGGATAAAAGAAAACTGTCTAGCAATTCATGTGAAAGTTTGATTTAAATTAAGGAATTGTAGGAATTTAACATAGAGGGGTTTTGGTGATTTACCTTAAACTAACCAGACCATCCATTCGCTTTGTACATATTCATTAAGAGGTTAAATTGTTTCAAGGGAGAAAATTTATTCTCTTGTGGATATGCTGGAAATACAGAAAAATCATATAGTTAAGCCTTTTGGTTTGAGTTATATTTTGAAAGGCTAGTGAAGGTAGTAATGTCTATGTGCATTAGGGAAAGGGACCCTCTTTCTGGACACAGAAACCAGTTCTATAGTGTACAATTAGGTAAGCAATTGGGGGGGCAGGCACTCCATCTTTCTAAATAGTTTCATTCCTTTCAATTTAATAAGTATTTATCGAGTGCCTTGTGGGTGCTTGCTCAGCCTGATGCTAGGTAGTGACGTAGAGAGGGAAATTATGACACAATTTCCTGTTCACAAATCCCCAAATCAGCTGCATCCAAATAAATCAGTAAACTATTTAATTATTCTCTCACCAACCTGATAGGTTTCTTCTTTTGGCATTCAATTCAGTCCCTAGATGATGGAGTAAGGAGATAAATGAGAGTTCCAGGTGAATATTCCAGGGTTATCTTCCTCCCATTTATTGTTGACTTGCATTTTCATTGCAAAATTAGCAAGGGAAGTTGGGCTCTTTCTTTGCTTTTCTTAATGGCATCAGTTCCAAGAGTTTGGTTGTGGCAATTCATGGTAAGTGGCTCTTGTGTGATAATGTCACAACACATGAGAAAGAAGCAGCGTCCTGGTTGATGAAGAATCACGTACATAATAAGACAAATGAAAAGTAATAACCACCCAGCCAAATGGTCACCAAAGGAATGATAGTCTCATCTTCTATGGATTCATTCTACAATGCATTTCAGAGCTCATGTGTCCATTTGGAGCTCATTTTTAAGTCCTAACTCTTGACCAATAAATAGATCACTCCTCTGAGAGTCGTACCCACCCGAAGTCCCTCCTCCCCCATTGCCTCGAGTCCTATGTCTTGACAAACCCAGCACAAGGTGAAATGGTTACCTGTCTCCTTTTCCTTCTTGTTCTGTTAAATTTATTTATTTATTTTTGGCTCTTGGAAGCAGAAAATTGCATGCCTTTTTTTCTTTTTCTTTTATTTGTTTGCATTTTCTTTCCCTAAATGCTTCATCTCCCTACCCCTCCTGCAGTGAACCTAATGTCCTCGATGACTCCCAGGGCCTGGCCGCCGAGGGCAGCCTCTCTAGGTACAGTGTCAACGCTACCTGTCTATTGGTGTCTGTGCTGGGAAACTAGCTGTTCCCTGTCTCCTCTGTCTCTCTGTCTCTCTGTCTCCTCTCGCCGCCCCCCCCCCCCCGTCTTGATACCTATTTCCATTTCTTGCCCTTTGTTGCTCATGAACACACGAGCCTGGAAGTCAAAGGTGTAGCCTCCTTCATTTTCAGTTTCAGAGCTCAATCACAAATGGCCTAAAAAGCTTACTTAAAAAAAAAAAAAAAAATCCGTGGAGTTCTTTTAAGGGCTTGTCCCAGGGATGTCTAAAAAGTTTGATATGCTAAATGTTAATTTTATCCCATCGAATCATTCCCTCCCACACTGATATCCCTTAAGAATTGTTTTTCAGAAGCCTTTTAATACAACTCCCCATCATCAAGAAGCCCCTTATTAAATCCAGACAGGTCTTTTAGTTCATAGCATGGATAGTAAGAAAACAAACAATGCTGCTATAATAAGAGAAGTGATGTCGATATTATTTCTATAATTCCCTCTCTTTGATGCATGCTATGTGGCAAGCTATTATAGTAGCTTGTTCAAACAACACTGATAAAAAGAACGTCTGTCCCAGCACAAAGATGACTCCAAAACTTGCCATGAAATGTCAGACACAGACATTTCTTGGTAAGAGAATTCTTACGATGCAGACAATAAGATATCTTGACTATTGGTTTAAGGCGTCAGAAAGGGGGACTGCACCTTTAACACTCAGATAAACCACGTCAAACATTCCTAATCTTGTGCTGTTGATTCACACCTCTCAACTAATCCTCATTAGGGGTGATGCTTCTTGTTCATTCTAACAATGCCTTAGTTCCATCTCAAGAGAAAACATTCCCTTCCAGGTTTGCGTTATATAGTGAGTACAATACGTTTATTGCTTTATCACAAAGATGAGGAAATGTTGAGAGGCTGTTCCTGTGACAGGATATTCTTCATTTTCTTTTTGTTTTCTTTGCATCTTGTTCAGATTTCACATTTTCTTCGGCAACTGAAAATGGGAAATTTAGTCCATCATCAGGTGTATCATTTTTTTTTTTTTACTAGACCCATAATTCATGGCATTCATTTGTGTTTGCGAGCCCTTGCCTTGACAGATCAGTCTCTTACTGTTGGTAAATGTGGACGTGCTGCAAAGTGCAGACTCAAGTCCATTATCAAGAGCTGTGGGGGTATGGATGTACAACACAGTCCTCAAGATGGTTTCCCTTCATTGTTCACAGTGGTTGAAGAGATCAGAACCGAGTCTAGTACCAAGACCACTGCTTTCAAAGAATGCATTTGTTTGATGCTTAAAATTACATGTGAGGTAGATGAACCTCGCTTAGAAGAGAACTTCAGTGTCCCTCCAAGTGTGGAAAAGATTAAGCCCTTTGTTGACTTCCATTTGGCCAACTTTGTCCCAGGGCTTTTCTAATTAGGCCAAATTCTACTCTTGCTAAGTAAAAATACTAGTCGAGGTTTGGTGACAGAAGGCAGGAATTTGAGTTGATTTTTATAAACTTTCTAAAGAATTTGGATCTCTCTGGCAGGTTCAGGGTTCAAATTGCTGAACTTGACATTATCAGAACCAGTTTGCCCTGGGTCTGGCACCAGTGGGAATAAACCCAAAGTTCTTGCTACATAAGACTGTTTCAGTGCCAAAACTATAGCTTTTATCTACAACTGAATTAGTCAGTCATGTCAGGACTTTGGAGACTATTTTAGACCAACTGTTGTTGATCTGTTGTTCCTATAACTGGCAAGTTTTAGTTCTGGGTGTTAACTGCCCACACTCAGTGGTGGTCATTAAGGAAAGAGAGAATGAGGTGTTCACTTGGATTCTAAATAATTCTGTTAATGCAGAAGCATCCCATCAGCCAGTAGCACATCCACCTTTGCCAGACCTTGCAAGTTGTATTTCTTGAACTCCATCATGTCACCAAGTTCTCTTTGGAGGAGAGGAACTTTTGGTATTTACTAAGAGGTGGGTTTATAAAATAGGATATGCACTTATTTAAATCTGGTTTCCAGACATTCTTATTTTTGGCATGAAACTTCTTTATGTTGCAGACTCTTCAGATCCTAAAGAAACAGTAGGGATCAACCATGGCAGTTATATTTAGCATGCACCCAAACACTCAGGACCTAAAATACACCCAAAGTAGTCCTAAGGAAAATCTGGCTCCAAACCTTAAAGTAAACCAGGAAGTAGGGTCCTGAGTGGCTCCGTTGGTTAAATGTCCGACTCTTGATCTCAGCTCAGGTCTTTAGCTCAGGGTTGTGAGTTCAAGCCCAGCATTGGGATCCATGCTGGTTGTGGAGTCTACTTACAGAAAGAAAAAAAAAAAAAAAAAAGAATACCAGGAATCATGCCCAAAGGAAAGTAATATACCCTGCTTCTTCCCTAACTCCCACATTTTGGCAAATGTTCTGGAGATTTGCTTTTGAAAGAGCATTTATTTTAGGTCAAAGGGAGAAGTTGGCCTGAGGGATAAATGAGGAAGAGACCAGAATAACTAGGGTGACCTGATGAATAGGTAGAAACCAATAAAAATTATGTAGTCCTTTTGAAAATTTCTCTCAGGATTTTTTTTTTAAACTGTACTATCTGTTTGTTTTTTTGTTTTTTTTTTTTTAATATTCATCACGGGAGGTATCAGCCTTCTAGAAGCACCATTCTATGGAGCAAAGATTCTTTTTTTTGGAAATTAACACATTCAAATAGTATCCCATCCTATTCTGTTGAGACTGTTACTCTTAGAGGCATATAAACTCACTGCAGATGTTCCCTCCCTGTTCCTGCCCCCAGCTACACACACTGTCCATCGTGTTTTCTCCAGAAGAATTAGACATACAGAAGTTACTCAAGCACTTAGCCTGGATGTTTATACTTGAAAATCAGATTTTGTTCAAACACGTTAGAATACTTTGAAAGACAGGAATTGACAATCAATTCTTATTTAAAAAAAAAGATTATAATGTTATTTGATTTTGTAAGGGTAATTTTAATCCCAGTGAAAAATAAGAATGTGGCTCAAGTTTGAACAAGACTATGTAGCCTGGGTAAGACAAAATAAAAATAACCTATTTAGTAGAACCCAACCCATATCATGATCATCCACATTTCCAAAGTATGAAAACTTGGCAAGTCCATTCCAAGTACTTAGAAAAATATTTAAACCTTTCTCGTGTAACTGAGAATGACCGGCTAAGAAAATATGTGTTGTGATACACAGATATGTCCTTTGCCAATGCTGCCTCAGTTCTTACTGGCTATCTGAGACCCAGATTATCCTCCCTTTTTACTCTGATTCTAGCCACTAATCTCTAAATTCTGTGGCATTTAAAATGCATTTTCTGGATGTTGTTGAAGGGGGTCAGGACAGACTCCCCCAGAATCTGCCATTTTGGCATGTGGATTATTTTGAGGTGAAGGCACTTGAGACCCTGTGGCATCGAGAGAAACTTCTGTCCTTCTCTTATCCACACAGCAGACTCTATGTTGAGGGTCTTTCCCAGAATAAGGGTTATTAAACGAGATCAACTTTATCTGAGTGGACCCATCTGTATGGTAGGGCAAACATCTAATTACCAAACATCAGCGCTTCTTATCACCCTGCAAAGTGCCTTCCTTTCTTCTGAAATCCCTACCCCAAACCCTTCTCCTTAGTTCAGAATGACATGGAGATGTCATTTTGCCTGACTGTCTTTGGAATGTCCATGTCTATGTGGATCCTCCGTACTTAAACCTATGAAATTTGATTTTCTCCTGTTATTCTGTCTCGTGTTAATTTGATTCTTAGTCCAGCTAGAAGGACTTCCGAGGGGACAGGAATCGTTGCTCTGCGACATTGTGGAGGCTAAGTAAATTTTAAACAATGATCTTTTATGGGGAAAGGGAAAAGTCAAATTTTGTCTCCTGTTTATTTCCCCTGTTCTATACAAATGCTTTATGGCTCCTTTGGTGCTGGCTTTATGCATTCCCATCATAAGACAGTCACTCAGGGTAAATGGCTATGCTTTGTGTCTTGTATTCCACCTCTCTATTTCTCTAACCATATTAAAATTGAACCTAAAAACACAGGTAGAGGTAATGAAAACATGAATTCATTTTCCATGTGCTAGTCTAACCTAGTGCATCCACTTAAATCTTTTATTTATGAAATATATCTATGTCTCAATCTACACATTTTTGTAACTTTAGATGAATAATATGAATTATTACATTTTCATATATTATATTTTTATTATTACTGAATGTCTGCTTATCTACCTATCCAGTATTTTTAAAGTACCATTAGGTATATATCTCATTTAGGAGATGCATACATATTTCTACACTACACTCCAGGCCCTCAGGCTGAAACAGAGAAAAAGAGGTAATTTGTGCCAAAAATTGTTCTCCTAACATTGTCTGAACTTCACTAGCTTATTACTTCCTTGCATTTTGGGTGTTTTTGTTTTTCGTAGACAGTTGAGTCAAATTCTGACAAGCCCTAAATGCATGTCCTTCCCTAAAATCTGGATCATTGTATGGTTTGCCATAGTGATGTTTTTCAGTACTCCAAAATACAAAGGATAATTTTAGCTTTAATTGAGAATGTTTTATTTCCTTTTCTCTTTATTGTTTTAAGCAATTATTAACCATGGAAAATCGACCATTTCTCATTCTCAAGATCAACATTTTCAAGAAACCAGTTTACTTAAGAGAGGCACTTAGGGCAAACACCTTGGTCTTCTCCCGGTTGGTTTTAGTACTGTACATTCTTATGGTCACAAATCATAAATCCTACAGATGACTAAAATAGTACATGACTTGGAGAGAATTTGAAACTAAATTGAAACTACTTTTTATATGCAATTTGATATAGACCCGAGAGAAAGTAATGTGTTCTGCAAGAATTACTTCCATTTTGAACTTTTCTGGCTGTTTATTAATGTGCCCTAACGGCACATAGTTAAGCCAGACTTTGATGTCCGCAGTACATCTCTTTCGGGGAGAATATAATGTATTAGCTGGGATATACTATTTCTAGGGACGTGTTCTATAATTTCATCTTTGGTATGTGCATTCCACTGATGAAATGCTCTATCATTTATATATAGAACAGCTAATTACTGAAGCTGTAAACGATTCATTTCTTAGATATAAGCCTCTCTATCCATAGAGAAAATTTTGATGCTTATGATCTTCTCTCAAAATAACCATCATGAAACTACCATTATGCTTTGACATTTAACACTCCCTGAGTAACGTGTATTTCTTTTCTTGCACCATTTTTTCCTCACAATCTCTGATTACTGAATTAAAAACAAGTGGACTGCCTCAATTTCATTTTCTCTGCCCAATTATTTTCAAAACATTTTATAACCCACTTCCTTTTAGCATTCTAGAAGCAATAAACTCATTACAAATAGCTAATGTAAAACAAAGAAGCATGCTATATACATCCCTTTTCATGTTCCAACCATTTTACATCAACTAACTTCTTTTCTCGACCTTAATGGGAGGTAGGTGGTAAGTATTAACCTCCCTTTACGGCCAAGGGAACTGAGGTAACATTTAGATGTCAATGAAGAAACCATCCCAAAGAAAGCTTTGCTTGGTGTTTGGGAGAAACTTGTTTCTACTCTTGTGCATATGGTGATTGAATACTCTTTTGAACTTAAAGCACATGTTAAAATATATAATTAATAAGGAGATGTCACTTCAAACATGCCAGCAACATAGTCTGGATTGCTTATCAGAATTTATTGCATTGTTCTTTTGAATAATTTTCTATCTTCATAGGAAGGTCACATATGTATAAACATAATGTATATTGATCTTTTGAACTTGATATTAAGGAGAACAAGAAAGTTTAAAAAGCATCTGTTTTGGGGACTCTTTATGGAATTTTGTACTGTGTATCCCAAATGGTATAATTATGATATAATGACTTCCTTATTTCATAGAAACTTTGATATACTCCATTTGGGAATCATTGATTTTCTTCTAGTGGATATATGAGTAAGACTTTTTAAAAATGACAGATATGACTGTCACCCATGTGACGGTTAACCAGTTGTTAACCAAACAGGGGAAACATCTGATTGTCTATCCTGCCACCAATTTCTTTCTCTACAACTACAACTAGATATTTTAGATAGCTCTTTTTTTTTTTAATGGAAATGAATGAATATAGTCTTTCTTTTTCCTGGACAGTTGCTGACTCTGGATTCCTCTGTGGAATATTTTACTCTAAAGACAATTTGTAGATGACTCTCCTTTTGCAAAGGAAAAACAGAAATTAATTGTCCATTAACCAAATAAGCACAATGGCATCATCCATTGGGTTACAGTGTTCTCTGGGGCACAAAACCTTTCTTCTCTTCACCGCCGTTCCCATTATAAATACCTATTATACATGCATGCAGAATGAAAATGGATCACGGGCCCATGAGAGTATTTTCAGCCTCACCCAACACTGAAGTAGCCACCACGGTCAGGAATCATTTTTGCATATAAAATACACGCATACACAGTAAATTTGGGGGGAGCAGCTTTTTGTTTTTATAAATTGCACAATGTGTTTAAGTGCAGCTACTCGATTGATAAGTTTCTGAGTTCTTCCGATAGCTTGATTATTTTGCCGGCCTTTTAAATCTAAAATCTTTTCCTAAAAACATTTAATTGTCTACCCATGTGACTATGCATTTACTCAGTAGTCACAGAGACTTCAGGCTGCAAACATGTGTTGAATGTGCCCCTTCACCCAAATGGGTTCTGTGTCTGATGTGTTTGATATCTGTCCATCCTATTTTCATTTAAATTGAAATTTTAACCAAGGTGTTCCCATCCATGTGATAGAGTTGTTTGTGTTTGTTTGTCACCACCTTTTCCCTTCCCCTTGGAAAAAAAAAAAAATTGAGATTAGAATGTGACATCTTTAACCTTTTGGTGGCTTCCAAACCAGGGGTGTGATCGAACCAATGTTTTGTTGGATGATAGACATGGCATCAGTGACTAAAAACAAAAATCTCAATTTTGGCAGCTTGGGGCTACGAGGCCTCGTCCTCCCTCCCAAACCCTTGAAATCTTTCATCCCAGGGATACTTTCCCAACCCTCCTTCAAAGATAATGGTATCTTTGAAGTGACTGTTTCATAGAAGTGGTTTTGGCTAACACCCACCCGAGGATGGTCGTCTGTACCCTCTCTGTGGTCCACTAACACTGCTGATGCTTGACAGGGTGGCAAGTGTCCAGAGTGAACCTGGCCAACAGAACCTCCTCATTCAGCAGCCGTTGGGGAGGAAGAGGGGCCTGAGGCAGGTAAGCAGCCCCAGAAAGGGCAGGAGAGTCATCCTATGAAACGGAAGCTCTAGTTAATATGTAATGCCCACGTATATGAAGATCGTATTTTGCCTTCTCCCCACCTGAAATAAGCAGTACAGAGCAACTTTCAAACGTAAGTACTTGGGCAAGCGGAGAGTTTGGCTTCTATTTTAGCTTTGAGTCTTCTTATTGCTAAAGCTGATTCCTTAGTTGCATAAGCAGGCCTATAATTCTCTTTGTCCCCTGTCCAGAAACCTTCTTTCCCAACCAAACATTCTGAGCAAGAAAGATTTGTTATGAAGTTGATGTAAGGTCTGTTCCTCTATAGAGGCATAGACCCAGTTGTCCTTTCTTCCTCTTTTCAAGATTAATGATTCAGGTTAAAATCAAAATCAAAGTAAAGATCATCTTTACAGATTTCCTCAGATGGGGTCCCTTTATTCTCTACATACAAATTTATTTACTTTTTATTTTTTTTTCTACATACAAATTTAAATGAGACTTTGTACAGTTGCTTCGATTGGAGCTTCCCAACATTTGCATACCAGACACTTTATCAGCATCTGAAATTTTTTCAACTACCTCCCCTTGAGAGTTAGCATGCGTTTAGCTACAACTTTTAGAGGAGCAAAAGCTGATTGATAAGCAATACTTACTAATTTTGTATCATGAAATTATCACATTGACTATTTTAAATTATGTTAATTAACGGATATGTATAAAGAACTAGTAATTGGGAGATAGAATTGGTTAACGGAAATGCCAGATTCAAATCCTCAGTGTTCCATATACAGAAAGAAGTTTGTTTTATCAGCTATGAATACAGGTATCCACGGAAACCCTTAAAGGAAAGAATACACCAGAGTCAGAACTCTCTGAACACAGTTTCCTCCCAGGCAGTTAGAGCCCTCTTGCCAGCTTTATTCTGCCTATTCTCTTTAGCTAAGACGTCCTCTGCTGTCACGTCAGAAGACACAGACTGAACCCAAAAACCGCCACGGGGCTCGGCTGTCAACCACTCGCAGGAGTATTCAACCTAAAACGAAGCCATCTGGTGAGGCCTCCTGTGTCGCTTCTGACTATATCATTGACGCCATGTCATGGAACTCAGTCGGGAAGGTCTGCAGACCCTGAGCTCATGCTCGGGAGTAGGGAAGAAGTTTCCCAGGGCACTTTAGTGCCTTTCCTTCTTCTCACCTTTCCTACCCTCTCCTGACCCCATAAGTTTAGGGAAATGGAAGAGTTCAGTGTAAACCACGAATGCTATGAGATTTGATTCTACCAGGTTGTATTTTCTTTACCCAAGTCAGGAACTGAGTTTGTTATGTGTCTTACTGAAGACAAAGAAATGAATGATAGAAACTTTTAAGTCTTGTTGGTGGCTGTTATGAGTGATGACCAAGTTCACCTAATGCTTGGTGGAAATCTTGTTTAAGCCATTTATGTAAAAATGATTTTTTCTACCCAAATTCTACTCTTTATAAGAAGGTGAAATCAAAACATATACATAGTAGTCAAGTATGCTCTTCTTTATTAACAAGCCAGTAGTGTCTTTACAAAGAAAAGCCAGGAAACACTGGTTAAAGATAATTATTAAGCACTGGACAACATATTTTTTCCCCCTATTTACTGCTTTACTTCTGACCTACAGCGGACCAGAAACGTTCTGTGACCTTCATTGAGGCTCAGCCAGAGCCAGCCGCCACCCTTCCAGAAACACTTCTCGCCACAGGCCAGCCACAAGGCTGCAGTCCAGCCCCATCTAAGAAGCCGGAAGGAATGGGCAAACCAGTCCTCACGTCTTCCCCTGCCATTGTAGTTGCTGATCTTCACAGCCTGTCTCCCAGGCAGGTGAGGGCTCCAAAGACACAGGCGAGGCTTGCCGCCTGCATACAGTGTGACTAGGAATAACGTGGATATGCAAATTTATCCCATATAATGGAAGTCTGGGTCTATAATATTTTGTTACCCAAACGGACAACAGTCCTGTTGTCATGAACAAGAACAACCATATGGTCAGGAATATATCTACTTAAGAAGGAATAAGAGAAACCTTGGTATTCTTTGTTATGAAAAACCCAAAAGAAAATATTTCGCAACTAAAATAACCATTGAAAATCATGATATGATACCTAGTTGAAAGATAGTTCAATATAAAAGGAAAATAAATTTCCCCTTTGGAACCCTGTAAATAGCTGTCTGTATCCTATGAAATGAGAGGAACCCTCTATTCCAATCTTTTTCCTCATCATTTTGATATTTTTCTTGTTGTTTTGATTTTTTTTCTTCTTCCAATTTTTATAAACAAATTCCCATAGGCCCCATGTCCTTCCCAGTGGCACTTAAAGAAAGCTAAGGGGCAATATTACTACACATATTTGTAGAGTGTTTAATGGTTAACAAACCTTGTAACATCATCATCTCCTTTTATCCTCACAGTCTACAAGGTAAGCAGGGCAAAAAGATACAGTCATGCTAAAGCTTAGGAAACAGGCTTGCAAGGTTGAAGGGGTCCATATAAGAACTCCCATATGGCTAAAGGATACGTATAAGCTTGCATATGCCAAAGCTAGAGCTGGGACTGGCCGTGTGCATCCTTGCCCAGCTTCAGGTAGACAATGACATTTTTGATTCTCTTCCCTCCCACCTATCCTGCCTTTCCATGATCCTTTTGATGACAGAGTGAGCCCCTCCCCGCCGAAGAAGGAGAAAAGAAGGAGGACGCAGAAGTGCAAGGTGCTCCAGCCCACGGCCCCCTCTCTACGCAACTCTCAGACCCTGATGAATTCACAGGCCTTGAGACATCCATCCTTCTACAGCATGGAGACACCGTCCTTCACATCAGCGAGGAACACGGCATGGAGAACCCCCTGCTGTCCAGCCAGTTCACTCTTACGCCCACAGAGCTGGGGGAGACTGATGGAGACCTAGATGAGTCTCATGTTTAATTTCATATCTTGTTAAGAGTGGCAGGTGTAGACAAGACGTAGGAGGGATCGCTTTGCTAAAAGGTGAACACTTTTGCTTGGAAAAGGTGAAAACACAGCACTTTACATCCAACGGGTGACACAAATCTCAGTAGATTTTGCTGCTAATGCGCGCGTTTCATAAACATCTTTAAAAAAATCAATGGCTAAGATAATTTGGTTGTGTGAAGACCATAAAAACCAGGGAAGACTAAGAGGAAAGAGCCATTTCACTGCACAATGTTTATGATTCAAGAAGCCTTGAGCAGTTAAAAATATATACTATTATGGAGCTGCTTACTTAGGAATCTTAACAAATAATTTGTTCTAAAAAGAGAATGCAATTTTTGAGATTACTCACATTATACATCTCATGCAAATGTTTATTTTTATAGTTTCAAAAGTATTAAATCAGGTGGCTGTATGAGGAGCAATTTACATAAAAATGATCAATAAGGAAAATATTAGTTTGAGAAGACTAATAAGCCTGCAGCCATTTTTGCTTTGATCAACAATACAGCCATTTACAAGAAGGAAAAAAAATACTATTTTTAAAGCTGTGGATTTTTCAATATTTATTTTTCAACCGCCATTTACCTTGCATGTTGTAAATCAAAATGCTAATGCCCTAAGATCATTCCATTTCACAACCACATTAGACAGAAAATATTCTGAAAAAGAATCAGACATAATTTTGAATTAAGAACCTAAACAGCCTATACTATGATGAAAACTAAATGTAAATATAATAGCTAGAAAGAGATGGTATTCCTACTTCTAGCCACGACCACATCAATGCCAAGATTAGGAGATATTGGAAGATCTGATTACAGTATCCTGTGCCTGCCCTTGAGGGCATATTTTCAGATATTAAGGTTATTGTTAGAATTGGGTCAATAAAATAACTTCTTCTCAATGTTAACAATTTTCCTATGATCCTTTAGACATCTACGTTTATGAGGAAAAATTATAAAGTGAGCAATCTCTTCATAGATACAGTCAGCTTGTGTATTTAATGTCAAGAAAAGCATAAAACTTAGAAGGCTCATGAGGCCTTATCTAGAGTGTTACTAATCCTGTAGTAGGGCTTGGCATCATATAGTTCAAAACTGAATTTCAAAATTTTAACAGTTTACATTAGAAAACTGTTACATAACTACTAAACTTATAAAAATTCATATATGTACCTAAATTGGTGTGGGGTGTGTATGTACGTGTGTGTGTGTGTGTGTGCGCACGCGTGCACGTGCATTTTTCTAGTCCTCCAATTGAAGTTACGGCTTTTGACTACATTGCAATGAGTTGAAAACACATTCTGTATGCTTCAACTTCAACTATGTTGACTATGAAAAGTATGTTTATAAAGAGAGGAGACCTGCTGAAGTCACCCAAATCACAAAGGAAAGTTATTTTTTCTGTCAGAATTGCTTATTAAATAGGTATTGCTTAGGTTGTGATTTATACTTTCAAATAGAATTTGGGGGTTTTGTCACATTTACTAAGAGAATGAAAGATATCTGTGCATTAAAGATAATGGACAAAATGAAAATTTTCAAATCTAAAACTTGAGAAAATAGAGGTGGTGTATGGCCTCCTTTAATGTTTTACACAATTTTCAGAATATTTACTTAATGCTGAATTAATTTTCAAGTGCAGAAATATACATATAAAGTGGTTTTATGATTCTTTCTAAGCTGATGTATTTTGCCTGTTAAAAATTATGCTGCTCAATTAGTGTTAGAGGCCTTATGTTTGGTAATTACGAGTGTCTGGGCTATATGAGTCTCTACATATGTGTGCACTTTGTTCCAGTTTTTTGATCCTTGATCCAAATTCTCCATGTATAATTGTATCAAATATTTAAAAAGTAAAGGGGTCAAAGAAGATTGTTGAATATCTGAGAATTCTAAATAACTTTATGTGTACTTAAAAAGTACTGGGCTGTTTTGAACATGATGATATTGGCATGTCTGCCTTTCAGCCTGACTCCTTCACTCTAGTGTTATGGAAGTCTGTTGGAAACATTTTTAATAAGCTAAGTATTGTTGCACCTTGCAAAAAAGCCTCCACTCTGAGAAACAGGGCCTTATAGAGTGGGAATGTTTTCATACTGGGACTACTGAGGTTTTGCAGATGTATGCATCTGTTCCATTTAAGGTGCCCTTAAATGTGTTGAATGTAATGTGTTGAATGTTTATGTGTAATTGGTAAAGTATTTATATGTATGTGCATAAGATTGTCTCAAGATGTATTCTCAGGAGTACTGTTACCTGGAGTTTGAAAGAATAACTATTTAAAAAAAAAACAGTTGGGGAAGATCAGAAAAAATTCAAGATAACCATTTTTTGTAATCAAAATATTATAGAGTATATGACTAAAAATTATTGTATATGATAAATACAGATTGGTCATACTAGATTACTTCTTAAGTTTTGATGCTTAATGATATTTATCTTGTTTAAAGGAAAATCAACACAGGTACCTACTACCCATGTATAAAAAATTGGACTGAACCAAGAGGTTGCTTCTTCTGAAATTATCTTTTGAGAGACCTCGGAATAAACCGGTGTCATCCATTATAGTGGGTATAGATTTATACCACTCGGATTCAATTAAAGCAGTTCAAATCCTGGATACAGCATTTTCTATACAAAACATTTTACTTTCATTTTTCAGTATTTGCTGCTTTTTATAATTCTATTAGATAAGTTATTTGATTTTTTCCAAAAAGGAAACTGAGTTATTGAGTGCATTGGGACAAGTCACTGAGAACCACAGTATCAAAAGGCATAATTGGGCATGACAATAGTGAAGGTAAAAAAAAAAGTATATGGTGTTTGGCTGTCTGGTTAGGGCCTGTTGTACAGGCTGGGAATAACTGGCTTGCTCTTTCAAGCCTGCAAGAGAACGTTAGGCAGGGTGACATCTCCTCCTTTCTTTAGTATCTGTCCCTTTAGTCAGTGAAGAACATTCTTCACTCTGCTGCCTAGCTCTAAGCCCATCTAAGATGAGATGAGGGTATTTAAAGGGACCAACAGGGGAAAAGGGGAGATAAATGGAATTATAGTCCAAAATGCAAACTAAATACCCTTCCTCAAGTTATACAGGATACTTTATGAAGTCTCTGGAATTTGCTGCTATCACACCGAGTTACGCTGTTGCCCTATGACCTCACACTTCCAATTCCATGGCCTTGTCTTGGCAGTGAGCAGAAAGTCCCACTTCCTCATTACTTTAGTGGGTCTAAACTGCAGCATTTCAGAAACAAAGTTTGGTTTGACACTCAGGACAATAAAAACAAGGGCAGAATGTATTTGGAAAAGCTTACGACAAATTTACTTATATTATTTCAGGATCGTTTAGCATTACAGATCAATGTACCTCCATATTTTTCAATAGCCACTGTGACTGCAGGATGCAAATCCTTTATTAGCCATTTTATAGGTAAAAACGAAAGATTGATTACACAGCCAACTTCCCTCAGATGACTTTGAAGTCTGTTATGAATACTGAATGACCAAAGAGCATGGAAAAAAATGCATATGAATAAATACTGAAATGTTTATGAAAGATATTTATGAAAGATATTAAGATCTCTGTGTTTGAATATGCACATATAATAAAATAAAGCTAAAAACATTCAAGATGCCTAATTAAGTTTCATTTCTCATTTCTTGACCCAGGGACTAGGTTAGCTCATTCAAAAAAGTGTTCAGTTTGCATGGGTGTGCCTTGTCTCTTCTCAACCCCCACAGTCTGGCTTGAAGTCACCTTTCACTTAGACACTCTCCACTTCTTCCCTCCAGCTCCAGTGGAGTTCCATTTTACTCAAGCTTTCCACCAATACCCTTCAAAATAAAGCAGGATGGGCCACTTGGGAAAATGGGTACCCCAGCTTGATTTCTCTGCTGATTGTGACCTGCTGGAATAACTGGTAGATTTCCCGGGAGGAATGTGAAGGAACTGGTTGCCCTCTGAATGTGGCCAGAACCACCATGGAAGCCAAGTTACCACCAGCTGTCTTTGTATAGAGTAGAAGTGCCCATTCCCTACCATCTAAGCTATGCTCTTGCTAAATCCTTTTTTTTTTCCCCCTCATGTGGTTTTATTTCATCTGGTCCCGACTCAACGACCCTAGACACATTTATCAAAGAAACAGACACTCTTACCCTCTTCCAGATTGTGTCTGGATAGTAAATAAATGTATTACAATTTGTCACCGAATTACCGAGAGGGAAAAACAGAAGGTAAGGATGAGGGCCGGAAGCCCAGAAGGAGAATAGTAGTAATAACCATCACATTTTGTACTGAGCACATCACAAGCTGGCTGCCTTACCTGGATTCACTTACCTAATCCTTGTAACAACCCTAAAGACTGGGAGGATCCTAACATGAGAATTAGGAGGCAGGGGGGAAGTGACTGCCAGGTTACCTAGTTAGTACTTGGAAGGGAGAAGACTCTGCCCGAAATCTGACTCCTTCACCTCTTCAGAGGAGTT
Organism: Martes martes; assembly: GCF_963455335.1. Lineage (NCBI taxonomy): Eukaryota > Metazoa > Chordata > Mammalia > Carnivora > Mustelidae > Martes > Martes martes. Next base: position 175,591,414 of record NC_137890.1, on the reverse strand, counting down.
CCAGGAGAAAGAGATGAGAAGAAAGGATTTTATTTATTAGAGAGCTGAGAGCGAGAGAGCACATCCCTGTGGGGGATGGGGAGGCCGAGGGAGAAGCAGACCTCTGGCTGAACAGGGAGTCCAAACTCCGGGCTGGGACCTGGGATCATGACCTTAACAAGGCAGATGCTTAACCTACTGAGCCACCCAGGCGCCCCTTTGTTGTGTCTTTTAAAGGCAAGCACAAGAGCTGGAGAGGAGAGGAAAGCAGCGCAGATGCAAACTACAGGGAAGCAAAAAGTGAAGTGAGAACAAGAGCCGGGGAAAGGGAACTGCAGAGGATGTAAATCAAAAAATTTACAAACTCCTCGAATTCTGTGAGGACTGGGAAATCTACAACGCTTGTACTGACAAAAGGAAGGTCAAAGAAAAGAACAGGCCTGCAGGCGAGGCCCCGCCCCCAAACCCCTGGGCGGACAACCCCGACCGGCGGGGAGGCGGGACTTCCTCCCCGCGGGCAGCTGCTTCCGGTAGAGTCCGGAAGACTCTACCGGGAAGGGGCTAAAACTGCGCAGCCAATCGGGGCAACACTTTCGCCTTACCGGGGGACTCGTGGGTAACTTGCTCTTGGGAATCAGCACCATGGCGTCTGGCTGCAGGATTGGCCCGTCCATCCTTAACAGCGATTTGGCCAATTTAGGGGCCGAGTGTCTCCGGATGCTGGACTCTGGGGCCGATTATTTGCACCTGGATGTAATGGACGGGTAACTCCGCGGGGCTCGGGTCAGGGTTGCCGCGCGGGGCGGGCTCGGCGCACCTTTATTGAGTGCCTGTTGGGTGCACGGCTTCCCTGTACCGCGGAGCGCGTCACTCTAAACGCGGTCCTGAAAAAGGGACTGGGGTGAGAGTCCTGAAGGCCCTTCCTGGAGCGAACCCGAGGCGGAATCCTGGGCTGCGACAGCGTCCCAAACCTCCACCTTTTCCCCTCCCCCCCACGTAACGTGTGGTCTCCCAGCACTTGGGACCGGGTCGCAATCGTAAACCTCTAGGACACGTCTCTCATTTTCAGTTAGAGAAACTGAGGCCCAAGGGGATAGGCATGACTTGCCCAAGTTCATATAGCTAGTTAGTGGCAAAGCCGGGGAGACAGGTTTGGGTAACGACGAAGAGCTTGGTGCCTGTAGTGAGATTGCCCGATTGCCCGAGTTCTGCCATTGGATGGATCACCTGGGACAAGCCACTTAACCTCATTGAGCTTCAGTTTCATTCTGTGAGAAATGGGAGTAATAATAGAACGTACCGCTTAGGCAGCTTGGGAAGATGAAATGAGCTAACACGTAAAGTACACAGTGCCTGGCATACAGTAAATTCTCTGTAATTATTAGTTGTTGTATCATTGTTCGAATTTTGATTTTCCTGTTTATTTTCTCTTCAGGCACCCTGCTCTTCAGGGAGGTCAGTTTTTTGTAAGTAACTTTTAAGCACTGTAGTTACAGCACGTAATATTGTTCAGAATCAGGATGATGCTAGTTTCTTGAAGTTGGCTGTAAAATGTGAAAGTGAACCTAGAGAAAACAGTAGGACTTTCTCAGGATTACACAACACTGTGACAGAGTTGCAAATTGTGGGTCACCAAGTAGTTTTTGAGCCCGGCTGATAACTAGCCTGAATAACAGCCATTACCTTGGGTTGGGGCAGAAAAATAAATTTATTTTAAATAGGTAAAACTCCTGTGTGATCTCATGCAAATTTGCAAATTTGTGTTATTTACAAAAGATGATCAGTGACTTCCTTTTCTTTTTAATGTCACTCCTGTTAGAAGAGTTTTTGTCTTCCTTTGTTCTGTCTGGTTAAATCTGTTGTTTCCCTTTTGCATCTCATTCAGTTATCAGTATCCCAACTGGTAATGGCAAAATCTTGGTCTTAGAACACCGAGAATTCTAGGCTAAGTATGTGAGATTAGCAAGTATTATCTCTCACAAAAACTTGATTTTTGTTGTGCTATCATAGACATAATTCTGCTTTTCTGGAAAGTTCTGAAATTTTACATGTAACTGAATGGAGTGTGTACTTCATCTCCGGGACACAATTTTGTGTCTGAGATACCTACCTCAGGATAGAGTGGGCTACAAGTGTATGTGTGTAGTCTTTTTAATAGGGAAAGCAGTTTGGTTTTTAAATAAGTTTTGTACTATGTTTGAATAACTGGAAAAAAATTGTTTCTGTCCACAGGTTAGGAATATTAGGAATATTAATGATACCAGTAATAGCTAATATTTTTGAACACTTAACTATTTCTGTTCTGATACTCTTTGTGGTTTAACTCACGCAACCTTATGAGGTGGTGCTGTTATTGGCATCAGCATGTGACAGTGGGGAATTGGACATAAAGAGGTCAAATCACCTGTCTGAGGTCTCCTAGTTAGGAAATGGAGGAGCCAGGATTAGAACAGGCAACAGCTTGTGTTGTGTCAGAAACTATTGTCTTCTGTGGGAACTGGGCTTGAAGAGAACGAGTAACACATTCTTTTTCCTCAAAGAGTAACTATACACTTATTTTTGTTATTTATTTCACATCTCTCCTGCTACGCTATAAACTCCCTGAAAGCAGGGTCTCTTTGGCTCACCTCAGTTCTCCTCAGGTAAAGCACCATGACAGGCTTAGTTATAATTGGTTGAATGAATGATTGGTTCTGTTATAATAGAGGTTTTTCTAATGAATCACTTTTGTCCCCTCCCAGCCTTATGGCAAACCTGGAGCTTATTAAGATAAAAGTATTTGTTTTTTATTGATGCCTTTCCCCCTTTACCAAGTAACCTCTTGGTTTGACAAAATTAAATCCTCCAAGCACCATTTTAAAGCCCTTTCCCTTTTAACATTCACAACTTTTTGAGCTAAGAGCTATTTTTACCCCCCTTTGCAGAAGAGGAATTAGGGATGGTCAGCCTCTTCCTGATGTCCTACCAGAAGAGGCAAAGCTGGCTGGTTTCTTAGGCCAGGTGTATGAAAGTGGGGGTCTGGATTCCCTTATCCAAAGTGGCCAGCCACAGCTTACCTTCCCTCCGGATATTGCCTTCATGCTTTTTGTTTTCCTGGTCCCTTTAAAAAAAATCTCCAGTATTACAATCTGGATGCACCTGTTTCTCTCTGAAGCCCCCAGTTTCTCTCCTGATTAAAACTGAATGTCTTCAATCTTGAAAGTCAGGAATGAGTTTTGGGAATACTGAGAGAGTTGGGGGGCAGTGCACTAGTATGGTTGGATACTTGAAAAAAAGGATAGGTGAGTTCTCTAGAAAAGAAAATTAGAATGCATATACACCTGTCATGACAGGACAGTGACCAGAAATGTGTTGGTCCCAAGTGTAGGAACAGAGGAAATATGCGGTTTCTAAATTGGTTACCGGGATTTAAAATTGGGGAGATTTCACATTAGTACTGGGTTGCTGACCTTTGACAAACATCCAGAGATTTGCCTATAGTGGGTCCACAGCCTCATGAGGCCACAATGGGCTGGAGCTGAATGGCAGCCACCATTAGCTAGGCTAGTGGATGTTCTTCATTTGTCTCCTCTCCCCATCTGCCCTGTTGTGCTCCTCCGTGTTTTCTGCTAGCCCCTGTAGGCACATGAAATTGTGTTTCCTGACTCTCAGGAAATGTTTTCTGGTTACAGCCTTGCTACATTTTAGATCAGCCTTCATCGTCTTCTTACCATCTTAGCCTTGTTGGGAGATCTGGTAAAGGTTTTATCTGTCTGAAATCGATTGTTTGACAGTTACAAACCAAGTTTAAGGTTCATGATGATACATGACGAAAGAGAAAATAACTGTATACCTGTGTTGGAAGCAATTATAGCTTAATCTCAGTAAGTCTCTGGGGGGGGGAAAAGATACTTTTTTATTGTGTTTTCTTCTTTGCAGACTTCAGAACGTACCTCTAAGGGGGAAAAAGACAATGTAATGGTGAAGCAGGCTTCCTTGATAAGACTTTCTCTTCATGATAGTGAAGTAATTTGGTATTTTCCAAGCTAGTCTAAGAACTCCCAGGGGAATCTGTCAAGAATTTAGATTCTCAGGTCCTCTTTGGTGTCATAGGGTTGGAGGAGGGCCGGTAGATACTTTTGTGGTGGGTGCTCCCAGGGTTACTGTTGTCAGGGAGATTAGGACCCCTTGACTTCCATGCTTGGGTTTGTTGCCTTTTTTGTTTGTTTGTTTTGGCTTAACCATAAGCCTTTTGTTTCTTCTGAGGGTGTCGGTAGGTTTCTGTCCTTCGAGTGGCCGACATGAACCCAGTGCATTGCTCTGATCATCAGTGCAGTTAGTCCTACAATTTGAGGATCATTAGTTATAGGTAATATTTTATTCTTGTTTCCCAATAAATTAAAGGTATATTTGGTTTTTTCTCCTCTTTTTTGTCAAGATGTGTGTGTTTAGATATATGTGAAAGTAGACAGTCTCTTTTGGTTATAAAGGCAACCTAAAGTTGAGGCAACAAAAGCCCTTCCAAGGCCATGCAGCAAATTACAAGAACAGGGAACAAAATCCAACTCTTCTGTCCCAGAGTTGTGTAATATCCAGTAAGCCTCACTGTCTGCTTCTCTGGTCCTCAAGTTCTAAGTAAACACAATAAGCATCTTATCTGTAGCGCAGGCAGTCACTGCTCTTAAGTTAACAGTAGAATGATTTCCTAAGTACTGGAAAGCCAGCCTCCAAGGACCACAGTGTTTGCAGGTGTCCCTGCTTACCCGGTGTCCACCTTACCCGGTCCCTCTCAGAGGTGTCCTGATTCCTGAACTCTCCTCCTCCTCCCCTGAACTTTCTTTTTTTTGTTAGTCATCAGTAGATGGGCAGGTGAGCATAGTAGTTAAGAACCTGAACTTTGGAGCCAGGTGGCCTGTGTTTAATGTCTGCCTCTGGCACTTACTGGCTGTGTGACCTTGAGCCTCTTTTCCTTGTCTGTAAAGTACAGGTATGTAAAGTACAGGTATTAGGAGTACCTACCCCCTTGTGAGGTGTTAATGAGTTCACATATGGAGCGTGTTTGGAATGGTGGCTGGCCCATGTAAGTTTTAATTTTTTTATGAGCACTTATTCTGTCTGTCCTCTAAGCTTAAGGTGTTGATCGTGGTGTCTTCTCTGTGCAGCTCTACAAATCTAATCAGTTAACAGTCCTGTCCTGTGTATCTGTCTTCATTTCCATTCTTACTGTTCTTGCCATTTGCCAACACCCACCTCCTTTCTTCCAGTGTACTGCCCGGTCCATCATCCTGTTTTATTATTTGCACTTTATTTTGTATTTGCTTTTTGCTTTAATATTACCATTTTAAGTCATCTCTACACCCACTGTGGTGCTCGAACTCACAACTCTGAGAAGGGCAAAAGTCACAAGCTTCATGGACTGAGCCCGCCTGCTTCTGGCTTTAAAACCTCACCTCACATTTACCACAGGAGGGAGTCCACAACCACCGAGCCTGGCATCCGATACCCTTAATGTGACGGAGTCGGCCTCCTGTTCTTCTCCTGCTCGCCAAGCTGAACACTGCCCCCTCTCCTTCTTTGAATATGACTTGCTTATTTCTGCCTTCGCTTCATTTCTTTTCCCATCTTTATAAATTCTCTTTATTCTGTAAATCTTGTGATCTTCCCCTCTTTTCAAGTGCCATATTACTTTCATATTGCCCAGTTTTTGTTTAGCTGTTCTTGTAATCCTCGTGTAGGGTCACGTCTACTACTTTTAACCAATAAAGCCCAGAGTTCAGTGGATTAATATTATAAAGTTTGTTCTCGGTCCCGTCACGGTTGAGTGTGAATGTCCTTCTATGAAGAAATTAGGGGACGTTGTCTCCTTCCGTCCTGTGACTCTGCCGTTCCCTAAGGGTTTCTCTACTGATAGGAAGGTAAAGTAAGAGCAAAAAAGGAATACTTCTTAACCTCCTGGGTTCTGTAGTGCCACCCGTCACTTAAATTCACAGTCCTTTGGTGAGCTCCAGCTGCACGGGCCACCTGGATATGAAAGGAGTTGGCTCTCACCAACAGCTGTAACCGAAAGGTCATGGCTTCTGTCGAGGCCTTAGCCATCCCTTGCCAATGGGATGGCAAGCTTCTCTAGGTAGGCAGGAACTCCCATATTTCTGTATAAAACCCAGGCTGGTCCGTGTATAGAGGGGTTTTGTTAAACACCGTAGTGAGCTAGTGATTGAAAGACTACCTGAAGTAGGTTATGGTGTGAAGTACTTTGGGTCGGTTGTGAGGAAGACCTCGTTTGAATCCTGCCTCCACCGATTATGAACTGGGTGACTTAAGGAACTTATTTGTCCTGTGCTCTTCAGGTGGAGATAGAACAGCATCTCCCTCGTGAGGCTGTCGTGAAGGTGTAATGAAAGAAGGTATAACACCTGGCATGTTGTAAACCCTCCGGAAATGGTGGTTATTAATATACACATCAAGCTTCTTTGCTGATAATCTTTAAGAAATGTTAAATTAATTGTCATTTAGTGCCCTGTGGTAGAGGTGGGTTAGAAGTAGCCACAGGCATCCTGTGACAGATGAGGGTTTGAGACCCATGTTAAAGTCCAGAACTCCCTAACTAGTGTGTGACTTGGGCAAGTCATAACTTTTGGGTTTTGATTGTCTTCCTTCCATTTTTACCTGTCGGATGATGAATTATAGAGTTAAGTCTTGTGACGTTGTTATGATTTGTTGAAATATCAAGGAAATACTCCTTTGTAAAGCTGAAATTATCGAGATGTTTTTGGTATTGTTTAATAATGTTGATGTTAAATATTGCATTGAAAAATGCTGCAATCACAGATGATCCTCCTAACCCCCATGAGAATACATTTGAGAAAAATACAGAAACTGAGTCGAAAACATTTTCAGAGTAAGATTTTGTTTGTCTTATAGGCATTTTGTTCCCAACATCACCTTTGGGCACCCTGTGGTAGAAAGCCTCCGAAAGCAGCTAGGCCAGGATCCTTTCTTTGGTAAGTGGGTGTTGTGCTGTCGGAAGCTGGATGTGTTGCTCGAGTAAAGGAAAAGGAGACGGTTTATTTCTCAGCTTCCAATCTCATCTTGAGCCCTTTTGCCTGCTCTCTGTGCCGAGGCTCCATTGGCTGCTTGTAATAAGCCAGACTCTTTCTTACTTCAGGGCCTTGGCAGTTTTCGCTGATCTCTTTGCCTGGAGCACTGTTCACTTGGCCGGCTCTGCCTTATCTTTTGGCCCTGAATTATTGGCATTTCCTCAGAGAGGCCTTTCTGAGCACCCCATCCTAAATTAACCTTTGTCCAGTTACCCTATCACCTTATGAATTTTCTTTCTAGAACTTCCTTCAGTCAGATTACTTTGATCTAACTGTAAACTCCTTTAGAGCAGGAATTTAATCCACTTCGTTTACTATGGCTTTCCTAAAGGTAATCGTAGACACAAAATTGGAGTTTAGTGTAATTGTTACATCCGAATTTAGAAGTGAAACCAATTATTACATGCAAATTGGAGTTTCTGCAAGTGGGGCCTGTGTATGCTCCACTGTGGTATTGTGGGATAATGTGAGTTAAGACTTTTAAGAAGACCCAGTAACCTGGACGTTATTTCTCATGAACATGGATTTAGTCCTCACGTTGTTATTGCTCTTTTAAACAAAGTTAGCCGTGGCTTAAACTTAGATTTTTTTTTTTTTTTTTTTTTTTTTTTTTAGTAGATTATGGACCAATTTTATGAAGGATTCTAGCTGCGCAGCCCTATATGGTTGTCACTAGCCACGTGTGGCTATTTAAATTTAAGTTACTTCAGATTAAAAGAAATGAAAGATGAAGCTTCTCGGTGGCATTAACCATATCGCAGGCTCTCGATAGCCATGTGAGTCTGGTGACTGCTGCATTGTACGGTGCGGTGTGTGGAACCTGGCCATCATTGTAGAAATGTCTCTCGGGCAGAGCCTTGTAGTATCCATGGACTTGGCACGAGAGAAAATGTACCTTACCAGTTTATGGAGCAGAAGGGAAACCGTATTCAGTTAGCACATTCACCCTTTTGAAATTTTCAGATAATGGAATATAATCCTCTCATGATCTAAACTTTTTTATTACATTTTTAAAAATGAATTTACCAAGAAAAATTTGTCCTTAGGAGTATCAGAGGTGAATACAATGAGTAACCTTGTTTGTGCCCGCTGTGCCATGGCTGCGGAGTCCTGTGCATCTGGCTTTGTATGGATTTAAACGAATTCTTTTTTCCTTTTTCTCTTTTATTTGGGCTCCTGGCATCACTTCTCATTGCTGTCTGTGTCTCCTGTGTTTGTGCCTGTCTTACCAACCCTATTGACACGACCACACACAGTCTGCTTTTTCTTTCTGCTTTTAGTTTACTTGCCAATAAACTTGCTCATCAGTCTGTCTAGAAGTGGGTCTGCAGTAAAGATGAATGGATTCCAAACGCTTTAAAGTTTGGGTTTTGTGACCTTTGTTTCTTACATTAAGAAGTGTGTTTTTTGTTTAATTCTTGGATCTTGGTGGTTGGGTAACTGCTTCATGTGTATATTCTAAGAAATAATTCACAACTTGCATGTATAACTGCTGAAGTTCTGAACTGTTCAATCTCAGTATTGAGTAGAAATAACCATTAAGCAATCAAGTGATTGGGAAAATCTGTTGGTTTTGTGTTTTGTTTTTGTTTTTGTTTTTGTTTTGCGGTTATCTAAATCCGCTGTCTTCAGGTATGGTCTGAGCACCCACAGGAATCCCTTGCAGATGGAACAGGAGGTGAACACTGTTTTCGTAAGATAGTGTTATTTGCCATTTTTTGTACTGATAGTACAAAAGCAGTGGTGAGTTTGCGTGGCCCTAATCAGAGCAATGGTATTGAACTATCCAAGGAGTTTCTGTGTTACTCTTCGTCACCCTGTTGTTCATAGTAAATATCCTTGAAGAATCAGTACAGATTATTAATTACAGTAAATCTTGATACTTAGGTGAATTTCTTTTACTACTCTGTGGCAGAATGGGAAGTACATATGAAGCATTTCTCCTACGTACGGGGTGATGATGGTTTTCTCGAGGAAAACCTCTTACGGGGTGATGATGGTTTTCTCGAGGAAAACCTCTTGCACCACTCTGAGTTGTGAACTGACCGGCTGCCTTTCTCACCAACACCATTTTCACTTGAATGAACAGCCGGCAGATGAACTGTGGTTATCAGGCTCGGGTATCTTACTGCCATTTTCTTTGAAATAACTAAGTTAGCCTGTCACTTCAAGGGAGAGACCTCATTTTTGTTTCCACTGATAAAGTTAGAGCTTGCAAGTGAAAATTGGAATTTTGAAAAACTTGTGTCTGCCTCTGTGAGGTCATTAGCTTTCCGCTATTTACAGCTGTTCTGATAAAATCTGTAGTGATATTAACAAGTGTGATTTTCTGATAGAATATAACGAAATGTGTCAGTCTTTGGAAGATCTGTGTCATTCAGTGAACTGGTACTTAAAAGATCCTTTCAAAGTGTATTAGGATAGGGGCGCCTGGGTGGCTCAGTGGGTTAAAGCCTCTGCCTTCAGCTCAGATCATGATCTCAGGGTCCTGGGATCGAGCCCCGCATCAGGCTCTCTGCTCCGCAGGGAGCCTGCTTCCTCCTCTCTCTATGCCTGCCTCTCTGCCTACTTGTGATCTCTGTCTGTCAAATAAATAAATAAAATCTTAAAAAAAAAAAAAAAAAAAAGTGTATTAGGATAGGCCCTCGGCTTTCAGTGTAACAAAGTGCAGACAGTTCCCTGGGAGAGTTTACAGATGCCACATTGCAGCTAACCTTTATAAAAGTGCTACTTGTCAAGTTTTGGGGTAGAAATAGAAGAATGTCTGCACTGGTCTGAAAAGGCTATTCCGTGTACTTTTTTCCCTTTCCTTCACATAAAACGACATAATGCAACCGACTGAATGCGGAGCAGATGTGAGAATAGAGAGGTCTTCTGTCAGACCAGACAGTAGGAACTTAATGAAAGTCTAAAATAATGTCACTCTTTAACGTGATAAATTTATTATTGCTTATTTTTAAATGAATTAATAAGTAGACACTTAAAAATTTCTGAGTTTGAATTTTTTTTTAAGATTTTATTTATTTATTTACAGACAGAGATCACAAGTAGGCAGAGAGGCAGGCGGAGAGAGAGGAGGAAGCAGGCTCCCTGCTGAGCAGAGAGCCCGATGCGGGGCTCGATCCCAGGACCCTGAGATCATGACCTGAGCCGAAGGCAGAGTCTTTAACCCACTGAGCCACCCAGGCACCCCGAGTTTGAATTTCTAATACGTTTTAAATATTTATAAATATAGCCCACATCAGCAGCACTTTGGGAATCGTCAGTAATTCTTGAAGGAAGGCTGATGACGGAATGTTTGAGAACTGCTGATCTCAGTACGTTAACTATAGGCAGTTTCACTGACCCATGGCTCTCTGAACACTGGAGATTGTCTAGTGAGAGCTGCCCATGGTGCCTGCATGCTGGAGACTGAACGACATAGCAGTCTGGTAACTTAAGAAATTAGTAAACTAGATATTTTAAAGCAGATTGATTTTTTTCTTTGTTTAGAACACAAAGAAATAAACACCAAATAGAGTCTGTCTTTTAAAAACAATGTTTTACCTATTAATCTAGGTTTTTGTTACTTTTGTTAGTTTGGAAATACAAACTTTAACCTTGGCTTCATTTGTCAAGCAGTATTCTCTTTTTCCTGATAGTTTTCAAAGCCTTATTGCATTTTATGGTCTTAGTGAAGTTCTAGAATACTAGAAATTTTTTTTCACTATAGCTCAGCTGTATCAAGTATGCTTCCTCTGGCAAAAAACAAACAGTCTCACAACTCTTCTTAGCACATCCATCTGGCACAGGAATATTTACTCTTTTCTTCCTGACAGCATCATTTCTCGATTCAGCCTCTTTTAAGCCACCTTCTTCTCGTTAATTGCTCCTGTGTTTTAAGTCAGGATCCTACAGAAGGCCCCCCTGTTTCCCGTAGCCTGTCTCTGTGACTTGAACTCTCTGGTTAGGATGCAGTCAGACCTGCAGTTTCCTCCCACGCTTTCCTGGCTCCTGCCCCCTCACCGGCCACCATGGTAGCCCACGGCCACTCCGGCTGGCTGGCCCGGGCTGCAGAGCCAGAAGCCTGCCGCTTCTCACCAGCCTCAGTGGCTGCTGTCATCCTTGCTCCCCTGGGGTGACTGCCGTGGCCTTCTCCGTGAGATCTTGTCATTTTGCTCAAGATCCCACCACGTCCCCCCATCTCATTCAGAATAAAGCCCAGTGGCTCCAGAGCTCTGTCCTGAGTCTATTCACCCTGTGCTCCTTTGACTTCATCCGTTCTCCCCTCCCCGCTGCAGCACACCGCGCCCCCCCCCGCCCCGCCCCACAGCCTGCCACACTGGCTGTATTAACTACCATCCCAGTGTGTACTGTGTTTACTTCTTTATGATGTGTCTCCCCCACTAAGAATGTAATCCCCATGTCAGCAGAGGCTTCTGTCCGTCTGTTTTTTTGCGCTGTCCCTGGGGCCTCGAGTAGTTAATGGTGCAGTAAGTGCTCCATTAAGATATTGGTAGAATCATTTAATTTAGCTGTCTTATTTTATAGATGAGGAACTAAGTCTACATAAATAATAGGACTTTTTAAAAGTTCTTTAGAGTGGCATTTCCTGGACCTAGGTTTCCAGAGTTCTATGGAAAAATGTGGGTTTTTTTTGGTAAGTGAGTTTAACCAAAGCCCTATCTAGCTATACAGGGGGGTAATTATTTAAGAATAATTAATGCCAAATAGTTCATTATCCAAAGCAGCAAAAATGGTGGGCTGGCTTCAGTTATCTGAGCCAAGTATTTTTCTTTCAGTGATATTTAGGAGTTGTGTCTTTCCTTTCTAGACATGCACATGATGGTCTCCAGGCCGGAGCAGTGGGTCAAACCAATGGCCGTAGCGGGAGCCAATCAATACACCTTTCATCTTGAGGCTACTGAGAACCCAGGGGCATTGATTAAAGACATTCGGGAGAATGGGATGAAGGTGAGAGGTCAGCAGTGACAGTAATGTTCTCTACTATTCACTGTCAGTGTGGAAGTTTGGGTGGAAGACAGGACGTGATCGGCGGACAAGACCAGACTGAGGCCGCTGTTCTTCAGCTGAGAAACCAGCGTTTAAATATAAGTTGTTTGGTAGACAGGATTTCTAGATTCCACTGTTTTCCTGAAAATGACTGCCTTTTAGAAACATTTACATTGGGGTAGCCTTGTTGACTTTAAAAAAGTACTTATAATCTGAATAATTTATGCATTCCATGTCTGTGTCTGTTCTGTTCTCTAAGAATAGGTATTTCTACTGGGTCTGATGCACCACAGTTATAAAATATGTAAATAATTGCTAATGTGATGTAGCAAATTTGTCTCTGTTATAGGTTGGCCTTGCCATCAAACCGGGAACTACAGTTGAGTATTTGGCACCATGGGCTAATCAGATAGATATGGCCTTGGTTATGACAGTGGAACCTGGGTTTGGAGGGCAGAAATTCATGGAAGATATGATGCCAAAGGTAAAAAACTATTTCATTTGTGGGTGAGGCTTTTATTGTTTGTGCTCATTCAGTAAGCGTACATTGAACCACTTGTGTATTTAGACCTGTCTCGCTCTGAAGGTGATACGGGAGGGATGCCTACAGATCACTGAAATATGGTGTGACAGATGCTGTAAAAGATGGAGGTTTGGAAATGAGAAAAAAAAAATTAACATCTTAATCTTGAAATTTTCTTTCAAAGCTATTATCTCTGTAGCCTTCAGACCTCTTGGGAGATCTCTTTTCATTGAGTATTGAGGGTTTTGTGTTTGTCTTATTGGCATGAGGTATATTCTCTGCAAAAGCATGAAAAATTTAATGCTGTTTCCCAAACAGAACAAGCCTTGCTTTTATGAAACTGAATTTGTTTCAGTATATGAAAAAGGAAAGTATCCCCAATTGTAGTTTGTATTCATAAAAAGTTATCTGTGTGATGGGGTGCCTGGCTAAGCATGCAGCTCTTGATCTCTGGGTTCTGAGTTTGAGCCCCACATTGGGTACAGAGATCACTTAAAATAAGTAAATAAGTAAGTAGACAAATAAATAAATATTGTGTGAGATATTTGGCGTTGTGTTGCATTGGCTGATGATGGCTCTTTGATTTTTTGTTTATTTGGTTTTATTTCCCCCCCACGTATCCACCATAGGAGTCACTTATTTTTTCGTGTATATCTAGGTTCATTGGTTGAGGACCCAGTTCCCATCCTTGGACATAGAAGTCGATGGTGGAGTAGGCCCTGACACTATCCATAAATGCGCAGAGGTGAGACTGCTCCTCAGCTGTGACCCAGACCGGTTTCCTTTCCAATGTGTCTAGTAGGACATTGTCTTGTGCGCCAAAGAGATTGCCCCTTCATTTCCTAAATTGCCTTTCTTTCTGGGAAGAGCACTTTTCTTATTCAAATGTAATACTATGAAAATGAAGAGCAGTAAGTGATACATTCTCAATTATATGTTCATTAAAAAGTAAGTTCCAGCTATCTGAGTAATGCTGAAGGAAGTTTTTTGTTTTTTTGTTTTGTTTTTTGGTTTTTTAAAGAATATGCTTAATGCCAGCCTTTCGGAAATTATTAAGTTCTAGGACTTGGAGTAAGACATTTTTCCAAAACACGGAAAGAAAACATACCTGCTTATAAGGTGAAAAGATGGTTATTTTGTGTAACTGAGGTGTATTAGTTACTAGTTTGTCCCTTGCAAGAACTGACTAGAGCTGTTTCTGATGGAAATCTAGGTCTGATTTCTGGATGCCTGTGGTCCTCTATGTAGAGGAGGGATGAGTTTTCCCAAGTAACTAGCCGAGCCGAGTTAGGCCCTGAGTTTCATAAGAGGGTGCCGGCCCTGTGATCTCAGGGTTGTGAGATCAAGCCCCGCATTGGGCTCCACGCTCAGTGTGGAGTCTTCTTGAGATTCTCTCTCTCTCTGCCCCTCCTGCTCGTGCTCTCTCTTTAAAAAATAAATCCTTAAAAAAATGGGGGTAGGGTGCCAGCCCTTCTGGTAATACTGAAGGCCATTAAAGTTTATATGGCCCATTTTTGTTAAGTGACATGCTCTAATCTGCACTTTCAGTGTTTTGTATAAATGCCATACTTTTCTGCTTGGTACTTCTCAAAAGCTTGGCTGTGAGATATTTACGAAAGAGGAGTGGACCAAACAATTAGTGAGCACATATCCTTTGACCACTTTTTACTTGAACTGTGTTTTTGTCGCTGGGCTTTTCCTGCTTACATGTCAAGCTGTAACCCTATAAAACTAATGCTTGTTTTCATTTTTATGAGAATTGTCATTGGAGATGCAGTGTGCTGTATCACAGAATGACAGTGTCTCCTGGGAGGAATTTTCCTCCCTTCCAGGGCCTCTCCCGGTAGCTTCCTGGTACTTTGTTCTGGTAGCAGATCACAGGACAGGTTGGGTTTCCCTCCTCCAGTTAAATCCGGGGAGCTCAGAACTAAATTTGGACTTACCTTACTTGCTTTTCTCTGTGATTTCTTGGCTTCCACATTAAGAATCTCGAAAATCTTTCTTAAACCCTTCAAAGCCTTTGTGGGATGCAGTGAAACGTGCATTAAAACGTGTTTCATTCTTTCTGACATCAAAATGAGAAAATTTAATGTTGCCATATTTTATAGTTTCACATTTTAGTAGTAATTGTCTACCAATTCATACACTGTTGACTTTTGAAGAACATGGGTCTGAACTGCATGGGTCCTTTTTTACAGTATTGTATTTATACAATATAATTTTTCTTAACAATTATATAATTTTTCTTAATATATAATTTTTCTTAACAATTTTTCTTTTCTTTAGCTTACTTTATTATAAGAATATAGGACATAATACATGTAACTTACAAAGTATTTATGAATCAGCTGTTTATGTTATTGGTAAGGCTTCCAGTTAACAGGAGGTGATTAGTAGTTAGATTTGGGGGAGTCAAAAGTTACACGCGGATTTCTGACTGCACGGCGGGTCAGTACCCCTGACCCCTGCATTGTTCGAGGGTCAACTACATAAAGATTAAAAGATACTTTGTTTTTTTAATAGCTGGGTCAGCATTGGCATATTTTGGAGAAACCTTAATAGAATTGAGGATTAAAGGTTTTTACAGCTTTTTCTAAGTATTAGCAAAGATGCAACAATGTTGCTTATTTTAAAGATGGTCACAAGTCTGTGATTTCATAAACCTATTTAAAAATAACTTGGTACCTTCACTTGGTAAGTATTTCAACTTTATCTTCATTGAACTAGATTGCTTAAGTCTGTCCTCTCAAGGTAGCTTTCATATGTTCAAGTGCTGACAGTGCAAGGATAGAAACTCTAGTCCACAAATTCTGTTTTAAGCCTCTGTGCATCTTCCTTTGAAGCATAACCTGAATATTTACTTCTTCCAGGCAGGAGCTAACATGATTGTGTCTGGCAGTGCCATTATGAGGAGCGATGACCCCAGATCTGTGATCAACCTGTTAAGAAATGTTTGCTCAGAAGCTGCTCAGAAACGTTCTCTTGATCGATGAAACCACAAGGAGTCCAGTGTTTATGCTCATGAATTCTTTTTACTGGAAGACAAGAATATTGACTATCAAATCCTATCACAGTTGAAGCAGTGCTGTTTTTCTGAGCAGCTATTCATTCCAGTGACTAAAATCTATTCTGCAGAACGTTCCAAGAGGTTAGAAATTGGTGTGTATAACTACCTTTTTAAAGTGATGGAATTTAAAGATTAGTGTGATAAAATACCATTTTTACTGGGAGACTTGATTTTTATAAAGTAAAAATATGGCTGTGTTAAGGTTATAAACAGAAGTGTGTCTTAAAGCCTAATGAAGGTGTACTAGCTACTATGAAAAAAATGTTTTTTTCTGCATTTTAAATCTTCTCATTTCTTGGTTTTCCAAAGCAAAGGAAGTCCTTATTCCTGTTTCGTGTTATTTTGATTTGTCTGTGCACATGACAACAAGAGTAGAATGGAACTTGTGAAAAATCTAAGTTTGAATATGGTTAGGATGGCACACTCTATTCTTGCTTCTTTAACATCTGTTTTTTACTTTGCACCTTATATTTGATACGTAAAAACAGTGTATGAAGCCCAGGGATTTCAGGTGGACTGTTCTAAAATTACAAGTATAGATTTTATCAAGTTGTTTTCTTTGTCAGCTCTGCTGGAGGGGCAAGTTATACAGTGATTTCACCCGTTCCTTTTCTTACCATAATCTTGTGCTAGCTTTGAGCAGAAAGGAAAGGAAAGCTTCTATTTGGAAGTAGTATTGAGTTGAATCTGGACTCTTCTCCTTTCCAACTATTTGACTTATTTGACTTTAGCAAATCAAATCAACCAGTCTCTTTGAGTATCTGTTAACTGATTTATACATTGAATATAATTATAATAACCATGTAAGGTTATGTTGAGCATTAAAAGAGATCATATGCTGTCTGTAAAGCTTCTGCTACTATTCCCAGAATTATAGGATAGTAGAATTGATGCTCAATACAAAGTAGCTGTCATTTATGTTTTGTAGCCTATAAAGTCCTTCAATATAAGCTCATTAAATGCATAAATCAGTCTTAAGAGTAGTAGAACAGGTACTTTTGTCCCCATTTAAAAAATGAAGATACTAGAGCTCAGCAACAGGTTGGTCCCATGGAAAGAACCCAGTGGGGCACAGGAGTTCTGGGTTTGTATCTTTTTTTTTTTTTTTTTTTTTTTAAACAAATGGAGCCCTTGGGAGGTAGATAGGCAAAGGAAGCCTCTTTTATGTAACATTGTCTTATTTGCAGTCTAATTTTACACTAAAGCAGAACCAGATGGCTGAGGATATTCTGGATACTATGGATTTGACCCCAAGGATATATATTGTATTAATCCAGCAAAGACGAGGTAGGCCAAAAGATGACAAGGTACAGAGTTAATCTGCAACTAAATACTTAAAACTGTGTCCCAGATTATACTTTGACCACAAATATGTTATGTTACTTCATTCTTACCAATACTCTTGCTATATAATACGTATGGCAGGAAATAAACAGGCAACTAGTGTCATTAAACTTCTTTAGGCTACTATGAGTTTTAAGAAATAAGGTTTGAAAAATGAGAACATTAACACTTCTGCATGAGTGCTTGCTTGTTTTTTTCTATCCTACAAGGTAAAAATTTGTCCTTTTATTTTAACTTAGGAAAGGTTTGTGCTGTGAATAGGTGGCGTTTAATCAAATCAGACCACACGAGGCATATAGAAATAACTTTAATTAAAAAACTTACATAGAGGATTATAATGTCAGACATGACAAAGATTTGAGCTTATTTGCCTAGACAACTTGGGTTTGTCTGGCTTTTGTTTCCTTTTTTAAAAATAAATGTACAGTAAAACTACAGCAAAAATTTGTCAGTATTGAATTTGCATTTTTTTCCTTCCTTAAAGGGACTAGTATAATTTCCAATCCCTAACAAAAAACTTAGTGTCAAATCCCCCCAAACTAGGCCAGATGGCCAGGATTGTCAGTTCTATGGGTATTATAACTTGAATAACCTTTTTTTTTTTATATGAGAGAAATTGCCTCAGCTTTTACATAGAGAAAGTTATGTGATAGCTTCAAAAGGAACTTTCCTTAACGTACACTCCTGTATTCAGTATTGAAGTGTTATCCTTTGAAAAATTTTCTCACTCTAGGATACAAGAATAGATGCTTATTTGAATTGAGTGAGCTAGAGTAAGGAATAACCAAATTAACTAGAAATACAACAGTTTTTAATACTGATAGGACTTTCCTGTTGCTTATTTTAAGTTGGTGTCTTCTCTCCATGAGATACATAAAATAGGTAAAATTCAGGTTTTAAAAGAGACCAATATTGAACTCTACTTTGCTTGTCTTAATCTGTTAGGAGCGAATGGAAAGTAACCCTTAGTCTAACAGGTAACAGTGATTTTAGATAAAGGCATATTGTGTTATCTTGTATAGAAATTTCCATAAATAACTTCTATTGGTTAAACGTGTTTTTTAAAAAATTATCTCCCTGGAGCCAAGACTTTTCGATACCCATTATCACTGGAACCTGTGCTTTGTTTAGAGTACAGCTTACATTTCATGGGGTAGTTCATACGTGCATTTTCAAGTGGAGTGGTCACTGCCAGTGTTTTTAAAAATGATGTGTGTGTATATAGGTATGTATACTCTATACACACATATGTGTATAATATATTTCTGAGGTAATTTTAATGAATCACCCTAGAAATTACATAGAAATGTACAGGAAAAAGAGTTGTCATTTGATGCACAGGTGTGTATGTGTGTGTGTGTGTGTGTGTGTACACACACACACACACACACACATATTAAGTCTTTGAAAAATCATTTATCCAGTAATGTGATTTAACAACAGATTGCAGCAGTTAATTTTTTGGTGCTTGTGATTTGCATCATAAACACAAAAGACTAGCACTTGTCTTGTAGGTGAAAAGCTAGTTATTCCTGTGGTTCAAGAAGGAAAAAGACCTACCTTGCCTGTTTTATAACAGCATAAAAGATTAATACATGCAGTACATGCTCTTACTCTGGAATTGTGACTGAAGAGGGTGGGGGATGGAAAGCAGGGCTTATTTTTTTTCCCCTGTTTTCCATTCATGTACATACTTTTTGAAACCTGTTCCTGTCACCTATTTTTTTTAACATGAGTAAGTCCTAGACCAAAAGGTTTGTACTCTTCCATTTCGTCTGCCTGCCTCTTTGGATAGTGACTATTCTCTGGTGCACTGGGACAGAAGATTTCACCACGGGAGGCTGGGCTCAAACTTTCACTGTGATCCGTCTTTTCATCCTGGCATAGTAAGGCTTCTGTGTCTTCGTCCTTCAGCGGAAAAGTCCGTCGTTCCCACCACAAAGACTGAAAGAGAGAACATTTTCAGTTAAGTTTCAACTGATTTGTTTAAATTCACGTATCAAATGATTCTTAAATGTCAATTTTGTAATTCCTGTTTTGTTCTTAGCGCATAAATGCACCAACTTTCATTTCAACCCGAATATCTAGCAACTCAAATGGGTCATTACTGGGAATTGCTTAGAGACCTTTGGTAATTAGGTTTTCATTGTGCCCTTCCACAAAGAGGAGACACTGCTGTAGGGCATCAGTTTTCATTTTCAGCATCGGAGCACGTTCAAAAACCCCTTTCAGTGTGTTTTGATCTCCTACTTCCGTGTCTTCCTTTTTGGCCCATAATTATTACAGACACCTATTGACTCTTCCTTCCCCAAACTTTCTACGGCTTGCCAATTAATTTCTATAGTTTGTGCTCTCCATTCTAGATCTTGTTCTTCTTTTCCAATACCGACTTATGAGAACGGTGCAAAAACGTATAGATGCCGTGTTGGAAGAGCTGGGTCTATGGGGAGACAGGTAAACATCTCTTAGAAAAAGAGAAATAGCAGCTAACATTTACTGTGTCACAGCCAAGGTGCTGTTCTAATAGGTTGGTTTTGTAGTGAAACTTGGATAGAATTTGCACTTCAGAGAAGTGAGTATGTGAAACTAGATACTGACATGTTACAGGAAAAGAGTGTTTATTAGTGATAGAACTAGAACACTTGAATACATACCCTCTGATTTGTTACATACTCATTTGCAACAAGCACTTTCTACACACACAGCCTTTTAAAAAGTTAAAAGGCATTTAAAAGGAGGTTTAACTAGTTGTATATATTCCACTTACCTTGATTTCTTGACTTTCATTTAATGAAGGTGAGCCCTGTGCACCGAGATCCTGGCTCTCTGAAGAGAGCTCGGCAGGACTTCCGGCAGCACAGTGCTGGCCACCACTGAAGTCACTAGGGTACTCTTTCAAAAGCAAGTCCTGTCCTTCCACATTTTTACTGTAGGCTCTAGCAAGAAGATCAAGAAAATATTTGTTACTTCTTCAGGTCTTAACATTTTATGAACAACCCCAAGGTGTCACTAAATCAACTGAATTTTGTAGCTTTTCTTTAAACAGTCCTGCTCCGAAGATTTTTAAAAATTCATCTGCTGATCTTCCTCATGTTACCTCAAAGACTTAAATAGTATCTTAGAAATAATACTTTATGCATTTGCCAAATTGTAGTAGTGGGTTTGAGTTAGGGTTTGTTGCTGTTATTTTGTTTTTAAATGAGAAAGGACAGTTACTTGACTTCTGCAGTCTTGCTGAGTTCCCAGAGTATTCTCTGTTACAGTGTCATCCATGTAGGACTTGATTCACATTTTCCTCTTTACTTCCAGAAAGTTTTACCTCTGGAATGTGGAGAAAGATGAGAACTGAGTCGTGTGTGTGTGTGTGTGTGTGTGTGTGTGTGTGTGTTTTTTTAAGACAGCTCTTGGAATAAGAATCTACAACAAATCTGGTATTTTGAGACCTAACAGAGAAATGTGTTTTAAAAACACAGCTGAGGGGTGCCTGGCTCAATTGGTATAGCTTGTGACTCTTGATCTCCGGGTTGTGAGTTCTAGCCCTGAGTTGGATGTGGGGAGATTACTTAAAAATAAAATCTTTAAAAAAAAAAAAAAAAAGGCAAAGAAAAATACAGCTGACCCTTGAATAACACAGGGGTTAGCACCAAACCTGCTATGCAGTCAAAAATTGCATGTAACTTTTGATTCTCCCAAAACGTAACTACTAATAGCCTACTACTGTTCTCCAGGAAGCCTTACCGATAATGTAAACAATCGATTCACACATTTTGTATGTTAGATTATTATATACTATATTCTTACAATAAAGTAAGCTAGGAAAAAGGAAATGTTACACATTTATAGGACTATAAAAAGTCCGTGTATAAGTGGACCCATATAGTTCAAACCTGTGTTCAGGGGTCACCTGTACTAAGTAAAAGAATCCCACACTAAATTTAGTGGACTACCAGACTTGAACATGATCTTGCTCTGTGAGTTTTGGCTATATTAAAACACAGTCAAATGTAAATATAAAATACCATGGACTTTCTCAAATATATAATTACTAATTACGTTTTTAGGATTTCCTTTCCCCCAAAGTCATATTTTCAAAGTATTTTAGACCATCTGCTTTTTAGATAGATAGGTTTCTTGAGAAAATTTTTTTAAGAACATGTTTTTTAAGTGGTTGTGTTAAAATAGATCACCCAGATTCTAATCCCTAGTGTTAGGTCTGCTGTTAGAGTGTACTGAAATGACCTACTTTACCTAGGGAGGATTTTCACATTATTTGCGGAGTTAAATCTATTCCTCAGGCTAACAATAAGCATGAGGAAATAATGGAGGAAAATACAGAAATGCATTTCATCATTGTAATTAGCCAAATATATTTTGAATGTACTCTGTACTCAGTAAATGCCGTGTTTTGCTTCTAGTAGAAAAATAACGGATGTTATTCTTCATTTTTAGTGGTCTCACTCATTAGTCATGCAGAATTTTTGTTGATTCTACATGGATTTCATGGTTTGGGGTTATAAATTGATAACACCTGCCTGCTGTTTCTTCTATGCCACTTGCTTTGTTCCCATAGTGACCATCTGGCTTGCTCTCTCTCTTCATATTTTTTGTGTCTTAGGGAGAAGACTTCATCAGAAAGATCTTCTACCTGGAATTAGAAATAAAGTTTTTCCTTTATCAGAAACATTTTGAAATATGAGAACAGGTGTCAATTCCTCATCAAGAGAACAATATAGCAAGAAAATTATAAAGTAAATCTAAATTCAGAGAACAAGTGTTATGAGATGAGCTTCAAATTCCAAAATAGAGGGAGTTAACTTTTTTTCTTTTAGAACTTTCCCCTAATCTGTTATGTTTGTAGACTTATCTAGATTACAGATAGGTTCATAGTGCTTTGCATTAAAAAATTCTAAATGCTTAATTCATTCAAAGGTTTATATTGATTGCTCTTTATGGAATATACTGTTCTAGGAATGTTACTATCAAAGAAAAGTAAACTGAGGAAAGAACATTCATTTAACTAATGACTTATCTGGAATTCTAAGACTTTGGTGGTAGTAGTTTAAGAATCTGGGTTTCCTGGCTAGCCTCATTCTAAACTAGGGAAGAGCACATTAAAGGAGGGAGGGCATTAAAAAGTTATTATTGGAGGTTGAAAAACACAGTCAGTGGGCCTGGAAAGATTATGACAGAAAATGCCTTATATTATACTGCTGCTGCAGAATATCAGCTTCAAATTAGTCTGGTTATTTGGTATTTTTCCATGAAATTGTTCTTGTCTTAATGTAAGTTTTACCCATACAGGCTCTCAGTCCCTTTCCTGCAGCTATTAAACTCTGAAACAGTAAGTGTTCCTAATTCATTCAATGACATAGCCTGATCTGGCCAAATTCTAGAACTATTTTCTGAGAAAAAATCTATTCTAGACTCCCTTTATGTCTTATGTGATATATCTATCATGTTCACCTCACTTTCTGAAGTCCAAAGGTTTCCAAAATCAAAAGCCGTTTGCTCCCAACGTTTTGAATGTGGCATTGTAGCTTAAATATTAAGATTAAATCTCTTCATGCAGGAAAATATGACTAATACTGGGAATGAATATAGATATTTATGTAAATTCAGTATTTCAACAATTTATGTAAGCAAATGATTTGTTTTTACTACATTTCTTTATAAACTGTCTTTGCAAATTTGCCCAAAAACGTTTTCCTTATGAAACTAATATCCTTAATGAAGAATTTTGTTTTCATAAGTGAAAAAATACCAGTATATGTTAAAGGAACTTATATATTTCACTTTAGTTCCTCAAATACCAAATTTAAGCAGGCTTCATAATATATAAAGTGCAATTATCCATAAGTGAAAGGCAACTTACCTCTTCACCTACATGGTATTCATCCAAAGGCTGAAGAACAGCCATCCTCCAGCTGTTGAAAATACAAACCAATTTCAGCTTTTGTTAGCTAAGTGTAGCAATTATATTCTCTAAGCACAGCTAATGCCGTAAATGTTTTCTTTTCTCGGGGCTTCCATTAATTCAAATGGTTGTATTTTCATACTTCTTCTTTTTAAAGAGAACAATTTGTGTTATGAAAAAAAAGATGAGAAGGTGAGACTTTTGGCCTTAGAGTAAACGGTCTCTTCTGCATAGCTGCATTCTATACCTAAGAATGTACCAATTTTGAATTAAGTCAGTAGATGGTGATACAATGGGTTGGCAGGGAGGTGGGAGGATAGTTGGGGGGGGGTTGGAGTATGGGGGTGGGAGGATGGGGAGAAAAGAGCTCTGATTTGAGCATTTGCCAATTTGTGTGAAGACACCCATCATGGTCTCTCAGGTTTAACTACTGAACCACAGAATTCCTTTGTATTTAACCAACCAACCCAACCAGCCAGCTCCAGCCTTCCAAAGTAAATTGAAAAACATCATTGCTGCAGAACATCATAACCACAAATGTTACTTCTTTTATGTAGAAGATCTCAACAGATTCTCTGTAGGATTTCTCATATACCTCCTACAGTATTAAGGGCTTTTTAAAAATTTTTTTTAAAGATTTTATTTATTTATTTGAGAGAGAGAAAGAGAGCATGAGAAGGGGCAGGGTCAGAGGGAGAAGCAGACTGCCTGCCCAGCAGGGAGTCCAATGCAGGACTTGATCCCGGGACTCCAGGATCATAACCTGAGTTGAAAACAGTCCCTTAACCAACTGAGCCACCCAGGCACCTCTTAAGAGCTCTTAATACCTCAAAGTAATTAGGAATAAGAAAATTTGAAAATCAGCTAGAATAGAGATGGTAGGAATTACTGTAGTTGTCAGTGAGCTTTTATCTCTGTTTTCAACCTCTTCTACTTCCTGCTGCCAGATTCACGTTCTTAAAAAACTGCTTTCATTTTTGCTTAAAAAAAAAAAACAACTGACTAACTTCAGTGCCAGTAGGAAGCGGATCTGTGTATGGCATTCTGGGACCTCTATAATCTGGTTCTAATTTCTTTTCTAGCCATAACTTTATCATGCTACACTAAATCTCTCTCCCGTTTAGCCTTGCACACTTGTCTGTGTACCTTTTTGCGGTTTCCCTGTGTGAATAAACTATTCTTCGTATCGTCTTCCCAGATCTTCCTACTAATCTGTTGCTGACTTGGCAACAATACCTCAAAATCTTAATTTTTGTTGTTTTGACAAGTCTTACTGTCTTATAATGTGAATATTCCTTGCAAAGGTAGTTGCTTTCTTTGAACTCTTTTTGCAATCTTGTGCAAAACTCCATTTAAAGAGCAAAGATTATTTGTTATACTTATTTACATCCCTAAAGTACCTTTTTGTGCCATATATTTATATATATATATATAATGTAATAATTAAATATTACTATATAAAAGACTTAAGAGTGCAGAGTCAGTCTTAGGAATTCCTAGTTCTTCATAAAAACTGACAAAGTGATAATATAGGGCACTTTTTTTCAGCATCAGTAATATAAAGGTTTCTTTCACCATTTTCCCTCCATGGCTTTACAAGTGGAAGAAGGGAGAGAGAAGCGTCTTCCTTCAATTAATTAAAATTTTAACTTCAGTCTGAAAATTTAAGTTTATTCAAGAAAAGGAAGAAAGAAAATAGATGTAAGTATACATACCTTGGAGTAAGTATTTCCTTGTATTGGAGTTTCTCTAACTTAGCTGGGGCAACTAGCGACATGGGAATCACAATATTATCTATGTCGTAAGAGCTCTCACTTCTCAATCTCCGTCGTGCAGTATTCTGCAAAGTAGGGTCACAGTAGTTTTATAAGATGCCCTCTTCTCATGAGGCATACTATACATGTTTTATAAATATGTTATGAGAGGCCTGAGTATAAAATGTTAACAAAAACAAGAATACTGTCTATCTTGTGTAAAACAACACAGTTCTTTCTGGCACGTATGCAGTGTACATTTTTGTCTGCATACATATAAACTTATTTATAAGACCATAAAAAATACTAATACCTTAAGTTTCAAAAACTCTTATCAAAGAAGGTTACCATAAAGTCCCCTAAATGTCAAGAAAATAACCATTTAACAAACACACTTCCTTATTAGGAAAGACTGTGAAAATATTTGGTGTGTTAACTTAGTAAAGATCATTTTTATAATTTTCATTTGTGTTCCTGGTCCTTGAGCTTTACAGTTTTTTCTAAACCCTTTTGCCTTTTAACCTCTGTTCTCTGACCAGATGATAAAAGCATAAGAACAATATGAGTGCTGGATTCTTACTAAGCTTCATGATAAGGAATAGGAATAGTTAACGATAGTTTTTCACACAGGAAAAAAAAAAAACGCCATAATCAAGGATTACTGAGTAATTAGCTCACTAGTTTAAAAAAAAGTTTAATCAAACTTATCGTTACCTAATAAGATATTCCTAAATAAGCCAACATGTGCTAGCAAAGTAAGGCTGTATAGATTAACAAAATATTCTAGTTTATCAGCCAGTTTTAAGTCTACAAAGCAGTTTTAGAGTTCAATATGCAAAAAAAACCTACTTGTGATGATGAATTCTGGGTTCTTGATATAACATTGACATTAGTAACAGCAGTAAAATTGCTATGGGATCCTGGTTCTGTGCGTTGATAAGCAAATTCTTCAAATCTGGTTCTTTCTCCTGACATGGAAAGAACCATGGAGAATGTTATACATTAACAGGACCGATAGGTATTAAAATTACTTTCCTACTTAGGTAACATAATTCCTTATGTTTGATTTTCTTTTTTAAAATTTATGTATCAAAAATTTAAGGAAATGAAAAAAAAAATCTTACCCACAGTTCTGTCACAATTATTTCTACTTTCAGGGGACCTGGCAAGTTTTTATCCAGTACATCTCATTTTTTGAAATCCCATCCCTTCTCTTTACTCTGTTCATGTTTTCTGTAATGCCTGTTATTTGGAACTTCCAAAGACTTACCCCTTAATTTTCTCTACTTTCTCATTTTCTTAATCTTTGACTTTTTGTTCTGATGTCTGGGAGATATCCTTAACTTGATCTTCAGACCATTCTACTTGAGACTTTTTCTACTGAAAGTTCTTGGTCTGTCACTCATTTATACTGTCCTAATGTTATGGATGGAATTTCTCTTTTTCTCTCAAGATATTGATCAGAACTTTGTTACTATTCTTGGTATTTTCTGTTTCTTCCATGTTTCCCTTTCCCATTTGTTTTGATTCCCTGTTTGTGAATATGTATTTATTCACTTTACCACCCTTATTTTACTTCTGAACTTAAAAAGCATTTTCCTATGTAGTGTAAAAATCTAATACCCAGTCCATATTTACATTTTTTTAGTTGCTAAAAAATGTCCTTTATGGTTAGTAGATTCTTCAAATCAGGATCCATATACTGAAATTGGTTATTGTCTTTTAGGTTTCTTGCAGTCTGGAAGAGTTTGTTTTTCATGACATTTGTTAAGGTGTTCTGCATATTAGGGAGTTATCTAGTTAGCTCTTTGTAGTATAGCATCCTACTAGTTCTCTTCCTGTATTTCCATCAAACTTGAAGTTAGATCAATTCAAGTGAAACATTTTATATCTTAGGTAATGTGAATTCATAGTGGGTTTTATTAAGAGAGACAAGTTTTTCTGTGTGTTGATACATATACAATGGTTCAGCTTAGGATTTTTCAACTTTATGATGGTCCAAAGTGACAGGGCGTTTAGTCGAAATCATACCTTGAATTTTGACCTTTTTCTGGGCTAGCATTATGCAACAGGATACTCATGCTGGGCAGCAGCAACAAGCCACAGCTTCCAGTCAGCCATGTGATCACGAAGATAAATAATCAATACACTTGCAACCATTCTCTACCCATACAACAATTCATACTGTTTCAGTACAGTAGTCAATAAATTACATGAGATATTCAACACATTACTGTTATTTTTTATTTTATTTATATGACAGAAATAGCACAAGTAGGCAGAGTGACAGGGAGAGGGTGAGGGAGAAGCAGGCTCTCCACCAAGCAGGGAGCCCCAATGCGGGGCTCGATCCCAATGAGGACCTGAGCCAAAGGCAGCTGCTTAGCCAACTGAATCACCCAGGTGCCCTTCAGTGCTTTATTTTAAAATAAGCTTTGTGTTAGATTATTTTGCCCAACTTAGGTTAATGTAAGTGTTCTCAGCCCATTTGAGGCTAAGCTATGGGTGGTAGGTTAGTGTTACGAAATACTTTTTTGACTCAAGGTATTTTCAAGTTATCATGGGCTTATTGGAATGTCACCATGTTGTAAGTCAAGAGAGGAAGATCTGTACGTGTATGTAAGTTCTTCAAAAGCTAAGGTGTGTCTTGGTTGTCTTTAAGATTGTGGTACTAAAAAGCACAATGCAATCTCTGGTTGTGGCTAGGACTTTAATTTTGTGCCATACTAGCTCATCTGGTAGTGATTATCAGGTAGTGACCTGGGCTGATACGGTGCCAGTTCTAGAGATATTAGTGATAAATATGTTAAATCCATTAAGTATAATTACAGTCCAGTACATCTTGAATGCAGTTTCTAAATTATTGGGTATACTAACATACTACATCTGGGGAACACTTGACTAACGTACTGGAACAATGAACAGGAACAAAGTGTAAATATGTTGCCATTTAAAATGTATATTTTCTGGTAAGTTTTATTTTTTAATCATTATTTGCAATAACTCTGGAAACTGATAGTCCTAAATCCCTACAACAAACCCTACTTTGTATTACTAGAAGAGTTCTAGTTTCAAAGATATCTATTGGTCATCTTGGAACTATAGGTTCCTAAGGGAAATTGAACTGGTCGGTTGAGTTATATTAGGTGAATCTCATCCAATTTCTCAAAATTCTAAGGAAGTTTCAGTGAACTGACAGTGAACATGACATCCATGTAAGTACCAGATTTGGTTTTAAGGCAACTCTACTGACATATTTTGAGTCCGAAACACAATGTTGGCTTAAGTTCTGTCTAGGAGGACAGTCAGGAGAAGATAACCCTAGTTAGGGAAGATCGGAAGGGAATCCCTGTCATTAAGTGGATGGATGCCCAGTCCACAAACAATTCTAAATTGACTACATGAATATGCTGTTTAACGTTCATAGGACCATGGATATTTTGTATAATAGGGACTATTCTGGATTATAAATTTCCATGAAGCAGAGGTTCTTTGAAGATAATTTATTTTCAGTTTTTAGTACTAGTGCTTATGTCTTCATTTTAACCTACCTAATGCTGTTTCACTCAAGTGTCTTTTCTTTCTTCCCTGGAACAGCTGTGCAGAAGATTCTGACCTTATTTGAGGCTTGCAAGTAGGAGAATATCCATTTCTCCATTGACTCAGAGAAGTATTATGTACTAAAACAAATAGAAAGGAAATGTGAACTTTTCCTTAACACATAATGAACGTGTTAATGTTTTTACTGAAAACATTGCAGAACATTAATTCACCAGTTCAAAATAAATATAACGAGAGAGATACTTACATATCAAAATGGAATGTTCCTAAACTGAAAATACCCATAATAAGGTTCCTTAAAAACATCTTCAAGAAGTGCCCAATTTCCTATAGTTGCTCCATTACTTAAAGTTGATGAAAAGGAAAGGTGACCTTTTCCAAAGTCTTCTCAATTACAATATCTTGGGTTGGTTCCAGTCTGTAAATCTTGGCTGAATATAATCTGAACCCCTAAATTAGCTCCCCCTCCCCCTTAAATCTGAAAGTAATTCAGGATAAAGTAAGATTCTACAAATAAACAATAAACAGGGACCTCTTGAGCAAGAACCAGATTTCATCAAACTGACAGTACCCAGCACCATTCTTTGACTTTTTAAAAGCACTGGTATTCGCAAACTTTTATGTCACTTAATATCTCTGTGCTTCAGTTGCCTTATCTGTAAAATAGGAGTAAGAACAGCTGTCATGGGTTTAATGGGGATTAAATGAGTTAATCCCTACAATAGTCATTAGAAGGATATCTGACATGGTAAGTATTCCATAAATGTAGTTTTATCATTATTATTGCCTATCTGAACCCCGTATTTCCAGTACTGGCTTAGTAACCAAATTGGCTTCATTTTTGAACGGTTTAGAGATGAAAAAGAAATGCAGGCTGAAGTGCCAAATCTCACCAACACTGGGGGTGGGGGAGGGGGGGGAGGATGGCCTACTAACAATAACTGGGATTCTGATTTCAAGATGACAAAGCACTCTAAAAATAATAGACAAAAGTTTTATACATAGACATGTCTAGATCTGCATATATACATCCCCATTAGCAAGCAACAAAAGGGAACTTGTAAGTAAAGCAGAATTTGTGTAGAATCTCTGAAAGACATCATACGGAATTTGAAGAGCAAACAGTGCAAAAAAGCACGTGGGAAAGTGCTGCCACAAAAATAGGATCATCAGAGGTGCTCTAGACCTGCAGGAAAGGGAAATGGTGCAGGACAATTACCTAGATGGATAGTTATCTGATAGGGTAACTACACATGCCAACTCCTCAGCCACACTCCTTGAGATTATTTGCCTTAATAGGTAACAATCTGAGAGTCTTGGGCAGAAAAATGGATGGGGAGAGAGAGCAAGCAATGCCCAGTGCCTGCCTTTGAAATACATCCTACCCGTCCCTAACTGCTTCTGAAAATACTACTGAGTGCAAATTTCTGTGCCATCCACGAAAAGGATCTCATAAATAACAGTGGCAGAAAGTATTAATAGTGAATATCAACTTTAAAGGTGAGAACACAAAACTCCAGAAGTCTGCACAGCACCATGAAAAATGAAGTACAAACAAATAACCACCCAGAAACAGTGAATGGATTCACAGAATACAAACAAGTCTTTTAAAAACAACATTGCCAAAAGAAATAGGCAAAAGGTTAAGAGAGACCTCAGAGATGAAAAATATAATTGCTCAGATTTAAAAACAGCCATCACTACCCGGTCTGAGTAATAGAATGGACATGGCTGAACATGACAGTCAGTGGGTTGGCAGAGGAATTGTACAAGTGAAAGGAAGAGTGGTAGAAAATATGGGGGAAGAAAAGGACAAAATGGGGCAACACAAGAGAATGAGAGGCAAAGTTGAAGAAATGAGAGACAAAAATTTTTCCATTAAGATTCTAAGAACTCATTTGAGTGTCAAGTGGGGAAAGAAAAAAATCCTAATCATACATCACTTCACAACAAGGATACCCTAAAAGTTACCAGAAAGGGGGGATTAAAAAGATTACTGCAAAGTCATGAGGATCAAATTGACAAAGCAAAACTAAATGATGGAAAACAGAACAGTGACTTTCAGGAGCTCAGGGAGGGAGGGTGCCTGGGTGGCTTCAGTTGGTTGAGTGCCCAACTCAGTTTTGGCTCACAATCTCAGATTGTGAGATCAGCGCAGAGTCTGCTTGGGACTTCCCTTTCTCTTTGCCTCTCTTTCTCTCAAATCTTAAAAATAATAAATAAATTAAATAAATAAATAAAGCAAGCTAGCTCAGGGAAAATGGCAGGATTCTAAGATGCCCCCCAAGATTTCTTACCACCAAAAAGAATGCAGAGAAAGATGTTAAATATAAAACAAAATGAATTGGCAGGCATAATTTCAAACTCATTTCTAGAAAGGTGTAACTAGAATTGTGAGAGGTTTTAAAATGATTAATGTGCCTGATACATGCAGGTGTCTCAGTAATGCTCTCTCTTGTTTTGATGGAAACATTTCTGGAGTATTTTAAAACAAATACCAGTCAATTCACCCTTCTAAAAGCAATTCACCATCTTCCTTGTTTTCTAGAACCAAATTAACCTTTTTGAAGAAACTTCAGCCTTTCCTAAGGTGGCACTTTTTACTGAATTTTACTTGAGTCGTCTTTATACTTGTTTTTCCTCAGTATCATAAGGTTGCAGTGGACTCTTGAAACAGTAGGAAATACAGGACAATTCAAAATCAAACTGCACATTCTCTTCACCTACTTACAACCCTCTTAGCCTTTCAGTTCTTGCTCTCCAAAATCTCCTGGATTCTATCCTAAAACACACCTTGACCTAGTATCTCTATTTCCTGCCTTCCCTTTCTTCCCTTTGATTTATTCATTCAGTAACTTTATAGAGAGCTGATTGCGTGCCAGGCACTGTTATACCCTGGGGACACTGGTGAGGAAGAACAGTCATGATCCTTGCTACTAATGAAGTTTATAAGCATCTCAGAAACTGTAACCAATGCATAACAGAAAAGAGAAGTACTCTTTAAATAGAGAAGTTAATGGGAGTATGTAACAATAAGAGAGCTCTAGGAAAAGTACCCAGGCAAAGTGATAAGATTTCAAATATGAACAGAAATCACTGATGGCAAGGGGAAGGAAGACAGAATGGTACGTACAAAGGCCCAAAACAACAAATAAATTTGGCAATGGAACAGCAAGTGGTATAGAGTAAGTATAATGAGAAAGAACCATGAACAGGTAGGGGTTGTCCTAGGTAGGGCTTTAGGGGTCTCCTATAATATTCCCTCTGTCAGACATTTTAAGAAATGGGGGTGGGGAACAGTGATATAAGTAGATTTACATTTTCCAAAGATCACTAGCTACAGGGATTGGAGGGAAAAAACTGATCAGGCTGTTTCAGCAGTACGGATAAGGGATCATTAGATCGGACTGTGAAAGTGGTAGAAATGAAGCAAGCCGTGTTTGAGACAAATGAGTAAGATTATATTGACAGTGGGTTTAGATATGAGGAAGTGTAGGTGGAGAAGCTTGAGCCCTAGGTTCTGGCTTGCTTGTGTGGGTTGTGTGCCACTGTTCCTCTCTCTGTCCACTCTAAAATATAAATTTCATTTTGACATAATTTCAGACTAATAGAAAGCTTGCAATAGTAAGAAGTAGTCCATATACCCTTTATTCAGATTCCACAAATGTTAAGCTTATATTTGCTTTATCTTTCTGAACTCCAGTGAGATTTAGTTGCTGACACAATGTCCTTCTAAAATTGTCAACGTGTATTTTTCAAAAACAAGGGCATTTTCTTACATGGCCACACAACTGTCAATCAAATTAATACTATTAACTATGGACTCATTTAAATTTCACCAATTATTCCTATAATGTTCTTTATAGAAAATTCTGTTCATTCTGCATTTAGTTGTTGTGTGTCTAAAGTTTTCTTATATCTGCAACAGCTCCACTGTCTTGTCTTTCATGGCTGCATATTTTGATAAGTACAGGCCCTTAACTGGCTTTGCCTGGTATTTCCTCAGGATTGGCAACTAATAGTTTACTCTTCAACCCACTACAATTTGTCTTTTCCCTACTTGTTATCTGAAGTCAGCTGTGCATTCTTAAAATTCTTCTGGATAACAGAGGATAAATAAAAGCTATGTGGCAAGGCACACAAACATCCATCTACTTACCTTCATACAATTTACCCTATAGTACCAGGCATTTTGTGTACACTTGAACACATCACACTGTTTTTTGTCTCCATGACAAATCACATTTGTTTCCATTTTAAACCCAGTATGGGCCAACAGCATTTGAACAACTTAGGACTTGTTAGAAATGCAGAATCAGACCCCATTCCAGACTTACTGAAGCAGAAACTGCATTCTAACAACATCCCTCAAGTAATTTGTTTGCACATAAAAGTTTGAGAATGAATGATCTGGAACACTTTACTCTTCTTCCTCTAAATTCCAAGTAAGTACTTAAAGCTGCACTTGGCATCACCATCTTTCTGAGTTCCTCTTGCCCTCTCCCCATCACCCTTACCCGCTTCCTTCCCCTTGTCTTCCCCTAGGCAGTGAGTTACACTCTTCCCTCTTCTTTTTAGAATATTTTTTATCATTTCTGTGCCTACATCATTTTAATAATTACTTGTGTGTCTGCTTCCTCTTAATACATTATAATTTCTTTGAGTCTCTGTGATTCATCTTTGATTCGTCAGTCTGCCTGGCACAGAGTAAGTTAAGTGGTCGATAAATGTTGAGCTCTAGTTTTATTTAATTCTACACTTGATCTTAGCCAAAAGGCCGAGAAGCGATAGTTTTATTTAATTCTACAGAAATCACTAATGACAAATAATAATGACCAGTGTTTCAGACATGCCTTACATAGAATGAAATCTAATTAATGCTTAATTATTTGAGTTGGGAATGGTAGGAAAAGAAAATAAGGGAGGAGAGATTGGGATAAATAGAATATACTTCACTGATTTGCCTAATAATATTACACCATTCATCTCAAATGTCTTCTGTTCCTAGCTCTTAATTCCCCATTACTAGCATGTCATTACATCATTGATATGTTACTATTACTTCTGTGCCTAACACATTTACACTGCCCTATCTTTTTTTTAATTTTAGAAAATAACATTAGAAATAATAAAACCACCTAATCTCACTTATCTAACAGCATATAATTTCATTTTTGTATATTTCTTTCAGTCATACAAATGCATATAATTCGTATTCACATTTCAAATGTAATTTCATTTAAATATATGTACAATTGTATTTCTTAAATTTGATTAATTCACCCATTGTTATTTTTTCGGATGGTTACCTAACATTCTTCTGGTTAGAGATAATATCATTTAACTATCCTCTAGCTGTTAAGAGCTAGTTGTTATCATCATATTTCTATTATGGTCATTCTTAAAATAACCACCTTCATGCACACATTTTTTTCTTTTTCTAAATTAACCTCAGTATAAATTGCAAGTAGTAGAATTGTATCATGAAAAAGTATCTGAACATAACCCTATATTTTCCTGTATTTCTTTAGTCTTTTTCTCCCTAAGCATAGACAATTGTTCCTTGACCTTAGCGCTTTCAAT
The DNA here is from genome assembly GCF_963455335.1 of Martes martes. NCBI lineage: Eukaryota > Metazoa > Chordata > Mammalia > Carnivora > Mustelidae > Martes > Martes martes. The sequence continues at coordinate 175,557,621 of NC_137890.1, read as the reverse complement.
TTTTTAAAAACTTTTTACTGTGAAAAAATTTCAACAAATGAAGAAGAGAAGAATGAACTCCCCTGTACCTATCATTCATCATCAGTGATTACAAACTGGTGACCATCCCCAACTTTTTTTTGCTAGCCTATTTTAAAGCAAATCCCAACTACAGATATGTGAGCTTAAATTTCTAACAAACATAAAGGGTGTGTGTGTGTTATGTAACCACATGTATTATTACATCTAACAAAGTTCATTAATATCCAACAGCCATGCGTGTTCAAATTTCATTATCTCAAAAATTGTGTGTATGTGTACAGCTGAGTTGTTCAAATCAGGCTCTCCAAAAGACCCACACATTCCATTTGGTTGACTGAAGAATGAACATTTCTACATGGTTGTAATTGTACCATACGTAGAAGTAAAACACTTTTGTCCTCTTCTGTTACTTGACATTCTTTGATGTTTCTACCTTTACATGAACTTTTAAGATATTTTTAAAAGCTACACGTTCCACTGTGTTGGTTAGCCATATCCCAGTTATACTCTTTACCTTGTTTCCAATTGTTCATTAACACAAAATAATAGTAAAATGAATAGATTTGTACATAAAGGTGGTTTTGTATTTAGCACTAGGCTAGGTTACCAGAAATCAATTTACGGTCAAAATTCAGGGCTAACTGTTTAGTAAACATTTGCACAAGTAAATTGTTATTTTTCCTCAGTGAGCTTATTTTAAAAATATTAATTTAAAGGCATTGTAATTAATTTCACAGTACTTCCCAAAAGGTTTGTGTTCTTAATGCTACCTAAAATATTTGAGGGTCCTGATTTTACTACACACATCTTGCCAGAATTGATTATTATAATGTTTAAATGTCTGAATATAATCGGAAAAAATAGTACATATTTAGCAGAGTATCTACAAATAAGCACTCAGTAAATGTTACTTATGATTATAATTTCCATTATCACCATCAAATACATCTTTTTTCTTCTAATTAAGTCAGGACTTTTAACATTTAATTCTTTAATCCATCCGGAATGTATTTAAAATAAATTGAAGATGGATGAACATTAATGTGCTATATGAGGTAGAGATCTCTCTTTTTTTTTTTTTTCCAAAAAGTCATTGTTTAATCCACTGATTTTAGAACAAACTTAGTTGTTTAAAACATGGACTCTGAGCCAGAGTGCTTGGACTTGAATTCTGACCCTATCACTATTCAAATGTGACTTTGGGGAAATTAGTCAAGGAAAATAATAATAATACTCACTTTACAGGATTGTACAGATTAAAGCAACCAAAAGATATAAAGCCCTTCAACCAGTAGTGGCGTGTAAGGAATGCTTTGTAAGAATTATTGTTAATATTTATTGATGAGGCCATCCTTCCCACACTGATAGGAAAAACCACCTTTTTATCATATAGTGGCCAGATGGGTCTGCCTCTAGGCTATTTAGTTTCCTTGATCTGGCTTCCATCAACACCATGATAAAATAATGCTTATAGCTTTATAATTTTGTTACCTGGCACTTCCTTTTTACTTCCTTTTCGTTACCTGGCACTTCCTTTTCTTTTAAAAATTTTATTAGCTAGTCAACATTTTTTTCTCTCAGATAAACTTCAGAATAACTTTGTTCCAAAAGAAAAGAGGAATACTGGGATGGCTGGGTGGCTCAGTCAGTTAAGCATCTGCCTTCGTCTCAGGACATGATCCCTGAGTCCTGGGATTGAGTCGCACATTGGGCTCCTTGCTCGGCAAGAAGCCTGCTTCTCCGTCTGCCTGTTACTCCCCCTGCTTGTGCTCTCTCTCTGACAAATAAATAAAATCTTAAAAAAAAAAAAAAGAATACCTCTATGATTCTAAGTAATGTTATAAATTAAACTGGGGAAAAAAATAACATCTTAAGCTCCAATACTGTGTCCTCTTTTTTCTTAGACGTGGGCTCTATGCTAGGTTCGGAGCCTAACGTGGGGCCTGAACTCATGACCCTGAGATCAAGAGCTGGACACTTAACTAAGCCATCCAGGTGCCTCAGACAATACTGTCTTCTGATAAGAACAGGGTTATTTCTCTCTATAGGTACATATTCTTGTATTCCTCAGTAAACTTTTTAAGTTTTCTTTGTGTAGGTCCTTACTAAGTTTAATTAATCCTAGATATTTTATATTTTCAATTAATGTGTCTAGTAAAATTCCTTTACATATTCTAACTGGTTATTACTGGTATTTATAAAAGCTGATTTTTGTAAATTTATTTTAAAATCTACTTTTCAGAACTCCAATTTAACAGGCACTGAGTTGACTCTAAGTTTTTGAGGTAGATGATTATTTCATCTGGAAGTAATTTTTCTTAGTTTATATGGCTTTTTTGATGTTAAGATTTTCGCTTTGTAGATAGTCAAAACATGTTGATGTTTTTCTTCCTTCTGATTGTTTCCAAGCACACAATGTCCCTGCCCCCATTCATAATACTCATAACTATTTCATTATAATTCTTATAGTTTTTATTTTGTAATGTTAGTGTTTTATTTCATCAAATTCTTGGAACTAGAATTTATTCTGATATATGGTATGAAACAATTATGTAAACAAAATTTCCCCCCAAAGACTATTTATTGAATAATTCTCCATGTTCTCATTGATTTACAATTCTTCCCTTATATAATAAAGCATAAGCTATATAGTCTGCTTCATGGATTTACTTTCTTAAATGTATACGCAATCTATGCTAACTATTATAGATTTTTGTTATGTTTCCATATGTGGTTAGGATAGTTTCTCTTAATACTTTTTCCAGCAGTTACTTTTGTATTTTCCCATTTATCTTTCTCAATGGGCTTCACACGTAGTTTGTTAAGTTAACCAAATTCTATTAAAACTTCAAGTTACATTGCATTAATCATATATACCAACAGGAAGAACTGATATCCTTATTAATTCCCATCATCTAGGAATGCTGTATTCTCCATGTGTAGATTTCCTTTTATATTAATAATATTTCATAATTTTCATTCAGTAAGTATCACATTTCTTACTAAGATCACTCCTATGTATTTTCTATTTGTGTGAGTATGTGTGTGATTTGTAAAAAGTGAATATTAAAAATTAAGGATTTACATTTTGTTCCTTTGTTAAATTTTATTTCCTTAAAAAGCAAAAACAGTAAGTATCTGAAAGATGTAAAAACATATAAAGTACAAGATTTGTAAATGACATACCAGGTGATGGAGATATGACACAGTCTCCTACAAATTTATTTTCAGCAAGATCTCCTTTTATTTCAGTCTTTTTAAACAATGTTTCAAAGTGAAAATGAAGAGGCACATCTGGAAAAATAAAGTAAAAAAAAAAGTACTTTTAGTGAATACCATTTTATATAGATTCTAATATTAAGATTGCTTTCTTTCTCTAAGAAGCACATACGCTTAGAAAAATAAGCAAAAACTCGAAATGTCCTATCAGAAGTGGCAAAATACTACCTCCAAGCATACAGACAGCAGTATTTTGGAAATCACTGATAATATGCACTAAATAAAAACTCTAATGATGACTAAGTTCATAAACCAAAATAATAGATAAGATGATCAAAATTGTAAGTATTAAGTACTATTCCCAGATAAAACAAATGTATCCAAAGGTCTTGAGTAAAACATACAGCCAGACTTGGCTCACTCTAAGTCCATTCCACCCTGCCCATACAAACTTTACATTTGAAATAATGAGGGTTCTGAAAGATAGGTTTCAAGTACTTGAGAGAAAAACCACTATAATTCAGAAGCTACCTTTGACTAAAATACTAAGTTTCACATTCCCTTAGTTTACTAGCATTCTGAATCACAAAATATGCTTTTACAAAGATTAAAACACATTTACAGACTAGCTCTCTTCCTTTAAACAGAGACTTAGATGTCAATTCCCTATATTCTGTATTCTCACAACCAAAAGAGGAGCTAAATAATAAAGTAGATGTGCTTCACATTTATTAAAGTTTTCTTTCCTCAATCAAGAATACAAAAACAAAAACATCTTCAAAAGTATTTAATAGAGACACCTAAACTTCTCCCTAAGAAACAACAAGAAATATTTTATAAAGCAGTTGCTATATTGAAAGTTTTGCTACTGGAAAAAACACTAATTATGAACACATAAATCAGAACATACCCAAAACAGGTCTGGATTTTAAACAAGAAGTTCTTTCCCTTAAATATTTTAATAATAGATCCAACTCAAGTGTGGAAAAATATTAAAAAAAAAAAAAAAAGGTTCATGAGTTTCAACATGGAGTGTCCTCCAAAGGGCCAGAACAGAGGTAGGAAAGATTTCAATCCTAGCACTACTATACTATGACCGTTCAAAAATGAAACTAAGATTACAAATCAAATATGTTATTTAAACATTTCAGGAATCCAATATTTTCCAATTACCAAAACATAAGTTTATTTCTCCAAAGAAATATCACTATTATAAAGAAAATATCACCTATTCTACCACTGTTCTTCATGAGTTGTGAGAAAACATGATGTAACTAGTGAAGAACCTTGTTCCACCCATATATCTTCCTTAATCCCCACATTCTGACCTTTGGGGTTTTATAAGAATATTTCCTAACACTTTAATACACTTACTAGTTTACATTTCAGTTACCTCAAATGAGAATGCAAGTACTTTGAGGGATTTATTTGTATTTATACTCTAAGGACTTTGTAAATAGTAGGTGATTTTTGTTAAATGAATGCAAGAAGAAATGAATAACCCAATTAATAGGTGGGGAATTAACTTATTGGAAGGGACATAAGAGGATTAAGTGAAGGATAATTATGCCAGCTCTCAGGGTTATATCTTCAGAGAAATAAATGCAGCAGGAGAAAACAGACGGTGAAGAGTAAAGGTTAAGTGTGGCTCTGGAGTATGTCTGCCTCACATCAAATCCTGCTTCCTTCATTTACTAGCTGTATAATCTTGGAATAATAATTTAACATCTCTAAGCCTCAGTTTTTTTGTATGTAGGATAAAGAGGAAAATATGAAAATAGAGATGAAAACATCTCTAAGCCTCACTTTTTTATATGTAAGATAAAGAGGAAAATATGAAAATAAATATGATGGAAGAATTATACAAGAAAATGTAATGTGCTTACAGGTATGCTAAGCCCAAATGTTAGCTGCATTACCATTGTTATATTTATCACTGTTTGTTTCTATTATTAAGCTTTCCTTAAAGACAGAATACCATAGTTCCTGCCAGGAACTTAATTCTAAGTATGGTGTAGCTACAGAACCACTCGAATAATGGTAAAAAAATAAACTAAGATTCAGGATTCAGGGCAGGAACAGGTACAGAAAATAGTGCTTTACAAAAAGGAGCAGTCCCTGGATGATGGAAAAAAAAGCTTTCAGGAAACAAAAGCCCATCTGAGATGTCTTCTCTTGAAGAAAAGAACCTGAGATAACGAGTGTGAAGACTGTTTCTTTTCTGACCCTCGTATTTACTTCATTTCAATATGGAGACAACTGGAGGGGTGACTGGCTGGCTCAGAAGAGCATCCAACTCCTGACCTTGAGGTTTTGAGTTTGACTGAGGGGCCACTGCACATAGAGATTACTAAACAAAAACGCAACCAAACCAAACAAAAAAAACTTAAAAAAGAAAAAGAAAAAGAGAAACAACTGGAACAGTTCCAACAAAAACCAAGAACTAGAAACTTAAAGGGGTCTGGGGCTGTATGTGCCTCATTCACTCAGTTATAGATTATAGATTTTCTTGAGGTTCAAAAGATGATATACCTAAAGATGGGCAATTTCTTATCTGAGGAAACTCAATGCTGAGTATAAGCAGAGGAATATTATATAGCAGAGAAAAATCCATGCAAACCAACACATTAGGGGGAAAAATAAAAAATTTACTGAGAAACATTTCAACAGCATAGTCACTTTATCAATAAAATTCTAAAAAATTAACAATGAAAAGGTCAAAAGTTAATTATTTCCCAATATAACTCAAAATGGTTTCCAAGGAATTTAAGAATCAACTTGCAAAAACAGAACATTAACTCACAGGATTAATTGCTCTATGAAAACTGTTTAGTTCCAATATCCAGTGGCAAAATAATTGATAAAATCTTATTCTAGATTCCTTGTATCTATAGGATTAGACTTCACCACAGAAAATATTCAGAGTTTACTTAGAAATTTTTTTTATAAGTAGGCTTACCTGATGGCAATGATAGGACAGAATGGAAAGAGGAGTCCAATTCTGATACATGTTCTCTTAATATCTGAGATTTTGAATTGTGTTCACAGCTACTCCAAGTTGAAGCTGATTGCAAGCAAGGCATTTGTGTGGTATTTAAAAACGTTGTTTCTTTTGAAGGCAAAGTCTGCAAAGAAAAAAAAAAAAGACTTCATTTTTGCTTAAAAACTGAATCAGAGAGGGTATAATAGCAATAGAGTACAGTATCTGAATGACACTAGCAAGTCCTGGCTTAATAAGTTACCTTAGAGAAAAAGCTTGAAAATAACAAAGGGTTTATGAGAGGTTATTAAGGACCATAAATGTGATGAGATTTCACTAATCTCTTTTCAGATTTTCAAAAGGAAGAGCAATGTCTGTAAAAACGGGTCTCCCCCTCAGTTTATGAAATCAAAAGAGAGAGAAATGAGTCTGAAGAATGTTGGGTTAAAAGAAAATAGCTATATGCCACAATGGTGAGAACTGTTAAGAGCAGGTGCTATGTTAAGATTAAGAATTGTGCAAACTGTTTTCTTCCTTGCAATCCGTTACAGTCAGTGAATGAAACTTGAATCTCTGCCTTAAATTCCAGTGCCAGACAATATCTACACTGGAATTATTGTGAAGTACTACGAGCACTGTACATGTTTATACTAAGTAAAATTTAACTTAATACATTAAAAAAGATAGATAAAACACACACTATATGCTACATGAGTTTGTGTTTCTGAAAATAAAGTTAAGATTTGAGTCCAGGAATTTTAAGAAAACCACATTGCTAAATCAAAAAAAAAGCTATGTTGCTATATTAATAAACACATATTCTGTTTAAAAACTGGATTTTAGGGGCACCTGGGTGGCTCAGTCGTTAGGCGTCTGCTTTCGGCTCAGGTCATGATCCCAGCATCCTGGGATCGAGCCCCACATTGGGCTCCAGCCCCCCCATTGGGCTCCAGGCCCACACTGGGGTCCCTGCAGCAGGAAGCCTGCTTCGCCCTCTCCCACTTCCCCTGCTTCGGTTCCCTCTCTCACTGTATCTCTCTGTTAAAAAAATAAATAAAATCTTTTTTTAAAACCCTGGATTTTAAGTTATACTTTATGGATATAAAATTAGTATACAAAAAAGATCTAAACAATAGATAAAATATTTTAAAAAATAACAGAGCTCATTTATACTCCTTCCCTCCCCCCTTAGCCTCTACCTCCTATAATAACATCTGGGCTCCTTTTGTTTTTTAATGTAACTGATACTTAAAATGCTTATAACAACAAAGATCCTTAGTTCCTATTTTTAAATGCTTTTATTTTATAAACTTACATTAGGTTTGTCAACTTTTTCGAGTTTGAGGTTCCTAGCTAACCTCGGCAATTTCTGTTTCCATAGCACCTTAGGCATATCTATCATAGCATTCAACTAGACTTCCTCTGGACTACTATTATTAGCTCCTTGAAGGTTGGGATTAGTATTTGTTCAATCCTGTATTCCCAGAAACCTGACACAGTCCCTGACACATGGTTGAAACTTGAATGCTAACTAACTGAATTTAATCTTATTTGCCTTAATAAAAATTTAAGTGAATACAAATTCTCAAATGCATGTATGCCTGAGATTACTTCACTGGGGGAAAAAAAATAGTTCCTGTTAATATATGCCAAAATTTATCATGTAGTGACTTCTGTTTACATTCCATTAGCCAAGCCCTAGGTCAGATAGCCATACCTAGCTGCAAGGAGGGTTAGGAAATGCAGTCATTCTGGGAGGTCAAGTAAACTGCTGAGTTTTTATAAAAAGATATCACATTTATACATGATTATAATAATGTTAGTCATTTCCAAGATTTATTCTAATGATGTTTTATGTATATACTTATGAGAACAGTTGCTGTTTCTTACCTTTACAAGATACACTGGTACTCTGGACTCACTCTAGAATTATTTACCCTTTTATGATGTACTTCAGAAAGGTATAAAAAATATTTAAAATTACAAAGAAAAAAATGTGCTAACCTCCCTTTTCCATATATGGATAGAGCATTATGAATAAAAGGTGATAAAATCTGGATATTTACCATATAATTAGTTTTCTCTTGAAATTTTTCCAAATCCAGGAAACCCATTAGCCAATTTGAAACTATCCTAAATAATTATGGAGACAAGTGAGGGGCATCTAGGAAAAGGCCTTTTTGTTCCCTGCAGAGAAAGTGAAGCCCAGGAGGCTGAAAAGGAATGGATGGAAAAATAAGAGAAAGACCAGGAGATTCTTGCCAATAAAAATTCATATGTCTAGAGGGTGTGATCAACAGTACCATATGCTGCATAAGATTCAAGCAAAATAAAGCTAAAAAGTATCCACTAAGCTTTTTAGCTTTAATAATGAAACATTTCATATATACAAAAGTATATAATTTATAGGGAAGGCATAAAATTTTAAAAAGACAACTATACTCACCATCCTATTTCAAGAAACAGAACAGTACCAATATCATTATGCTTTCCCCCTCCTGTCCTAGCCGCATGAACCTGTGGCAGAAATTGCTACTTTCTTCCCAATACCTGTGCTCTCATTCTCTCTCTTCTAGAACTCCCGATTTTCAGCTAGGCACATTTTTCAAGTCTCCTTGGATCTAAAAATTACTACACAATAGATACAGTATAGCCAGAAGACTATGAAGAGAAGAGGTAAGTGCGACTTCCTTTTTAAGGTCACTTACTCCTCCATTCTTCCACATTACACATGAAATGTAACTGGTGGTGAGCCACCATAACCACGTGGATAAAGAGCTCCAAAGAAGAGGAGCCTTGCTCCTAGATAACCATGGAGAACCTAACTGTCATGCCTAGGATATTTTCAACCTGTTACAAGACAAACTTGTATCTTGTTTATGTTACTATGTGGGTTTATATCAAATGCAGCTGAACCTGTATCTTAGCTAACACAGTGTGCCTCCTTAATCACATATTTTCTCTCATACCTCCCGGAGTCACTATCTTGAACTTTAATTTTATCGTTTCCTTAATTTCCTTTATAGTTTTTCCACATAAACATACGTAATTCTATATAACTTTTTAAAATCTGTATGCTTTAAAATGTATATAGACAGAATACTGTTAAATGTATCTGCTTGCTGTATTATGTACATGCAATTCATCATTCTCCTGTTTATAAATATCTAGAGTATTTTTTACTTTTTATTATTATGAACAATGCTAGTATGATATTTTATTTGTCTCCTGGTACATGGCCATAAGAATTTCTCTGGAGTATACTGCTAGAAATGGAAATGCTAGGTTAAAGAAACCCATGAGTGCACAGATTCAACTTCACTAGATGATATATTGTATTACAAAGTAGTCTTACCTAAATTTACACTCCAACAAAGCAGACCTTGGCTCTAACTGCTTTAGATTCATGCCAACAGGCATATTCTCAGATTTCATTTTTGCAAATCTCAGAGCACACAAATATTATTATCTCATGGTTGAAACTTGCATTGTTCTGCTTACAAGTTGACCACCTTTTCATACCTAAAATTGGTCATTCAGTTTTCCTTCTTTTGGGAAATACATATTTTGATGATTTTTCTCTTGGAATGTCTTTTTCTTACTGATTTTTAATGTTTCCTTTACACACTCTAGAAAATTACAAATCCTTTGTAGGTTCTATACAGTGCTCCCTGTCTGCTCTTCTCTTTTCACTTTCTTTGCAATGTCTTTTGATCAACATATGTTAACTTAAATGTTTCCTTTACATATAGTTCGCACTTTGTGTCTGTATGAAGTCTTTCCCTACCCTGAAGTCAAAAGATACACTTCTACTTTTTTCCCCCTAAGTTTTAAGGTTTTGCCTTTTGTATTTAGGTCTTTACCTGAAACTGATTTTTTTGGTGCATGATGTGAATCCAATCTCAATCTGATTTTTTTTTCTTATATGAATCATCAACTCACCAAACACTTTTTATTGAACATCCTCTTCTAATTGATCTACAATGCTAACTGTTATATATATACACCACATTCCATATATGTGTCAGGCTATTTCAGGAATCTCTAATATTATACCATTTGTGTCTATGTTAATAATCAATGTCTTAATTACTACAGTGTTTACATCTTGATATATGATACTCCAAGTTTCTCCACCTTGTTTGTCAGGGGTGTCTTGGCTATTACTGGCTTTCACTCTTCTGCAAAATTTTAGAAACAGCTTAATTTCCACCAAAAAACCTGCGGAGCTTTTCTACATTTCATCTGTAAATCAATTGGGATATGTTTGATTTTGGTATCATAACTAAAGGTCATCAACCCATGAATATAACATATATCATTTATTTAGGTCCTCTTTCTTTCAATAAAACTTCATCATTTTCTTTTCTAAAAGTCTTCACAGCTTTTGTTAGCTGTATTTTTCTAGGCACTTTAGTATTTATTTTTTCAATTGTAAAAGAATATAAAAATAAAATTGAAAAAAAAAATAAATTTGACTTTTATATTTTGAACAGAACCCACAGCTTTGCTAAACCTTCTTTTTTTAAAAAACATTTTCCTAGTAATATATTTGTAGTTTCTTTTAGTTTTCTATTATCCAAATATATTATCTACAAATAGTGACAGTTTAGTTTCTTTCACTCAATTCTAAAATTTTATTTTATCATATTTAGGGGGTTCTAGATGGGCTCACCAGTTTAGGGATGATTAGAAATGACCGAAGAAGACATTCTTTTGTACCATATTATAAAGGAAATGCTTTTAATTTCTAAGAATTAAGAATTATATAGATTAAGAATAATTGTAGATTTTTAGGGGGGTCATACTCTTTATCAGAATATGTTCATAGGCTGCCAAAGTATTTTTTAAAATATATTAATGTTGAATTTAACCATATACTTCTTGTGAAACCCATTAAAATGATTACACATGGTTTTACTTTTTAAATTTAATAATGTAGTGAATTAATTAATAAAGTTTTAAATGTCAAACCAAACTTGGATTCTTCTTGAAGAATCTTGCTGGGGTTTATCAATTTTTTTTCAAAGAACCAGCAATTAGATTTGTTTACTTTCTATATTGTATATGAAATTTATTGTGTATGTATGTTTGTTTTATATTTCATTGATTCCTATCTTGATTTCTTTGGGATAAATCAGATTTATACACTCTTACTTTTTAGTGGTTTCCCTAGAGATTATATTTATAATTTATAAATAAATTATAAATGTTTGCTTTTAGAGAATAATACAAATTATTTCTTTCATCATTTCCTGAAAACAATAAGACATTAGAATACTCCATTTACTCTCCTTTTTCTGTATTATTGTTGTTGCCATTTTAGTTCTACATATATTCAAAACACTACAATATATTACTATTAGTATTACTGTCAAAATTTATATTACCCTTATACTTATCCTTCCTATTGTTGTTCGCTCCTTTCTACAATTCTGTGTTTCCAGCTAAGACCAGGTTTCTTCTTCCTTTGCTATTATTATATGTAGATTTGGGGTCAAATTCTCTCCACTTTTCTTTATCTGAAAGTTTTGTTATATTATCGTTTTTAAGGGATTTTTTTGTGACTACATAATTCTAGGTTGTTTTTTTTTTTTTTTTTCATTTTTTCTTTCAGCATTTTAAAGATACCTTCATTTCATCTGGCTTTCACTGTTTCTGGTTAGTAGTTAAGTCTTATTGTTGCCCTGATTTAAAAGTAGTATGTCTTTTTTACCCTGATTATTTTTAAAATTTTCTCTGTTTTTCATTTTAGCAGGCTTGCCATAATATGCCTTTATATAATTTCTATATGTTTGTTCTTTTCGAGGTTCACAGAACTTCTGGAATCTACAGGTTAATGTCTCCTTTTAGTTTGGGAAATACTCTATTACTGTTTGTTCAAATGTTACTTCCACCCTATTCTCTTTTCTCCTAGACTTCAAAGACATAAATGGTTAGATTTTTTTCACTGTCTCACACTCCTCTCTGCTGTGGCTTTTGTATTTTTAAAATTCTTTCTTATCCCTATGCTTCCACTTGGTATTTTATATTAATAAGTCTTTTAGTTTATTAATCCTGACTTTCTTGTTATCTAATTTGTAGTTAAATTCATCTAGTGAGGTATTATTTCACATGTTGTTATTTTTCAGTTTGAAATGTGTCTAGGAGTCTCTTTTTAAAAAGAAGACTCCAACTATCTGGTGAAAGAGTCTATTTTTTCTAATTGTTCTCTTTTTTTAAAGTTCTTAGCAGCTAATTTTAAAGTTCTTCGCAGCTAATTCAAGTATCAAAATCACTCAAGAGTCTGATGCTACTGTGTTTTTCCTCTTGAAGTCTAGCCATGTGGTCTCATCTTCTGCAATATCTAGTAATTTTTTAAAAGATTTATTTATTTAAGAGAGAGGGAGAGAGAAAGAGAGCAAGAGCAGGAAGGGAAGAGGGAGAGTCTCAAGCAGACTCCATGTGGGGTGCAGAGCCAGACACAGGGCTCCCTCCATCTCACAACCCTGTGATCATGACCTGACCAAAACTCAGAGTTGGAGCCCAACCAACTGTGCCGTCCAGGCTTCCCGCAATGCCTAGTAATCTTTAACTGAATGCCAAATGGTATTTTTTTTTAAATCAAAAGTCTCCATATGATGTAATCTTTCATTAGAGAGAGTTTGCTCTCCTACTGCTAAGTAGATACAGTGCAGATTTCTCCTTTTTAATCCAATGTGAGTGTTCCTCAGTTAAGTCTGGGTTGCAGCCCTAGTATGGTTAATGTATCTGATTTGCTCTTGGCCCTTCAAGGTTTTCAACTAAGTGTTTGATGTATTTTATAAAATTTCTCCTGATTATCCATACCTGAAGATAAAAAGTCTTAGGGTAAACTGAACATCACCCTACTTTTAAGTGTCTTTTTTCATTTATGTTTTTAAGTGTCCTGCTGCTCTGTGCAGCCCCAGTATTCAGCAAATGTTGAGAAGAACAATGGTCAAAATGTTCTGAAGTGAAAACTAGCCATGTGATTCAGGTCTCCCAAAATGCCACCAAGCGCATCCCCCATTGGTATCATCTACTAGCATGTCTACCAACTTTAAAAAATCTTGCCAAAGCTCTAGGGTAAAAGTGGTTGTAGAAGCCAGCTCTCCTGGGTGTTTCCTTCTCTGAAGACATATATATGTTAGATCTTCTCCCCTAACCTCCACATTTATTCATCTCTTTTTACATTTTCCAATTCTTATTTTTCTACATCTATTTCATTCACATCTATTCCCCAATATACCATTCTCTCTTCAGTTGTGTCTATGTACTCATACCCATTGTGAGGCTCGAACTCATGATTCCAAGATCAAGAGTCACGTGCTCTTCTGATGAGCCAGCCAGGCACCCCCTAACGTATTTTTCTTAAACATACCGAACTTATGTGGGCATCTGAGTGGCTCAGTCAGGTTAGGCATCTGCCTTTGGCTCAGGTCATGATCCCGGGGTCCCACAATCAAGTTCCACATTGGCTCTCTGCTCAGCAGGAAGTCTGCTTCTCCCTCTGACCCTCCCCACCTCATGCTTTCTCTCTCTCATTCTGTTTCTCAAATAAATAAAATCATTAAAAAATAACTTGATTTTACATTCTGTATATGATAATTGTAACACTGGAAGTTTGCCAGCCTGGAACATGAGCTTACCTATTCTAAAATCCGATTTTTGTCTATTTAAATAAGTCATATCTGAAGCATGATTTCAGACTTTAAGGATATAAGTCTTATATCCTTAAGCCTAATCTGTTATAAATTCTATGGAGACACTATTTTTTTCCACTTTTAGTCAGAGCCTAAGGCAGATGAAGGCAAGCTCTTTGCATCTCTGTGTAGCAGGTTTGAGTTCTAGTTCACCCATTAACAAAGTGGGTAGCATTTGAAGGCCCTTGGCTTTATGCAGATTTCTAATATGCCTCCTCATATCTCCCATGTTCTAGGCTTCAGCTCCAGTCCATCTCTATTAAACAAAAATTTCTCTCTCTCTTTCCCTCCCTCCCTCTCTTGTCCTTCCTTCATTTTCAATTCTGAGGATTTCCATTTTTCTAGTCAGATAAACCATGCATTGCATAAAATATTTTTTTATATTTTACATTCTAATATTTTGTATCTGGAGGCTTTCCTAAGAACTATTCCACCACATTGCTGGAAGCAGAAGTTCTACATTAGATCTGGCAACTAAGAGATGACTCTGACCTTTAAAAAAATTTTTCAAAAAAATGCTTTTGTTGGTCACCATACTATAGTAGGGTGAAGAATGAAATAAGAAGTCAGAGACATTGCAGTGCTTCTCAAGGAACCCAACATTTGAAAGAGATAAATACAAACACTTTTCAAACTTATTGTGGAGGAAAGAGATTGAACAATAGCTAAATGAGATATGCTATTAAAAAAATTAGTTTTGAAAGGAAAAAAGTCATCTCCATTTCTGTCCATAAAGAGGTACAGCTATGCTGCTTACTTCAAACAATTGTTTTTCAGAATTTGGACACCAGGCAGCCTATAAATATTATCCCTGAGAGAAGAAAACAAATGACGTGATCCTATAAATCTAATAGCTTTTTAGATAGAAGTATGTTCCTAAGATTTTGGTACAAGGTGGGGGGGGGGTCCAAATAAAGTATGACAGCCTACCTGATTTGAAGAGACAAGATACTGAAGTCTGGGGAAAGAATGGTAGCTACAATTTATAGAAGAAAGTGCCCTAAGTGAGGAAGCTATTCAGAGAAAGGGCTCCAGAAATCTACATGGGGTGCTTTTTTAATCATTTGTCAAATAGTAATCTACACATGCATAGAATGAAGCAGAAAGGCCAGTCTAAGAACAATTACCTTGGGGGCAGGAGAGGAAGCAGGAAAAAAGAACAAACAACACACGGGAGAAATAAACACCAAAATGGTAGATTTAAACCCAACTATATTATAATTACATTAAATGTAAATGCTCTAAATAATCTGCTTAAAAGGCAGAAAATTTCAGATTGGATAAAAAAGACCTAACATCTACTGTCCACACCACTTTAAAGTCATATATACACTAAAAGCACTGATCATTAAGTTAGTATTGATGAAAGCAGATTTCAGGAATATGGACAAACACATAAGAATAAAAGGGTCAAATCATAAAGACATAAAAATAAAACTATACATCTATGCAGGTACTAATAAAACCAACATATATGAACCAAAAATGGAAATAACTAAAAAGAGAAATAGACAAACCCACACTTATAATTGGAGATTTGAACCACACAGGAAGAAAATCAGTAAGGATATAAAAGACTTGACTGGCATTATCAACTAAATAAACCTAATAAATGTTTAAAGAAAAACCCATAAAAAAACAATATATATTCTTTCCAAGTATGCATGCACTACTCACCAAGACAGACTACATCATGAGCCATAAAACAAATCTCAATAAACTGAAAAGGACCAAAATAATACAGAGGATGTTTTTGTAATCACAATGTAATTAAATAAAAAATCAGTAACAGAAAGATATTTGGAAAATCCCCAAATATTTGAAAATTAAACAAAATTCAAAACAATCTGGATCAAAGAGGAAATCATATGAGAAACTAGAAAATATTTTGAATTAAAACAGATCAAAAATTACAGGATGTTAAAGCAATGTTCAAAAGGAAAATTATAGCTTTCTATGATATATTAGAAAAGTAGAATGAAAGTCAATGTTTTAAGCTTCTATCTTAAAATAAGTTAGAAAAAGAGATGGAGGTGAATTAAACCTGAAGTAAGCATCATGTACGTATGATACCAACACACCCATTAACTAATGTTAAGAGCTAACATTAAAAGGACTGATAATATTGTATTGAATATGGAACAATCTGAACTCTCATACACTGGTAACATGAAATGATACTATCTAAAAACAATGGCACAAAAAGTTGTATATTTATAGTAGCTTTACTCATAATAGTCAAAACCCAGAAACAACCCCAAATGTCCAAGAGCTGTTTAATGTATAAAAAACTGTGATATGGTCACAACTATGATAACATACAATGTAATTCTATTCTACTTTATATTTCTTTTTTTTTTTTTTTTAAGTGGGCTCCATGCCCAGCATGGAGCCCAATGTGGGGCTTGAACTTATGATACTGAGATCAAGATCACATTCATAGATTGGAAGAATTACTATTTTAAAATGTCCATATTACTTGAAGTAATCTACAAATTCAATGCAATCCCCATCAAAATACCAAAAGCTTTTTCCCACAGAACTAGAACAAATAATCCTAAAATTTTTATGGAAAGACAAAACGCCAAATGGCCAAGGCAATCATGAGAAAGAAGAACAAAGCTTAGAGGTATCATGCATGCAGATATCAAATGATACTACAAAGCTGCAGTAATCAAAACAGTATAGCAGTGGCACAAAAACAGACTTATAAATCAATGGAATAGAATAGAGGGTCGAAACCACACTTATATACCCAATTAATCTATGACAAAGAAAGCAAAAACATACAAGGTAGAAAAAATAGTCTCTTCACTAAATGGTACTAGAAAGACTGAACAGGTACATGCAAAAGAATGACATACTTTCTTATACGATATATAAAAGTAAATTCAAAATAGGTTAAAGGCCTACATGTAAAGTCTGAAACCATAAAACACCTAAAAGAAAACATAGACAATAAACTCTTGGACACTGGTCTTAGCAATGTTATTTTTGGATCTGTTTCTCGGGCAAGGGCAACAAAAGCACAAATAAACAAGTGGGAGTACATCAAACTAAAAAGCTTTGACATAGCAAAGAAAAAAATATCAAAAAATGAAAAGGACATCTACTGAATGGGAGAAAATATTTGCAAATGATAGATCTGATAAGGGGTTAATATCCAAAATATATAAAGAACTCATACACTCAACACCAAAAAAACCAAAGAGACAAACAAAAAATCCCCAATAATCTGTTTAAAAAATGTCAGAGGACCCAGACAGACATTTTTCCAAAGAACAGACAGCCAACAGATACATGAAAAGATGTTCATCAATAATCATCAGGGAAATGCAAATCAAAATCAAAATAAGATATATCACCTAACATCAATTAGAGTGGCTAGTATAAAAAGAGTCAAAATATAACTAGTATTGGCCAGGATGTAGAGAAAAGGGAACCCACATACACTGTTGGGGGTATGTAAATTTGTGTAGGAACTGTGAAAAACAGTACTCAGGTTCTTAAAAAACTAAAAATAGAAATACTACATAATCCAGCAATCCCACTTCTGAGTATTTACCCAAAGCAAACAAAAACACTAATTTGAAAAGATAAGCACCTGCTAGGTTCATTAGATCACTACTTACAATAACCAAGATATGGAAGTAACCTAAGCATACATCAGTAGATAAATGGATAAAGATGTTGTGCGCACACACGCACGAATATTTTAATCAGCCATAAAAAAGAACAAAATCTTGCCACTTGCAACAACATGGATGGACCTAGACGATATTATGCTAAGTGCAATTAAGTCAGGGGGAAAAAATACCATATCATTTCACTCACATGTGGAATATAAAAAAACAAAACAAATGAACATTAAAACAGGAAGAGATCCACAAATACAGAGAACAAACTGGTGGTTGCCTGAGGGGAGTGGGGCTAGAGAATGAAACAGTTGAAGAGTATTAAGAGGTGGAAACTTTCAGTCATAAAATAAATAAGTCATGAGGATGTGAAGTACAGCATGGGAAATATAGTCAATAATATTGTAATAACTTTGCATGGTGACTTATTGTGATCATTTTATATAAATGTATATAAATGTCAAATCATTGTTGTAGACCTGAAACTCATTAATACTGCATGGCAACTCTACCGCAGTAAAAATTAATTAATAGGAAAAAATTCCAATTGCCTTTTTGGCAGAACTGAAAAAGCCAATCTTCAAATTCATATGGAAATGCCAGGGGTCCTGAATAGCCAAAACAATCTTGAAAAAAAAAAAAATGAAGTTGTAGGACTCACATTTCTTAATTTCAAAACTTAGTATAAATTTACAAAAATCAAAACATTATGGTGCTGATATATAGACATATAGACCAATGGAATAGAACTGAGAATCTATAACTAAATCCACACTTTGATGGCCAACTGATTTTCAACAGGGATGTCCCCATTCAATGGAAGAAAAAATAGTCTCATTAACAAATGGTACTGGAACAACTGGGGATCCACAATTAGGAAGCAAAAGAATGAAGCTGGACTCCTACCTAACACCATACATAAAATTTAACTCAAAATGGATCAATGACCTAAATATAAGAGCTTAAAACCATAAATATCTTAGAAGAACACAGAGGGGTAAATCTTTATTACCCTGGCTTAGGCAATGGAGTCTCAGATTTTTTTTAAAAAAGCATGATAAACAAAATAAACAATAGATAAATTGGACTTCGTTAAAATTAAAAACTGTGCATCAAAAGACAATATCAAGAAAATAAAAAGAGAACCTACAAATGGGAGAAAATAAGGGAGAATATATCAAATTCTGTATCTGGTAAAAGTCTAGTATCTAGAATACACAAAGGACTCTTAAATCTCAACAACAAAAAGACAAATAACACAATTAAAACATGGGTGAAAAACAGAGTTTTCGCCAAAGAAGATATACAACTGGCCAACAAGCAGATGAAAATATGCTCAGCATCACTGATCATTAAGGAAATGCAAATCAAAACTGCAGTGAGGTACCACATCACACTCACTCACTAAGAAGGGTGAGGGGAGGGGAGGAGAAAAGAACGAGTATTGCTGAGAAATAACAAGTGTAGAAGATTTAGAAACCTCATATATTGTCAGTGGGAATATTCAGTTGCTGCAGAAAAGAGTTTGGTGGTTCCATGAAAAATTAAACACAGTTACCATATGACCCTGCAATTCCATTATTAGGTATATCTCTCCAAAACTGAAAAGTTATTCAAACAAGTACATGTACATACTTGCTCATAACAGCACTATCCACATTGGCCAAAAGGTGGAAATAACCCAGTGTCCATCAATGGATGAAATGACTTACAAATCGTGGTGTATACATACAATGAAATATTATTCAACCATAAAAGAATGAAGTGCCAATTTTACCAACTAGATGAGACTCAAAAACATTATGCTAAGAGAAAAAAGACACAAAAGATCACGTTGTTTACTACACTTATAGAAATATTCAGAATAGATAAATCCATTAAGAGAGATTGGTGGTTGCCAGAGCTAGGGATTTGGAATAATGGGGAGAAACTGGTTAATGAATAAGAGGCTTTAGTTTGGAGCGATGAAAGTTTTTTGGAACTAGACATAGGTGGTGGTAGGACAACACTGTGTATGTAATAAATGTCACTGAATTGTTCACTTTGAAATGATTAATTGTAATGTGAATTTCACCTCGATAAATTATTTTTTAATGCAAACTCATAGGTGATATGAAATAATGAATTGCACCATTGCTTGCAAAAGGAAACACTGTAAATAACCCAAACGTTCAGCAATGGCAGACTGGCTAAATTCATTATAGTAAATACACACACTGGAATATCATAAAAAAGAATAAGAAAGCTCAATACAAGCTGATGTGAAAAGGTCTCTTAAGATTTACTGTTTACTGGGGGGGGGAAGGGAAGGTACTTAACAGTTAATATGCTACTATTTCTGTTCAAATGTGGGAGCAAATTATACACATATATATTCACCTAGATGTGTATACAAATAAATGGAAAGATGCAGTAGAAGATAGTTAACATTGGTTATCTTGTTGAAAAGTAGGAAGGTATAAGCAGAATAGGGAGAAAGGGAGATGTCAATTATACCTTTTCAAATTTTTCATCTTGAATCATATGTATTAATTAAAGTTACTTGTTTCAAAGTTTCTAGCAAGTTTTAAGCTTTTAAAATGATTAAATACAAAAAGAAAGTTATCTAAGACTTAAGTGTAAATGTACTAAATAATTATAAAGTCATCACATGTATTCTTAAACAGACCAAGCAACAGAATACTGCCTGCACTCCAATGGTCCCCAAGTAGCTCTTAATTGTAAACCCCCTTTTTTCACCAGAGGTAGCCACTATCTTAATTTATAATCTACTAACTTCTGTTTCTTCATACTTTTACTTTTTTATGCGACCTTAAACAGTACTGATTTAATTTTTAACTGTTCTTAATGTGAATGGAATTCATTCATGTTGTTGCATTTTTCTCAATACACTGTGGTAAACAATTTCATTATATGAATATTTCAGAATTAGTCATCAAGTCTATTATTAAGGGACCACTGGACTGTTTACAGTTTGTAGCTATCACAAATACTACTACTCTGAACACTATTATACGTGTCCTGTTGATGCACAAAATCATACACTGTTCTAGGATATCTTTCTAGGAGTGTAATCTTAAATTATGTTTATCTTCAACTTAACTAGAAAATACCGAATTTTTATCAAAGTGCTTGTACCACTTATTCTCCCATCAGGACGAAGAGCTTCCATTGTTCTATATCCACACCAATACTTGATATTATTTTATTTAAAAAATGTTCCCAATCTAGTGGGCATAAAGTAGTATCTCATTGTGTTAATCTTCATTTTTTTAAAAATTATCAGTGAAGTAGCTGCTTTTTCATATTTGTTAAAGGGGTAGAATCTCTTTGTGAAGTGGCATGTTCAACTCTTTCACACATTCTTAACTGGTTGACAATTTTCTTCTTTTAGTAATTCTTCATAATCTTACTACGAGCTCTATGTTGGTTGTACGGCTGTATGTGTGGCAAATATCTTCTCCCATAAAGTTGCTTATATTTGACTCTGACTTTTCAATAGAAATTCTTCATTTTAATGTAGTTAATTGTGTAACCTAATGGCCTACTAGGACATTTTCCCACTTTGACATCATCATACACCCCAGAGTATCTTCTAAAATATCTTTTAATGTTTCCTTTTGGATTTTTTTTTTTTTTTTTTGAGAGAGAGGAAGAGTGCTTGAGTGGGGTGGGGGCAAGGGAGAGGAAAAGAGAAAGAATCTTAAGCAGGCTCCATGCCAACCGTGGAGCCCAACACGCACGGGCTCCATCTCACAACCCTTAAATCATCACCTGAGCCGAAATCAAGAGTTGGACACTTAACTGACCAAGCCACTCAGGTGCCTTAAGAATACTTCCTCTTGGGGCGCCTGGGTGGCTCAGTGGGTTAAAGCCTCTGCCTTCAGCTCAGGTCATGATCCTAGGGTCTGGGATCAACCCCCACATCGGACTCTCTGCTCAGCAGGGAACCTTCCCCCCCGCCCCCCCCCCCCCCGCCTGGCTCTCTGCCTACTTGTGATCTCTGTCAAATAAATATATAAAATCTTTAAAAAAAAAAAAAAAGTATTTTTCCACTTGGGGCGCCTGGGTGGCTCAGTGGGTTAAAGCCTCTGCCTTCAGCTCAGGTCAGGATCCCAGGGTCCTGGATCGAGCCCCGAGTCAGGCTCTCTGCTCAGTGGGGAGCCTGCTTCCCCTCCTCTCTGCCTACTTGTATTCTCTGTCAAATAAATAAATAAAATGTTTAAAAAAAAAAAAAAGAATGTTCCTCTTATATTTAATTTTATAATCCACCTCTAGATGATTATTGCATATAGTAAGGGATAGAAACCCCACTGCATTTTCCCCATATGAATAACCAATTTTTCCAGCAACATTAACTTAAGAGATGACTGTTTTCTCACTGCTGTCCAGTACCACCTATCTTTAAATATTTTATTTTTATTTATTTATTTGTCAGAGAGAGAGAGAGAGAGAGAGGGAGAGAGAGAGAGCGCGAGCACAGGCAGAGGCAGAGGGAGAAGCAGGCTCCCCGCCAAGCAAGGAGCCCGATGTGGGACTCGATCCCAGGACACTGAGATCATGACCTGAGCCGAAGGCAGCTGCTTAACCAACTGAGCCACCCAGGCGTCCCAAGTACCACCTATCTTAAATCCAGTGCCCACATACAGTGAGTCTGTATCTGAGCTCTCTACTATTTCATTATTTGTCTAGCCCTGTACTCCTGTACCAATATACCACAGTCTTAATTCCCATAGTTTTCAAATATTGTTTGGTATCTGGTAGAACAAGTCCTCTTGCTGTGTTCTTTGAGAGTGTCATTATTTATTCTTGACCTCTATATTGCCATATGTATTTTAAAATGAATCTGTTAAGTTTCAAAACAAGCAAAAACAACAAAAAAGCAAAAACCAAACACTTAAACCACCTTTTGATATTTTGACAGGCACTGCATTAAAGCTATGACTCATGTGGAAAGAATGAACTTCTTTGCAATAAAACAATATTTCTATTTATGAATATATTTTATCATTTATTTAGATGTTCTTGAATATCTCTCAGTGAAGTTCTATAAATTTTTCTGTAATGGATTTGTACATCTCTGGCTAGATATATTACAAAGTACTTGATAATTTTTTGTACTGCTATAAATGGTTATCTTTAAAAATTAATTTTACTTTTTGCTGGAAAATAATTTTATAAACTGATCATTAATTCAAATAATTCTTCTTTTGGATTTTCTATAAACCATCTAAAAATAACCATTTTAATTCTTCAATTCTAAATTTTATATGTTTCATTGTTTGTTCAACTGTACTGGATGTTCTTTGTGTGTAAAAGGCAGAATACAAGTGCCAATAGCAAGCACTCTGTGTCTTTCTCAGTCTCAAAGGCAAATCTTTCAGTGTTTACCATTAAATCTTTCAGTGACGTTTAATATATACTTTTGTGGATAACTTCTTAAATATCAGATTAAGAAAGTAACTTTTCAGGGGTGCCTGGGTCTCAGTTGGTTAAGTGTCTGACTCTTGATTTTAACTCAGTTCATGATCTCAGGATTGTACAGCTATGAGATCAAGCCCTAAATTAGGGTCCACACACAGTGGGGTTCTGCCTGTATTCCTTCTCTCCCTCTGCCCTGTCCCCCGCCACCCCTGGCTCCATCCTCACTCCCTCCCTCTCTTAAAAAAGTGTATTTTGGGGATATCTGGCTGGCTCAGCTGGTAGAACATGTGACTCTTTACATCGGGGGTTATAAGTTTGAGACCCACATTGGGTGTAGAGTTTATTTAAAATTTTTTTAATTTTAAAAAAGGAACATAAAATTTAAAAAATAAATATTTTTTAAAAAGTAACATTCTATTCCAGAGTTTTTAATCATGAAAATACAATTAATATTATCAAGTCTTGTTTTCTGTACTACTTAATCAAATGATTTCTTTTTACCTAAGTCTACTTTTATCTAAGCGAGTTGTTAGGATTTGGTTTAGGGTTTCTGCATCTCTGTTCAGAACAGAGATCAGCCTAAAATTTTCCTTTTCTTACTGTCCTTATTAGTTATTTATATAACGAGTATACTAGACTCAATTTCTTTTCTCTGAGTTTGTATAAGTTTGGAACTGTATTTTCCTTAATTATTCAGTAGCATTTGATGTTTAGGGAAGTCACCTTAATCTCTAGTTTTCTTGTGAGAACAATTTTAATTATGGATTCAACTTCTTTAATGGTTATAAACTACTCAGACTTTCTATTTCTGTATTCACCTTTGATATGATAAATATTTTTAAGGACATTTTACATTACTTCTAATATTTTTATTATTTTATATTATATTTTAGATTATTTTTCAGATTTAAGGACATAAAGTTACCCTGTTTTTCTCTATCATTTTTATAAAGATGTGTACTTTTAGCAGGACACACTGCCACACTGTGTATAATTCAGTATTCTATTTTTAAGGAAGAAAGGTATGCTTGACATTGCATAAGCAAGAAGCTAGAAGGTATACACAGAACTCAGTAAGAACCATCTTGACTAATAAAACTGGAAAATGACCAGCCCTAAGGTCTATTAGCAACAGTACTGATATAACTGCTAAAGCACAGCAGCATTAGTAGTAGAATCAGAGAAGAATATCTAAAACTCAAATTAAAGTCTTTCTTAAAAATAGTAGAAAACTTGTGTATCTTTTTCTTCTGAAGATATTGTTAAAAAGTTGTAACTCTAATTTATATTACTGAAACTGTATGTAAATTATCTAATAAATAAGATAATTTAAGTACTTTAATCTTTGTAAGGACTCAGTTGTGGTCATGAAAAGGACAGTATATTTTTAATTTCAAAGAAATCTGCAGGAGGACTGGTTATACATCCATATTATTCATTTACATAGCCCTTCTAGAGGAAAGGCAAGAAGAAAGTAATAAAGCAGCCTAGGAATAGTAAGAATGTGTGTTGTGGGCCAAAAAAACACAAAAAAACAGAAAAAAAAAAAAACTTTAAATGAAATAATGAAAATGTTATATTCCTTAGAAAGAAGTGTTTTAAAAAAAATCAGCAAACTTAAAATTTGAGATTCTTTTGCCAAAAAATCTATGAAAGTGAACAAAGCTATTCTAAGACTTAACATTTTAACAGATGTTTTTAGATAAGTATTACTAAGCAGTGTGCAAACTAGCACTGGCTCAGTTTCTCTAATATTTTTAAGAAACTAAATATATATTATTTCCATTTGCTAAGCAATTCCTGAATTCCACATGCAAGTGATCTGTAAACAAAAAACACTGCATATATTTATATATTACCTTTTTTTGAGTATGTATTACCTTCTAAGTGATATAGAAAGTAATTAGTCATTGGAATATATTAATGGTGACATAATGACATTTTAATACAGAAATGGCAAATAATATATAGCATTTCTGCTACCATTCTTTCCCTCCTATGTGGCAAAATTCAAAATTCACCATAGTATTCCATTCCCAAGCCCAGATGTCAGACTCTCTCAAACAGCACTCTGGACAGCCAATAGCCACTACCAATCAACTGCAGTAGGCAGGAGAGAAATGGGGAATATTTGCCTTTCTTCAGTGGCCTGAAAGAATACATACATAAAGGAGAATAGAATTTATAATAGGAATAGTTCTCAGGGGTTAATATCCAAAATCTATAAAAAACCCATACAACTTAACACCAAAATAACAAAGAATATGATTTTAAAAATTAATAGAGGAACATGGACAGATCTAGATAGTGTAATGCTAAGCAAAATAAGCTAGAGAAAGACAAATACCATATGATTTTGCTCATGTGGAATTTAAGAAAAACAAACAAAAAATTAAGAGACAAAGTATAAAACAGACTCTTAACTTTAGAGGACAACAGATGGTCACCAGAGGGGAGGTGGGTGGGGGTTGGGTGAAACAGGTGAAGGGGATTAAGAATACATTTATGATGAGCACTGAGTAATATATGGGGCTGCTGAATCACTATACTGTACACCTGAAACTAATGTAACAGTGGATGTTAACTACAGTGGAATTAAAAACTTTATAAAAAATAAACATAGGACCTGAATAGACATTTTCCCAAAGACAAACACACACATGGCTAACAGATACATGAAAAGATATTCAAGATCAATAGTCATCAAGGAAATGCAAATCAAAACCAAAATGAGTTATCACCTCATATCAATTAGAATGGCTAATATTAAAAAAATACATAACAAGTGTTGGTCAGAATGTAGAGAGAAGGGAACCCTCATGCACTGTTGGTGGGAATGTAAATTGCTGCAACTGCTATGAAAAATACAGAGGTTTCCCAAAAAATTAAAAATAAAAATAAGGGGCGCCTGGGTGGCTCAGTGGGTTGGGGCCTCTGCCTTCGGCTCGGGTCATGATCCCGGGGTCCTGGGATCGAGCCCCACATTGGGCTCTCTACTCGGCGGGGAGTCTGCCTCCCCCTCTCTCTGTGCCTGCCTCTCTGCCTACTTGTGATTTCTGTCAAATAAATAAATAAAAATCTTTAAAAAATAAATAAAAATAAAAATAAAATACAACCAAGTAGTTCCACTTCCCTAGCACTCACCTGAAGAAAACAAAGACACTAATTCAAAAAGACATGCATCTCTATGTTTACTGCAGCAATACATCCAATACCCAAAATGTGGAAGCTACCTAAGTGTCTATTGATAGGTGAATGGTAAAGATAAGGTATGTATATGAATATGGAATATTATTCAGCCAGAAAAATATAATACACTCTTGCCATTTGCAACAACATGGATGGATCTAGAGGGTATTATGCTAAGTGAAATAAGTCAGTCAGAGACACATACCATATGATTTCACTTATATGTAGAATTTAAAAAACAAAACAAATGAACAAGCAAAAAACAAAAATGACTTATAAATACAGAGAACAAATTAATGGCTCCCAGAGGGGCAAGGGAGTGGGGAGAATGAACAAAATACGTAAAGGGATAGATAGACAGATAGATAGATAGATAGATAAAATATGGGAATAGTTCTGGGACGCCTGGGTGGCTCAGTTGGTTAAGCAGCTGCCTTCGGCTCGGGTCATGATCCCGGCGTCCTGGGATCGAGTCCCACATCGGGCTCCTTGCTCGGCAGGGAGCCTGCTTCTCCCTCTGCCTGCTACTCTGTCTGCTTGTGCTCACTCTCGCTCCTCTCTCTCTCTCTCTCTCTCTGACAAATAAATAAATAAATAAATCTTTAAAAAAAAAAAAAAAAAAAAAAATATGGGAATAGTTCTTCCTTATTCATAAGGGTTATTATATTTATTATTAATTATAAATTTTACCTCAACTTGTAAGCATGTTAGGCCCAATACAGCTGTTACCATAAATTTGTATGAAATGGCTCTTGGTTTACATACTAAAATTTATGAAAAATGAAAAAAATTCTTCTGCTTATAATAGTTTCCCAACCAGCATATCATACTCCAAATGTGACTAATTTATATTTAATTCATTACTTTTGTAGCACTTCTCAAAATGCAAACAGCATTCTTTAGAGTGACAATATCATCGGTAAATAGTTTACCAGAGATTAGCAGGGTCACCTAGAAACGACACAGGTTAGTTATATTTGCAAAAAGGCAAGGAGAAAAAAAAATAAGTTAGGAAACAAAGAATACTATGGGTAAGCAGGACACTTACATAACAGCACTAGACACCAAGGGAGTGGGAGATACCATGGAGGAAGATGGATGATAAAAGACAAGTAGGGGTCCTACAAATAAAGTTCCATGTATTTAAAAATTTTGCCCATATAATATATTGGTATTTATAGTACAGAGATTTATAATTTGTACCCAGAAGCTGAAAATATTAATGGGGAAGAAATAATCACAATCACTGTGAGCCTCCAATATGGAGGAAGGTGGTTGGGAGCATAACCAAATAAAACTTTGGGCTTTTCAACCACCTACTTTCCCTATTCCCAGGCAAAACATACACACTTTTGTCATCATATAAAGTAGCATCTAATCTAACCAACTGAATAAATTCCTCAGTTTATTCTTGCTGACTTATTTTTATTAGCTAAAACCTATTAATAAAATAAAATCACTACTCTAATTAAGATAGAATTATTGAGCCTGGATGGCTCAGTTGGTTAAGCATCCAATTCTTGATTTTGGCTCAGGTCACAATCTCAGGGCCATGAGATTCCTATGACAGGCTCTGAGGTCACAGGGGCAGGGGGGAGGGGTAGTCTGCTTGAGAGTCTCTCACAAAGCACCTCCTCCCCCTCAAATAAATAAATCTTTCAAAAAATACATTAGAATAGAATTATATTTATGATTGGCATCCTATATAAACTCTTTGTGTCAAATTTCCCACAACTGTTTCTATAAAAAACTGTATCTAGAATTCTAACCTTGGGTGCCAGAAGTCTCTGTCCTTCTATCCTATTGGGATAAAGAACTCCTCTGCCGGGAGTTAATCAGGGTGGCTTCTATTTACCTAAGGCTGAGACACTGACAGGATAGGGGCCGAGGTTGCATACTCTTACCAAGAAGGACCTGAAGACGGGAGAGAAAGCAAGATGGTAGAGGAGTAGGAGATTGAAATATCATTAGGTCCCAGAAATTCAGCTAGATAGTTACCAAACCATTCTGAATATCTACAAACTCAACAGGAGATAGACAAGAAGAAGGGCAGCAATTCTGGGAAAAGAAAATCGACCACTTTCTGGAAGGTAGGACGTGAGGAGAAGTGAATTGGAAATGAGGGGAAGACAGACCACATGGGGATGGGCCTGCTTCTGGGAAGCGGTGGAGCAGCGGAGGACAAAATCAGAACTTTTAGAAGTCTGCTCCACTGAGGGATGTTGCTCCAGAGCTAAGCGGGGGAGGAGCCCTCTCAGGGACAGTGTGGTCTCAGGACCTCCGGGGTCACAGAAAGACTGGGGGTGTCAGAGTGTGGCAGAGCTTCCAGGTATCAGAGCAGGGAAGCTGGCTAGAGAGACAAAGCCGAAGAGTGAGCTCTAAGTTTGGGGTTACCTTAAACTGTGATCCAAGACACAGTCAGGCCACTACTCTTCAAGCAGAGACCCCTCAATTGACAGATCCAAAGATATCCCCTCCATCCTCTTCTGGGAGGAGTGGCACAGGAGCGAATGGCAGGAATCTGCTGGGTTTGGAGACTCCAAATGGGGCCATGTGCCAGAAATAGAAATGATCGGTCACAGGCCAGGTGAGCAGAGTGTGTGGATGGAGACCAGGGAGACAGGAGGGATTGATTACTTTTCTCTGAGGGTGCACTGAGGAGTGAGTCCCCGAGCTCTCGGCTCCCACTGGGCAGGAGATTGGGAGGCTGCCATTTTCATTCCCATCCTCCAAAGCTTTACGGAGAGCATTCAGAGAACAAAAGCTACCAAGATCGAACCCAAGCAGATTATTTAGCCTGGCTCCTGGCAAGGGCGGTGCAATTCCGCCTCGGCAAAAGACATTTGAGAATCAATGCAACAGGCCCCTCCCCAGGAAGATCAGCAAGAATATCCAGCCAAGACCAAGTTTACCGAACAATGAGAACTGCAGAAGGCCAGAGCTAGTGGAAAGCAACACATAGAATTCATGGCTTTTTCCCCATGATCCTTCAGTCTTTCAAAGTTAAACTTTTTAAATTCTTTTTCTTATTCTAGTTTTAAAATTTTTCCTCTTTCTTCTTTTAAGGTTTTCTTAACTATTGTACCTTATCAATACCTTTTTTAAAAAAATCTTTTAAATTTTCATTGTTATAGTCATATTTTATTGCTTCATTGTACTTAACCTTATTTTTGTATACATATAGGTTTTTTATTCTTTAAAAGTGTGGGATACAATTTCTTCTAATAGATCAAAATATACCCTAAATCTAGCACATGGCTTTGTTCTAGTCTCCAGCCTGATCATATTCTTTCTTTTTTTTTTTTTCCCAACCAATATATCTTATCAATTCCTTTTCTGGAATCTTTTTAAATTTTCATCATTACAGTCATATTCCATCCCTTCATCGCGTTTACCCTTATTTTTGTATATATATGTATTTCTCTCTTTAAAATTATGGGAGGTAGTTTCCTCTAACAAACCAGAATAAACCCAAAATCAAGCAGGTGGCAATGTTCTATTCACCAATCTAAAATATATATGTATATGTATATATGTGTGTGTGTGTGTGTGTGTGTGTGTGTGTATGTGTGTGTGTGTATATATATGTATATATATACACATACACACAGACATATATATAATCTCCTCTTCCAAGTCTCTTCTGATTTGCTAACTATATTTTTCTGGGGCGGGGGGGGGGGTCTTTGCACCCTTTTAGTATTTTGTTCTCTCATTCATCTATTCTTATCTGGATAAAATGACAAGGCAGAAAAATTCAACACACACAAACACACAAAAATAGAACAAGAGGCAGTACCAATGTCTAGGGACCTAATCATTAGTAGCATGTCAAAACTAGAGTTCAGAATGATGATTACCAAGGAGGTAGCTGGGCTTGAAAAAAGCATGGAAGATATTAGAGAATCCCTTTCTGGAGAAATAAAAGAAGTAAAATAAAACCAAGTTGAAATTTAAAAAGCTATTAATGAGATGCGATAAAAAATGATGGCTCTTACTACTAGGACAAATGAGGCAGAAGAGAAAATTTGTGATACAGAAGACCAAATGATGGAGAATAAAGAAGCTGAGCAAAAGAGAGATAAACTACTGGCCCATGAGGGAAGAATTCGAGAGATAAGTGATACCATCAGAGGAAACAATATTAGAATAATTGGGATCCCAGAAAAAGAAGAGAAAAAGAGGCAGAAGGTATATTGAAGAAAATTAGAGTAGAGAATTTCAGTAATATGGCAACGGGAACAAGTATCAAAATCCAGGAGACTCAGAGAATGCCCCTCAAAATCAATAAAAAATAGGTCAACACTTTATCACTTAACAGTAAAACATACAGGTCTTAATGACAAAGAGAAAATCGTGAAAGCAGCTCGGGACAAGAAGTCTGTAACATACAATGGTAGAAATATTAGACTGGCAGCAGACCACAGAGACCTGGCAGGCAAGAAAGGACTGGCATGATACATGCAGAAGAAAAATATGCAGCCAAGACTACTATATCCAGCTCATTGAAAATAGAAGGAGAAATAAAAAGCTTCCAGGACAAACAAAAATTAAAAGAATTTGCAAACACCAAATCAGCCCTACAGGAAATATGGAAAGAGAGAGCTTAAAGTAATAGACCAGAAAGGAACAGACACAATATATAGTAACAGTCACCTTACTGGCAATACAATGGCAATAAATTCTTATCTTTCAATAGTTACCCTGACTGTATATGGGCTTAATACCCCAATCAAAAGACACAGGTTATCAGAATGGATAAAAAAAACAAGACCCATCGATATGCTGTCTATAAGAAACTCATTTTAGAACCAAAGACATCTCCAGATTTAAAGTGATGAGGTGGAAAACAATTTACCATGCTAATGGACACCAAAAGAATACTGGGGTGGCAATCCTTGTATCAGGTAAATTAGAAATTAGACTTTAAGCCAAAGACTCTAATTAGAATTGAAGAAGGACAATATATCATACTTAAAGGGTCTGCCAACAAGAAGATCTAACAATTTAAATATCTATGCCCCTAACATGGGAGCAGCCAACTATATAAACCAATTAATAAAAAAATCAAAGAAACACATTGACAATGATACAATAATAGTAGCGGACTTTGACACCCCCTCACTGAAATGGACAGATCATCTAAGCAAAAGATCAACAAGGTGGGGCGCCTGGGTGGCTCAGTGGGTTAAAGCCTCTGCCTTCCGCTCAGGTCATGATCCCAGCGTCCTGGGATCAAGCCCCACATCAAGCTCTCAGGGAGGGAGCCTTTTTCCTCCTCTCTCTCTGCCTGCCTCTCTGCCTACTTGTGATCTCTGTCAAATAAATAAATAAAATCTTAAAAAAAAAAAAAAAAGATCAACAAGGCTTTAAATGACACACTGGACCAGAGGGACATGACAGATATATTCAGAACATTCCATCCCAAAGTAAGAGAATACACAATCTTCTTTAGTACACATGGAACACTGTCCAGAAGATCACATCCTGGGTCACAGATCAGGTCTCCACCAGTATCAAAAGACTGGGCTCATTCCCTGCATATTTTCAGACCATAATGCTTTGAAACTAGAACTCAATCAAAAGTTGGAAAGAACTCAAATACATGGTGGCTAAGGAGCATCATACCAAAGAATGAATGGGTCAACAGGGAAATTAAAGAAGAATGTAAAAAATTCATGGACACAAATGAAAATGAAAACACAACTGTTCAAAATCTTTGGGACACAGCAAAGGTGGTCCCGAGAGGAAAGTATATAGCAATATAAGCCTTTATCAAGAAACAAGAAAGTCTCAAGTACACAACCTAACCCTCCACTTAAAGGAGCTGGAGAAAGAACAGTAAAGAAAGCCTAAACCCAGCAGGAGAAGAAAAATCATAAAGATCAGAGCAGAAATCAATGAAATAGAGACCAAAAGAACAGTAGAACAAATCAATGAAACTAGGAGCTGGTTCTATGAAAGAGTTAATAAGACTGATAAACCCCTGACCAGGCTTATCAAAAAGAAAAGAGAAAGGACCCAAATTAATAAAATCATGAATGAAAAAAGGAGAGATCATAACCAACACCAAAGAAATACAATTATAAGAACATATTATGAGCAACTATACACCAGCAACTTTGATAATCTGGAAGAAATGGATGCATTCTTAGAGACATATAAACTACTAAAACTGAACCAGGAAGAAATAGAAAACCTGAACAGACCCATAACCAGTAGGGGGATGGAAGCAGTCATCAAAAATCTCCCAAAAAACAAGAGCCCAGGGCCAGACGGCTTCCCAGGGGAATTCTACCAAACATTTAAAGAAGAATTAATACCTATTCTCCTGAAACTATTTCCAAAAAAATAGAAATGGAAGGAAAACTTCCAAACTCATTCTATGAGGCCAACATTACCTTGATCCCAAAACCAGATAAAGACCCCACCAAAAAGGAGAATTATACACCAATAGCCTTGATGAACATGGATACAAAAATTCTCACCAAAATACTAGTCAGTAGGATCCAACACTACATTAAAAGGATGATTCACCACAATCAAGTGGGATTTATACTGGGCTGCAAGGTTGGTTCAACATCTGTAAATCAATCAATGTGATACAATACATTAATAAAAGAAAGAATAAAAATCATATGACCGTCTCAACAGATGCTGAAAAAGGGGCATTTGACAAAGTACAGCATCCTTTCTTGATCAAAACTCTTCAAAGGGTAGGGACAGAGGGTACATAACGCAATATCATCAAAGCCATTTATGAAAAACCACAGTGAATATCATTCTCAATGGGGAAAATCTGAGAGCTTTTCCCCAAGTCAGGAACACAGCAGGGATGTCCACTATCACCACTGCTATTCAACATAGTACTAGAAGTCCTAGCCTTGGCAATCAGACAACAAAAACAAATAAAAGGCATCCGAGTCAGCAAAGAAGTCCAACTCTCACTCTCTGCAGATGATATGATACTTTATGTGGAAAACCCAAAAGACTCTACTCCAAAACTGCTAGAACTCATACAGCAATTCAGTAAAGTGTCAGGATATAAAATCAATGCTCAGAAATCAGTTGCATTTCTATACACCAACAGCAAGACAGAAGAAAGAGAAATTAAGGAGTCAGTCCCATTTACAATTGCACCCAAAACCATAAGATACCTAGGAATAAATCTAACCAAAGAGGCAAAGAATCTGTACTCAGAAAACTATAAAGTACCCATGAAAGAAATTGAGGAAGACACCAAGAAATGGAAAAATATTCCATGCTCATGGATTGAAAGAACAAATATTGTGAAAATTTCTATGCTACCTAAAGCCATCTACACATTTAATGCAATCCCAATCAAAATACCATCAATTTTTTTCAATGAAATGGAACAAATAATCCTAAAATTTATATGGAACCAGAGAAGACCCGGAATAGCCAGCGGAATGTTGAAGAAAGCCAAAATTGGTGGTATCACAATTCCAGACTTCAAGTTCTATTACAAAGCTGTCATCATCAAGACAGTATGGTACTGGCAGAAAAACAAACACATAGATCAGTGGAACAGAACAGAGAGCCCAGAAATGGACTCTCAACTCTATGGTCAACTAATCTTCAACAAAGCAGGATAGACTGTCCACTGGAAAAAAGACAGTCTCTTCAACAAATGGTGTTGGGAAAATTGGACAGCCACATGCAGAAGAATGAAACCGGACCATTTCCTTACACCACACACAAAAAGAGACTCAAAATGGACGAAAGACCTCATTGTGAGACAGGAATCCCTCAAAATCTTTGAGGAGAACAGGCAGCAACCTCTTCAACCTCAGCTGTAGCAACTTCTTCCTAGAAACACTGCCAAAGGCAAAGGGAACAAGGGCAAAAATGAACTATTGGGACTTCATCAAGATCAAAAGCTTCTGCACAGCAAAGGAAATAGTCAACAAAACCAAAAGACAAATGACAGAATGGGAGAAGATATTTGCAAATGACATGTCAGATAAAGGGATAGTATCCAAAATCTGTAAAGAACTTACCAAACCCAACACCCAAAGAGCAAATAATCCAATCAAGAAATGGACAGAAGACATGAACAGGCATTTCTGTAAGGAAGACATCCAGATGGCCAACAGACACATGAAAAAGTTCTCCACATCACTTGGCATCAGGGAAATACAAATCAAAACCACAATGAGATACCACCTCACACCAGTCAGTATGGCTAAAATTAACAAGTCAGGAAATGACAGATGTTGGCGAGGATGCAGATAAAGGGGAACTCTCCTACACTGTTGGTGGGAATGCAGGCTTGTGAAGCCACTTTGGAAAACAGTAGGGAGGCTCCTCAGATAGTTGAAAATAGAGCTACCCTATGACCCAGCAATCACACTACTGGGTATTTACCCTAAAGATACAAATGTAGTGTTCCAAAGGGGCACGTGCACCCAAATGTTTATAGCAGCAATGTCCACAATAGCCAAACTATGGAAAGAACCTAGATATCCATCAACACATGAATTGGATAAAGAAGGTGTGGTGTATATATATACAATGGAATACTATGCAGGCATCAAAGGAAATGAAATTTTGTCATTTGCAACAACATGGATGGAGAGGGCATTATGCTGAGCGAAATAAGTCAATCAGAGAAAGATTGTCATATGAGCTCTCTGATATGAGGAATTTGAGAGGCAGGATGGGAGGTTGTGGGGGGTAGGGAAGGAAAAAATGAAACAAGATTGGATCGGGAGGGAGACAAACCATAAGAGCCTCTTAATCTCACAAAACAAACTGAGGGTTGCTGGGGCATGGGGGGAAGGATAGGGTGGCTGAGTTATGGACATTGGGGAGGGTATGCGCTATGGTGAGTGCTGTGAAATGTGTAAGCTTGATGATTCACAGACCTGTACCCCTGGGGTAAAAAATACATAATATGTTAATAATAATAAGAGTTGAAGAAATATTTATGGACAAATAAACATTTTTAAATTCTTAATTGAAAATGAAATTGTACTTTAAAGTAAGCTTGTGAGGGCACCTGGGTGGCTCAGTGGGTTAAAGCCTCTGCCTTCGGCTCAGGTCATGATCCCAGGGTCCTGGGATCGAGCCCCGCATCGGGCTCCCCGCTCAGCAGGGAGCCTGCTTCCTCCTCTCTCTCTCTGCCTGCCTCTCTGCCTACTTGTAATCTCTGCCTGTCAAATAAATAAATAAAATCTAAAAAAAAAAAAAAAAAAAAAAAAAAAATAAAGTAAGCTTGTGGCCACATTTACATTTAAGACTTATACTAGGGTATCATTCATATTCATATCTTATTAATGCCTGCCAATGCATTTTCCTGAATCTGAAGATATTTCTATACTTTCGATAGATCAAGCAATCTTATATCAAGCATAAAAAGGCATAGATTCTCCAAGAATAAACTAAAATGTTATAATAACAAATAAGATCAGACAGCAAAATATGTGATCCAGCTAGAAGAATAAGAAAGTCAAAAAAATTAAAATAGCTTTTGAAATTACATGGATTTTAACAATTGTTGCCGTGGGCCAGGATTTCATAGGAAAGAGGAACTTTGCTGAAGCTCTTCGAATAAGTAGTGTTAAGATTCAGCATTAACATTTAAAAGAAAACTACAAAGTTGTACTTCCATTTATTCAAATAGTGCTAAATATGTTTATCTTTTCATTCCTCATGACACTTCAGTTTCCCCATATAAGATGGGGTATATTAAGTAAGAAATAAAGCTATTTTTCAAATAAAGCATTTATAAGTTAAAACAATGCCTTCCATATAATTTTTTAAATAAGTTTTAGCTATGATAATTTGACATTCTCATAGAGATAGATATTATAAGGGCAAAATCAAGAAAAATGCATACTCATTTATGCTTTTTATTAATTTTGCCCAGCAAAGGAATCATAGCTTCTACAAACAAGAATTTTAAATAATCATTCCAATCCTTGTATCTTTATTGCTCTGGCAGAACAAGTACTTTAAGAGTTGCCTGTGGAAATATGGAGGATAAAAAGGGTTCATAATGAATTCATAGAACTGGCTAAGGAAGTTTTTAGGCAGAGTATGCTCAAAGTACCAACTAGCTTCATTTAATTATCTACGATAAATTACGGATGGAATAGAATGTGATCAAAATGGAGCCATTAAGTTTTCAAAAAGAACTTAGGGGAAATACAGAACCAAGGTTTGCTGTAGGCTCTGGCCACTCCAGAGAGCAAAAGGTTCACACAGTAAAAAATGATATCAACACACAGACCAAAACAAGGGAATTGGCCAACAAAACTGGCTTCAGAATCAAAATCTCTCAGTCAGGACTGCAAGACCCTTTGTTAAAACCTTAGAAAGGTTTGAGGCAGGTTGATAAATCCTGGCTTCAGCCCAGAATTCTATCAAAGAATTTTTAAGGTTTTATTTTTAAGTAATCTCTATACCCAACATGGGGCTCAAACTTATAACTCTGAGATCAAGAGTCACAATCTCTGCTAACTGAGCCAGCCAGGAGCTCTGTGGTTTCTTTCTTTCTTTCTGATTTTTATTTATTTATTTGACAGATGGAGATCACAGAGAGGCAGGCAGAGAGAGAGGAGGAAGCAGGCTCCCTGCTGAGCAGAGAGCCCGATGTGGGTCTCAATCCCAGGACCCTGGGATCACGACCTGAGCCGAAGGCAGAGGCTTTAACCCACTGAGCCACCCAGGCGCCCCTGCTCTGTGGTTTCTAAGAATCTTAAAGGAGACTTTCAATGATCTTCTCTGCTCAACGAAAGTGCTTCTAAGTATCTTAAGCATACTCTCTCACCGCACCCTCCACACAAAGTCCAAAATTAAGAAGGATCTGTCTTGAAGAGATTTGCAGATAGGACTTCTGTTCAGTGGAGTTTATTTTAAGGTGAACCATAAGAAGTCTACAAAGTTTTAACAACTTGAACTTGGACTAAGAAATAGTTCAAAATTAAAAGGACTTTGGGCCTTCAGCCTTTTTCAGTCAGGAAGTATGCTGAGAAAACTAAAACATGCAAAAAGGGGATCTTTTAAATGGAAAAGAAAAGATGACAGAATGTAACCAAGAGCTCAGAGAGCAGACGTAACAGCTACAAAAACCACTTCCAGAGAAACAGACCCACGTCGACAAATCTGTAACATGGGCCTATGTATTTCAGAACTGCTATATTCCTCCCATTTTCCCATCTGAGCAGTGTCTATTCTGATTATCCCTATCTCAGTGTTATGTTGGGTACGTGTAAAGGAAGTAGTTTAATTGCACTAGTTTACAAATCAGTCTTTCAATCCAGAGGAACCATATTTGAGGATCTATACCCAAAGAACCAAATGTGAGGGACCTACACCTTAAAAGTCTCGTTTCAGGGGTGCTGGCAGGCTCAGTCAGTAGGGAATGTGACTCTTGATCTTAGGATCATGAGTTCAAGCCCAACATTAGGGTAGAGTTTACTTTTTAAAAATTTTTAAATAAAACTAAAAAAAAAAAGTATTTTTTCAGATACCTGGGCATGATTTAATATGATAAAATTCAAGACGTTAAGCCTGAGCTTAATGAAGTAACGGGATGAGACACAAGGGACTTTAGGGAAGCGATTAAGTATTTTTTACATATGAGAGGTCAATAAATGGGAACTAGAGAATGGATTGTGGTAGTAAACCTCCAGTGATGGCTTCCAATGAACCACG
This sequence comes from Martes martes, assembly GCF_963455335.1. Lineage (NCBI taxonomy): Eukaryota > Metazoa > Chordata > Mammalia > Carnivora > Mustelidae > Martes > Martes martes. Next base: position 175,519,768 of record NC_137890.1, on the reverse strand, counting down.
TCTCCCTCCCAATATTCTTGCCCTTGAATAGTTGCTTCCATATTAAATCCCATACTGATTTGCTTTACCCAATAAGTTGAACAGAAAATTTCATATTAGTTTAAAGCCTGAGTCTTAAGAAAAACTGGCAGCTTTCATATTTGCATTTTTGAGTGCCTGGGTCACAATATAAAACTACCCTGCTAAAGAAACCATGTGAAAAGACCACATGAAAAGGCCTGACACTACATAAAGAGAAAAAGAAGTCAAGGTCACTAGCCCATTCAAGCCTCCAAATGACTCCAACCCCAGACACCATCTTATTGCAACTGTATGAGATCTCAGGTAAAACTGAAAGAACAACAACTCAGGCAATTGACATGAAAGATAATTGTTTTAAACAACTCAAATTTGCGATGGTTTATTATACAACAGTAGATGATGAAAAGAAAAAGAATGGGGTAACTCTGAATGTGCAGCGTGGGCCACATGCCTACTTCTATGGTGAAGAAAATATATAACATGATGAATTTTTACATATGTATATACCTGGTAACCACCACCATCACCACCTCAATTAAGATAGGAAGCAGTTCCAACCACCTAGAAACCTTGGTTACATCCTTTGCTGATCAACAGCACCCCTCAACTAAAGTTACCACAAATCCTCATTTGTATAAATACCAGTAAGTTTTGTATTTATCATAGATTATGTACTCTTTCCTTTCACTCAACATAATGTCTAGGAAATAGATATATATTTTTGTATCAGTCCATCCTTTTTATTGCTATATGTATATATACCATAATTTTCCTGCTGATGGACCTTTCTTGAGATTTTATTTGAGTGAGAGAGAGCGCAAAAACGGGAAGAGGCAAAGAGAGAGGGTGAAGCAGACTTGATCCTAGGACCCTGGGATCACGACCTGAGCCAGGCAGATGTTTTCACTGACTTTCACATGCTTTCACCCATGTGCCCCAGGTGATGGACAGTTAGATTGCTTTCTATTTGGGGCAATAATGAAGAACCTGTTATGACCACTCTTATACAAGTCTTTTTGTGTACATATGTATTCATTTCTCCTGGGAAAGTTCCTAAAAGTGGAATTTCTAAGTTAGAAGAGTAGATGCATATTGTGATATCTTGTTGTAATTTTAATTGCATTTCCTTGATGAGTAATGATTTTAAGCACATTTTCATAGGCTTATTGGCCACACTATCTTCTTTTATGAAAGATTTGTTAAAATTTTATGCCTATTATGTTTTTATTTAGAAGTAGTTCTTGTGGTAAAATACACATAGAATTTATTATTTGAATTATTTTAAAGTATATAACTATTTTTAATTGGGCTATTTGTCTTTTTCTTGTTTTTTAGCCATTTAAAATGTATATGTATGTATTCAAGAAACAAAATCTTTGTTGGATATATCTACCGCAACTATCTTTCTCCAGTGTATATTTTGACTTTGTTAATGCTGCCTTTAATATAAATAAGTTAATAATTTTAACAAAGCTCAAGTTAACAATTATTTAAGTGTTTGTTTTGTTTTGTTTTGTTTTTTTAAGAATGACTATCACAGGGCACATGGGTGGCTCAATCAGTTAAGCGATTAACTCTAGATTTTGGCTGAGGTCATGATCTCAGAGTCATGGCATGGAGCCCTGCCTGCATCAGGCTCAGTACTCAGTGGGGAGTCTGCTTGAGATTATCCCTCTCCCTTTGCTCCTCCACCATGCTCTAAAATAAAGAAATTTTTAAAAAAAGATATATGACTATCCCCAAAATATGAAGGTATTCTCCTATGTTTTCTTCTAGGTTTATTGTTTCCCTTTCATATTCAGGTCTATGATTCATCTTCTATTTTTGTGAATGTCAGTATGTGTTTGTAGCTGAGTAGTTAGCTCTCTCAGTCCATTTCCTGCCTGTAAACTTTTGGGTATCTAACAACTTTCATTTCATGCAGTCTCTGCCCGTTTTAGTCTAATTCTGTCAATATGAAATTCTCAAGAGCCTTGTGGGTCTCCCCTATATATCAAGAGGATCCCTGTCATTAGACAAGAGGGTTCCCCCCAAGGAATAATAATAATGGATAACCCCATTATTTTTTGACTTCTACTAAGATGGTTGATTGGATCTCTGCATCACATGCCCAACCTCTCTGGCAAAAATTTGTCTAGCCAAACCCCTGGATTCTCTCCAGAGTATGCTATATGATTTTTGTTTGGTTTTGGCACCAAGATGAAAATTTTCCAAATTATCAAGTTCTGTTTCCTTTTTAGTTAACAAGTACTTCCCCAATTTATCTATTTCCTCTAATATTTTATTATAAAGAGCAAAGAGAAACTACACTATAAATTCCAAACTTTGCTTGATAATTTCCTCAGCTAAATATCTATGAGTTCAATGTTTACAAGTTTTATTTTCCATTCAATAGTAGAATATTTTCAGACAAGTTTTCTAGAACCTTGTAACAAGGATCATCTTTCTTCCAGTTTCTAATATTTCCTTCTAAAATCGTATCAAAGGTACCTTTAATGCTCACATTTCTAGTAACGTTCTGTTCATGACAATGTATGTACTCGTATGTATTCTCTAACATGATAGCACCTTGCCTTCCATCCTCTTCACTTCTTTCTGAACTCTCAACAGAATCTAGGCTCCCCTCAAAATTCTTTCAGCCTCTACCCATTACATAATTCCAAGATCATGTTCACAGTTTTATCATTTATTACAGCAGGACCCCAACTCCTGGTAACAAACTCTGTTATTAGTTTCCTAGGGATGTCATAAAAAATTGCCACAAACTGGGTGGCTCAAACCACAGAAGTTTATTTCTCATTGTTTTGGAGGCCAGATGTCCAAAACTGAGATGTTGGCAGGGCTGAGCTTCCTGTGAAGGCTCTATGGCAGAATTGTTCCTTGACTCTTTCAGCTTCTGGTGGCTCCTGGTGTTCCATGGCTGTTTTAACATAATTCCAATCTCTGCCTCCATCCCCACATAGCCTTCTTCTCTGTGTCTCTATGGCTCTAATTTCTCTATTTCCTTCATAGGCTCACAGGCTCATCTTAAATCCAAAATTATCTCAAGATCTTTAACTCAATTGCATCTACAATGGCCTTATTTCCAAATAAGGTCAATGTATTGGTTTGCTAGGTGTGCCATCACAAAGTACCACAACCAAGTTTTTTAAACAACAGACTTACTTTTCATATTCCTGGAGGCTAGAAGTCAGATCAAGATGTCAGTAAAACTGGTTTCTTCTGAGGACTAAAAGGAAGAATCTGTTCCACACCTCTCCCCTAGCTGCAGTATTTTTTGCTGCCAATCTTTGACATTCTTTGGTTAGTTGAAGAGTAATTCTGATCTCAATCTTCACCTTCACATGATGTTCACACTGTGTACATGCATCTACTTCTGACTTTTCCTTTTTATAAGGACACCAGTCACACTGGATTAGGGCCCAACTTAATCTCCTCATCTTAACTAATAACATCTGCAACAACCCTATTTACAAATAAGCTCACATTCTGAGATACTAGAGGTTAGCACATACTAGGGGTTATGTTAGTTCAACATATGAATTCTGATGGACACGATTCAATCTTTAACAGTCACATTCATAATAGCAGGAGTTAGGGCATGGAAATATCTTTTGTGGGAAAGACAGAATTACGCCCATTACATTCCGCCCCCCTTAAATATTTCATTCTATTCTCTTTTCGCTTACATGGTATCTGATGAGAACTCAACTGTGATTCATATACTTATTCCTCTATAGATAAGATATTTTTTTTTCCTCTGCCTTTCTTCAAGATTTTCTGTCTTTGGTTTTTTGCAGTTTGAATTTGTTATGCCTAGGTATTTCACTTTTTGTTGTTTTTTTGTTGTTTTTTTGTTTTTTGTCTTGCATTTATCCTGCTTGATGTTCTTCTGCTTGAGTGTTCTGGATGTGTGGTTTAGTGCTTTAGAAAATTCTAATGTATTATTACTTCAAATATTTTTTCTGCTCCATTCTTCTACTCTTCCTCGTATTCCAATTACACATTCTGAAAATACCCTCAAATTCTTAGATTCATTGTTGTTTTTTTATTCATTTTTCTCTTTGGATTTCAGTTTGTGAAGTTTCTATTTGCCTTACCCAAGCTTATTGATTCATTCCTCAGTCATATCTAGTCTACAGATGAGGTTATGAAAGGTATGCTTCATTTAGGTTATAGTGTTTTGTTTTGTTTTTTTTAAGATTTTATTTATTTATTTGACAGAGAGAGATCACAAGTAGGCAGAGAAGCAGGCAGAGAGAGAGGAGGAAGCAGGCTCCCCGCTGAGCACAGGGCCCGATGTGGGGCTCGATCCCAGGACCCTGAGACCATGACCCGAGCCGAAGGCAGAGGCTTTAACCCACTGAGCCACCCAGGCGCCCCGTTACAGTGTTTTTTATTTCTAGCATTTACTTTTGATCCTTAAAAGTTTACATCTCTCGAGAGGTCCAAGATGGCAGAGGAGTAGGAGACCTTAGTTTTGTCTGGTCCCAGGAATTCAGAGAGATAGCTATTAAAACATTCTGAACACCTGCAAACTTAACCACAAATCTCAGCAAAGAACAGCTGCAACTACAAATAGAGACCACTTTCTGCAAGGTAGGAGGTGCAGAGAAATAAATCCGAGGCAATAGATCAGAAGATAAATCACACAAGAAGGGAGCCTCTGTAAGTCAACTGCTGGAAAGTGATAGAGCAGCCGAGTGAAAAATTTGAACTTTTAGAAGTCTGCTCTGGTGAGGGACATCCCTGACTGAAAGGTGCTCAAGTGGCAAAGCAGAGTGGATTCCTTGGTAGGACAGTTTATCACAGGATTCTCAGGGTAACAGGAAGACTGGGGTTGCTTGAGAGTGGCAGAGCTCTGTCATCGAAACAGGGAAGCTGGTTTCAATCAGTGAGCCCAAGAGTGGGCTCTCATCTTGGGGATGTCATAAACTGTGAAACACAGCATGGTCCAGCAACTGCTCTCTGAGCAAGGGCTCAGCAAGCAGCAGAACCACAGTGAGATGCCCCCCACCATCCCTGGGAGGAGTAAAGCCAATGAAAGCCGCAGGAGTCTTCAGGGTTTGGAGAATTCAAAATGGGACTGCAGGCCTGAGAGAGAAATGCATGGTCATAGGCTCGGTGACCATGGAGGGTAGACAAAGAGCAGGGAGACAGGAGTGACTCAATGCTTTTCCCTGAGGGTATACTGAGAAGTGGGGTCCCGAGCTTTCAGTGCCTGGGCTGGAGACTGGGAGGCCGCCATTTTCATTCTCATCCTCTAAAGCAGTGCAGAAAGCCTTCAGGGAACAAAAGCCACATAGAGCAATCTGGAGCAGATTACTTAACCCGGACCCCTGGCATACGCAGGGCAATTCAACCTCAGAAAAAGACGCCTGAGAATCAGCACAACAGGCTCCTCCCCCCAAGTGATCAGCAAGAACATCCAGCTAAGACCGAATTTACTGATCACACAGAACTGCAAAATTCCAGCACTAAAAGAAAATAGTATATAGAATTCATGTTTTTTCCCCATGAGTCCTTAGTCTTTCAATTTAATTTTTTTCTCTTTCCTTCTTCAAGCAGTTTAATCAACTTTTTAAAGTCTTTTTAATTTTCATTTTTACACTTACATTCTATCCTATCATTGTATTTAATTTTACTTTTGTATATACATAAGATTTTCTATCTTTACAATTTTGGAATGCAGTTTCTTCTAATAAACAGACCAAAATACACCCAAAATCTTGTGTATTGCTCTGTTCTATTCATCTGTCTGATTATATATATATCTATTTTTTCCGGTTTCAAGTCTCTTCTAATTTGTTTACTGTCTATTTCTCTGGAGTCATAGTTGCCATTTTATTAATCCTTTCTCCTCTCATTCATCTATTCTTCTCTGGACAGAACAACAAGACAGAAAACCTCACTTCAAAAAAGAGAAAAATAAGCAATACTGACTGCCAGGGACCTAATCAGTATGGACATAAATAAGATGTAGGAACTAGAATTCAGAATAACAATTATAAAGATACTAGCTGGGCTTAAAAAAAGGCATAGAGAACACTACAGAATCCCCTTCTGAAGAAATAAAAGAACTAAAATCTAATCAAGTCAAAATAAAAAAGGCTATTAATGAGATGCAATAAAAAATGGAGGCTCTAAGAACTAGGATAAATAAGGCAGAAGAGAGAATTAGTGATACAGAAGACAAAATGATGGAAAATAAAGAAGCTCAGAAAAAGAGAGATAAACAACTACTAGATCATGAAGTGAGAATAAATTGATTCTATAAAGCAAAAGAATATTAGAATCACTGGGATCCTAGAAGAAGAGGAAAGAGAGAGGGGCAGAAGGTATATTGGAGCAAATTAGAGCAGAGACCTTCCCTAAACTGGGGAAGGAAACAGACATTCAAGTCTGGGAGGATTTTGAAAGAATCCCCCTCAAATCAATAAAAATAGGTCAACAACTCAACACTTCAGTGAAAATTGCAAATCTCAGAGACAAAGAAAATCCTGAAAGCAGCTCAGAATAAGAGGTCCATAGCCTACAAGGGTAGAAACATTACACTGCCAGATGACCTATCTACAGAGATCTGACAGGCCAGAAAAGACTGCATAATATATTCAGGGTGCTAAGTAAGAAAAATATGCAGCCAAGAATATTTTATCCAGCAAGGATGTCATTCAAAATAGGAGGAGAGATAAAACCTTTCAGGACAAACAGAAATTAAAAGAATATGTGATCACTAAACCAGTCATTAAGCAAAGAGAGAGCCCAAAAGTCACACACCAGAAAGGAACAGAGACAATATACAGAAACAGTGACTTTACAGGTAATACAGTGGCACTAAATTGATATCTTTCAAAGTTACTCTGAATGTAAATGTGCCAAATGCCCCAGTCAAAAGATACAGGGTATCAGAATGGATAAAAACAAGCAAGAAACATCGATATACTGTCTATAAGGGACCCATTTTAGACCTAAAGACATCTCCAAATTGAAAGTGAGGGGGTGGAAAACAATTTATCATGCTAATGAACCATAAGAGAAAGCTGGGGTGGCAATCCTTATATCAAACAAATTCGATTTCTTAAATCAAAGACTGTAATAAGAGATGCAAAAGGATACTATATCATAATTAAAAGGTCCATCCAGCAAGATCTAATCATTGTATGTATTTATGTCCCTAACATGGGAGCAGCCAAATATATAAGCCAAATAATAAGAGAATTAAAGAAACATGTTGTTAATAATAGAATTATAGTAGGGGACTTTAACACCCTCTCACTGCAATGAACAGATCATCTAAGCAGAAGATCAAAAAGGAAACAAGGGCTATGACTGACACACTGGGCCCGATGTACTTCACAGATACAGTCAGAGCACTCCACCCCAAAACAACAGAATAAACATTTTTTTGAGTTCACATGGAACATTCTCCAGAATAGATCACATACTGGGTCACAAATCAGGTCTCAAAATACTGGGATCATTCCCTGCATATTTTCAGACATCAATGCTTTGAAATTGGAACTCAATCGCAAGAAGAAAGTTGGAAAGAATTCAAATACATGGAGGTTAAAGAACATCCTACTAAGGAATGAATGGGTCATCCAGGAAATTAAAGAATTTTTAAAAAATCATGGAAACAAATGAAAATAAAAATGCAACTGTTCAAAACCTTTAGGATGCAATGAATGTGGTCCTAAGAGGGAAATGTATACAATACAAGTGTTTCTCAAGAAACAAGAAAGATTTTAAATACACAACCTAATCTTATACATAAAGGAGCTGGAGAAAGAACAGAGAAGAAAGCCTAAACCCAGCAGGAGAAGAGAATTAATAAAAATTAGAGCAGAAATCAATGAAATAGAAACCAAAAGAACAGTAGAACAGATCAATCAAACTGTGAACTCGTCCTTTGAAAGAATTAATAAGATTGATAAATCCCTGACCAGACTTACCAAAAAGAAAGAAGGATCCAAATAAATAAAATCACATATTTGAAAGAGGAGAAATCACCACCAACATCAAAGAGATACAAACAATGATAAGAACATATTATGAGCAACTATATGCCAACAAATTAGGCAATCTGGAAGAAATGGATGCATTCCTAGAGACCTATAAACTACCAAAACTGAACCAGGAAGAAACAGAAAACCTGAACCGATCCATAACCAGCAAGGAAACTGAAGCAGTAATCAAAAAAAACTCCCAACAAACAAGAGTCTGGACTGGAGGACTTCCCAGGGGAATTCTACCAAACATTTAAAGAAGAATTAATACCTATTCTTCTGAAGCTGTGTCAAAAAACAGAAATGAAAGGAAACCTTCCAAACTCCTTCTATGAGGCCAGCCTTACCTTGATCCCAAAATCAGACAAAGACCATGACAAAAAGAATTACAGACCATATTCCTGATGAATGTGGATGCAAAAATTCTCACCAAGATACTAACCAATAGGATCCAACAATACATTAAAAGAATTATTCACCATGACCAAGTGGGATTTATTCCTGGGCTGCAAGGGTGCTTCAGCATCTGCAAATCAATCCATGTGATACACTACATAAATAAAAGAAAGGACAAGAACCACCTGATCCTCTCAATAGATGCAGAAAAAACACCTGACAAAGTACAGCATCCTTTCTTGAGTAAAATTCTTCACAGTGTAGGGATAGAGGGAATATTCCTCAATTTCATAAAGGTTATATATAAAAAGCCCACACCGAATATCATTCTGAGTGGGGGGAACTTGAGAGATTTCCCCCTAAAGTCAGGAACACAGCAGGGACGTCCACTATCACCACTACTATTCAACGTAGTACTAGAAGTCCTCATGTCAGCAACCAGACAACAAAAAAGAAGTAAAAGGCATCCAAATCAGCAAAGAAGTCAAACTCTCATTCTTCACAGATGACGTGATATTCTATGTGTAAACCCGAAAGACTCCACCCCAAAATTTCTAGAACTCGTACAGTAATTCAGCAATGTGGCAGGATATAAAATCAATGCACCGAAATCAGCTGCATTTCTATACTAACAATATGACAGAAGGAGAAATTAAGGAGTCGACACCATTTACAATTGCACTCCAAACCATAAGATATCTAGGAATAAACTGAGCCAAAAAAGCAAAGGATCTGTGCTCAGAAAACTATAGAACACTCATGAAAGAAATTGAGGAAGACATAAAGAAATGGAAAAACATTTCACACTCATGGACTGGAAGAACAAATATTGTGTTAAAATGTCTCTGCTACCTAGAGCAATCTATACATTCAATGCAATCCCTATCAAAATACCATCAACTTTTTTCACAGAGCTGGAACAGATAATTCTTAAATTTCTGTGGAGCCAGAAAAGACCCTGAATAGCCAAAGGAATGTTGAAAATGAAAACCAAACCTGGTGGCAACACAATGCCAGACTTCAAGGTATATTACAAAGCTGTAATCATCAAAGACAGTATGGTACTGGCACAAAAAAGAGAAACACAAGATCAACAGAACAGAATAGAGAACCCAGAAATGGACCCTCAACTCTATGGTGAACTAATCTTCAACAAAGCAGGAACGAATAGCCAATGGAAAAAGACAGTCTCGTCAATGAATGGTGTTGGGAAAACTGGACAGTCACATGCAGAAGAATGAAACTGGACCGTTTTCTTACACCATACACAAAAATAAACTCAAAATGGATGAAAGACCTCAATGTGAGACAGGAATCCATCAAAATCCTTGAAGAGAACACAGGCAGCAACCTCTGTGACTTTGGCAGCAGCAACTCCTTGCTAGCCACATCTCCAAAAGGAAGGGAAATGAAGGCAAAAATAAAAATGAACAACTGGGATTTCATCAAGATCAAAGGCTTTTGCACAGCAAAGGAAACAGTCAATAAAACCAAAAGACAACTGACAGAATGGGAAAAGATATTTGCAAATGTCTTATCAGATAAAGAGCTAGTATCTAAAATCTGTAAAGAATTTACCAAACGCAACACCCAAAGAACAAATAATCCAATCAAGAAATGGGCAGAAGACACCAACAGGCATTTCTGCAAAGAAGACATCCAGATGGCCAACAGACACATGGAAAAATGCTCCACATCACTTGGCATCAGGGAAATACAAATCAAAACCCCAATGAAATACCACCTTACACCAGTCAGAATGTCTAAAATTAGCAAGTCAGGAAATGACAGATCTTGGTAAGGATGCAGAGAAAGGGGAACCCTCTTACACTCTTGGTGGGAATGCAAGCTGGTGCAGCCACTCTAGAAAACAGTATGGAGGTTCGTCAAAAAGTTGAAAACAGAACTCCCTATGACCCAACAATTGCACTCCTGGGTATTTACCCCAAATATACAAATGTAATGATCCAAAGGAGCACCTGTACCCCAATGTTTATAGCAGCAGTGTCCACAATAGCCAAACTATGGCAAGAGTCCAGATGTCCATTGAGAGATGAATTGGATAAAGAAGATATGGCATAGACACACACACACACACACACACACACACACACACACAGGAATACTACTCAGCCATCAAAAAAAATGACATCTTGCGATTTGCAACAACATGGATGGAAATAGAGGTTACTATGCTAAGTGAAATAAGTCTATCAGAGAAAGACAATTATCATATGATCTCACTCATATGTGAAATTTAAGAAACAAAACAGAGGATCACGGGGAAGAGAGGGAAAATTAAAACAAGATGAAATCAGAGGTGGAGATAAACCATAAAAGTCTCTTAATTATAGGAAATAAACTGATAGTTGCTGGAGGGGAGAGAGGTCGGGGGATGGGGTAACTGGGTGATGGATTATATGGAGGGGACGTGATGTATTGAACACCAGGTATTATATAAGACTGATGAATCAGTGACCTCTACATCTGAAAGTAATAAACATTATCTGTTAACTGAATTTTTAAAAAGTTTACATCTCTTTGCTTGTAGTACCTATACATGTTTTCTATTTAATCCATTAAAGACTTCAATGTATTAATCATAGTTCTTTAAGAGAATTTCAACATCTTTGTCCTATTTAAGCCTAGTTCCGATAGTTTACTTGTCTCTTCACAGTTCTTAGCATACTTTGTAATTTTTTGTTAAAGCTTTATGTGATGTATCTGGTAACAGGATCTGAGGTAAAGAGAACTTTTAAAAAAATTAATCTCTACACCAAATGTGAAACTCGAACTCACAACTGGAGACCAAGAGTCACGTGTTCCACTGACTGAGCCAGCCAGGCACCCTGAGGTAAACAGAATTTTATCGTGAGGCACTACGTTAATCTGGCTAAGAGTGGGCTATGTATAATATCTGCTATAGTTGTAAATGCCAGAGGACTCAAAATTCCTCTAGTGTCTTTGTTTTTGTCTCCCCTGTTGACGTTTAACTTCCTTAATTACTCCTCCTCAGAGACAGTCTATGCTTTGCAGCTGTAACCTACTGTTACAGTACCAGAATCTTGTCGGTGTGGTGGTTAAGTGGGGGGAAAGGAACCATACCAGGGATGCCTAGCTGGTACAGTCAGTTGTGACTCTGACTCTTGATCACAGGGTCATGAGCTCATGCTCCACATTTGGCATGGAGCCTATGAAAGAGAAAGAGAAAGTCAAGAGGAAGGGGAAGGGGAAGAAGGAAGGAAGGAAGGAAGAACGGATGGAAGGAAGGAAGGAAAATAAAGGAAGAAAGGAAGGGGGGAAGGGAAGCATGCCTCCTACAGTAGCATAATCTACTATAATCTTATGATCAAATTTTAGTCTTTTAGTGGGTCTGTGACTTTAACAAATGTTTCTTACTTTCCACCGCACTGCCTATGAGGTGAGACAGAAAGGCTACAGAGGACAGCCATGGAAAAAATGCTTTTCTCCCAGGTAAGCTATAACTTTACTAATGTCTTTTCCCTGGAAGAAAAAGCTGTATTCAATTTATGGCCTCATTTCATAAAAGTTATCCCTTCCCCCTCCATGTCACAGCCACTGAGGATCTTCACTGTGAGAACCTAATGGTTTTACCTAGAGGTGAAGTCCATGAATATGTGGAGGGACTTTTAAAACTACAGTCCCTAGGAGTTTTTCACTCTCAAGCTAGTCTAACCCATACTCGGCCTCCAGTAATTCATCAAAAGTACCAGTTACATGTTCCTACCAACTTATATATGGTTGCTGTGGCTTCTGCTCCAGGTAAGCACATCTTGGCTGTGGCTCTCTGGAGCTACTCTCCCCTCCATAATTCATGGTAGCAGTTTGTACTGTAGCCTCATTTCTTTGATGGGTCCATGAAAAGCACTGATTTTCAGTTTGTTCACTTTTTCTTATCGTAAGGCTAAAAGTGATGACTTCCAGGCTCTTTATGTGTTGGAGCTGAAACCAGAAGTCTTGCTAAATTCTTTACTAGTATGATGATTTTTTCCCTGCAATTCACACATATTGCAATGAGAGGGATGATTAGCTAATTACTAGATGCTACATTGCAGCATAACTCCAACTTCCTCGTTGCTATTATAGAAGCTTTTCTCAGCCAGTACTCTGCTAGAGAGTTAAGTGTTATAGAAAATAAATTATTATTTTCTCAATTCTACCAAGATGCTACATAACTAGTACCATGCTACATGCATAAAAGTTATTTTATTACATAAAATGGATGCCTTAGAGGCACTTGGGTGGCACAGTCAGTTAAGCATCTGACTCTTGGTTTCAGCTCAGGTTGTGATCTCAGGGTCGTGAGATCAAGCCCTGTGCCAGACTCTGCACTCAGCCCACAGTCTGCTTAAGACTCTTTCTCTCTCTCCCTCTACCCCTCCCCACCCCTGCACTCCCCTTCTTCCTCTCTCTAAAATAATAAATCTTTAAAAATAAATAAATAAAATGGATGCCTTAGCCACTTTACCTCATAATGTTTCAATGTATACTTCCTAAAATAAGGATATTTTCTTACATAATGGCAAAACAGTTATCACATTTAAGAAATTCAACAATACTTTTATATAATCTACCACCAAAGGCATAGTTTTCTCAATTGTCTCAAGAATCCCCTCTCCCCGCAAAAGAATTCTGATCTGGATCAAATATTCATTTAATTGTCATATATCTTTTTAAAGTCTCTTTCAATCTCTCTCAGTCATTCTTGACTTTCATGACACTGACTTTTTCTTTTTAAAGAATACAGGCCACTTTTCACTGTTTCTTAATAACATGTTGCTGGTTTTGGCTTTGTCTGACATTTCCTTATAATTAAATTCAGGCCATGCATCCCTGGCCAAAATACTGAATACTGGAACTGTATCCTTCTTCTCATGAGCTAAGTTAGTCTTGATCATCTACTGATGATTCTTTCCCAGTCAGTCTTTACAATGATCACTGCAATAATTCTGTAGTTGTGCTCACTCCATATTTATTAATCAGCATTCTACTATATGGGAAAGTTTTCCTTTTCTCCTTTTTATCTATCAATCAATTTGACTGTCAGCAGTATGGACACATGGTTTCCTATTTTTTCAATGGTTCACTACTGTCCTTAGTTATTGGGATGTTCAAAATAGCCCTAAATTTGGCCAATGGTAGCATCTTCAAACTAGCTTCTCAGTTCTTTTGACATGCCCCCCATCTTTTTTTTTTTTTTTTTTTTTTTTTGGTAACACTTCCTTGCTTTCTGGTAACATTGAGATGTTCCAAGCTCATCTTATACCCCCTCTTCCCCACATCTGGAGATCACTCATTTCTCCAAAGACCTCTGTTTCCTTTCACCTGGGAATGGTATTAGAAATCAAGAATGAGTGCCATTATGTACTCACTGCTGTGAGGGTAGTATGAATCTAGACTGGTCATATCAAGTATGGTAGCCATTATCCATATGTAGCTATTTAAATCAAAATTAATAAAATAGAAATTTTAGTCCCTCAGTTGCACTAGCCACATTTCATGTGCTAAATAGCTACATGTATTTTGTTACTGCCATATTAGACAGCACAGTTATTTATGGAACATTTCCAACATTACAAGAAAATTCTCTTAGACATTACTTACTGTTATAGACCTATTCACAAAGTGAATTTCACAAAGTGAACTTTTAAGTTCTCACTCTCCATTACCTTTTAAATATCTTCCTGTGTCCACTACATTAATTCTTTCATACATCAAAAAATTACTTATTGAGCATATACTATTAGGACAGTTACTGTTCAAAGCTCTGTAGGTTCAGAAATACATAGTCCCTATTCTCTAAGAATTTACAATGTAATGAGAAAACAGAAAAATAAATGATTATACTAAAATAATGGCTTATTTTTATAACAAGGTGCTATATTAATATCTATATTAATATCCTATAGTGAGGATGTCAAGGAAGGCTTCCCAAGAGAAAGGACATTTATTAAGTTTAGAAAGCTAAATAACTGGCAACTGAATATCCTTGCAATTTGGAGGATAAGTTGGGGGTGGGGGCATCTGTTCTTCCATCATTTTTTTCATCTCTATTCCTATTTACTTAAAATTCTTTCTCTAACTCTCCCATAACCTTTCAAAAGTCTGTTTATCTTTCAAAACCCTTATTTTATGATGCATTTCTTAATACCTCTAACCAAATAGGCCCCTTCCCTACCCCCAAATATACTGTCTTAATTGATTTCAAAAACAAAAAAGATTTGGTTTATTTTTGTTATTATCAATACAATGGGTAAGAACATGGTGTTTGGAATCAGACATTTTGCTTACTAGCTGTGTGACCTTGGGCAAGTTACTTTATCTCTCAGCACCTCAATTTCTGCATCTAAAGGGGAATTAACAACATCTCACAGTTACATTTTGAGATAATAATAAAATAATGTACTGAAAATGCTTAGCACAATGAGTGGAATATGATAAAGTATATGGTCTACTAGTAACAATAATCTCACACTCATTTTTTCCTTTGTTTGATGAATAAAGGTCACTCTTTACAATCTCAGAGAATATATTCTAGGAACATCTAACAAATCCCCTAAATTACTCAAGCAAATTCTGTCCAGGCAGACTATTATGGCATATTCATATGTTCAATATTTTTGATAAGCAATTCTATCTATAATTATGAAATTACATACTCAGTTTCAAAAAATATCATTTATGTAGTTCGTATAGCATATTTAAATAAAAATCATTAAACAAAATACGACTTTGTATGTAAAAACTTCAAATAAAAATATTTTCCCATTAAAAAACTTTCCTAAAAAGCACATCATATAACAAAAACTAAAGGTAACTCATATTGACTTTTATCAGTTTTAGATATGTACTGAAAGATGTATATTTAACATTCTGTTAACAAATGAAAAATATGCTTTTTAAAATGCATGTTTTTAATGAAGTACATTTTAACTGTAAAAAGTATGAGCATGGATATGTAAGATTGCATTGCTTATATTCCAGACAAAGGAAAAGACATGCTCTCCAGGATTCACAAATACCAAACCTAAAAAGGAGATTGATGCCATTTCCTACAAAATAACTTGCAGCTATGCAGATTTTTACTTTTCTTTTACTAAGCAAAAGACAAATATGCAGTACACTTGTGTCTTCCTTATTACCCTTACTAGCAAAATTTTAAATCACCATGATATGTAATTTTCCTCCAAATTAGTTTAAGCATAAAAGGTATTTTTTAAAAATGGAGATGTGAGAAGTTTAATACACTGCCATGTTAAAAAATTTATTAAATTCCACTTATATATTTTCAATAGCTATGTCTTATAAACTATATATTTAAAGCTTTCTAGATGTAATTATTCTAAACAATCATGTACAAGCTGTATCCTCTTGTATGTGAAATACATTGATGACAAAATCTTTGTTCACGTTTTCCCATAGGCAGCCTTACCTGCGGAGTCCAATAAAAAGTAGGGCTCAATCGGTAGAGTTTTCGTTTGTGGAAACTCTGAAGTGGCCTTGTTCGAGCAGCTGTACTCATGATAGTCAAGGATGGAGATTTCAATCTTGTCCTGTCTTTTCTCCTTTTCTTATTGTGCTTCTGGTTAAGTAACCAACTACTGGAGGAAGAGAGCTCATCTAAATTCTCTGAAGCACTGAAATGCCATGAAATAATTGGGGAATGGAGAGAATAAAACAAAACAAACAAACAAAAAAGACAAAGAAAACTAAATGTAAATTGCCTTGATCTATTATGACAGAAGAGTATTAATTTTAGCCAATTTTGTGGTAACAATTGGCCAAAGAATTGGTATTAACGGGGATTTATATATTCAAGTTGTAAAAATAATTTCTACTTCTATTTCCTCCTGTAAAACAAACATCCCATAAGTCAGAAATGCTCATATGAGTTCACCTGTATGATGTACAAGTTCACTGTAAATCAATAATTCATGCCTGTTGTTCGGTACTGTAACTATTTACATCATATTCTTTTTGCATATGGGTGAAACTATATAAGATTATAGGTTTACAAAAGGCTAAAATCCCATACTGTATCATTAGTTGCTCTGAAATAAATACTACATACCATTTCAGTAAATTCTGAAACAAAGATACAATCCTACTATG
Organism: Martes martes; assembly: GCF_963455335.1. NCBI lineage: Eukaryota > Metazoa > Chordata > Mammalia > Carnivora > Mustelidae > Martes > Martes martes. The sequence goes on along the minus strand of NC_137890.1, from coordinate 175,503,212 downwards.
TTTTAGGAATTTTTTTTAAAGTTCTGATGATATAGAAGCCACAACTATAAAATAGTGAAATAGATTACACGAACTATACACAAAAATAAGCACATTAATGTCATCAACATTCTTCATATTAATTTTTAAACATATTTAAATATTTTTAAAAATCAGAATATCAGGAGGAAGTTAATGTTCAGTGCCACATAAATTTCATTTCATTTATACCAGTATACTATATATAAAATAATTAAGTTTTTTAGGCACTACATACAACGTATCGATTTCAACCTTATTTATATAGACAGAAACTAGTCAATTTAGTATTTTAATATCAACAAGTGAATCTGCCATATGTTGTATTGCTAATAAACATATACATTCTAAGTAAGTTATTTGACTTAAATAGGATTGGTGTTTAACAGTAAATATAAGATCTGGTTTTTCTATAGCAGTAGCATTAGTTTCAAATCATATTTATGGCTGCTATAAAATATTCTGCTAGCTTGTGGATAAAGAAAGTAACTTAAGAGTGCTTTACATAATAATAAGAAATCAGAAATAAAGGCACCTGAATGGTTTCTGTTGGTAACACCAAAGAGAATTAAATACGGAATTTGGTGACTATAATACACCGAACAAATACTTGAGTATGTACTACTGGACACACCAGCATAGGGGGAAAGAGGTGATAATAACTATTTCATTTTAAAATCTTAACTTTATATTTTTTAAGACTTTATTATTTCAGAGAGAGAGAGCACAAGCTGGGGGGAATCAAGCAGAGGGAGAAAGAGAAGCAGGCTCTGCACTAAGCAGGGAGCCAGACTTGGTTGGATCCCAGGACCCTAGGATCATGACCTGAGTCAAAGGCAGACACTTAACCGACTGAACCACCCAGGCACCTCTAAAATCTTAACTTTAGTCTTCGGAGAGCCCTAGTCAAAAAAGTCTTAAGTCCCAGTTAGTAAGCATTCTAAAGATCGAAGAAAGGTTTAATACAACACTACTCTCAAATTAACAGGTCCAATCTCATGTCCTAGATGTTATTTTCTGTAATAAGTGTATCAGTGCTAAGTAACAGTCTGCTCTTGAGAAACAGCCAGGGAGTTGGACTATCATGTCAAGTGTGAGCAGAAGGCACAGATGATAGACAATATCAAATGAGGCACTGGGTAGGGTAGGTGTTTGGCAGAGAAGTCAGGTCAGGTAGAAGACAGTTTTCAGAAGGTGGCTGATATAAGAAGTCAAGTCAGGATGCTAGAATCCAGGAAGATAGGAGTAGATCCAGTACAAAAAGAGGTTCTTCCAGCAAGTTAGAAACATCTTTAGGCAAGAGACATTGCTTTCATAGCGTCTAGAGAAAATGAAGAGCTTTTTTTTTATTCCAGGAGTTAACTCTGAAGCACAGTTTACCTCCACCCTCTGTAATTCTTTAGTTGTTAATGAGACCTTATTCCCCTCCCCACAGAAGAGTTAGCCCTAAAGAAAATGAGCCGCCATCTCTTTATTGACTGACAGGACACAGCTTTTGAATTGGCTAGAGGCTTATAGGTTGGGTTAAAGATAAAAAGAAAATGTGCCATTTGTTCACTGAATGTTGCATTTTCAAGTTTCTTTTTTTTTTTTTTTTAAGATTTTATTTATTTGACAGAGAGAGAGACAGTGAGAGAAGGAACACAAGCACGTGGAGTGGGAGAGGGAGAAGCAGGCTTCCAGCTGAGTGGGGAGCTTGATGTGGGGCTCAATCCCAGGATCCAGGGATCATGACCTGAGCCGAAGGCAGACGCTTAATGCCTTAGCCAACCAGGTGTCCCATAATTTGGCTTTAAAATGAATTAAATAATTGAGGAGAGAAGAACAGTGAGGATTGGTTGACATCTTTCTCCATTTCCACAATCACTCCGCTAATTCAAGCTCTTTTTGTCCAGGAATACTCCAAGAGCCTCTAACTGGTCTCTCTCATCCACACTTTCCCCCCTTCATTTCCTTCTATTACCAATCTTTTGGGAAAACAAGTATTACCTTTTCATTCCCTTTCCTCCCATCCCTTTACCATCTCTCAAAGCTTTCCCATTACTCTGGAGAAAAAGACTTCCAACTTTAAAAGGCCCTGACTGGCCTGGCACCTGCCATCAGTCTCCTGACTATCTTGCATTGCAGTCCTCCCTGCTCCCTGTGTTCTAGCCATACCACCTCCTTTCATTTCAAGTAATTCACACTCTCTACAACAAGACCTATCATATGTTATCCCTGCTTTACTTCTCACATCCTCCTTCAACTACTTAATTTCCAATAATCATTTGGCTCTCAGTTCAAAAGTCTGTTTCTTAGAGTCTTTCAGCCCTTGTTTCATCTTTCCAAAGACTAGGTCAAATCCCCTTTTGAGCTCTGATAGCACTGTTCATCTGTCCTTCAAAGCCTTTTTCATAGTGATAATTTTGTATTCATCTGTATGATTATCTGATTAATTAATGTCTTTCTAGACTGTAAGTAGTGCAGGGACTGTATCTGTTTTGTTCACCCTTGTATCAAGAAATTCCTGATATTGCACCTTGCATACAGCAGATGCTCAATAAATATTTGTTGAATGAATAGAGAAATACACACATATGCATATTGCCAGGTTTATCATTCCAGCTCTGTACTTTGTATAGTGCCTGTATAAAACACATTATACCTATATAATTAGTTTAGTGAATGAGTAAACATTGAACCTTTTAAATAACCTAAAAACCAAAAGAGGTTCTAAACAGAAGACTACAAAAGAGCTTTTAGAAAGATTAGATATATATATATTGATAGGGCCTGGCATTTCATTCTATATCTCTAAATCTGGTTTACAAAAGGTAGTTTTTGGTAGTAAGATATGATGTATCTTATTATATAGTCAAGTATGTCCATCATAAATTTAGAATAAGGAGATAAGAACTATAAGATGTTCTGATTTGTAAAAGGGCATCAATCAAGTCTAAAAATTTCTTCTAATCTAAAAAGTGCAAACAACTGAGAGCTTTATCTAAAAAAATAAAAAGTTCTGAGTTCATACTTTATATTAACACTATTTATTTTCTCTAATAGTTATTTAATGACTTTCTGAAATAACTGGTTTGCTATTACAATCCTAGAAAATCCTAGCAGTTAAGATATTTATGGATGATAACAAGCATTCAATTTGCTGCTACAGAGTATGAGTGGAAAACTTCAAGTGAATTTTTTTTACAGTGTAGTCCTATACTCTCAATTACTATAGGAACCAAAGTCCCCAAAGTTTTCATTTTTTACCAGATATTCTACTGTAAATCACTACCAAAATCAATTCCTGCAAACATTATGCACTTATATTAATAAATAAAACAATCTAAAATATGAATATATGGGGGCATGGATTAGCTAATTTTTTGGTGTTATCTCAGTGGCAGTATTAATGGTAGAGGATGTGGAATAACAGTTTAATTTTGATCTTTCTTTTCTTTCTTTCACAAACCCAGTGAAAGACAATCTAGAGTTTTTCACAGTAAATTATTCAAATATTTAATAACCTTTTGCCTAAACCAAATTATCTTCTTAGAAGGATAGGAATAATTGGAATATTTTAATAACCTTATAATGCTGTGTTCAAATATTTTTAGTAAATAAGAAACTTTGGGGCTTGGTTGTAAATTCAGAATGCTGGAACCATAAACGCATAAAATGACTTTATGAGATTATTTTAATCTTTTGTTCTCAAGAAGAGCAGAATATAAATTTTTAATGTATTATTTTAAAATACTGTTTAAGGATAGTAGTTTTCAATATTTCTCCCATATTTACCATTCTCATATTAAATAGACTTTGTAAAGAGTAGAGGGGTGCCTGGGTGGCTCAGTTAGTTAAGTGTTTCACTGCTGATAAATTCAGGTCTGCATCTCAGGGTAGTGAGTTCAAGTCCCCATTGGGCTCCACGCTGGGCATGGAGCCTACTTAAAAAAATAAATAAAATAAAATTTACAAAAAGTACAAATCAATAATGGAGAATTAGAATGTGCACTCTCAAAAAGATTCTTGGGGCGCCTGGGTGGCTCAGTGGGTTAAAGCCTCTGCCTTCGGCTCAGGTCATGATCCTGGAGTCCTGGGATCAAGTCCCATATCGGGCTCTCTTCTCAGTGGGGAGCCTGCCTCTCTGCCTACTTGTGATTTCTGTCTGTCAAAAAAATAAATAAAATCTTAAAAAAAAAAAAAAAAAGATTCTTATATCTCCACTCCTAACCCCCAGTTCCCATATATTCACATACAAAATACCCATACCCACTGTCCTGGGTTGAAGAGTGCCCTCACAAAAGTTAGACCCACCAAGAACGTCACAGTGTGACCTTATTTGGAAATATAGACTTTGCAAATGTAATTAGGTAAAATGAGGTCATAGAGGATTAGAGTAGACACCAAATCCACTCATTGATGTCCTTATAAAGAGAAACAGACAAAGAAGAGATGCACCAGGGAATAATGCCACGTGGATAAGGAGGTGGAGACTGGAGAGATGGGCTACAAGCCAAGAAACGCCAAGGACTGCCAGCAACCAGGAGAAGCCAGGCAAAAAATGATTCTTCCCCAGAACTTTCATTGAGAACATGGCCCCAACACCTTGATTTTTAAATTCTAGCCTACAGAACTGTGAAAGAGTAAGTATCTGTTATTTTAAGCCACTCAGGGGCACCTGGGTGGCTCAGTGGGTTAAAGCCTCCACCTTTGGCTCAGGTCATGATCCCAGGGTCCTGGGATTGAGCCCCACATCAGCCTCATGTGGGGCTCTCTGCTTGGCGGGGAGCCTGTTTCCCCCTCTCTCTCTCTGCCTGCCTCTCTGCCTACTTATGATCTCTCTCTCTGTCAAATAAATAAATTAAAAAAAAAAAAGCCACTCAGTGGTGATTTGTTACAACCACCCTAGGAAACTAATATATCTATAAAACTACACACCTAAAAATCACTGTTTTTGCATGATTAGTAATCTCTATTTAATTCTCTCCTTTTCATCAGTTGTTCTTTGATGAATTCAATCTATAGCAAGAACTTTCTCCAAATTTCCCTGATGTCAAACATCCTGCTAATAATTGAATTTACTATCTTGTTTTCTCTTGATAGTTTTTGGAAAAATGAATGCATCACATACTCAGATAACTCAATGACATTTAGGATGGCATTAATCTCTGCCATTTGAAAGAAATTTTAAAGAATTTACCTAAAATAGGGCTTATATAAACTTACTAAAATGGTCTTCTATGGGCATTACTTGTCCTCCAAATGTCAAAACTAAAACAACTCTCTCAAAGGACCAATGGATCACGATAACAGGCATTATCTGGTACAGAGAAAACCATACATTTACCAGGCCATTTCCCCTACTTTAGGTATTAAGGAGAAGAACTATACCCCTTACTCAAATTACAAGTCCCTTTATTGTAAGAATTAAAGATATATCTATAAATCTTTATATATCAATCTAAAACTGCTTCTAATATATCTCAACTATGAAAATAATATATAAATGTGATAGAAAATAAACATACTCTGAGCAATATGATTTCTACTTTCTTTTTAGTATTTTGTGAGTTTTCCAATTTTCCTACAATGAGCTTCTACTGTTTTTCTAAACAAAAAATGTCATCTGAAAATCAGTCTTTTAAAAAATTTTTTGTATTAGGGACTTATTTTAAAAAAAAATTTTTTTAAAGATTTTATTCATTTATTTGACAGACAGAGGTCACAAGTAGGCAGAGAGGCAGGCACAGAGAGAGAGAGGGGGGAGGAAGCAGGCTCCCTGCTGAGCAGAGAGCCCGATGTGGGGCTCGATCCCAGGACCCTGAGACCATGACCTGAGCCGAAGGCAGAGGCTTAACCCACTGAGCCACCCAGGTGCCCCTTTTTTAAAGATTTTTAAGTAATCCCTATACCCAATGTGGGGCTTGAACTTACAACACCAAGATCAAAAGTTACATGCCCTACCAATTGTGATAATCAGGTGCCCCTGTATTAGGGACTTCCAATACGTTTTTAAATGACTAATATCAGAGTAAGTAAAAACTAGTATCAGAGTAATCATATACTAGTAATGATTAGTATCAGAGTAAGATACTTATGAGACATAATTACCAAATGTAATAATATGGATTTTGTTTGGATCCTGACTCAAAAGCCATATTTTATTACCCATAAAAAGATAATTTTGAGACCACTGGGGAAACCTGAATATGAATAGAGAATTTCGTGATAGCAACAAATCATGGCTAATAATATAAAAGTAATAAGCAGATGATAATACCAAGGTGGGTATGTTTAAGAAAAAAAAAGAAGCTGAGCAAAGAAATATACAGAAGTATTTACAAGTTAAAGTAACAATCATTACAATTTGCTTTTTAAAAGTCCATAGAAAACAATGTGTCAGGAAGGGAAATAGTTGAAATGAATTAGGAAAATCTTGGGAATTCTTATCTTCTTCTTTTTTTTTTTCCTCTAAGTAAACTCTACCCCCGATGTAGGGCTGGGACGCACATCCCCAAGATCAGGAGTCGTCTGCTCTACAGACTAAACCAACTGGGTACCCCCAAAATCTTGGGGGATTCTTAAAGCTGGGAATATGTGAATTCACTTTACTATGCTTTCTATATGTCAAAGTTTTATACAATAAAAGGTAGAGAGAAAAAACAGATTATTATAGTGTTAACTGCTATTTTTATCTCTCTCCAAATTTTACTTTAAAATGAAAAATAGTAATTAGTAAAACAGAAAGTCTCCATTTCAAACTTTCAAACAAATTATATGTGAGAAAAACAGCTCAGATATTATATTGAAGAATCTGAATTGTATCTCCCAAACTATAGATTAGCTAGAAATGTTTGACAAACTTTCATGTCTCAATTCTCAGAAAAATATAACCCCCATTATTGGTGTTCTAGTCTCTTTGCCTAATGCTTTAAAAAGTATCACTTGAAGAGCACCTGGCTAGCTCAGTCAGTAGGGCATGCAACTCTTGATCTCAGGACTGTAAATTTGAGCCCCATGTTGGGTGTAAAGATTACATAAAAATAAAAAACTTACGAGCTTAAGAATTTAAGAGCCAGAGATAAAAGCAGCACATAATGAATGTCATTCAAATGAACCCAAAATTATACTGAAAATTTCAGTCTAGAATATGCAGCTAACAGTGTTTTCTTCTGAGAAGTGACTATTGAAGATATTATAAGGATGAAAGAATTACTTTCTATGTAATTAGTTTGCCAGCTTAACTGCAGTTTTTCAATTATGATATCCAATTAGAAAGAATGGTTGTACTTCAAGAGATAATTATCATTAGTGAAAATAAATAGCATGACAATGATTCATTGGAATTTAATTTTGTACCATGTTCTGGGTCTCATTGAGGCAAAAAGAAACAACAACAATAATAAAAATATAGATATTACTTCAAATAGAAATTCACTTTCTCTGAGATAATACCCCATGGGGTAAGCAAGGATCCATTTACAACATTTTATCTTATTTTAGAGTACAAGATCTAAAAACTAATATCTCTATGATGATAAAATAGAATGCTTCATTTGTTTGAAGACTCAATCTTGTCAGTTGCTCAGTTCCTGGTGATTCATCTTAGACCCTGCTGCCAGGATTAATAAAGCTAAGAAAAACAATTCTAACTTCTGGGAGATACTGCCATTAAACAAGAGGTGGGGGTTGGGAATCAATGAATAACAAGTGGGCAAACAGGTAGCCTGGAAAATAATTAACCAGGTGAATTTACTTTAGACATAGTGAGAGAACAGTTCATTAGGATATTATAAAAATTACCTTAAAGATTTTATTAAATTATATCCAACAATAAACTTTATGTGATCCCCTAAAAATTAATATACAGAATAGGTGGCCAACCTTTAAATATTAAAATCTTAAAATTCTTCTAACCTAATTATACACAAAAATTATGATATAATATGATATAAAGCTAGAATAAGTACCCTTTGTTAGAATAACTGTAATACTTCACCTATGAGATTACTTATCTGGCAATCCCAAGTATACAGAATATGGATGAAATCACAAAATCCTTTCAAATAACCCAAAAACCTCACTGTTCATACACAAAAGTTCACTCCTGTTACTGTTAGGAGAGGACTTCTTTCTTACTAAAGAATGTCTCTTATTATAATACAAATATTTCTACCGCTTTTGTTACCTGATTTTCTAGTCCATCAATAAATTAGATGAGACAAAGCAGAACTGCAGGAGATAGCCATGAGAGCAATGCTGAAAATATCAATCTGACTATGGGGAGAAAAGAGAAATGAGTACAAAATATTTTTTTATGGAATGCTGATTACCTGCAAGAAATCTTAAAAGACATTTCATTCATTCAACAAATATCTACTCATGCCCATAATGTGACACTCACTGATCTAGATGCTAGGAAATGAGCAGTTAATAAGTCAGACTAAAAAAGTTCCTGCTCTCATGGAACTTATATTCTCTCCAGGAAGACAGAAAATGAACAAGTTAAAACAAAACGAAACAAAACAAAACAAAGCAAAATACTCTCACACTTGTTATTTCATTTGATCCTTACAACAACCCAAAAAGCAGTCTGTTTTGTTTCATTTGAACTGTGATTTAGAAAGTTGCCCAAGAATACAATGCTACCAAAGTTGCTCAGAGTTGGGACTGATCTCAGATTTGTCTGATTCCAAAGGGATATTTTTGATTTTGTAATTTTTTATTTTATTTTATTTTTTTTTTGGAGAGAGAGAGTGCTTGCAAACAGGGATGGGTAGGAGAGAAGAGGAAGAGAGAATCTTAAGAAGGGCCCCTTGTCTGGCGCAGAGCCTGACATGGGGCTCAATCTCATGACCCTGAAATCACAACCTGAGCCAAAATGAAGAGTTAGATGCTTAACAGACCGAGCCACCGAGGCGCCGCCCAAAGGAATGTTATTATTTTTTTTAATGTTTATTTTATTTGAGAGAGAGGGAGACTGTGTGAGCATATGCTTGAGCAGGGGAGGAGGAGAGGGAGAGAATCTCACAAGGCTTGATGCTATGACCCTAAGGCCATTACCTAAGCTGAAATCAAAAGTTAGACGTTCAACGAGCTAAGCCACCCAGGCACCCCCCTTTTTTTAAGGTTTACCTGAGAGAGAAAATGGGGGGGGGGCAGGGGCAGAGGGAAAGGGAGAGAGTTTCAAGCCAACTCAGCACTGAGCTGCAGAGCCCAACATGGGGCTTGATCCCACGACCCTGAGATCAGGACTTGAGATCATGACCTGAGCTGAAACCAAAAGTCGGACACTTAACTGACTGCACCACCCAGGCACCCCCCAAAGGAATATTCTTAACAATGAGTTTTCTCATAGCACTTGATCAGGGTTTAAAATTATGCGTTTATTTCTACAATTATTTGGTTGATGTCATTTTTTTCCCACCCACACTTTATACCTTGAGTACAGAGACCACATGTGTTTTTGTTCAACATGTATCCTTACTGCCTAATCCAGTATCTAGCACACTGAGGCTACTCAGTAGATATTTACTATCAAGTAAATTATTTTACAGATATACAGCTATTAATCTCCATACTCCCTGAGGATGTGGCCAGTCATGAGCCTGAGTAATCAAAGAAAAATTTAATTAACTTCAGTATCATCCAAGAAAGGCAATATGTAATAAATTTTCTTAAACAATTCTTGGCTTATATGAAAGTTTCTAGCACTTGAGTAGAATCCCCATTCCTCATACTGTCTTAAATACCTCCTTCATAATAACCTCTAGATTATGCTATAATGTTACTAAGACATGTTGAATAAAGTAATTTTTCTCCATTCACTAAATCTCTTGATTTGTACTAACATAAAATGATTACATCCAAAGAAAAACACAAGAGTCATGTGACAAAAAGATACATTTTAGGCTGTTTTGAAATCTTTGTTTTTATTGTTCACTTGTTTAAAAAAAAGGAATTCCTCAAAAATAAACATTAATTGAAGAATATTAGTACTAGAAGCTACTTTATACATATTTGTGTCCCAGTAAATTTAAAGATAAAGAAATAAGATGTGAAGAGATTAAATGACTTGCCCAAGGTCACAAAACGTCTAAAACAAAAAGAATATATAAAATGTAAATGCTATATGCATAACCACAAGTTATCTCAAAACCACTAAATCATAAAAAACACTATAATTGATTGAAAATGAATACAAGTTACAATGGGGGGATTAAATGTCCCAAGATAGTCTTGTGAGGAGATACTTTATGTAATTTGAGAATAAAACCCAACACTGTGTTTACCCTAAATTTTCAAGTAATTGGTTTAATTACAGGGTCCCTTACCAAATTAGGCAGACCAAAGTCAGGACAGCAACTTTATATCTCCCCAAGAGATATGATGGAGAAAGAAGTGGTACTTCTGATTCCCTGAACCTATGTAATGAATGTTCAGTAATAGCTGGCCCTACATAGGCCTTACGATCCTTATCATTTTTTAATAAATATTTTATTTATTTGTCAGAGAGAGAGAGAGAAAAAGCACAAGTAGGGGAGCAGCAGGCAGAGGGAGAAGCAGGGTCCCAACTAAAAAGAAAGCCCAGTGTGGGACTTGGTCCCGGGACCCCAGGATCATGACCTGCATCAATGGCAGACGCTTAACTGACTGAGCCACCCAAGCATCCCTTAAAATCCTCATCATAACTCAGGCCATTTGGAAGCACTTTTTTTTTTTTTTAAGTAAGAATAGTTCTAAATCAGTAACTAGTATAATGCCATAAAATGAAAGAAATAAGAATGCCTACAATTTTAATACACACTTAAAATATACAGTTTTAACATACATAGTATGTCCTTACATAAAAATATCAGTGGTTAACATTATTAGGCTGTTTCTTATATGCCAGATATTGTTATAAGAGTTCTGTATATACTGTCTTATTTACTTCTCATATAATCATATACTACTCTCAATATCTGATATGTTTACTATAAGACATACATTTAACTCTCAATGATCTGTTTTGTGGCATACTACATTTTAACAGACTAACATGTACTTTTTAAGAAAGTATGACTGTAAAAATTGGGTAAGAGTGGAAACTAAGTAAATGCCAAATGTTGGTTAAGACTTGGTAAAATTTTGGGGCACCTGGGTGACTCAGTGGGTTAAAGCCTCTGCCTTCAGCTCAGGTCATGATCCCAGGGTCCTGCGATCAAGACCTGCATTGGGCTCTCAGCGAGGAGCCTACTTCCCCCCCTCTGTCTCTCTCTGCCTGCTCTTCTGCCTGTTTGTGATCTCTGTCAAATAAACAAATACAATCTTTAAAAAAAAAAAAAAAAGACTTGATAAAATTTTGTAGCAAAGAGAATATTTAGACACTACAATAACTTTTAAGAACTATAAGGTAAATATATATCCTTTATCACAGCAAATTACCAAATTTCCTATCACTTAAATATACCTTTGTCTGTATCTATATTCTGTAACTTCCTACTATTATACTGCTATTATTAGGTCTGACATTTGTACTGATTTACACATCTCAGCTAAGTATGCAACTCAAAATTCACAAGTACATTTAAGAGTACTTTTCAGATCAGAGGAGACATTTTACACTACAGCTATATGTCCTTGTCTTTAGCCAGTCTTCATGTGCTTCCCACATGTATGAATGCTTTCATTGAAAAAGAACAGACACCCTAGATTAAGACAGATTTGACAGATAAAGAAAAGGGCAAGGGTTCAATATTGAAAACTAGGTCATTCTTTATCACTAAATTTTAAAGTAACATGTCAAAGTAAGAACTGTTTCCCTTTCAACAAATTAAAATACTCCTCTTCCTGTCTTAAAATTTTGATATCCTATGATTATTATTTAAACAGTGTGCAACTAGTCTAATTTTGCTCACAGGTTTAGGATAATAATGCCATTTATTTTTTTTTTCCCAAACCTATAGTGGCCGCTGTGTTTTCTATTCACCCTTTTGCACATAATTTGAGCCCTATTTTTCTGAACTTTTTTTTTCATTTATCCCCAATAGCCAAAAGGTGGCTATTCCTACGTTCACCCAGGGATCAATGACTAAACAAAACGTGGTCTATACGTGGAATGAGATATTATTCAATCTTCAGAAGGGAATGTTGATACATGCTATAATATGGATGAACCTTGATGACATTATGCTAAGTGAAATAACTCATTCACAAAAGGACAAATACTGTATGATTTTGGTTACAGGAGATTCCTAGAGTAGTCAAATCCATAGAGACACAAAGTGGACTGGTGGTTGCCAAGGAATGCGAAGAAGGAAGAATGGGTCCTTATTGTTTAATGGGTATGGAGTTTCAGTTTAGGAAGATGAAAACAGTTCTGGAGATGGATGATGGTGACTGCTGCACAACAACGTGAATGTGACTGTTACATAACAATGTGAACGTACTTAATGCACTAAACATAAAAATAGTTAAAACAGTAAATTCTGTATTATGTACATTTTGTCAGGATTTTAAAAGTTCTTATTCAAATGATTAATTTCCCTACCTTCACTTTTACTTAAATACATAAAATGAACAGTATTTATGTGCTTAATGAGACATCTTCAGAAAGTGTTTTCTGATTAAGGGTCGAGTTTGAATAACATTAAGCCCTTAGTCTTGAGAACCTCTGATTCTTAAAGATGTTTTCTTTCTTTCTTTCTTTCTTTTTTTTTTTTAAGATTTTATTTATTTATTTGACAGACAGAGATCACAAGTAGTCAGAGAGGCAGGCAGAGAGAGAGGAAGGGAAGCAGGCTCCCCGCTGAGCGGAGAGCCCGACGCGGGGCTCGATCCCAGGACCCTAGGATCATGACCTGAGCTGAAGGCAGAGGGCTGAAGGCAGAGGCTTTAACCCACTGAGCCACCCAGGCGCCCCAAAGATGTTTTCTTCATATATAATTACATGTGAAGAAAAAAAATAAAAACGATGTTGGAAAAACACAAAGATATAAGAAATAAAATTAGGCCTCATTTAACATTTTACTCCCAGGAGCAAAAGGCTCATAAATAGATAAATTTCACCTTCCTTCAGTACAGATGTTTTTAAACCAAAACTTTTTCACTATTACTATAAAATCATGTTTCCATGTAATTTTCAAAATCTATGGTAATATTCTCAAATGTGAGTACTATAAAATAATCTATTAAATTTATAGAATTTCACTATTAGGTACTTGTTTATTTTATAAAAAGTTCAATTAGAGAATACTTTAAAATTCTTAGTTTTACAAATATCAATTAAGCACTTTTTGCAATATAGTTAAGAGGTTAAACAAAAAAAAAAGAAAACAACTTAGAAACCACAAAACATCATTCTCCAGGGGTAGGCTATTCATGTTACCAAAAAAAGGAGGAGGAAAAGGAAGGGAAGTGAAGGGAAGAGGGAATGTTTGGTCAATGTCTATCCAAACCTTTATCTAACTCCTATAGCTTCCTTTCCCACTCCTAACTTGCCAACAACCACTTATAAACAACTTTATCTACACCCATCTTAACCTCTGTCATGCCACTCTAAAGGAACAAGTGCATTTCCACCTTATATAAAATCCTTCCATAACTTTATGATATATATTTCATTTACCATCTCTAGCTCTTTCCCTTCATTTTAATAAAGATACTTACATTTCTTCTATTTTAAAAAGAAAAATCCCTTTCTTGACCTTGTACATCCATTTCATTATAGCCTTTACAGTCAGCAACTTTTAAAGTGTAATCTTGACTCCTTCTCTCTACTTCATCTCCAGTTCTCTCATCAGCCCACTCTAGCCCTCTCCATCATACCACTACACTGCTTGTGCTAAGGTCTCAATTTATAACTGGCAAAACCAAGAGACATTTTTCAGACCTCCCTTTAGCATCTGACACAACCACCACAAATCCTCAAAATTTTCTACATTTCCTTCAAAGTTATTACTCTCTTATCTTCAAAATATTCCAGTTTCTATGTTCCTGGTTAAATAGATTTGTATATTATAGTATATATTATCATAAAGAGAATTTTTACAAAAATTTTAATGAAACTAGAAGTATCCCACAGTTTGTGGTAACAAAGCACTTAAAAAATAATTATTAAACCTAAAGATTAATCAAATATTTTAAACAAAAACCCTAATATTCTAAATTTGCTCACCTTTTTTGGTGGGGGTGGGGGGTTGAACAGAGAGAGAGAGGAAATCTTAAGCATGCTCCATGCCCAGCAATGAGCCTGAGGCAGGGCTTGAGCTCATTACCTCAAGACCCTGAGGATCATGACTAGAGCTGAAAGCAAGAGTCAGATGCTGAACTGACTGCACCACCCGGGCACCCTGCTCACCTTCTCTTTGATGAAAGGTAGCTATATTACATTTTTTAGCAAATGCTAGAAAATGAAATCTTTTCTTCAAGAGAAATGTATTTTGACAACAAATGTGAAAATGCTTTTTGAAAAAAAAAGCTTTTCAAAAGGAACTCATTTATATAAAAAGCATTCTGAAAATGTGTTGATTACTGCCAAAAATAAATAAATTAGTAAAATTAATTAAAACACATATCAGAATACTTCAAAAAGTTGGAGAACAAATTTTTATCTCATCTATCAAAGAATTTAAGTAGGTTTTAAACCTGTTATAAACATTTTTTTCTCATTTCCCTCCTAACCCCCTGTTATAAACTTTCAAAACAATAAACCTTCCAGTTAATTTGTAGGAACAAATCCCTGACATCAGGAAAGATGGCAATTACTAGCAGATTTCAAGAAGAACCTCTGAACTACTAGTAAACAGAATTGAAAAAGGTTCATGTTAGGTAAATAAAGCAAATGTTAATATCTCTTTCATTTGGAAGCCTGGCTCTTTATGGGGTATCTTTTCAACTATGAAAGTTAATAAAATCAGATATTCAAATAACTGTACACAATTCCTTTACTATTATACATTCTAAATAATTATATTTCACTTATGAGACTGCAGGCTAGTTAAAAGTGGAGACTTGTCTTCATCTTTATAACCTAGCACTTTGACTATATGACATACAGGAAATAGTTACACAATAAATACTGTGCGAACAACCAAAAATATAGGCAAGTACACTAAAATGATATACCTACATAGATACACACATACATATGTATGTAACAGTATAACGCCTGGTTAGGTAAACAAAATGTTACCTAAAATGGGCTTGACTCAAATCACGGTATTTCCACACCAATTTAATGGTGTTTAAGGGCTCAACTTGTAATTTATGACTTCCTTTTTTTAAATTATTATTTTCTTAATTAGCATATGTTCTCCTAAATGAAGATATGAGAGTTGTCCTATACAATATGTGAGGATCTTTGCTTTCAAAGTGAATCATCAGTGATACAAGGAATGAATATATAAAAATCAATAAACAGTAAAACAAAACCAATAGAACTTCTTCTGTGACAGACTGAATAAATGACCCGGCACAAATGAAACAGTGGAAGTTTTAAAAATTAGATTTTCAAAATAACAAATTAGAACTAAAACCCAAATAACAGTATATTTATTTTAGGACTCAGTTTATATCCACTAATCTCATGAAGAATGTGATAGCTACTTAACATAATTTTCGCCATGGTATAAATTTTCCTTTCATGCTATATTAAACAAAATTTAACAATAAATCATATAATTATTAATATAAATATTCCCCATTGCTAAATTACATTAGTCTTCCATGGTAGTTAAAGAGGCCCACATTACAATTTTATTTGAAAAAAATTAAAAAATATATTCTGTTAGTATCTTTAATTCTAACTGAATCTTTAAAATAGAAAAATAAACAAAATAAAAGAACACAAGGCTGTTCACAAAAAAAGAATTAGGATACCATGTATATGTGTGAGTGTATTCACTGATATGATAAATTGCTAAAGGTTATAGTAATTACTATACTAATTATATTCAGAGTAAAATTTTATCTTACAAAAGCTGAGATACAAAATGATTAAGTGAAACTACAGCTGAATTTTATGGATGATATCTACCAGTCTTCTGTGCTCAAGCTATATCTATGGTTTTTTCTTAAAATGTATTAAAAGAGCAATATGGAGCTAAAGAATATGAAACGTACAAAATAGAAGGTATGTTAAAAAATCAATACTTCTGTAGCAAATGGTATCATTATTTTTCTTTTTTCAGAAACATTTTATATCCTGGAAAACATTCTTACCCCTTCTCAAGTTTATAGTTACATTAATTACATATGTTTGATGATATCTAAAAATGTATTCATGACCTACTGATTGTACTCTAACAGTGCTTAAGGAAGAAGAAAAAAGCAACTATACTACTTAAAAGATCAAATAAATAAGCAAATAAAACAAAACAAAACAAAGCCAAATTTAGAAGCCAAACTATCCCACCGATACCTACCTCCTGGAAATGCCATTAGCGAGACATTTATGGCTACAGGATTTGGAGGATAGGGGTGATGAAGTTGGGGACAAGTTGAGAGGGGCAATCAAACTGTTGATGATCTCAGTCAACTGTGCACTCTGCAAGAAAAATATTAACTTTTTACTACTGCTAAGCAAGAAATTTGAGTTAAGTCTCACACTGTTAGTAAATGTTTATGTTTTAGTAAATATTTTAACCTACAAAGATGATTTATACCGCTACTAATTTTTCCACTTATTATAAATAAATCTACATTTTAAAGTACTCTTCCTTTTCTATATCCGTTTTTATTACAGTTCCTTTATCATCTATCCTATCATCTTAAAACATTTGAATTTAGCTAACAGCATCTACATAATATTTTCTTTAAGGCAGCTAAGTTAATAACAAAAAATCATAGCTATAATTTACTAAGTGCCTACTATATGCCAGGCACTACACAAAGCACTAAACATAGATAATTTCTAATCTTTATAACCAACCTGCAAAGTAGTTAATATTAGAACTACTGGTATTACTATTATTAAAATCAGTTACAGCAGAGGAAATTGAAGCCAAAAAAGATTAAGCAGCTTGAATAAGGATTATAAAGTTGGTAAAAAATGGAGCTAGGATTCAGATTTAGGCTTGAATCCAATGTCATGCTGTTTCTCAATATTTTTCCTAACTCAAAAATATCAGGTTTGTTTAGGTACTCAAAATTTCCATTGATCCTTATCCCAAACTTAAATATACATAATATATTTATGTACAAATATATTAAGTTTAATACATAATAAATAATAAATGTATAAAATTATTCTCAAAACAATAACCTACAATAATTATAATAAACATAGGCCTCATCACTGGAAACAGTATGTTTCTACAAAAGAATGACAACTATTTTCATTACACACCCAGTCTATGTTTATTATACAAAAAAGGGCAAATATTAAAAGGCTTTAAAAAGGAAAAGAAAATCATGTGTAATCATATTACACAGAGAAATACTACTGCTAATATCTTAGTATATAACCATCCCTTTAGACTACGTTTTTTGAGTCTATGCGAGCATGAGTGCATACAAAATGCATATACACACATACACCTACATAAGCACATGCACGCACGCACACACACACTGTTTTAATTAAATCGTGTCATAAATTTTCTATGACCTGATTTTCTCACTTAATAATGTATGATTTTATTTTTTAAAATATGTAATCCTATTTCACCATTTTTATTAATTGAAAGATATTCCAATAGAAAATAGAAGCGTATATGAAATAATTACTTTTAAAATTTTCATTTATATGAAAATAACATGCTATTAGAAATAATGAGATAATAATTAGTAAATCTAATATTTGAATTCTTCAAAGTCTTGAAAAAGACTCTGAAATGTTTCACCATTTACTTTCTTGAAAAATAATACATACCTAATGACTTCATTTTAAAAATGATTACTCATTTTTAGATTAAAGATCATTTTCAAAATCAATACAGATTCTTGATATACTTAGTAAGCACTCATTAGTTTACTCATACAAAGAAATTTATAAAGTATCTCATATTTTTCAGTCTGAAACACTGATACAGTCTTCTCATTGTTCCACTGCCAAAAATATCATTAAAAATCTTCTAAACCCCCTGAGGTAACTGGTTAGGTATGTGTGAATAATTGGTCCAGAAGAACAGCCTAGCCACCAACCAATGCAGCCCAATAAAACCTCAAATATCTGAGTCCATGTTTGGCATAAGAAAATCATAGTAAAAATGAGAAAAAAGTAAATTAGGAGAGGAGTAATTTAAACTTTGAAAGCAAAAACTAATCAAACTTGGAAGTTAAAACACTTACTAGCTACTGGATAACAAGGTTTTAAATGTAAACACACCCATGTGAAACTTTTTTAAAATTACCTAAAGTTCTAAAAGAAAGCCACCTTTTAATTTCTGAACAAAATACATTATCTAATGATATAAGTCTACATTAATACCATAAATCAATGTTATTTTTTAAAACTGATACCACTATATAACTCAACAGTGCCTTTATATCTCAATTATCAATTCTTTAATTGCTTTTGAGATACATAAATAAATTTTGTTTGGTAAATAAAACATCCCCCTAACAAAATTAACTTAATCAAATCATCCAATACTTAATCTGTACTCAAGGTCTACCAAGATCAGTGAACAGTTACATACCAACAGGTTATCTTAAGAAAAATATGTGTAATATCAAGCCTGCTAACCCTGACACTTAATTCTCAACCCTCTTCAGTGAGTATTTGAAAACAACGTTTTTAATTGGCCTATAAAAACATTCCTAGCATATGCTACAAGAGCAAATGACCTGTTCATAGGCAATTTAGTAATGACCTCTACAAGAGATTGCTGCTGTCCCTTTCTTATCCTTTTGCTCTACACTTCCTATATCCAGAGCCATTGCCATTGTTCTCACAAGTCCTGGTTCCCTTCTCTTTCAAAGCCTCTGGCACTCCTGTCAGCAATGGGACCAAAAATAAACATAATACCCAGGGCCAACTTCATGGGGAAGCAACCTGAGCACTTGCACAGGGCTACCCTCAGAAGGATCCCATGATTGGTTAATGCCCTGCTGTCACTGACTTAAATCTCTTCAAAACTGTTTTTAACAAAGAGCTATGTAATTTCATTTTGCACTGGACCCTGGAAATTAGCCAGTTCCAATGTTAACTCAGGTCTAATAAAACAAATTGTTGCTACCAAGGAGAAAGAAAGAATATAAAAAATCTCTCTCCAAAGGATAGGCAGTGACCTACAGGTAAAGAAAACAGAAGACCTGACTGACCAAGCAAATACATTTTTCTGGAGTGTGAAACAGTTAGGGCCAAACTCAAAGGGTGGTAAAAAGAGAGGGAAGTAGGAACATAACCAACACTATTTAAAACACCACTTAAATGGTAAAGTGCATTCCAATTTAACACTAGATAATTTAAAAAGAACTTTTTGGATTATAAAGTATTCATAAAAGTATTTTGATTATGAATTTGTGCAATTATGCAACTAAGAAAAAAACTCTAGGCAACTGTAAATTTAACAAATATGGGGTGAGAGGTATTGCACCATACTTTGACTTACCAGGAATAAAACAGTAGTAACCTGGTACTAAGTTATTTCACAATATAGGTCAGAAAAACCTAGAAAAATTAGATGTGAGTGGGCATGAATCCACCTTACTCACTGAAACAAGGGAACTATGTAGCTGTGATCCCAACTAGGTATATTTTAGCAGATTTAGATTGGTTGTAAGGTAACAAACTCTTATAAAGCCAGCTTTGTTCAAGAGCCACCAAAGTCTAAATAAAAATAAATGGTGTGATTTCAAAGGACAGATAGAGGACAGAGTAATTAAACTTCTGGAGTCGTCCGTAATTGAATTTCAATATTAGGAAAAGCTTTAGAATCTAAATAATTTGTTAGGGGCTTATTTGCCATTTATTTACATGAACCTTTTTAATGAAAATTCAGATTCTGATCTCTTTCACTAAAAATCTCTATCAATAAATTGATCAGATCTATTAATCTATAAGTAGATTCAGATCTATTAAATGGTATCACTGTTCTTTCTTCATGAAAAAAAGCCCAATGATGAACAATTTTGCTTGAAAAAAGATATTCTAATCCTAGTACAAATGAGTTATCATCCTATGACTGTGTACCAATATTTTATATATTTAAATAATCTTAATTATATCAATGTTATAAGACAGATTCATCATATACTACAAATTTTAATTGCATTTAATGTAAAATGGGAAACCTTAATAACGAATATCCCAAGCAGACGCACAGGTTTATTTGAATAGTTTATAAAACTGAATAAAACTCATTTCATGCCACTCATATCTTAACTCTTCCGTCATATTACCTGCTTTTCTATATTGCGAAGAAGAAGTGTTGGGCTACTTGGTGACATTTCAAAATCTTGTTCTGGTAAAGGATCTGGACTCTCTTGGGGAATCTGGGGATTCCCTGTAGTATTTAATGAAGCCGCCTGGTCAGCAAATTGTATTTGTTTCTTCAAAATGTCTTTTGGAAGTTGACATTCTTCTAGGATCACTATCCCCTAGGCAAACAGCAATTAAGAGATGAAATTAAAATAAACTGACTGCTAAATCAACTTTAACGTTACAATGCACTTGAAACCACGTTTCTTATCACCTGAAAGTAGAGTCTAACTGTAAAAAATTGGCTGATTTAAAACATGTGTAGCTAAAGCAACATGTATGTCTGATGGGTTAGGCTTGTAAAATATTGCCACACATCGTATATATGAAGTTATTTTTCTTCTTATTGGCTTTAGTTACTAGCAGCAAAAGCATGATACTTTTTTAAAGATTTTATTTATTTATTTGACAGAGATAAAGAAAGCACAATAGGCAGAACAGCAGGCAGAGGGAGAGGGAGAAGCAGGCTCCCCACTGAGCAGGGAGCCCGATGTGGGGCTCGATCCCAGGATCCTGGGACCAAGACCCGAGCTGAAGGCAGCCACCCAAACGACTGAGCCATCCAGGCACCCCAAGCATGATACATTTAAAATCAAGGCTTATATGCAGAATATGAACACTTCACACTGAAATTTAGAACACTTCCTCATATAATCTTCAGATATTTTGGTCACTAGCATTTCCATTTGAGTACTCCCAGTTTCATAAATTAAAATACCAAACTTACAGATATCCAAACAACATTCTGACTTTATACAAACTGCTTTCAGAGTACTCTTAGTAGTTTCAACTCTGTTGCTGCCAGCCAGCAACCATGGGCAGGACTGCACTATTGAGAAAAAGTTTTCTCTAGGCCAGTTAAATTGTTGCTTATAAGGTAGATGAGTTAATAACAAAAGACACAAGTTTTCAACTGTGATGGGGTATTTTCTTAAAGTAATTAGAGGAAAGAGTTGGGATCTAGCTGCCTCTGTCCTCCCTGCCTACCATTCACACACACGCACAACTGGCTTGCTAAATACTCTCCCATATTCCCCAGATTCTTCACTCCAACTGTTCTTACCCTTACGTCTCTCAATGGCAATGAAGACAGAGGAGAAAGGAAGAAAAAGAATGCACAGATATGATCTTAACAGTTTCATTATCAGTTCTTACAGTAAAACTTTTTTCCCTCTCTATCCCTTATACCACTTGTGTATACACATACACACACACACACACACACACACACAGTTATTTAGCAAAATGCCAATAAATGCCTATTTTCCCAGAATGCATAAATATGGCTGACAAGAAATCTGAAGAAATACACTTCTAAAAAATTTGTGTTTTATTTGATATTTTAAAAGTTAAAGTAGACTTGGGGCACCTGAGTGGCAGACTCTGTTAAGCGTCTGACTCTTGGTTTTGGCTTAGGTTGTGATCTAGGGGTCAGGAGATCAAGTTCCATGTCTGGCTCTGCTTAAGACTCTTTCTCCCTCTCCCTCTGCCTCTCCTACTCATGCTCTCTCTCTCAAATAAATAATATTTTTTTAAAAGTTGGACCTGTTAGATATAGTATCATCAATCTCAAAAGCTTTTGAAAGCATCTGAAATGTTCGTTCAAAAATGTACAAGTGTCTCACTAGATTTTTAAACAGTATCTGCTTGCAAAATAAATACAAGTTTTCATCATATCAATTTAGCTGTGATTCCCATTGGTTTGATTACAGTTTATTTTATGGGCCAGGCTGCTATAAATTAGCCTGGTTTTACAACCCTTACTAATAATCTTGTACATACCAAAAAAACTGATTCTGAATTTCAAAAGGTCAATTTTCAAACCTTTAGAATACTGTATTTTTTAGAAGTAGGGGGTCTGCTACAGTTAGTTCAATGCAAAGTAATATTTGAAAAACTGAACTAGGAAGACATTCATAATCAAGTTCATAATCTATTTTTTTCTCCTTAAATTGTTACCCTTGATAAAACTCTAACAAATGGCCAAGAACAGAGTAAAAAGGGGAAAAGATTAAATCCTTTAAAGACACTACAGAGACAGTTTCAGTTCTTAAAAACCAAGAAAAGGGGGCACCTGGGTGGCTCAGTGGGTTAAAGCCTCTGCCTTCGGCTCAGGTCATGATCCCAGGGTCCCGGGATGGAGCCCCGCATCTGGCTCTCTGCTTGGCAGGGAGCCTGCCTCCCTCTCTCTCTCTGCCTGCCTCTCTGCCTACTTATAATCTCTGTCTGACTTGTGATCTCTGTCTGTGAAATAAATAAATAAAATCTTAAGAAAAGAAAAAAAAAAAACAAGAAAAGAATACATGCATGTTGGGTCACCATGATGTACACTTAAACATCTTACAATTTTGTCAGTCATACCTGAATAAAGCTGAATTAAAAAAAAAAAAAGCTCAGAAAAAGAATAGCCTAATCATAGATAAACAAGGTAAATAACAAAGACATGAAAATTTTTTAGTAAGATGAGTTGCAATAACTGAGACAAATGAAAGCTCTAGCGTAATATGAAAGCAAATCAACTGCTCCAGAGAAGAAAATAATTCCTGATTATAACACTAAAGAGATCCTCATCCCACTCCCAGGTCTTCATAGAGAAGACATGGTATTAAAAAATAATGACCTCAGGGGTGCCTAGGTGGCTCAGTGGGTTAAGCCACTGCCTTCAGCTTGGGTCAGGATCTCAGGGTCCTGGGATGGAGCCCCACATCGGGCTCTCTGCTCAGCAGGGAGCCTGCTTCCCCCTCTCTCTCTGCCTGCCTCTCTGCCTACTTGTGATCTCTGTCTGTCAAATAAATAAATAAAATCTTTAAAAAATTAAAGAAAAAAATAATGACCTCAGCAATACCTTCAGTATTATATAAAGTCACCAAAGCTAATTTTTTTAAAAAATTTAAATGAGACACCCATGGGTGGCTCAGTCAGTTAAGAGTCTGCCTTTGGCTCAGGTCATGATCCCAGGGTCCTGGGATCAAGTACTACATTGGGCTCCTTGCTCAGCAGGGAGCCTGCTTCTCCTTCTGCCTGCTGCTCCCTCCTCCCAACCCCCCCAACCCCGCACTTGTGCTCATTTTCTCTCTCTCTCTCTGATAAATAACTAAAGTATCAAACTTTAAAAAAAAATTAAATGAAAAATTTCAAATGCACAAAATTATAATTTAAAATGTAGAAGACCCTATCACAAGATAACAAAAGAAATCTAAGAGAAACCACTTAATATGGGATATTGAGAAGGATAGCCAGTTTCTCAACCAAAAAAACCCACCTATTTTAATATTTTCTGAAAGTGACAAGAGGCTATTGTCTTAGTGAAAGCTGAAACAAAGAAAAGAAGAAACATAGAAGTTGTAATGTGTTGCCAAAATGCTGGAAGAACAAGGAAGGAATGTTGCTAACATGGACTTTCTTTTCTCTAAAATTTTTAGCAAAAGTTAGACCATCCCAATATGTCAAAGAAGGGGCAAATGACAGCTTAAAAACCCAAAATGTGTAGATCTACTCGTAGACTGACTCAGTGTTTCCTGACCAGTGTTACCAACTAGCACTTATTTAAACAGGATATTTACAAAAGAATGTCTCTCAACCTCTTTCCCTTCTCCGTATTTCAAATTTAACTGAGAAGAAAGGATTTTTTTTTTTAATTTTCAAGATAAGTTAAATAGGTCATTCAAGAGAATGTTAACTACACTTCTCAATTTTTTAATTACAATAACTCAAGAAGCTAGAAGAGCAAAAAAAGTGCTATTTTCTCTATTCAGTATTATAGTTAAACTAAACTTCACATAAATAAGCAATTAAACATCTTGATTAACTCCCAAGATATGTAAGGAGAAGCTACTAAAATAAATACTGTAAAGACATTTTCCATAAAGTAAACATAATGTGATTCTTAAGAAAACAGAGGGCCAGATACACATCTAGCCTGAACCAAGAAAAATGTAAGGCCATATAAATTATTACTGGGAAGTTTAGATTTCTTTCCTAAAAATAATTCCCCTAGATATTATGTAAACATACGAACTTTTAAAAATGTTTTAAAAAGTACATAGCACTGTTTAGAACACACGAGTCATAAAATATGAACCAGACTGTGTAGATTCAAGTATAAAACTCAGTCATCAATTTAACTAGGAATCCACTTTCTTGGAAATTTCCAAACTGTTTTAAATTTTTAAATTTGACTTTTTTGAGAACTCTATTTACTATAAAAATGCTCATGATATTATATCCCTTAAAGTAAATGATCAGAGAGGAGAAATTATCTGGTGATCCTGAAAGAACTGGGAAATCACTACAACTGAAGCCTTCAATGAAGACAGTTAAAAATGAGAAACAGGGGGCACCTGGGTGGCTCAGTGGGTTAGGCCTCTACCTTCGGCTCAGGTCATGATCCCAGGGTCCTGGGATCAAGCCCTGCATCGGGCTCTCTGCTGAGCAGGGAGCCTGCTTCCCTTCCTCTCTCCCTGCCTGCCTCTCTGCCTACTTGTGATCTCTGTCTGTCAAATAAATAAATAAAATCTTAAAAAAAAAGAGAGAAACAATAATTACTTCCATCAGAAAATTATTCTTTTTTTTTTTTTTTTTTTAAAGATTTTATTTTATTTATTTGACAGAGAGAGAGCCAGAGCCAGAGAGGGAACACAGCAGAGGGAGTGGGAGACGGAGAAGCAGGCTCCCTGCGGAGCAGTGAGCCGGATGTGGGGCTCGATCCCAGGACCCTGGGATCATGACCTGAGCCGAAGGCAGACGCTTAACGACTGAGCCACCCAGGCGCCCCTAGAAAATTATTCTTGAGCAGAGTTCCCCCAAATCCAACAGACAAAACAGGTTAAGCCTAAGGTTTTACGTCTATCCTTCTATCCACCTTCCTACACACATCACCACCAAATTCTACAATTCATTCCTTCCCAGTTTCCTCTTCCATCATTACACAACTCATACTTTCCACTCCTTTGAATACCATTCTACTTTGTCACTCACAAAACATATTATGTTGTTTCATGTCTTCAAACCTTCAGGGAATGCCCTTTACCAGCTCCACAGGTTCATCAAGCAAACCATTATTTATCTTCCAAAATTATACTGAGGTATCACCCTTTTTCTGATGTTTTCTCAGAACTGCTAATCCCTAAAATAAGACTTGTGTATTCTCTCTATGCCACTTGTATATCTTATTAAAAAACATGTATCATTATACCAATTTCATTATATTACAATTAATTATTTAAATGGTCTCTCTCCCCTACCAGAATATACACTCATGATTGTGCCTAAAAACTTTATTTCTGTGCAGACCCTAGGTAATGTTCCACTAACCACATGGATAACCATATGATTAAGAATGTATTTCAGCAAAAGGTAAACCAAGAGAGAAAAGACAGTGTAGAAGAGACTGCAAACTTCCCAATATCCACTTTCCTCTTTTTACAATGAAACCCTACTCCTACTGGAGTTCTAGCTATGCATACAACTTCTCATTATACGGCTGTATTTTTTACCTCTCCCTCCTAAATATGTGCCTAAACTTGGGCCAGTGAGTGTGACACAAAGTACTACAATTTCCAAATCACCTCCTACCTAAAGACAAACTATTTTGCACTTTTCTCACTTCCCAAGGGCCAGAATGAAGGAATGACTACAACCCTGTTTAACAGTGCAGTCAACATTATCCTAGAGGACAACAAAGGTCCTCTAGGTAAAACACAAGAATAGTAAGTAGATTTTTTTTTAAAAGATTTTATTTATTTATTTGAGAGAGAGAGAGAGAACAAGCAGTGGGGAGGGAAAGTGGGGAGAGAGAGAGAGAGAGATTGAGAAGCAGACTCCCCACTGAGCAGATGCAGGGTCTGATTCCAGGACCCCAGGATCATGACCTGAGCCAAAGGAAGATGTATAACCAACTGAGACACCCAGGCGCCCCAGTAAGCATATTTTTAATAAAATTAGTTAGAAATATAATTACTGACTATTAAAAAAAAGGAACTAGATTGTAGTAGATCTATGCAATGAATAGTCAGAAAACATTAGAATCCTGTTAACTCTATTTGAAAATAAGACTGTCTGTAACTAGACTGAATTCCCTCTGAAGGAATGCCCTCTTCATCTTTGCATCCCAATGTCTACCATATACCTGACATTTTAGTGGGTTTTTAAAAAACAAAGAAAAACATAAATATGAGGTAAATACATTTTTAGAATTGTTTTTTCTGAGCTGGCTCTGTAAATGATAGTCCAGAAATAAAAAGAAGCACTAAAAAAAAAAAATCACAGATTGGGAAAAGTTAAAAACTATTCAAAAATTTTATTTAATTTTCTACCATTTATGATATATAATTATATTTTCTGCAAATATATTTAGAATATCTCTGGAGAAATACACAATAAACTGCTATTATTAATGCTTCCAGGGAGAGAACTGAAGGACTAGAGGTAGAAGGGAGACTTGTTTCACAGTATATTTTTTTGTACTTTTTAAATTTTCTATCATGTGTATGTAATTCCATTTTTTTCAATTTGTTCTTTAAAAATCACCATTTACCTGACTAGACAATAAGCCTAAATAAATTCTGACCATTGGTGCAGAAAGAAAAAAGAAAGAAAGAATTAGAATCCATGTTTTAAGTAATAAATAATATAAAAATACTGAGTACTTTTTAGTCATTGTTAGGATTACTTTTAATTAAGAAGTATATTAAAAATTAGGAGTAATGACAAAGAATAAAACTATAATGAATAGCTTCTAAACCAGCAGAGGTAAAAGAATGAAGCAAATTCTACCAATCCAAAAAGAGAAGTAAAATAACAAGACATAAATAAAAAAGAGGAGAATAAGGGCAAATAAAAAATCAAAACTAATCAGATTTTTGAAACTATTCATAGTTTATAAAAAGAAATACCTAGAATAGCAAAAAAATTTATTTAACAAAAAGCAAGAAGCAAAAACTAACCAAATTACCAGGAAAAAACTGAAAAATTCACAATGATGGGAGAAAATCTTAACAAATGTGTATCATAAATGGAAAGATCTAGAGGTATAAACATACAGCAGATATATACAATAAAGTCAACAAATTTAACAAAGAATTCTATACTGAACACATACAGAACATGCATTCTTTTCTGTTACATATACTAAAATAATGAAAAGACAAGCTACAAATGAGAGATTTGTAAGAGTCTCCAAAATTTAAAAAGAATTCACAGACACACATTTCCACCAACCATAGCCCTCTCCCTGTCCCACCAAAAAGAGTGAATACAAAAGGTAGATAATTCTTGGGCAAATTGGTGGTCAATTATATCAAGGCCCAATTCTCAATACTAAGGAATGATTAAATTAAAACAATAATAATATTTCATACCCATTACACTGGAAAAATTAAAAGGTAAAAAATTACCGGATGTTGGCAAGGATGTGTTAAAAAAAAAAAAAAGAGCTCTCATGCACTGCCAATGGGAATATTAACTATCTAATCACATCAGTAAGTATAGGGAAGATGAAGACAGCCAGGCCTAAGAGCCATTACTCTTAGGCATATACCAAGAACTCTCCACGGTTGACAAAGAAACACAAAAAAGACAGTCATTACAGTATTGTTTTTACTAGCATAAAACTAAACAATGTATATGTCTTTCAAGAGAAAATAGAAGAGATAAACATTCCATTGTACTCATGTAATTCCATCCCATTCGTACAGTTAAGTAACATACAGGGCCTATAAAATTTATGCTGAACAAAAGCAAGCAAGTCCCAAAAGAGTTTGCAGTATATAGGTCATTAATACAGACTGTGAAATAATGGAAAAATAAATACTAGTTTTAGACAGAGACATCTATGTGCCAATAGTTTAAAAACATAAATACCAAAACATGTTGGAATCAAGAGTGGCTACAGTGGCATGACGAAAGAGAATGGGATCAAGAAGGAATATACGAGTACCTCAACTGTACAGGTAACGCTTTATTACTCTAAAAACTAAACCCAAACAGTAAAAATGTAACACTTGATACAAAGGTGTCTATTACATTGCTTTCTAAAGCTTTTTATGTGTTTATAATTTTTAAAGCAAAACAAAAACTCTGAGGGGATTCAATGAAATATACTCAGACTTTCTCACGTATGTTAAAAAAAAATGCCATCAAAGTAGAAGTTTATAAAAGAGTACCTAATTTCTATTAATTGGAATCCAATGAAGAAGCTCTGAACTGCTCAAGTATGATGAAATGATCATAACAAAGACATTACAATGAAAGCTTCAATTTAAAGCCATTGATATATTAAAAATGGTAATGTCAGTCATACTTTTATAAAGACTTGTAACAATTACACTGTGTGCATGGATGAGAAACTAAAACAGCAATTTTTTTAAAAAAATACAAGAATACAAACAATACCTTGGATGCACGAATCTGCCTGTGAACATCTGTTAGTTGCTGGATTTTGTATTCTAGTTCTGAAATCTGGGCTTGAAGCCATGTCCATCGGCTGCCAACTCTCGCTCTGTCTACAAGCCACTTCCATTCAGTACTACAGTTACTGCAAATGAGACAAACATTGTTAGTCAAAGAACAAAGGCAATCAAGTTTTCACAGACTACTTAATAAATTCTTTGGCTCCTGTCATATAATCCAAATTTCTTTATACAACATCTAATTACATGAAAGAACCTCATATCAACTCTTATCAAAGAAAAATATTTAACTTCCTTATCTATCCCATAAACACTTGTTTTTATTATTACATATCCAGTAATAAGATAATCTCCTCTGCTACTTAACATTTTATTAATATGCACAAGGGCTGAAATAGGAGTGGGCCAGCAAAAGAAAGGAAACAGGAATGATACTACTAACACCATGTAAAAACTGTTACACGAAGCTTCTATATGTAAGCAGAAGTATTAGATAAGTCACTTGAACTGTGCAAATCTAAGTCTATGTAATAAACCAGAGTACTCAATTTTATTATATGCAATTTTTATTTGTTAAAACAGTAGTCACTGTTAGCTAATTAAACACCTAAACTCAATGTAAATATATTATCAAAAAGTATCAAAAATATGGCTGCTCTACCTTTCAAATAAGTATACCAAATATATAGGTCTTTAAATGTTTAAGATAAATAGCTTATTCAAACCTGATTCCTAGGGGCACCTGGGTAGCTCAGTTTGTTACACGTCTGCCTTCGGCTCCGGTAGTAACCCCGGGATCCTGGGGTCGAGCCCCGCATCAGCTTCCTGATCATCAGGGAGCCGGCTTGTCCCTCTCCCTCTGCCCTGCTTGTGCTCTCTCTCTCGAATAAATAAATAAAATCTTAAAAAAAAAAAAAAAAAGGCGGGGGGGGGGGGTGTTGTGAGGGACGCCTGGGTGGCTCAGTCAGTTAAGTGTCTGCCTTTGGCCCAGGCCATTATCCCAGGCTATTGGGATCAAGTCCCACATAGGGATCCTTGCTCAGCAAGGAGCCTGCTTCTCCCTCTGCCTGCTGCTTCCCTGTTTGTTTGCTCTCTCTGACAAGTAAGTTAAAAACTAATAATAATAAAATAGATTAAAAAAATAAACCTGATTCCCAGGATTCACTGCCCAAAGATAAGAATTTATATAGACTTTTCTGTCATGCATTTTTGAAAATAAGGGTTGAACCCTAGCTCCTCTATCTTTTGGCAAGGGTACTACTCTAATCCATAGTTTGTGAGATAACAAATTACTTTATGAAAATATTCTAACCACTCCAAATAGAAAACAGTTATTTGGAATAACTAATTAAGAGCTTCAGATTACAAAAGAAAACATGACAGAAATTGAAGGTATAAATGAAAACCAACAAATGCTTCATGTCAGAACACAAACTTTATGAAAAACTTGCCCAAAAATTACATTTACTGTCAAAACCCATAGAATCGGGGCGCCTGGGTGGCTCAGTGGGTTAAAGCCACTGCCTTCGGCTCAGGTCATGATCCCGGCGTCCTGGGATCGAGCCCCGCATCGGGCTCTCTGCTCAGCAGGGAGTCTGCTTCCTCCCTTCTCTCTCTGCCTGCCTCTCTGCCTACTTGTGATCTGTCTGTCAAATAAATAAATAAAATCTTTAAAAAAAAAAAAAAAAACCCATAGAATGTACAACACCAAGAGTGAATCCTCATGTAAAGTATGGACTTTAAGTGATAACTATTTGTAGGTTTAAGTTCATAGATTGTTACAAATGCACTACTTTGGTATGCATGTATACTAATGGGGAGGTTCTATCAGTGTAGGGACAGGGAATATACAGGAACTCTTGCATTTTCTGCTTAATTTTGCTAAGAATCTAAAACTGTTCATTAGTTTTACACATTGAACCATAATTGAATGTCTCCCATATAAACTTTAGCCAGAGAAAACTTATCCTAAAAGATAATTTACTGGGGTGCCTGGTTGGCTCGGTTGGTAAAGCATGTGACTTTTGATCTTGGGGTTGTGAGTCTGAGCCCCATGTTGGGTGGGGAGAGGACTTAAAAATATTTTTAAAAATAAAATAATAAAAGATCATTTGTTGTGATGAGCACTAAAACTAAACTGCACACCTGAATCACTGAAATGCACACCTGAAATGAATAATACACTGTATGTTAACTGGAATTTAAATAAAAACTTACAGAAATAAAATACGATTTGTCAGAGAAATGGAATAAATTATTATAACTTCACTATATTTATTATAACAGGATTTTACATTAAATCAATGTCCCTAAGAGCTATTTTTTTTCATCCATTTGAGAGAGAGTGTGTGTAAGCAGGGTGGAGGGCAGCAAAAGGAAAGGGAGAAGCAGACTCCCTGCTGAGCAGGGAGCCCCATGCAGGACTTGATCCCAGGATCCTAGGATCATGACCCGAACTGAAGGCAGACGCTTAACCAATTGAGCCACCCAGGTGTCCCAAGAAATGTTCTTAAGATTCTAACTGCACACAATATGATTGAGGAGACCTTCATATAGGTTAAGAATTCTCTTGGTATTATGTATTCGGGCTATATGTATTATGTTTTATGTATTACATGCATTATGTATTTGGCTTATAGTCATTATTGTCCTTTTAAATTTGACACATTTTTAAATCATATTTTCATAGTTATGAAAATAACAAAAGAGAATGCTTATTCAAAATAATATTAAAACGGAGGGGCACTTGGCCGGCTCAGTCAGAGGGGTACGCAACTCTTGATTTAAGATAATGAGTTCAAGCCCCACGCTGGGTATAAAGATTACTTAAACAAACAAACAAATAAACAAGTTTAAAAAAAATAATATTAGCTTTTCCTTTTTGTGGCCATTGTTGAAGTGCCAGCAACCACAATGAAGTTTTACCCCTTTGTGACTTCTGATGAGAGCAAGAACTGTAAAGAGCACTTCGATGCATCTCCCCACATTTGCAGGAAGATTATGTCTTCCCCTCCTTCCAAAAAGCTGAGACAGAAGTACAATGTTCGATCCATGCCCATCCAAAGGATGAAGTACATGCTGTGTGAGGATACTACAAAGGTCAGCAAATGGACAATGTAGTCCAGGTTTACAGGAAGAAAAACGTCATCTACACTGAATGACTATACAAGAAGGCAAAAGGCACAACTGTCCATGTGGGCACACAGCCTAGCAAGATGGTTATCACTAGACTAAAACTGGACAAAGACTGCAAAAAGATCAAGCCAAATCTCACCAAGCAGGAAAGGAAAAGGGCAAATACAGGGAAGAAACAATTGAGAAGATAAGGGAATAAAGTAATCTTATGTACAACTTGAAATAAAAACTGTTTAGTGGTTGGGTGGCTCATTTGGTTCAGCCTCCGCCTTCTGCTCAGGTCATGAACCCAGGGTCCTAGGATCAAGCCCTGTGTGGGTTTCCTACTCAGCGGAGGGGGGTGGGTGTCTGCTTCTCCTGCTCCCACCCCACCCCATGCGTGTGCACACTCTCTCTCAAATAAAATCTTTAAATAAATAAAAACCATTAAAATGAAAAAATATTAAACTAGATACTATTATCTGTTATTCATAGATAATACTTAATAACACTAACTGCAAATCATGAAATTAGTGAGATTGTACAATTGTACAATTGCACATAG
Organism: Martes martes; assembly: GCF_963455335.1. Lineage (NCBI taxonomy): Eukaryota > Metazoa > Chordata > Mammalia > Carnivora > Mustelidae > Martes > Martes martes. Next base: position 175,470,718 of record NC_137890.1, on the reverse strand, counting down.
CAATTGTACAGGTTAACGGTAAAGTGTTGGATTTTATGCAAAAAGGAAGGGTTTTTTTGGGGGGGGGTTTGTTTTTTTTTTAAGATTCCAGTCATGTATTTGACACACAGAGATAGTGAGAGAGAGAGAGAGCATAAGCAGGAGGAGCAGCAGGCAGGCAGCACAAGAGGAAGAGGCAGGCTCCCCCGGTGAGCAGGGAGCCTGACTGGAGACTCATCCCAGCACCCCAGGATCACAACTCAAGCCGAAGGCAGCAGCCCAACCAACAAAACCACCCAGGTGCCCCCAAAAAGAAAGTTATTAGCAAGGCAATAAAAAAAACCTGTTTTTTCCCAAGCACTCTGGTTACTAGGTAGAGAAAGCATTATAGTGGAATATGAGAAGAAATAAGGAAATCGGTTAGGATGCAACTATAGTAATCTGTGTGTGGTACAGATAAGTGTCATCTCCAAATAGTTCAAGTGCTATCCTACATTTCCTACAAATCCTACATTTCCCATTCTTTGCACTTAGGTTGGAGCCATGTGACTAATTCTGATCAATGCATTATGAGCAAGTGACCCAGTCATTTCCAGTCTATCAACCTTCAAAGCCACTAGTGCCGACAGCATCACTACAAGATGTGGGAGGATCACAGCCTAAATAAACCATACTGGCTTTTACGTAAGCCACAGCAAACCCTGGCTGTGTTAAACCTCTGAGATTAGGGGGGCCTCAGTGGCTCAGTTGTTTAAGCATCTGCCTTTAGCTGGGGTCAGGACCCAACCTGGCATCAGACTCCTTGCTCAGGAGGGAGCCTGCTTTTCCCTCTGACTGCTGCTCCCCCCTGCTTGGGCTCTCTGTCTGACAAATAAACAAATAAAATCTAAAACAAAAACAAAAAAAACACTGAGATTACAAGGTTAATTGTTACTTTAGAGCCCAATCTGACTAAAACACTGAATAAAAAAATGAAAATGCCATTAACTAGAAGGAAGGGGGATAAAGAAGAGATGAAGGTAAGAGGATGGATTCAAGGTTCACTTTAAAGCTGAAAGGTTCACAATCCCAGATTTCAACCTATACTATAAAGCTACAGTAATCAAAACAGCATGGTTCTGGCACAAAAACAGACACATAAATCAAAAGGACAGAATAGAGTCCAGAAATAAACCCATGCTCATATGATCAATTAATCTATGAAAAACACAGGCAGGAATTTACAATTGGGAAAAGACAGTTTCTTTAATAAATGTTATTGGGGAAACTAGACAGCCACAGGCAATAGAATGAAACTAGACCATTTTCTTACACTATACACAAAAATAAGCTCAAAATGGATTAAAAACTTAAATGTAAGACCTGCATCCATAAAACTCCTAGAAGAAAACACAGGCAATTATCTCTTGGTCACTGGACTTAACAAAAAGCAAATATTGTATTGGGACTACTTCAAACTAAAAACTTTTGTATAACAAAGGAAACCATCAACAAAACAAAAAGGCAACCTACCAAATGGGAGAGGATATTTGCAAATGATACATCTGAAAAGTGGTTAATGTTCAAAATATATAAAAATTCATACAACTCAACACCAAAGAAATAAATAATCAAATTTTAAAATGGGCAAACAACCTCAATAGACATTTTTTCAAAGAAGCCATATAAATAATCAACAGATATATGAAAAGATGCTCAATATTACTAATCATAAGAGAAATGCAAATCAAAACCACAATGAGATATTGCCTCACACCAGTCAAAATGGCTGGTATCAAAAAGACAAGAATAAATGTTGGTCAGAATATGGGGAAAAGGAAAATCTCATGATGTTGGTAGGAATGTAAACTGGTGAAGCCACAATGGAAAACAGTATGGAGGTTCTTCAAAAAATTAAAAATAGAAAGATCCAGTAGTTCCACTGCCAGGCATTTACCAAAGAAAATAAAAACACCAATTCAAAAAGATATATATGTACCCCTATATTTACTATAGCATTATTTACAATAGCCAAGATAGGGAAGTAACCTAAGTGCCCACTGATAGGTAAATGGATAAATATGTCTCTCCCTCTCTCTCGCTCACGCACTCTCTCTCTCTCTCACACACACACAGGAATATTACTCAGCCATAAAAAAGAACAAAATCTTGCCATTTTGAAAACACAGATAGAGCTAAAGGGTATTATACTAAGTGAAATAAGTCAGGTACAGAAAGGCAAATACCGTATGATTTCACTTACATGTAGAATCTAAAAAAGAACTTAACAAAAACAGAAACAGACTAATAAATACAGAGAACAAACTGGTTGTTGCCAGAGGAGAGGAGGTTGGGGGATGGGGAGAACAAGTTAAGGGGATTAAGAGTACAAATTCCAAGTTCTAAAATAAATGAGTCACAGACATAAAAAAGGGTACAGCATAGGGAATATAGTCAATAATATTGTAATAACTTTGTATGGTGACATATAGTACCAACACTTAACCAGTGGTAAGCATTCCATAATGTATAAAACTGTGAAACCACTGTTGTACATCTGAAAGTAATGTAACATTGTTCATCAACTATGCTTCAATTAAAAAAATAAAAATAATTTTTTTTAAAGAAAGTATAACAGACAATGGGCTAGCCTTGGTATATGGACCTCAGTTGCTAATTCCAGATGTAGAGGGTATTTTTACAAGCTTTCAATGATTCCCAAAGGATTATGATTTCCTTTAATTAAGTAACTGTTCAAATCTCCGGCTCCTATTTATTTGGGTTATATTTTTATTGACATAAGGCCCATATCAGACTATGTATATTTGAAATATTTGTAGTTCCCAGTCTATAGCCTGCCTTTCATTTTCCTAATAGTATCTTTTGAGCAAAAAACATCCTAATCTCGATGAAGCCCAATTTATCAAATTTTCCTTTTATGGATATCTCTATGTCCTAAGAGATCTTTACCTAACACAAAGTCATAGATTTATTCATGTTTCTAAAAGTTCAAGGAGTTTTAGAGTTTTGGCTTTTACACCTATAATCCAATTCAAGTTAATTTCTGTGTATGTGTGAATAAGAATTCAGATTCTTTTGGAGGGGGATATTTAGTTCGTGAACCATTTGTTGAAAGATTCTACTATCCTTCAGTAGGAAAAAAAAAAAAAAAAGAAAGAAAGAAAAAAAGAAAAAAAAAAAACCAAAACCAAAATCTTATCCTTGAATAGGTAAAAGACTATATGAATACTAATTTAACTATGTTTTTAAAACCCTGGCATAACAGGGGCACTTAGGTGGCTCAGTCGGTTAAGCATGGGACTTCTCATATTGGCTCAGGTCATGGTCTCAGGGTTGTGGGATGGAGCCCATGAAAGACTCTGCACTTAGTGTGGAGTCTGCTTCTTTTTCTCTGCCCCTCCTCCTGCTCACACATACTCTCTCTCTCTCTTTAAAATAAATTAATAAATCTTTAAAAATTTTTTTAAAAATAAAAATCCTTGTATAACATCAAGCATTGACAGCGAGGGACATATAAATAAAGGAAATAAATGACATTTTAACTAATCCATAATACAGGGCCTTCAAGGAATGTGAAAACCAACCAACTGCTTCTCCATAACTGGTAGCAAAAAAATGTATTCCATTAAGAATTCTAAGCCACACAACTGAGAATGAACTTAGGAGCAAATGTTAGACTAATTCCCAGCCAAATGTAGTTTCGGGTGGTCTCAAGGTGGCAGTCACTGAATGCAGGAGAGTACGATGGTCTGAGAAAAATAGTGAATTAACTAGTCTACAGGCTCAACAACTGTAACAAATGAGATCTTTAGCCATGATACTTTCACATGTGACTAGAGGCAAACAGAATGGAGATCCACATTTTTGAGGGCACTCTTATAGGAAAAAAATAACACAAACTTAACATCCTCTACCTGGGAAGCCCAAATATGCAGCAGGAGACAAGGGGAGAATGCAGTACAGCCTCCACTTAAGGGTACACTCTCCAACATTCATTGCAGATATAAACACAAAGGAAAATGGATAAGGAATAATTCCCAAACAGCAAAGGCAAGAGGCTATGGAGGACAAAAGACAAACCAATTTAGGATTCTACCAAGACCTTGCTGCACTTACAGAAAAAGATGTCGTATTAATTATTTTAAGGACCTATCATGTGTATCTCATTTTCTTCTCCCAGTGGGAATGTTTTATTGCAGCTTTCCTGTCTCTACTCCTATATACACACAAGAAACAAGAGGATAAGAGGGTTGGAAAACTTGTCTATTCATTTATGTCACCACATCATAATTAACAATATCTGGACCTGACTAAAAGGCCATTACTCCACTGACTGAATATAACTTTGAATTGTCATCCTTGAGGAATGGATGTGTGTTCTCTATGAGAAGGGAGTGTCTGGATATTTGGGTGACAAAGAGGCAAACTGAATAGACTTCTTATTTTCTGTCATTCTCTAGTCTCCTCTATTTTTTTTTTAAAGATTTTATTTATTTGACAGAGATCACAAGTAGGCTGAGAGACAGGCAGAGAGAGAGGAGGAAGCAGGCTCCCTGCTGAGCAGAGAGCCCCATGCGGGGCTCGATCCCAGGACCCTGGGATCATGACCTGAGCTGAAAGCAGAGGCTTTAACCCACTGAGCCACCCAGGCGCCCCAAGTCTCCTCTTGATACCAGAACCCTTTCAGTTATAGCTGAGCTCATGGTAGCTCGTATTTCCCAGTCTTACCAGCAGTTAGGTGTATATCACTAGGTCCTTAACAATCAGATGTGAGCCAAATTAATGTGTGCAACCTCTGGCCTTGACATTAAAAAATGTTTGTGTAGGGCGCCTGGGTGGCTCAGATGGTAAAGCATCTGCCTTCACCTCAGGTCATGATCCCAGGATCCTCGGATCGAGTCCCATATCAGACTCCGTGCTCAGTGGGGAGCCTGCTTCTCCCTCTGCCTCTGTCTCTCTATCTCTCATGAATAAATAAAATCTTTTTGAAAAAAATGTTTGTGTTTTATTTTATTTTTTATTTATTTATTTTTTAAAAGATTTTATTTATTTATTTGACAGAGAGAGATCACAAGTAGGCAGAGAGGCAGGCAGAGAGACAGGGAAGCAGGCTCCCCGCTGAACAGAGAGCCAGATGTGGGGCTCAATCCCAGGATCCTAGGATCATGACCTGGGCTGAAGGCAGTGGCTTAACCAGAGGGCAAACCAGGTGCCCCGAAACACCCTTTCTATGAAAAGATTTTGAAAAATTAATGGTCTGCTAAATAGTCTTAACTGTGTTTTTAAAATCCTTGCATAACATCAAACATTGACAACTAGGGACAAAGCAGAAAGTTAACAAACTTTTTAACTAATCAAAACATATATGCTAAAGGAATAGTCTGAAGTTCAACAAGCACTGTGTATGTGTGTGTGTGTGTGTGTGTGTAGGTGTGCAATGTCTCTTTCATTCAGTAAGTCAAGCCACTATGCAAGTGTTTCCAAACTATACAGTGCACAAAGGCCCAGGTGAAAGTATAAGAAGTGCTAAAATCCAGCAAGAATTCTACATGGTAAGCTGCAACTACAAATCTAAATCTGCTCAGAGAGGAAGAACGTTTTTCTTTTGCGTAAAAATGGGCTAGTGATGGCGGTGCAAGCCACTATGATGGACACTGAAAAGAAATTAGAGCCAGGCAACTCAAAAATCAATGGAATTTTTAAAAATCTGAATTCTAATAAAACAGTAACAATCCTTATAAAAATACTAGTGCAGTTTTGTATCAAAAATAAGTCAGCCCAGTCTTTAAAATTTCATATCCTGGAGCTCATACTTCTTTTGATGTGGGTCCTCGAAGACATTCACTTCTAATAAATAATTTTAATAAAAATTAAAAATATCATCTAGAGATAGCCTTCTCTATCAATAATTTCTTTTAAACACAATGGAACTATCTTCACAACTTCTGCAAAGCAACTTGCAACTTCTTCAGATCTTTTAACATAGTGAAGTATGTAGCAAATTTTAAGCCAATAAACTAGCAACTTACTGCACTATACGAAGGTACTTTTACAGAATTTTTGGCATTTTTCTTATACCACTAAGGATTTATCTTTAGTTGTGAAAAGGCTTGCCCCTGATCATTCCAAAACATTAATGTGTTTGAAGTGGTTGGAAAAAAAACCCACTTCAAATTCATCATTATACTGACATCATTCGCCTAAATACCAAATGTTAAAAGAAGTTTTTCAGAGAGAAGGAAAATTACATAGGTCAAAAACAGATCTTCATAGAGAAAGAACAATGGAGAATAAGTGAAAGTAAAATAGTAACTTTATTTTTATTATATCTAATGGGTCTAATAGGTAACAAACCTGTTCAAAATAGTAATAGCAACAATTTAATAGATTATGAATGTGCTCATGTATATGTGTATGCTTATATATATGTCTATAAATGCTAAGTATAAGGGAAAGGAATGACAGAAGTGATACCAAAAAAATGAGAGGAAAGAATTAGGATTATTTTGTCATTATAAGGTACCTACAGGGCTATTTGAAAGAAAACTATAAATGTAACCACTAAAAAAAGGACTTTTTAAAAAAGATTTACTTATTTGAGAGACAGAGAGTATATACACGCATGTGAGCTGGGGGGAGAGGAAGAGGGAGAGAATCTTAAGCAGATTCCCCACTGAGTGTGGAGCTGACATAGGGCTCCTGTACCGAAATCAAGAATCGGATGCTAACTGAGCCACCCAGGTGCTTTACCACTAAAAAGAGGTTTTTTGTTCTTTGGGTTTTTTTTTTTTTAAGTATAATTGATATTCTAAGAAAGGAAAAGAAGTGGAATCATATAAAATGTTCATTTAAAACCCAAAAGGCAGGGCGCCTGGGTGGCTCAGTTGGTTAAGCGACTGCCTTCGGCTCAGGTCATGATCCCAGAGTTCTGGGATCGAGTCCCACATCAGGCTCCCTGCTCCTTTGAGAGTCTGCTTCTCCCTCTGACTTTCTCCCCTCTCATCCTCTCTCTCACTGTCTCTCTCTCAAATAAATAAATAAAATCTAAAAAAATAAAAAATAAAAAAAATAAAACCCAAAAGGCAGAAAATTGTGGAAGACAAGAACGGGAGCAAAAAACAAGGCCAACAAATAGAAAACAGTGACAAATATAGTAGATATTAATCTACTACATCAGTAATCACTTTAAACATCAATAATCTAACTATACCAATTAAAAGACAGTGATCATCAGAGTGGACCTAACTGTATGTCATCAGAAACAAACTTCAAATATAAAAACACATACGGATTAAAAGTAAAGGGATGGAGAAAGTTATGGCATGCTAACATGAACTAGAAGAAATCAAGAGTAGCTATATTAATTTCAGACAAAGCAGACTTTAGAGCAAGAAGTTATCATGAATAAAGAAGGGGATTACAGTACAATAAAAAGGTCTACTACCTCCAAGAAGATAACAATCTTTAATGTGTATGTGCCTAACAAAAGACCATCAAACTCTGTGAGGCAACTAATGATAAAACTGCAATGAGAAACAAATGAATCCATTATTCTAGCTGAAGACTATAACACTCTTTCAGAAATGCACGGATCCAACAGGCAGAAAACCAGTAAAGATGCAGCTGAATCATTCACCAACTAGGCATTAACAGACATCGACAGCCTACATCATCCAACAACAGTCGATTACACATTCTTCTCAAGTTAACAAGGAAAATAAAAGAGACTACATTCTGGGTCATAAAACAAAATTTAATTAAAAAAAAAAAAAAAAGAAATTGGGGCACCTGCGTGGCACAGTTAGTTAAGCATCCAACTCTTGGTTTCGGGTCCTGAGATCAAGCCCCACATTGGGCTCCATGCTCAGTATGGAGTCTGCTTGAGATTCTCTCTCCTCCTCTCTCTGCCTTTCCTGCTTATGCTCTTTCTCTCTCTCTCTCTCTCTCTCTCCTCTCAAATAAATAAATAAATCTTAAAAACATAAAAATCATATGTCTGCTCTCAGACCACAAAGAAATTAAAATTGGAAATCAGTAACAAACAGGGGTGCCTGGCAGCTTCAGCTGGAAGAGCATGCATCTTTTGATCTCCAGGTCATGGGTTCGAGCCCCATGTTGGGTGTAGAGATTACTAAAAAATAAATAAATAAACTAAAACAAAAACAAAAACAAAAACCACTAACTGAAAAATCCCCCAAAACTTGAAGATTAAACTACACACTTTTAAGTAATGCATGGGACAAAGAAGAAATCTGAAGAAAGATTTTAAAATACGAGTGAAATGAAATGCAAATACGGGACACCAAAACTTGTAGATTCAGGGAAAACAGTCCTTATGCAGAACAGTAAGAGAAAGTTACATAATTTATAGCATTAAATGCACATTTAGAAAACTTTTTAAAAATCTAAAACCAATTACCCAAGCTTCCACTTCAGCAAACTAGAAAAAGAAGAGCATATTAAATCCAAAGTAAGTAGAAGGAAAGAAATAATAAAAACTAGAGAAATCAATAAAGCTGAAAATACAAAACTGAGAAAATAAACAAAACCAAAAAATGGGTTTTCTTAAAGATTAATAAAATCAGTAAGTCTCTGGCCAGACTAAATAGAAAAAAAGATGACACAAATTCCTAATATTAGAAAGGAAAGAGAAGATATCATGACAGATCCTATGGACATTAAAAAGATAATAAAAGAATATGATGAATAACTCTAAGTCCAGAAATTTGATAACCTAGGTGAAATGGGCCAATTCCTTGAAATGCACAATCTGCCAAAACTCATATAAGAAGAAATATACAGGGAGGTGGTTGGGAGGATGAATTAAATAGGTGATGAGGATTAACAAGTACAGTTGTGGTGAGCACTGGGTATTATATGGAAGTGCTAAATCACTCTACTGTACACCTGAAACTAGTATTACACTGTATATGTTAACTAACTGGAATTTAAATAAAAGCTTTAAAAAATACTCCTGGGTTTGTTATAAATAAAATACATAAATTAAAAAAAGAAAGAAACAGACAACCTTAATAGCCCTATATGTATTAAAGAAATAGGATCGGGGCGCCTGGGTGGCTCAGTCTGTTAAGGGTCCGACTCTTGGTTTCAGCTCAGGTCATGACCTCCTGGTCATGGCAGTGAGCCCCACATGAGGCTCTAAATTTAGCATGGAATCGGCCTCAGAGTCTCTCTCCCTCTCCCTCTTACTCACTCTGTCTCCTCCTCTCAAATAAATAAATATTTAAAATCTTAAAAAAAAATAAAGAAACTGGATCAATAATTAATAATCTTCCAAAAGAGAAAGTGCCATGCCTAAATGGGCTCACTGGTAAATTCTACTAAAAATTTAAGGAAGAAATTTTACCAATCCTCTACAATCTCTTTCAGAAGATAGAGGCAGAGGGACTACTTCTTAACTCATTCTTTGAGGCCAGCATTACCCTAATGCCCCAATGTAAAGACATTACAAGAAAACTATAGATCATTCTCTCTCATGGAGATAGCTGCAAAAATCCTCAAAAAATATTAGCAAATTAAACTCAACAATGTATAAAAAGACTTTTATAACATGACCAAGTGGGATTTACCCAGGTATGCAAGACTAGCTCAATATTCAAAAATCAATTAACAAAATCCATCACATCATCTTATCAACAGATACACAAAAAACATTTCACAAAATTCAACACTGAAGCGGATAAAAACTGTTATACTAAAACAAAACAAAACAAACTGTCAATTAACTAGGAATACATGGAATTTCCTCAATCTGATAATCTACCAAAAACCTATAGCCACATCATACCTTCAATGGTGAGAAACCAGAAATTTTCCCACTAAGATTAAGAACAATGTGATATATCCCCCTCACCTCTCATTTTCAACATCATAGTAGAAACCCTAGCTAATAGTATAAGAAAAGGAAATAAAAGATACCCAAGGTGTGTAAGGAAGAAATAAAACTTTTTGTTCCCAGATGACATGATTATCAATAGGAAAAATCCAAAAGAATTACACACAAAAACCCGTGCAACTAGTAAGTGATTATAGAAACATTGCAGGATACAAAGTTAATATACAAAAGTCAACTGCTTTCTTACATACCAGGAATGTACAAGTGGAATTTGAATTAAAAACATATTACAATTTACATTAGTACACCCATAAATGAAACACTTATATAAGTCTTACAAAAAATATGCAAGATCCATGAGAAAAACTTTAAAACTCTGATGAATGATATCAAAGAACTAAGTAAATAGATAGTCCATGTTCAAAGACTCAATATTGATAATATGTCAGCTTTTTCCCATTTGATTCAATAAAATCCCAATCAATTCTATCTTATTTCTCAATAATAACAAAATGGACAACCTAATTAAAAAATAGGCAAAGACCTGAACAGACAACCTCACCAAAGAACATACAGATACGGCAAGTAAGCATATAAAAAAATGTTCAACATTGTATGTCATTATCGAATTGCAAATTAAAGCAACAATAAGGTACCACTATATATCTAGTGGAATAACCGAAATCCAGCACTAACATCAAATGCTGACATAGATGTGGAACAATAGCAATCTCACTCACTGTTGGTCAGAATGCAAAATAGTACAGCCACTTCGGAAGAAAGTTTGGCAACTTCTTACAAAACTAAATATACTCTTACCATACAATCCAGGAATTGCACTTCTTGGTATTTATCCAAATCAACTGAAAACTTAATGAAAACATAAATATTTACAGCAGTTTTATTCATAATTTCCAAAACCTGGAAGTAATCAAGACATCCTTCAACAGGTGACTAAATAAGTAAACTGTGGTACATCCAGACAGCAGAATATTATTCAGCACTAGAAATACACTATCAAGTCAAGAAAAGACATCAAGAAAACTTAAATGCATTTTACTAAGAGAAAGAAGGCAATCTGAAAAGGCTACGCACTGTATAATTCCAACCCTGTGATTCTAGAATGGGCAAATTTATGGAGATAGTAAAAAGATTAATGGTTGTCAGGGATTGGAAGGAGGGAAGAGTAAGAAGGCAGAACACTGAGGATCTGTAGGGCAGTGAAACTATTCTGTATGATACTACAAGTGGTAGGTATATGCCATACACATTTATCTAACCCACAGAACGTATAATACCAAAAGTGAACCCTACTGTAAACTATGGACTTTGGGTGATAATAATGTGTCTGTACAGTACCACTGTGGTAGGGGATGTCAATAATGGGGGAGCTTATGCATGTTAAGAGACAAGGGACATATGGAATTTTCTATACTTTCTCCTCAATTTTGCTGTGAACTTAAAACTGCTCTAAAATTTATTTAAAAATATATATGTAATAATGAGCTTATCTTCATTGAAGTACTACTTTCCTCAACGATGTCCAGACACCACAAGATAAAGTATTTCTTTACCATTTTGTAGCTATTGCTCCGTTTTGCAATTGCACCTGAATTTCTGCTCTTCCGTAAAAAACTGTCACTCAACCATCATTGCAATATCTCTAGGACTGTTTTTCATTCCACTTTCTCTGTGTCCCATTCAAGTAAAATATAACAAAAACAGACGTTTCTCATCTATTTCTTAAGTGTAGAGAATTTAAAAATAAATATAAAAATAATTTGTCAACTTCACATTATACAAATATAAAGGTACTCTTATTTGCAATTAATGACGTGTTACTAGTCTTTTTACTCTCAATGTCACAATTAGTTTATACTCCTATTTATCCAGTTCCTCAAAGGGAAATTCATCATCTGATTTTTTTTTTCACTTCTTTTCCTTTCCACTGGCAATATAGGAAAGCACAAAGAAAACTATGAGTACTCATTTCTGTAGGTCTGCAAGAAACTACTCACTTTCTTTCAATCTAGAAAGATTAATCTGAGAGCTTCCAACTAAATATCAACAGTTCTCTCCTTTCTTGGTGAATGGGGCACCTAAGCGGCTCAGGTAAGCAACTGCCTTCAGCTCAGGTCATGATCTCAGGATCCTGGGATCCAGTAGGGTCCCTGCTCAGCGGGGAGTCTGCTTCTCCCCCACCTTCTGCCCCTCCACCCCATTCATGCTCTCTCTTTCTCTCAAATAAATACAATCTTTAAAAAACAGACTGCCAGGGGCGCCTGGGTGGCTCAGTGGCTTAAAGCCTCTGCCTTCGGCTCAGGTCATGATCCCAGGGTCCTGGGATCGAGCCCCGCATCGGTCTCTCTGCTCAGCAGGGAGCCTGCTTCCCCCTCTCTCTCTGCCTGCCTCTCTGCCTACTTGTGATCTCTGTCTGTCAAATAAATAAATAAAATCTTAAAAAAAAAAATAGACTGCCAATTAACACCAAAGTAAAAACTCAAAGTAATTTGAATATATGGGGACTAATTTGGGGTAACAAAGAGACTTTTCTCTCCATACCCAAAAAACCTGGGTAATTTGGAAGATACTGTCAGCTTTCCTCAAATAAAATAAGACTTAACCATGTTTCTTCCTTTTTTACAACCTTGGAAGATCAGAATATGTCTGTGTCAGCATCTGTGAGTTTTCCCATACGCATCCTAGATGAAAGTAACTGATCGTTTCCCAGATGAAATGTTAGAACTCTAAGGTTGTACCACCAGATGAGAGGGAACATAATTGTAGCAGAGTCTATCAGTGACCCACCTATATCCCCTGACACTTACCAGTTCAGCATACAAAGACCTGACTTTCAAATGCTAGCACCTACACTTCTTTGACCCAGGGCTTTTTTGTTGTTACTTGAGCCTGCTTTGTCACCCAAGTGGCAGAACAAAAGGGTGAAGGAATTGGACACAAACAGAAATAATCTTCACCTAGTAACTGATGACCTGCTGTACAAATGCATGAGTTTCCTCACCTCTCAAATTAACTCAGGCATGTATTTTATGCTGGCTCCCCAAGTTTCTCATGGAATAATTAAGCTCCAGTCTCTCACAATAGTAAATTGCTTGATAAGACACTCTTTATTAGCTTTCAAATCAGTACATTATGTATAGACACATTATATTTAATGTTTCATCTACTTATCTCCAGAACTCTTTAAGGCAGCAGATCAAAGAGGAATCTGATTCAAAGGTTTAAGAATAACATTAACCTCAGGGCACCAGGCTTACTCAGCCAGAAGAGCATGTGACTCTTGATCTCAGAGTAGTGAGTTCAAGCCCCAGACTGGGTACAGAGATGACTTTAAAAAAAAACTTAAAAAAAAAATAGTATTAATCTTTGCTCAGGGTCACAGAGCAAGCCATGACTGTAACACAAGGAGGTCCAAAACTTGTGCTGCTTCACCAAAAGAACAGACACAGGGGGTGATTCTGTTCTTATTATAGTATAAGGATTATATCTCAAACATATAAAAACCCTAAAATCTTATTTTCCTTTCCAAAGGAAAATGGCTTTAAGAATTTTTTCTAATGCACACTAGTCTCCCAACCAAAAGTTATTTTTAAGAGAATTAGTAATGGCATTATGAATTAATCCACTGCCTACATTTTTAAAGGGTAAAGGGGCAAGTCAAATATATATATTAAAAATATATATATACATATAAAAGTATTTATTTATTTATTTATTTATAACAACAATGGTGGGGTGCCTATGTGGCTCAGTCAGTTAAGTGTCTGCCTTCAGCTCAGGTCATGATCCCAGGGTTCTGGGATCAAGTCCCATATTGGGCTCCCTGCTCTGCGGGGAGCCTGCTTCTTTCTCCCTCTCCCTCTGCCTGCTGCTCTCCCTGCTTGGGCGTGTTCTCTCTCTCTCTCTGTGCTCAATTAATAAAATCTTTTAAAAATTTAAAAATAAAAATAAAATAATGGTAATGGTAAGGGCTAATGTGAGTGCTTTCCAATTTCCTAAAACCATTATATTCCTTCACAGCTAAATTTCCTAACCAAAATGAAGGAATTTGTTTTCCTATCAGGGTTTAAAAAAAAAAAAAAGGTAATAGAAAGCATTTATAATAATATAATCTAAGATTTTTAAGATAAATATAATAAATTCTACTTACCAATTTTTAAAAGTTACAAATGTTAAATATTAAAAGTCACTTTTAAAGGTCTATATTTCATCATGTTGTATTTCATTCATTCATTCATTCACTGAATACACACTCACACTGGTTCTAAGATGTGTAAGATAAATCTTGTGGCCAGTTTAGCACTAGAGACAAAGGAAGAAAGTGGGGCAACAAAGTAAAAATAAACTATAGAATGGAAGAAGAAAAGATAAACATATATGGAGAGAAATTTCATAGATTGCCAAACCTAATTTTTGTATCTTCAAAACTGCATATTCAAATACAGAAAAATTCATTTAGTCAACCAATTAAAACACACACACACACTAAAAAGTAGACAACACGAGATAGTGGGTATGCAATGACAGAAAAAGTAGTATTGGTTCTTCAGTTAATTAAAATTAAGTTGAAGTCAACTGTAGTATTTGCCATTGTAGACCTTAAAATTAAATTGAGAAGTCTATTCATATTCAGTAGAGATAATGAAAATTTAATTATGTTAGCACTCACTTAAAAATTTAGATCACTTAAAAATGTATATTTTTACCTATCTTATATTTAAGGTTTAATTCTGAACTTCATTCATAAAAATATTCATCTACATTTGAAAAGCCAATTTCTAAAAATTAAAGAATCTTAAAAAATAAAAAATAAACTTTAAAAAAACTTATATCAGAATAAATGTATTCAATTATTGAATGAACTCAACCTGAAACAGAATTCCAGTTTAAAAAAACAGAAACCATTTTTACATTCATATCAAAAGATAAAAATACTTAAAAGTTGTGCTCTTCTCAAAATTCAGTAAGCATCAAAATTAATAAAATGTTGAGAAACAATCTTTCCCACAAGAAATCTAGTCACATTAGTAAAAATATTCAAAACAAAGTTAATATCCAATTTTGCAGGAGGTATATAAAATCAAGAAATGCAAATGGAGTTCAAATAGCAAAAAAACAAACACAAAAACCTAAACAAGCAGTGAACTAAAGAATTTGAAGTTATATGAATTGATGAGTGTAACCTGAGAATCTAAAAATACAGATACAGGCATCCTAATATTAAATGATCAATAATGCAAGAGGCTAAAAATATATATCTTAATATTAAACTTCTTAGATTCATTATTTTCTAAAATGCATGTCTGGTGTTCCTGAGCCTTCCAACTGATTAAACAAAAAAGAAAGATAGAATGAGAAATAAACTTTCCAAGCCTGAACCTAATTTTTTTCCAGGCTACTTTACTTCAGTTTTCATCAATAAACTGGCAAAACTTACAAGAAAAGAAATGAAATGCATACTGCTTGATCCTTTGTATAAAAAAATTAATACTTTGAATCTTCCTATTTGTGTATGTTTTACCTAAATGTCCAAAATTAGTGTTCTCTGACTAAATTCAAGGAGTAAATGCAAATCTTAAAATGCCTTGGCCAATCAGTAATTATATGCTTGGTATATAAGATTTGTTTTAAGGTTTAAAATGTGGTTTCCATCCTTACTAGGTGTTGGGTTATTAAGACTAATACATATATTAGCAAATCATATAGGACAAAATATGATTTAATGATAAACTGTATGACAGATTAAGTACTATAGGAGATCAATGAAAGAAAATCCTAATGAAGGTCAAAAGAGTCTAGGAAGACATGATTTTCTGATTTTTATTTCTAGCTTAAAAGAGACAAACCTGCCCATTGGCTGTACTCAACAACAACAAAAGGTAAGTAATTTACTAAATTTACCTACTAAATTTTATTAAATTGAATTTCTTCAAAAAGCATCATTAACATAAAAATTGATAAATTTCTGGACTTCTTTCAGAGCACATGTGCTTAATAATTCTTGTGGCTTTAAGCATCAATGAATGATACGTTGATAAAGCTGCATGGCCCAATAGCAAGAACATTGGTTTGAAGGCTTCCACACATGGACAACAAACCTAGCGCCATCAATTATTTAGCTTTTTGACCCTGGGCAAGTTACTTAGCCATGCGAAGACTATTTCTTCTCTAATTAAATAAGGATAACAACAATCACCTCCCATGGTTGTTGAAAGGATTAAATAATATAACATATGTGAATATCACAATGCCAGTCGGAAAAAAATATGTGCTCAATATTAGCTCCCACATTCAAACACATTTCAAACATAGTGATAACAGAAAACCAAAAGTCTAGAATGCCCACTTTATTTTACATTTTATTCTTTACCATAGAAATTGATATACTTCTACTTATTAGTAAAAATTAATGTGTTCAGCTTCTAATTCTGTAATAATTCTCACTCACCTTTCACAATTTGATAAAAATGATGGACTTTTTCCTCCCAAAATACATACACAGTATTTTGCCTCAAGTTAGGGACGCTAACAGATTCCCTAAAGCTAGATTAAAAACTGTTCTACCTGGCTATTTAAAAAAATGTAATTCAAATTAAATAAAGTTTAAAAATTCAGTTCCTCAGTTACACTGGCCACATTTCAAGTGCTCAATAGCCATATGAAGCTATGTAGTAATACAGATACAGAACATTTTTATCATCTCAGAAAACTTCTATCAGATAGGGCTATTCTGGAGTATTAACACAGCGTGTTACATAAAACTACTTTATCTCTATTTTTGTTTTTGTTTTAGTTTTGAAGTAGATTCTCAATAGAGACTGTGGATATTTTCCCCACAACCGAATCCCCACGGTCCAGCACATAATAAGCATTCAATAGGTACCTAATAGCTAACATTTTTTTGCTTTGGTTATACTAATTCATCAAAAATTGATGGTAAAGACCTGAGCTAAAAGAACTCAACAAGTATATAAATACAAGTATATAAATACTTTGTTTAAAAAAAAAAATCAGATCAACTTATATATACTCTCAACTGATAACTTCTAAAGCCTAAAGCCAATATGGGCTCCCCAATGTGCAGACTAAATTTTTTGCATTTTGGTTACACATATTGGCTAAAAATCTTAAGCCTTGTCTATAGCCTATTCTGTTCAAGAATGGGAAAATGCTTACTTCTAACTAAAGTAGTATTATCACCCCTATATGGTTTTTCATTATCGCTATACGGTTTTTTCCTAGATAGGACAGTTGGATAACTTATTTTTAAATATTATGTATATATATTCACACACAGTAGCTTTACAAAATATTTTTAAAATTCACCAAAGTTTTATACCTTAAAGATTATGGCATTAAAATTTTAGAAAATCTATTTCCTTTTCATGTATCATGAATCAAGACAAAACTGCTGCTATACACAGAACAGTAAAAGGTCTAATAATAATCTTGCACTTACACGGCCACATTTTTTCTAATGGTATACTCATCCAAATCGTCATCAGAGCTGCTATCAGTTGCATCAGAATCCAGACCTTCTTCAACATGAGACAACAGCCCTGTAGCAGACAGTGCAAATCTTTGGATTTCTGCAGCTGTACACCGTGCAAAGCCATTTTTCGTATCCCTCCACAACTTATTCTCTGCAGTCAACATGTTGACTTCTGGATTAATTTCAGTGCAATTAGGTAAACTGCTATCCAAAACTGTGGTAGGTTCATGAAAGATCTTCATTTGGGGGAGTTGATGTTTCAGAGAAAATCTCATTTGTTGACCATAGTGCTTAACAACATGCTTTGCCAGAAGCATCTGCAAATGTTTCTGAGTTCTTCTAGCCTGGCTAAGTAAAATTTTCTGTTTACTTACACAATGAAGTAAACGAGCGTTCACTTCCTCCTCTTTTTCAGCAACTGAGAGACTAATAGGCACATTGGAGTGGCCAGGCCCAATTTTCTTTTGAGCACAGTGCAATAAACCCTTTTTAATTTCAGCATCAGTAACTTTATCCAAAAGTGCACTCTTTTGGTACCATTTGCAGTTTTGCAGTTGTACTTTATCTACATTAGTGTCTTTGGTTATATTTGAATCCAAAATAATTTGTACATCTGTCATGCACTGGCTTGTGGTATCTGACAGAAGTTCCTTTTTGATGAACTCTTCAGAATGAGAATGACAGATTTTACTAAGCTGAATGTTGCTGCCATTACACAGTATGTTTTTCAGCTTATTGCAGCTGGGTTCCCCTAATTTCCTTTGTTTGCAACTCTCACTGTATTTATTTAATGCAGAATTAGAACTCATTAAAAGAACGGTCTGATAATGTTTTGAAGATTGAGAGGAGCCAAAATGTTTTAAATTCACAAAGTTAGTGTTAAGAGTAGGTTCAGGAGTTGGAAATCCCAGCATCTGAGACAAAGTGTCTCCCTTGAGCTTTTCATCTACAGTTCTTGCACTTTCCATGCATAGCATCTTGTCAGACTCCATGGTACTTGATATAGATGAAAAGCAGATACCCTTTGTTGCTGCCTCCCTCAGAGCTGGGGTCATGGCGAATCCTGCAGATAATTACTGGAAACCTAAAATAAGGTAAAAATAAATGATCAAATATCTAGAAAAAAGGTTTATGCTTACACTTTTACCAAGGGCAACATTTTCAATGTTTCTGATTAAAATGTGAATGGAACCAAACTCCTCCTTTATTTCCCAACTCCTAACAATATCTATGTTCTTTCCTAATTCACAAGGAATTCAACAAAGACTAAACTATTCTTCACTCTGACTGTGGGACCAATACCAAAAACTCCAGTTAAGAGTGTACACAAACTACCTAGAACAATAAGTATTAGACAAATACTTGTGGATGTATTGCGATTGTATTTCAAGATTCCTTTTTCTCTTTTTTTTTCCTGGATAATGTTTAGTGAAAAGTAAAATAAAAAATTCCAACCTGAAATCTGGAAATTCAAATATTTGAAAATGTGACTCAATCCCATACCTTCAGCCAAGTAAGAACTACTTATCTTTATAAAATAAAAGCTGCTCAAAACCTCCATTTCTCAAATTTCACAATCTGAACAGTATAAATATTAACTAAAATAAGTTAAATAATGTAAAAAGATGTAAGTAACTGAACCACAAGCAAAAAAGTATAATTTCACAACTGTTAAAAATAATATCACAAAAACCTGCTAAATCTTCAATGCAAAAAAATTTTTCATGAAAAATATCTGCAATAATTTTTTTCCCTTTTCACAAACAGATAAGCGTAAGTTATCCTTATAAAAGCTGTTACTCCTGCCTGGAAAATAGTGGGGACTATAACAAATGACTGCTAAAAATTTATCCCATAATTAAACAAACTTCATTATATTTTATCAAAAGAAAAAGCGTAAAGCCATACAGTCTGATTCACTGAAAAAGCTAACCTTCTACCACTGAAAATTATGAAGGCTAAATAGTGAAAAAAAAATTTATACCATTAATAATTATGAGTTTTGTAAGATACTCTCGAATGATACTCCATAATTTTTGTTTCAACACATGACAATTAATAGTCATTTAATGCCCATACTCCCATTCTGTATGTCCCCAGGTGCTAATTGTAACTCTATAACCTTCATTTTTATGTGAAAACACAAAACCAAAAGAGGATTGCTTACAAAGACTAGCAAGAATGATAAAAGAGAAAAAAGTTACAAAGGCTTCAATGCAGTTAGAAAGGAAAAATACACAGTGTTAAAAGCAAGTTATAGAAAGAAGACTTTGGCAATATATATAATAAAAAAGAATTCATACCAGAATTCATAAGAATTCATACCAGGATACATAAAGAACTCCTACAAATGAGCAAACTGGTCAGGCACTTCACAGAGGACATCCAAAAGATCATTAACGTATACTCAATCTTATTAGTAATGAAGGAATTATAGATTAATAAAGTAAGAGACTAGTTTTCCAATCACTAAATTGAAAACAATGTTTTAGGGGCTCAGTTGGCTAAGCATTTGCCTTCAACCTAGGTCACAGAGCTGGGGGTCCTGGGACAGAGCCCTGCATTGGGCTCCCTGCTCAATGGGGAGTCTGCTTCTCCCTCTCCCTCCGCCCCTCCACCCCACTCATACTTTGTCGCTCTCTCTTCTCTCAAATACAACTTAAAAAGAAAATCATGTTCTAAGTCTGAAATACCACTTATGACAATGCAGTAAGATTTCTATTTGGACTATAAGTTGATTCAGCAATTTGACAATAATGTAGAAAATGTATTTGTCAGGGTGCCTGGGTGGCTCAGTCGTTAAGCATCTGCCTTCGGCTCAGGTCATAATGTCAAGTCCTGGGATCAAGCCCCGCATCGGGCTCCCTGCTCAGCAGGAAGTCCACTTCTTCCTCTCCCATCCCCTCTGCTTGTGTTCACTCTCTCTGTCAAATAAATAAATAAATAAAATCTTAAAAAAAAGAAAAGAAAATGTATTTGTCATAGGTGCATAAGATAGCAAGCACTCTTGGTAACAGCAAACTATTCTTTCAAAGCAACCTACATATCTAATAGTAAGAGAATGGATAATAACAAAACATGACGGAATACTACCCAGCAGCTAAAAAGAATGACCTAACTCTATATATACATACAAATATGGACAAACCTCAAAAAGAATATAAAGTTTTTTTTTAATAGTATGGTATGCTACCAAATGAATAAAATACAAATACAAGCTCTCTTTGCTCCATCTACTGTGAGAATAAAGACCATTCTCAGCCATCAGACTGTCAACATTCCAGAAAATGTCAACATTGCTCTGAAGGGACACACTGTTATTGTGAAGGGTCCCAGAGCATCAATACAGAACTCAATCTCAGGGCACCTGGGTGGCTCAACTGGTTAAGTGCCTGCCTTTGGCTCAGGTCATGATCTCCAGGTCCTGGCAACGAGCCCCACATAGGGCTCCCCCCTCAGCGGGGAGTCTGTTTCTCTCTTTCCCTCTCTCTCTGTCCCTCCCCACTGCTCATTCTAATTTTAAAAAATAAATAAATAAATAAAAAACCCTCAATCTCCTTGGAAAGATAAAGAAGAGGTTCCAAGATGACAAATAGTGGGGAAACAGAAGAGAACTGGCAACTGTTCACACTATCTACAGTCATGTACAGAACATGAGCAAAGGCATTACACTGAACTTCTATCACAAGATTAGGTCTGTGTATGCCCACTTCCCCATCAACATTGCTATTCAAAAGAATGGTTCTCCTGTTGAAACTCAAAATTTCTTGGGTGAAAAATATATCCTCAGAGTTTGGATGAGGCCAAGTGTTGCTTGTTCAGTATCTCAAGTCCAGAAAGATGAGTTAATTCTTGAAGTAACACCGAACTTGTATCAAACTCAGCTGTTTTGATTCAGCAAGCCACAACAGTTAAAAACAAAGATATCAGAAAATTTTGGGATGTTTTCCATGCTTCTCAAAAAGGAACAATTTAGCAGGCTGAAGAGTAAGATCTAGTTGTCCAGCTACAGAAACAGCAGTACACTGGATGATTTTTCAGACTTATTTGTGGTTATTTCAAAGATTCAATAAAACCTCTATTGATTCGGAAAAAAAAAAAATACAAACACAAGACCACACCACATATATGTGCGTGTGTTTATGGGTTTACAGGAATAAAAAATGAACCAGGGGTACCTGGGCGGCTCAGTGGGTTAAGCCTCTGCCTTTGGCTCAGG
Organism: Martes martes; assembly: GCF_963455335.1. Lineage (NCBI taxonomy): Eukaryota > Metazoa > Chordata > Mammalia > Carnivora > Mustelidae > Martes > Martes martes. The sequence continues at coordinate 175,449,151 of NC_137890.1, read as the reverse complement.
TTGCGATCTCAGGGTCCTAGAATCAAGCCCCACATCAGGCTCTCTGCTCAGCTGGGGGCCTGCTTCCCCCTCTCTCTCTGCCTGCCTCTTTGCCTACTTGTGATCTATCTCTCTGTCAAATAAAAAAAAAAAAAAAATATGAACCAGAAAAACACCCACCAAATCTGTAACAGTAGTTGCACATCAGGTAAGTTCCATAAAACAGAACAAAGGGTGGTGGTTTAAGAGAAGCTGAGTTCAACTACAAACTTTATTACCTGGGTGAAAAAGACTTAAATGCAAAATGAACAAATGTTAATGGTTATTAATTCTGTGTGATAAAAATATAAATGTTTGGGGGTACCTGGCTAGCTCAATCAGTAAAGCATGCAACTCTTGATCTCAAGGTCATGAGCTCAAGCCCCATGATGGGCATAGAACTGACTTAAAAATATAGAGATGTTTGCCTTTTTTATACTCAAAAAACGAAGTAGAGATTTCTGTATAATTCTCTCCCCAAAATCTGTATATCTCAAAATTTTCTAACTTTATGAGAAATACTCTATTATTTTCTACTCAATAAACATCTATAATAGTATTTATACATTTATACTGCTTCCTAAGGAAAACTGTGTTAATCACAGATGAGGTAGGCATATTTAAAAGACACTATACTCTATCCCCTCCCTACCCACCTTCTCTCTACCAAAAATCTGAACAAGCCTTTAGGGACATACTCAAAGTGGATAACAGCAGGGGCAAAAGGTAAAATATCATAAGCCAGCAGAGTTCATCTTAGCCCTGGATAAACTAAATTTAAGGGAAAACTAAAAATAAGAGGCATAAATAAATATTAATCAAGAACTATAATTGGTAGGCAAAAAATATGTACAATTACACTGGCTTAGTGGCATTTATGGTAGAGAACTAGAATAAAACACACAAAAAAAACTCTGGTGAGATCTCTAGGGCTTACTTGGTATGATAGGCAGTTTCTAAAATGATCTTAATAATCCCCATATCCTGGTATTCATGCCCTTGTGTAATCCTTTCCTCCTGAGTATGGACTGGATTTGCTAACTTGCTTCTAGCAAACAGAATGCAGGAAAGGTGATGGGATATCACTTCTGAGATTAGGTTACAAAGAGGCTGTGGCTTCCATCTTGTCACCCTCTCTCACTCTGGGATGCCAGCTGCCATACTGTGAGCTGGAAGACCCACATAGCAAAGAACTCCTGTCTCTGGCCAACAGTCAGCAACTACCTAAAGCCTGACAAAAGTTAAGCAAGTAAAGTGAGAAGCAGTCAAGCAGTCAAGTCAAAGCTTGACTTCCCCAGTCAAGCCTTCAGATGACAGAAGCCCCAGCCAACACACTGTAGCCTTGTGTGAAGTCCTGAGCCAGAAGCACCCAGCTAAGCCATGCTTAGATTCCTGACCCACAGAAGCTGTGAAATAAAGATATTAAATTGGGGGCCCATTTTTTACATTGCAATAGATAACTAATACACTTAGATATGAAGACTTTTGGGTTCTAGTCTCTGGAAAGCCCATCCATTCTAGTTCCAGTACTAGGATACCCTGAAGTTCCTCTATATTATATTCCCAAGTGTATCCTTATAAAACTTTCAGCCTGAAAGTCTTTCTACATTACAACCAAAAGAAACTCATGAATTCTGATGTCTCCTATAAATAAGAGATTAAATTATGTTCATATAGTCTTTATTTTATGTGATATATCATGGTGATTGATTTTCAAATATTGAATCACCCTTGTATCCCTGAAATAAATCCCATTTAATGTTTAGTTTTATCATTAAACATAGTGCACTATCCTAATTTTAAAAATTATTGAAATATGTGATCATTACATATAACAAAGTATGCTAACTAATTACTCTAAACTCTACCATTTCTGACTTCCTCCGTATTACATACACTACACTTAACATTAACGTTTCTAAAGATCTATAAAGGCTTGGATTTTTGACTGTTTTGTTAACTACTATATGCATCCCTCATTTTATTGCACTTCACTCTATTGCACTTTGCAGATAGTGGGGGTTTTTTGTTTGGTTTTGGTTTTTTACAAATTAAATGTTTCTGGCAACCCTGCATCAAGCAAGTCTATCAGTGCTGTTTTTCCAACAGCATATGTTCACTTCATGTCTCTGTGTCACATTTTTGTAATTCTCACAATATTTCAAACTTTTTCATCATTATTATATTTGTAATAGTGGTCTTGATTAGTGATTATGACTCACCAAAAGCTCAGATGACAGTTAAAGTTTTTAGCAACAAACTATTTTTTTTTTTTAACAAACTATTTTTTAATTAAGGTTATGTACAGCTGACCCTTCAACAATGCAGGGATTAGAGATGCCAACAACGAACACAGTTGAAAATCCATGTATAACTCTAACTCCTCCAAAACTTAACTACTAGAAGCCTTACCAATTATATGAACAGTCAAATAACATATATTTTATGTTATATGTATTACATAGTGTATTATTACATTAAAACTAAAGGAAAGAAAATGTTACAAAAATCATATGATAAAATACATTTACAGCATTATATTTATTGGAAAAAAAAATTGGTGTATAAGTGGACCCAGAGGGTTCAAACCTATATTGTTCAAAAGTCAAGTGTATTTTGTTTTTTCAGACATAATGCTATTGCATACTTAATAGACCACAGTATAGTATAAACATAACTTTTACACGCACTGGGAAGCAAAAAATTCATTTGACTTACTTTATTGCAATATTTGCTTTGTTTTGGTGGTCTAGAACTGAACACACAATAACTCCAAGGACCATCAACGTGAAAAAGTATCTGACATATGGCAGATGCTCAGTAAATATCTGGTGAATAAGTAAGTGTTTACCATTATGTTCAGAATAAAATCCAAAGTCGCCCTTTCCATGGCCTATAAAGTTCTATGTTATCAGGTCCCTGATTACTTCATACTCGACATCTCTCTTCATGGATTACTACACTCCAGCAACACGGGCCTCTGTGCTATTCTTGAAACACACCAGATAGTCCCTGCCTCAGGGTCTTTGTACTTGCAATTCTCTCAGCCTGGAACAATTTTCCATAGATAATACAGCTGGCTCCCTCAATTCATTCATATTTCTGCTCTACAATCCCCTCATCAGAATCTTGGCTTGACTAATATATGTAAAATAGCTTTAGCCACTCAATTCATGACACTCCATTCCCTTATAACGCTTATTGTTCCTGATAGCCATGATCTGATATTTTGTTACATTCTAGTGAGGAATTTATTTTAAGGGCAGACCAAGATTTTGGTCAAGGTTCCAACTGCCAGCACTTAAAACAACGCCTGGTATACAACTGCCAGCTATTTGCTGATTGAATTAATAAACAAACAAGTGAGTCACGATTTTGAAATGTGTTCCAAGATTTAAGTAGTAACAAATCATAACACCTATTTCAATTATTATTTTTAAAATAAATATTATAAGCAAAGCAATATATAAAAATAATGTGTCACCACCAAATGTGGTTTTCCTTTAGTACATACTGGCTCAGTATTTTTTTTAATATTTTATTTATTTATTTGACAGAGAGA